>NC_081180.1:124414473-125114078 GCF_029867415.1 Vicia villosa | reverse complement strand
AGAAAAGAAGAAAAATAGTATTATTTCTCATATGCATGCCATTTTTCAGGGTATCTGAGGTTATTACCTTTCATCCAGGATGGCTAACAACGTGACCGCTACAAAAGAGGCTACCAAGCGTACATTCACCTGGAGTTTCTTCCGTGAGGATATGACACATCTGATTCAGTTGAGCACTTTAGTTACTAGGCATAACTTGGATGAGTTCAGAAAGATGTATGGCTACATCTTACACATGTTGACTTCTCACATTGATGAATGGGCTCTATACACGCTTCTTCAGTTCTATGATTCTGAGCTACGTTGTTTTACCTTTCGAGACTATCAATTGGCTCCTACCCTTGAAGAGTATGCTGACATTCTCAAGATTAAGGTTCAACGTAAAATACCTTTTGTGTGTGTACCTGAAAAGCCAAGAATGGACCGAATTGCTGGTGCTCTTTATTTGAGCATGAAAGACGTTACAGGTAACTGGAAGCCTAATGGTGGAACCCATGGATTCCATGTGAAATTTCTGATAAAGAAGGCCGATACCCTTGCTGTTGAGAAGAAATGGAAAGAATTCAACGCTCTCCTAGCCGTTATGATCTATGGTTTGGTGTTGTTCCCGAATATTCCGAATTCCGTCGATCTAACTGCTGTTTGTCTCTTCATGGATCAAAATCCTGTGCCCACTCTTTTAGCAGATACTTATTATACCATCCACTCCAGGTATGGGAAGAAAGGATCAGTTGGGGGTTGCTTATCGTTGCTATATGAGTGGTTCACTTCACACTTGCCTAAAAATGGGTCGTTTGTTACAACAAAAGACTCACAAAAATGGCCTCAAAGTGTCATACCCCAATTTTTGACCTAAGATACCACCTCATATCATTTGCATATGCATCATTTGCATCTCTAACAAATTGCATAGCTTGTGTTTGTTACTTGTGACTCAGCAGGATTTAATCAGGAAATCACTCATCAGTACAAGTAATAATCAATTAGGGTTTTGTTCTCCCTTCATTTCAAATGAATCATCTTCATCAACAATCAACATTTGGTCCTCAGAGATTCATTTCAACAAACTCAACAGCTTTGAATCGACTGAATTAGGGTTTTGACTGAAGACAGCATGCTCTTGACTTTTGCTCAGGGTTTGACCTAATGACTTGGGACATGACCTCAAGACCCCAAGTGCATCATTTTGACCTAATCCATTGGTTCAGAACATCTCCTATACAAAGATTGATCAGACAAATCCTCAGATCAGGGTTTTTGAACTATCAGGGACTGAAATCAGGGATCACATTTGGGAAACCCTAAAAATCCCCAGGAAGTCAATCAAAGGTTTCAATCATCCTCAAATAATCCCTATGACAGCATCCAATGGAAATTGTGTCTCAATTCAAGATCCATAGTCATCAATTTGTGTTCATTTGAAGTGTGCCATTTTCAATTTGTGCGATTCAAGAGATTAGTTTGGAATTTGATCAAAGAATTGAAAGTGTTTCATATGGATTGCTTGGAATTTAGAACAAGTTCAAAATTATCCATAGGAATTTCTTCAAGGTTTGCAAAAAAAGAGAAGACATTATCCATTTTGAGTTCATTTTGAAAGAATTGCTTCAAGTATGGTTCTAAGACCATGAATTCAAGAATTTCAAGTTCAATATTATTTCAAAGATCCATGATGGCAAGAACATGTTTCAAGGCCTAAAATTCAAAGGATTTCCTATCCTTTTCTATTCAAAAGGAATTCAAATTTCATTCAAGATCATTCAAGAATATTCAAAGCTTCATACTTGAATAACAATTTCACTCAAGAATATTGGAATTTCATGATTGAATAATAATTTCATTCAAGTTCTAAAAGAAGTTCAAGCATTTACATGGAACAAATGCATTACAAGTGGACTTTATCCAAAATTCAAGAATTACAAAATTCCATTCATTTTCAAGAATACAAAGTTTCATTCATACAAAGTTGGAATTACAAGGAAAAGAAAAAAATAAAACTTCAAATGCAATTCTTGAATTCTTCAAGTCTTCATTCTTCAAGATCAAATTTCTTCATGCTTTTCTTCAAGGTCCTCATGCAACATGAAAAAAAAGAAACAAAAAGAGGGGTGAGATTAGCAAAAGTCAAAGAATGTCAAAGAAAGATTTTTATGTCATAAAATTATGCAACTTAGAGATATCATAAAATGACATAAAAATTTACACACATGGCTTATATCATGAAAAATATCTTTGCATAAGAATATTCTTATTCCTATTCTTATCTTGCAATGATGAAGAATATATTCTTATTCTTATTCTCATTCTTGAGATGACTATAACCTCCCAATCAAGTTTCTTAATTCCTAACACATCCCTAAATTTTGCCTATAAATAAGAAGTGATTTCTTTGAAGTTGGACACCAAAGCAACCTTAACTACTTGCTTTTTTCACTCCTCTCTTTTCTCTCATAATTTTCAAAGTTTCTTAGTTCCATAGTTGGAAAAGGAGTGAAGAAGTAGTTCATACCTTAGTGTCATACCCTAATTTTTGACCCCCCTGAGATGACATATCTTCAGGATTTTTCATCAGGTCAAGACAAGTACCCAGAGCAGTCATTTCTCCATCTGATACCTAATCAAGGATGCACAAAGACAAGAAAGCTCAGGCAAAGGATCAATCAATACAAAGATTAGCCTCTAATACAATCATGGAGCTCAAAAAACTTCACTTTTCTCATCTATGATTGATTAGACATCCAGTCATATGAGTACAGGCTTACTCAGGTCACCAGACTAGGGTTTTGAGCCTATCAAGGACTAAAATCAGGGATCACATTTGGGAAACCCTAAAAAGCCCCAGAGGGTCATTCAAAGACATCAATCTTCTTCAAATAACTCATATTACAAGATCTACTGGACATCACACTTCAATTCAAAGTCTACAGTCATTACTTTCACATGGTCGACAAATTAGGGTTTTGACCTAATTCACCAAGATAGTTGACTTCTGATCAGGGCATGAATCCAAAACTCAAGACATGATTCAAGGATCTCTACTACCTCCATATAATCCATTTATATCATCCATTTGGGGAGAAGATCTTATTTCTACACAAAAGCCCAAAAATTCACTTTGTCAGGAAAAAGTCAACTGTGAAGGATCATCATTGACTTTTAAGGTTTTTGGTCAAAAAATGACTTTCAAAGATCAATATCATCAATATATGGATATCAAAGTCATTTGGCCAAAGAAATTCAAAGAAATTCATCAAGGAGCGAAAAGTCGGGAATTAGGGTTTTTAAAGGCATGGTGAGATCTCAAAATTTCACCTACACAACTCAAAAAACTTCCAACATGAAAGTTGTAGATCTTGCAAAATAAAACAACATCTTACAAGGGAACTTTTTTTAAAAGATCAACCATTTATGAAGTTTTGGAAATTTTGAAGTTTAGGTCATAAACACTTAGAAATTTTTCTAAGTGTTTTAACCTAGTTTTCTTCCAACTTTGGCCTCATTTTTCACAAATTTCCCAAAGGAATCTGAAGAAGACATAAACTAATGATTTGAAGTAGATGTTTAGGGCTTTCCAAATTGTGTTCAACCTTCTCAAAATTCAATTTGAGCTAGGAGTTATGCTTGTTCAAAGTTGGCCTCATAAAGTGAAATTATAGGTCATGTGCAAATTGGAACTTTGCAATTTTGTGCATTTTGCTTCATGAATGGATGCTACACGACCCATAACATGTCTGAAACAATGCCATGCATTCATTTTCACCATGGCATGAAGATTGAAGAAGATTCCCAAAAGCAAGAACATGTGATTATGTAATCATTACTTTTGAGAATTTATGATAAGCAATGATTCACCAATTGGAATCTTCTCCTAAGCCAATAGAAACTTGCTACATATCAGAAATGTTCCCTAAGATCCTGCAAGATCAATGGTTGGGAGAATTGGCTCGAAAATGCATCATTGCATTTTGAAGATTCTTTGAATTTCTTCATGGCTAAGAAACCAAAACTCCCTCACTAAGGAAGCTCACTCCTCTGCAGCTATACTGATCCATTTGCCTATAAATAGAGGCCTCATTCTCATTCAAAAAACACACCAAAGCAACTCAATTACTTGCTTTCTCTTTCTCTCCTCTTGTTCATTGTTTTTCAAAGTTCTTTGGCAAGAAGAATCGTTTTCTTCAAACCAAAGCTCATCTTTGGAAAGTGAGCATTCCAACATCTCAAGGGAGGTCATTTGAGGTGATCCAAGCACCTGGATCACTTCTGTAAGTGGAGGAACACCATTGTTGCTCTCACTTGGAAGCATTTGCAGTTGGAGGTCCATGGAGTAACTCAGGGAGTCTCAGGCCAAACCAATCATTCAGACACACTCCCTAGGTCATAGTGGAGCTAACCAGATGGCTGCAGCTCACCTGTAACTCCAAATTCAACAACCTCCATGTTCACTTGAAGCTGAAATCGAGGGAGGTCCATAGAGCAATTCAGGAGGATTCAAGCTACAATAAGCATCCAGTTAGCATCATTGAGTCTCAGGGAAGCTATTGAGATCATTCATTCAAGCCCAGGTGCTCTCCATCATCCTCACGACCTTCAGTTTCAGAGGTAAGTTTCTGAACTTCACCTCTATAATTTAAGTACTCTTTGTGAAATAGCTCGATTCTATCTTGTTCAGCATCATCAGAGGATTGAAAACCCTCTATCATCATTCATTTATCTTTCAGTATAGTCATTTAATTTGATTTTGAAATTTTAGGGTTCTTCACGATTTCTGTTAAATTAATTAGATGTAGTTAATATTAGTTCATGTTAGTTACATATTTAGAATCGTGAGTGAATTTAGAGCAAGTTTCGTGTTTACATCATGGCAAATGATTGAGAAACGAGTGAGTTCAGAAATTCAAAAAATCATGGAGCTTGAGGTTGAAGACGAAGATGGTGGTGGCGCCATTTTTAATTTCTCAGGGGAGGGTTTAAAATATATTTAACTGAAAGCGTTTTATAAACGACTAAACAACTTGCCCTAGTGGCCACACATGCGCCTTTAGTATCATCATGCCACAAGTCTGGGGTTCGAATCCCCCTCGCCCCAGACTTTTTGATTCTTTTATTTTTTAAGGAATTACAACTTGTTTTGAAATATGACCAAGTGGAGGCAACTTACTAACACCAAACGCGCGTTGGCGCAGTGGTGTTATTTTGAGTTGTTGGCTTCAAGGGCGTGGGTTCAAACCATGGTGAGGCCAAAACATTATTTTTTATCACTTATTTCCTTCAATTTTCTCACAACTTCATATAATTAATTAACCTATCAAATTAATTTATTTTCACTTCATTTTTTACACACATGCTATTTAATATCTCTATTTTGTGAATAATAAAAAAGATCATAAAAATATTATTTATTTCACATGTTTTTATTAGGTTTAAAATAGTATGTTTTTAGGTGTTTTCTTAAATACTTTAATACATATTTTCACTTTGTTTTAACCTAATCATTTTTGTAAATAAATTTATGATAAAACCCTAATCACTTAGGTCTTAATTAGGCATAGATCTTCATCTTTGCTTTAATTAAGTTGACTTTTGTCAAATCTCAAAACTATTTTCAATCTCTGATAAAATCAAATGATTAGGGTTTTCAAACAACAAAACCTTGTATCATTCCAAATCATTTTTTCAAATTTATTTTTATCACCAGTACTGTAAAGTACTGGGCCTCTAATAGAGTGTAAGTCCCAAAAATCTTCTCTTCTTAGCTTGTTTTCAAAACTGTATTTTCAAAATCTTCTTTCTGTTTTCAAAACATTCTTCTGGTATTTGAAGGGCATTATTCCCGGTGAAACTCTTCAGATACCTATGTGACCTTTGTCCATCTTCACTTCTTCTGTTTTCAAAAACCATTAACTATTTATCATATATATTCAAACTGTTATCAACAAAACAACAAAAATACTGTTGAGGCTCTGTACATACTTCTTCAATGGCCTCCACTCCATCCAGGTTAGGCTTTACAAGCTTTCAATTTACAGTCTTTATTTAAATTACTGTCAAATATAAACTGTGCATATATTAGTTTAGAACTGCGTTTGAGTATAAACCTTAGGACAGTTAAACTATATATATATTATAGGAATATGACCTAGGATTGAGAATGTCTTCCCGGTGAAGGCTCTTTCCTAATTAGAGATCTGTAGTTCAAACCCCCAAGATGAATTATTCCCGGTGAAACATCTTGGCAAAAACCTTAGAATCCAAATAAATAGGACACATCCACCCAAAGAGGAATTATTCCCGGTGAAACCTCTTACCCATTTGCTTAGAGCCAAAATAAGTTCAAAACTACATAAGCTTTCTCTTGTGCTATAACAAGGACCCTCGATTAGCCTCCTCTTGGGCTTTGTACAAGGACCCACAGGCTTCTTAAAAGCATTTCCAGCTTCCTCTTGAGCTTGTATACAAGGACCCATCAGGTTTCTTATAAACATAGGAACAGGTCTTTAGTCACCTTTTAGCCTACCCTGGTGAGTTTCTTCCAATTTAAACCAGACTTTAAACAAGCTAAGTTTGTCTCAATTTCACATTGAGTACACTTTTTGGAATGAGAGACATGGACAGTCTCTGTCACCCTTATCTTCATCAATCCTCCTTAGTAGAGTCTAGGATCTATGTTTTGGTCATCCTCAGCATTGAGTCAGCCTTCATCTTGGGCTTTAAACAAAGAGTCTCCACTAGATAATCTTTCTGCCATCCATTTTTCAAATCTCAAAACCCCTGGAAAGGGTTAGCCTCCAACATCTGTTTAAAATGTCAAAACAATAATTTCATTCTCTTAGGAGACAATTTCCCCAAAAGAGTCAAAACCCCTGGAAAGGGTCAGCCTCCAAAAACATGATAAAGTCAGTCTTTTAACAGACAAATTCACCAGCTGAGTCAAAATCCCTGGAAAGGGTTAGCTTCCAAAGAAAAACAGTCTTTTTTAATCTCCAGAAGAGTTAAAACCAACAAAAACAGTTAGCCTCAACCTTGGGCTTCATACAAGGCACCAAACAATAAAACTCCCCTGTCAAGAGTCAGCCTCAACCTTGGGCATTGTACAAGGCAGATAATAGAGTCTCCCCAGTGAGTTCTTCATCACTCAGTAGCCACAACCTTGGGCTTTGTACAAGGCAGATAAACCATATCTTTCATGTGTCAAAGATTCTTAACACTTAGGATCTTTCCCCATATAGTCATCCATACTCAATTCATTTATTTAAGAGTCCGCCACAACCTTGGGCTTTGTACAAGGCAGAAAATAATGTTTTCCCTAGCTAGAGTCAGCCACAACCTTGGGCTTTGTACAAGGCACATAAAATAAAGTCATTCATTCAATTATCCTCAACAGTCAGCCACAACCTTGGGCTTTGTACAAGGCACACAAATAGAGTCTCCCTAAACAGAGTCAGCCTCAATTCTGGGCTTTGTACAGAACACAAAAATACCCTGTAATTAACCCCCAATGGAGCCATCTCCCAGAGTCAATAACATTAATTAATCAATCAAAAAGCCTCAAGCTTGGGCCTCATACAAGCCAGCTAAAGTCAAATCTTTCATACAGTAGATAGACATAGCTTATCTCTATAGAGAGATATTTTTTACTACTCTACCACATTCAAACAAACAAACATTTCAATTTCAATTTCAATCAAAGTCTCCCATTTAGGACTCTGAAAGACATGCTCTGGCACATCCCCAGACTTGTACACTTTCCCTAATTTGGACGAGCATCTTTCTTTCATTTAAGAGGCATCTGACTGGCATACTTGTACACCCAAGTAAGGTCCCCCTCTTGAATGAAATGAATCCAGTTATTCTGTCACTCTTTCAAAATGTTTGTGGTAGAATAGTACAAATACCTCTCTGTAGAGATAATTTCATGTCTCTTTACTGTAAACAGAGATTTAATTCCAAGCTTCAACCTTGAGCTTCAAGCAAGGCACCAAAAAAACATTAATTTCCCTAGTTAGTTCCCCGAACTACATTAAGCTCTGACTTCCACTAGGGATATGTAGGCATGAGGTTCACAAGGAATCTCAGCGAGCTAATAAAATACCAAAAATAGTCAGTCTGTCTATCTGTCTGTCTTTCTTCAATCAATTCAATTCCTTCTCCTAACACAAAGGAGAAACTTTCCCAATCATTAGCAGCAAACACAAACACAATGACACAGAGAAGGTTCCTGTAGAGTACTACAGATATGTAGGGTGTTTAAACACTTCCCTATGTATAACCGACCTCCCGGACTCCAGAATTTCTAGTCTAGGTGTAAATCCCCACACTTAGCAAACTCCTAGGGTTTAGTTGAGATCTTTTTTTCCCTTTCCTACTCGTAGGACAAATAAGAAAGTTCGTGTGATATCGTAGGAAGAACTGAAATAAAATTCATCCCACCACGGGCGCATTCTCCTTCCAAATTTCGCGTGAAGGGTCTAGCGTGCCGTCCTCCCAAGTGAAACGGGGAGGTAAAAAAAAAACGACACCACAGAAAAATGGCGACTCTGCTGGGGATATAAGTGTTCAAAACCTTGGTTTTTCATCCAAACCAATGGTTGACCTGTTGCTGGTCCAGCCCCAATGAGGAATTAGGGATGCCAAATTCCCCCTCAAACAAGAGAGGTCCTGCCTAACCTCTGTGTCATATCATGTGTTTGTTGCATATATATTTGTTTATTTTGTTTATTCTGTATCGGGAAAGGGCTTGATTCCCCCTTGTGGTGAGAAATCCTATACCCGGATTTGAGTGCAACATAAGATAGGATGGAGGATGTCTTCCCGGTGAAGGCCCTCTAATCTTGGTTTCCAATTCTACTCTTGGGATTTGCCTGGCTGGTTGTGATTAACTGCGCCACTGCATTCCGAGACTGATTTGTACCAGGAGGACCTAGAAACACATTAACCCCACTTAAAGCCTTTTTTAGGACGTAGAGCGGTGATTACGGAAGTAATTGTCACGCAGATACTACACTCAGAGAAAACTCTCTTATAGATACCAATCAACGTATCTTTAAGGTTGAGCAAAAACTCTGAGACCCCTAGAACCCGTTCTACAGGTACAAAAATCCTTAACCTTAGTTTACCATTGGGGCGGGAGACTGCGTTTTGACTTCATGACCACTATACCCTTCAACGCCATGTTTGTTTAAAACTCTTGTGTGTGCATTCATGCATTCATGCATCATTCATTAATAAACAACTAAAAACAAAAAGAGTCTTTTTCGAGTCGTTTTTCAAGGAAACTAAATAACGAACGTTTTGAACTTCATAGAAAGAGAGAAACGGAGAAAGGACTTAAGGATCTATACCATGGATTATGGGAGAAAGAGAGCTAGGAAATACACCTTCAAGATTCCCCAGGTCGAGGAACTGGGAAAGCTCGGAAAACTGGTGGTCAACCCCCAGGCTTTCAAGGAGAAGTATGGAAAACTTCTGCCTTTGCTCAATACCAACATGGTGGATGGGATCCTTCCCACCTTGGTACAGTTTTACGATCCAACGTATCACTGCTTCACCTTTCCAGATTATCAGCTCATGCCTACGTTAGAGGAGTACTCTCGTCTGATTGGAATACCCGTGTACGCGCAAGATCCGTACTCCGGTTTGGAAAAGAATCCTGACGACATTATCATTGCTGCAACTACTCCTTTGAACGTAGTCGACATCAGAACTCATATGGTGAGTAGAGGAGGAATTCAAGGATTGCCCTCCAAATTCCTGTTTGATCAAGCTCGGTACTTCGTCAGCATCCAAGATATGAGCGCTTTTGAGGAAGTCTTGGCTTTGCTTATCTACGGATTGTTTTTGTTCCCTAACATTAACGATTTCGTCGACATCAACGCAATTAAGATCTTCTTAATTGGAAATCCAGTTCCAACCTTGCTTGCGGATGCTTATCACTCTGTGCATTCAAGAAACCTGCAGCGAGGAGGATTAATCACATGCTGCGTACCGTTGTTATACGAATGGTTCGTTTCGCACCTGCCAAAGTCTAGCACTTTCTGGAACATGAGGGATGGCCTTTACTGGTCACAGAAAATCATGTCTCTCACTCATACAGACATTGATTGGTGTAGTCCTGACAACGACGAAACCAAGATCATCTTCAGTTGCGGAAGTTTTCCCAACGTACCCCTTATTGGAACTAAGGGAGGAATCAGTTACAATCCAGCTTTAGCCCGTCGTCAATACGGCTATCCTATGAAAAATATTCCAAGTAACATCCAATTGGAGGGTCTGTTCTTCAAGAACATCGACGATCATGGCAACATGCTGAAGAAGGAAATTGTCCAAGCCTGGCGTCTTGTTCACAGCAAAGGGAGAAGATTGTTAGGAAAACATCTTTGCATCTCCCTGGATCCCTACCTTCAATGGGTACGCGTCAGAGCATTCAAGCTCAGGATGCCATATCAACATCAAGAACCTATTCCCCTAAGGGAACCAATTTACCTTTTCTCCACCGATGTTGAAAGACTGCAAGAGGCATTAAACAAGGTATGCCAAGAAAGGAATGCTTGGAGGAACAAGTATCGAATCGTCAACACAGAAAACGTTGAGATTCATAACATCCTAAGAAGGAAGGATGAGTTACTTGAAGTACTCGATCGACAAGTGACACAAACGTCACTTTCTCATCATATCCCTCCTGCTTCCTGGATCATCGATCAGCTCACGTCAGAGAACGCTCAGCTCAAGAAACAGAAGAAGATGTTAGAACGTGAAGTCGGCTCATCATCAAAGTTTTAGAGTCCTTTCTCTCAGTTTCTCTGTATTTCCATTTTCAAAGTGTGTAAAAACGGCGTTTTCGCTTAATTAATAAAGTTTGATGTTTCATAACGTAATTATGGTGTTTCCTTGAAAAATAATAACTTAATTGCATATCATACATCGCTTTAGTCGTACGCACTGACACGAGAATTGTCGCGGATCTAATAGTCACTTTCCTTTCTCCAGAAAGAGAGGAGGAGAAGGAGGTGAACCAAGACTTTCAAGCTGTCTCATCCATACAACACTCGTTCAAGTCGCAAGAAAAGAATGGAAGACTTTGAGCAAGAGAATGAAGAACTCAGAGAAGAGATTAATACTCTCAAAGGTACTGTTGAAAGGCTCAATAGTATGGTAGAAGCCCTGGTAGTTGCGCAGAATCGACCAACGCCAGAAGAACCACAAAGGACTGTGGTTTCCGAGATTGTTTCTACTCCTATTCCTCAGTATACCATGCCGCCTGATCGACCTTGGGGCATGCCGTATAACTTTACTCCAGAAGGGTACATACCTCCAGCTTCTGAAGCTCCAAAAGTCACCATGGATATGCGTCCACCGGAGGGTTACAAACCTCTGGAAATTGAAGTTCCAAGAGCAACGGCAATGGGTTTCACACAACAGAATGCTGAGATTCCAAGATCTGCTGTCATGGCTTCTCCACAGCCCATTATGCATACTTTTCCCCCGCAGGGCGGACAAGTATATCATCACGCTCCAAGTGAGGATGCTGGCGTGTATGAAAGATTGGACGAGTTCCAGGAACAGTTTCTGCAAATGCAGAAGGAACTCAAGACTCTCCGAGGACAAGATCTATTTGGAAAGAATGCTGCAGACCTCTGTCTGGTTCCAAATGTTAAGATTCCTCACAAATTCAAAGTACCAGAATTCGAGAAGTACAAAGGGAATTCATGCCCACAAAGTCATCTTGTGATGTACGCTCGAAGAATGTCAACTCAGACTGATAATCAACAATTGCTCATTCATTATTTTCAAGACAGCCTGACTGGTGCTGCACTCAAATGGTACATGAACTTGGACAGTTCAGAGATTCGTACTTTTCGAGACCTCGGAGAGGCCTTCGTCAAACAGTATAAGTACAATCTGGATATGGCTCCCGACAGAGATCAACTCCGGGCCATGACTCAAAAGGATAGAGAAAGCTTCAAGGAATACGCTCAGAGATGGCGTGAAGTTGCTGCTCAAATTTGTCCACCACTTGAAGAGAAAGAAATGACAAAAATCTATCTCAAAACTTTGAGTCCATTTTACTACGGACGAATGGTTGCAAGTGCACCAAGTGATTTTACTGAGATGGTAAACATGGGTGTGCGTTTAGAAGAAGCAGTTCGAGAAGGACGCTTGAACAAAGAACCAGAATCTTCTGTTGGTCCAAGGAAGTATGGAAGTTCTTTCCAGAAGAAAAAGGATCAAGATGTCAGCAATGTCTTGCACAAAATCAAGAAGAAATTCCAACCTCAAGTTGCAACAATAACTCCGGTTGTTAACTCAGCGCCAGCTTATCAACCTCAGGTTTCGCAACAACAAACTCAACAAAGGTCGCAGCAACCTCAGCAGCAGGTTCGACCTCCAAATTACAACAATCGGGCTCCAAGGTATCCTGCCTTTGACCCCATACCAATGCCGTATGCAGAATTGTTTCCAACATTACTGGCAAAAGGACTCATCCAGACAAGGAGTCCTCCAAATCCTACAAACAGTTCCTCACCATGGTATAAGGCTGACCAATCTTGTCCCTATCATCAGGGGGCACCAGGTCACAATATTGAGAACTGTTTCTCTTTCAAGATTGACGTCCAACGATTAGTGAAGAGCGGAATGCTATCCTTCAAAGATACTAATCCAAACGTCCAAGCAAATCCTTTGCCGCAGCACAAAGAAGCTTCAGTAAATCTGGTAGACCAACACCCCAATGTCATTCAAATCTACGACATTCGTCAGATAGGGGAAAATCTTGTCAAGATGCACGCTAAACAAGCTGGGTACGGTCATGTACCACCTCACAACTACTTCACATGTGAAATTTGTCCAAAGAATAATCAAGGATGTGCCGTAGTTCAAGCTGCATTACAAGAACAAATGGACTTAGGATGGATTCAACATATCCGAGTCAGAACTGAACATGACATCAACATGGTCCAAGGATGTCCAGGAGAATACAAAATCTACAAAGTTGAAGACCTTGAAGGATCGGTAGTCAGGTTCCACAAAACTTTAAATGGACTTGCCTACTTTGGAACAGATTTCCACGCTTACAGTAGATGCAGAATCTGCCGAAGAGATTCACAAGGATGTTTACGTGTTCGCAACGATATTCAGAAGTTGATGGATGACAATACCATTACTGTTCTTGCCAACAGAGAAGATGATGAAGTCTTTACCGTATCTCCTCAAATTAATCAAGGTGAACCTATGCAAGTCAAGTATGATAGCAGGAAGGCAACAGTTGCACCGCTAGTCATCTACTTACCAGGTCCTGTACCGTATGAGTCCAGCAAGGCTATACCATACAAGTACAACGCTACATTCATTGAAAATGGTAAGGAAATACCATTACCGTCTGTTGTCAACATTGCTGATGTTAGTCGAGTCACCAGAAGTGGACGAGTCTTCAACAGAACAACAGAAAATGTGGAGAAACCTTCGGAGGAAGTACCACATAGGCAAGACAATCATCCGACCAATGCTGTTCAAGCGAAAGAAAATGATGAGATCTTGAAGTTAATCCAGAGGAGTGAATACAACATTGTAGATCAATTACTACATACTCCGTCTAGGATTTCTGTTCTTTCCCTGCT
This sequence comes from Vicia villosa, assembly GCF_029867415.1. Classification (NCBI taxonomy): domain Eukaryota; kingdom Viridiplantae; phylum Streptophyta; class Magnoliopsida; order Fabales; family Fabaceae; genus Vicia; species Vicia villosa. The sequence goes on along the minus strand of NC_081180.1, from coordinate 125,100,465 downwards.
ATTGAGTTCTGAAGCTCATAGGGAAGCTCTACAGAAAGTTTTGGAACAAGCTTTTGTAGAACCTGGCGTCACTATAAGCCAATTCAACAACATCGTTGCCAACATCTCCGCCGGAACTAATCTGAGTTTCTGTGACGAAGATCTTCCTGAAGAAGGAGTGGACCACAATCTTCCACTTCACATCTCAGTTGGCTGCATGGGTGATACACTCACAGGAGTCCTAATAGACAATGGATCCTCGCTCAACGTCATGCCTAAATCAACATTATCAAGATTATCTTTCGAAGATTACCCTCTAAGAAAAAGTCATGTCATCGTCAAAGCATTTGATGGATCAAGAAAGTCAGTTTTCGGAGAAGTAGATCTTCCCATAACTATTGGACCTCAGACGTTCAAAATCACTTTCCAAGTTATGGATATTCCAGCACAATACAGTTGTTTGCTAGGTCGCCCATGGATTCATGAGGCTGGGGCAATTACTTCAACACTTCATCAGAAACTGAAGTTCATAAGAAATGACAAATTGGTAACCGTATGTGGAGAACGAGCTCTGATCGTCAGCAACCTGTCATCATTCTCCGACATAGAACCAAAAGAAGTTGTTGGAACTAAATTCCAAGCACTTTCCTTAGACAAAGGAAAGGAGAAAGCAGCGTCTATCTCTTCATACAAAGATGCAATCCAAGTTGTAAAGGATGGCACTACCAGTGGTTGGGGGCACATTAATATTCCTACCAACAACAAGAACAGAACAGGAATTGGATTCTTTCCAACATCATCAAAGACTATCCCAGGGATTGAGGTAGTTCTCCCTATTCAAGAAACTTTCTGCAGTGGAGGTTTTCTTCAACCTGTTCAACAAACAGTCAATATCATCGATACGGAAAGCACCGATGAAGAGGAATGGTTATCCTATCTTAACAAAGCAGGATACATCTCCCTATCAGAATCTGAACCACTTTGCTGTTATCCGACTAAAGGATCTGAAAGTAAGACTCAACCAAGCAGTGATGAAGTTACTGACAGCTTCACCACCAGAAGTCATGGTTCATCAGAAGAAGTTCCTCCTATCCCCGAAGAGACTTGGGATACATTAGGAGAACCAAGCGGAAAATTCGACTACATGGTGAAATACTCCGCTCCTGAAAGTTCAAGAATCTCTCTTGAAGACATTGTTCCAACTGGATGGAACAGTGATTTTGAGTACCTCTCTCAGCCAAAAGAGGATGTATAACCCTTGCTATTCATCATCATCGACTGGTGAAATCATCATTGAGGATTATATCCCCAAGTCACCTTCCGAGGCTACGGATATAGAGTTCACATATCTAGTCAATGCCATCTTGGGAGAAGAGCAAGACCAAAGTACAGAAGAGGATGATCTCGAAAGTGTCTCCGACAACGAGTCTCTCCATTCAGAAGATTGGAAGTTTCCTCAAAAGAAAGTTCGACATACTCCACTTGGAAATGGGTATGCTCACACCGCTCAGTCTGCTGAAGTAGAAGAAGATCGTCTGAGTGTTGCAAAGACAGTGGTTGGTAAATCAAGACCTACCACAGGCCAGCTTAAGCCTAAGGTTCCAGATTACTTAGTGCACAATGGGGTTCGCCACTATTGGACAGCTGTTGAAGTTACAACTGTTGTTCGCACTCCTAAGTAGGAACTTTCACCGTTATTTTGTCCTCTCACCATAGCCCAGGGTGAAGAGATGTTTCATAGGGCTTTGCATTTTACTATTTCTTAGGAAAATGTCCCTCTTTGCTTCGCCCAAAGCAATAGAGTTTTGTTTTATAGGGTCTTTGTTTCAAGAAATGACTGTCCATAAATAAAAATGTCATTCTGTTCCTTCGTTTAGTTTTTCCTTTTCTTTTTTCGGAAATTGGTAATCCTAAAAAACACCCTTAAAAAACATCAAAAATTTCATTAACTGCATACACCGAGTCTTCCCTCGTTGTCTAAATAAAACTTATCACACATATGCAGATTAATCATAAAATACCCCGTTGAAACGTACGACCGTATGACTTCTCCAAGCTTTGGGTTTCCTGTATTCGAGGCAGAGGAAGAAGAAGACGAAGAAATATCAAAGGAAATTTCACGGTTACTTCAACAAAAGGAAGAGGCCATTCAGCCATACAATGAGCCTCTAGAGATCATTAACCTTGGTTCCGATGGAAACAGAAAAGAGGTTAAGATTGGAGCTTCGCTCAGTTCAGAGATCAGAGAGAGTTTGATACAGCTACTCAAAGAATTCTCAGATGTCTTCGCTTGGTCTTATCAAGATATGCCAGGGTTGGATACCAGTATAGTGGAGCATCACTTGCCATTAAAAGCAGAATGCCCTCCGGTCAAGCAAAAATTAAGAAGAACTCATCCGGAGATGGCCATGAAAATCAAAGAGGAAGTTCAAAAGCAGATCAACGCAGGTTTCCTCGTCACTTCAGAATACCCTCAGTGGTTAGCTAACATTGTTCCCGTTCCTAAGAAAGACGGAAAAGTCCGCATGTGCGTCGACTACAGAGATTTGAACAAAGCTAGCCCTAAGGATGATTTTCCTTTACCACATATTGATATGTTGGTAGACAGTACAGCAAAATCCAAAGTTTTCTCATTCATGGACGGATTTTCAGGATACAACCAAATCAAAATGGCACCTGAAGACATGGAAAAAACAGCTTTCATCACCCCCTGGGGCACGTTCTGCTACCGTGTTATGCCTTTTGGACTAAAGAACGCAGGGGCAACTTATCAAAGGGCTATGACTACGCTTTTCCACGACATGATGCATAAGGAAGTGGAAGTCTATGTGGACGACATGATTGCCAAATCAGAAAACGAAGAAGATCACATACAGAATCTGACAAAGTTATTTCAACGCTTACGGAAGTTTCAGCTTCGCCTGAACCCCAACAAGTGCACCTTTGGTGTCTACTCAGGAAAACTCCTTGGTTTCATTGTCAGCAAACGAGGAATTGAAGTAGATCCAGACAAAGTCAAGGCAATTCAAGAAATGCCTTCACCCAGAACCGAGAAACAAGTTAGAGGATTTCTTGGACGTCTGAATTACATCTCGAGATTCATATATCTCATGACTGCAACTTGTGCTCCTATTTTCAAACTTCTACGGAAAAATCAAAGTTGCGTCTGGACAGACGATTGTCAGAAAGCGTTCGACAGCATTAAGGAATATCTGCTCGAACCACCCATCCTGTCTCCTCCAGTAGAAGGAAGACCTTTGATAATGTACTTAACCGTCTTAGAAGACTCCATGGGTTGTGTCCTTGGACAGCAAGACGAGACAAAGAGAAAAGCGCATGACAGCTTTATGCCACGGACAGCTATATCAACAAAGAATGAAGAAAGCTTTCGACAAAAAGGTTCGACCTCGCACAATCAAAGAAGGCGACCTTGTACTCAAAAAGATTCAATCTTTTCTCACAGATTCGAGAGGGAAATGGACTCCCAATTATGACGGCCCCTACGTGGTCAAGAGAGCTTTCTCAGGAGGAGCCTTAATACTCACGACTATGGATGGAGAAGAATTCACCCGTCCTGTGAACGTCGACGCAGTCAAGAAATACTTCGCCTAAATAAACAAAAAGAACAGCTCGCTAAGTTGAAAACTCGCAAAGAGCGACTTAGGCAAAAAAGAGCGTCTCGGTGAATCGAAAACCCGAAAGGGCGATTCAGGCAAAAGTTAGAGACATAAAAAATAAATAATCAATCCCGGTAAACTTAAAACCCGAAAGGGGTAGTTTACGCAAAAGTTAGGGATATATGGCAAGTAACTGTGTTCAGGACAAACTTGATCATTCAAAATCCATAGCGGAGTGTTCATCAGCAGTAGGTCATCTTCTACGAAGCACGAATACAGCGCAACTCGGAGTGGAAGGGAGAGATAACGGTCGTCACGTTTCATCGTAGCCCTTTTCCCGAAAATTACCAATTTCCAACTTTGTAAATACTCCATGGAATCAAGCATTTGGCTGATTACCATTCCATATATAATAATTTGAGCCTTGTGCTTTTCCTTTGCAATCTAGTCTTATTCAGTTTCTTGAAATGCATTTTAAGTTTAAACAGTCATTTTCTTGAAACAAATGTTTTCATAAAATAAAAATGAATTTACTTGCAAAAATAAAGGTGAAATTTCTTTCTAAAGGTTTACAAACAATAGGAAGAATGCAAACAGTTGCTCCGAGAACGGTTGAGACTCCGGGAACCAAGTTTTCCCCATGAGGTCGCTTTGCGAACATCTCCCGATGACGGATCTTTACTTCAATTCATATTACTCACTTCGGACAGCGGACAACTGATAGCCAGATATTCCCGAGAGAGTTCGAACTCCAGGAAGAGGACATCTTCTGATCCACAAGAATTCAAGTCGTATCATAGGATTTTCCATCCGCGACAATTCTATTCACATTCACTTTACATTTTATAATTGTCATAATATTCATGCATACATTACATCACAACTGCATAGTCAAATTAGGCTCTTAATTGTGAGAATGCCTAAGTCATTAAGGCATGAACTCAAGTTTCCCCTGCAAGTCCTGGAGAAACTTTTTCCTTCAAGACAACGATCCATGTAGAGAGATTTCCCCAAGCAAGTCAATAAATGGTAGTCTCCCTCAAAGAGATAGTTTGTTCACTTTTGGAATTCCTCAGCCGAAAATCTCCTGCAGAGCGACATTCGACAGTCTTCTTCAGATAAGATAGTCTGCTTCACATTCCGGAGCTCCCTACAGGTTTGGTATTTCCCCAGCAAGGTCGAGAGGTACCACTTCTTGTCAGAGGGAAATTCAGAATCTCCCAGCAGATCGACAAATGATTCCCCAGCGGAGTCAGTGAATGATAGTCTTCGTCCAGAAGATAGTTCAGATTCTCCAACAGAGTCAGCAAATGGCAGTCTCTTTCAGCAGAAGACAGTTTGCTCACTTTATCACAGCAGGGTCTACAAATGGCAGTCTCTCCCAGTAGAAGACAGTTTGTTTCCCCAGGAGTCAGCAAATGGCAGTCTCTCCCAGTAGAAGACAGTTTGTTTCCCCAGGAGTCAGCAAATGGCAGTCTCTTTCAGCAGAAGACAGTTTGCTCACTTTATCATAACAAAGGTCGACAAATGGCAGTCTCTCCCAGTAGAAGACAGTTTGCTCCCCTAGTAATTGGCAAATGGCAGTCTTTTCCCAAGGAAAGACAGTTTGTCTGCTAAATACTCAAGAGATCGACAAATGGCAGTTTCTTCAAACAGTTTGTCTGTTCTGGGATGCTTAACTCCCCACAGAGTCGATGAATGGCAGTTTTCCTCTTAGGAAAATAGTTCGTTGATTCCCCAGGCATCAGCTGACGAATGGCAGTTTTCACCCCGAAAACAGTTCGTCCGCCTTCAAACGAAGTCATTAGCTCCTCAAAAGATCATGAGGCCATATGACATTCTTTCAAAGACGTCAAGTCAAAAGGGAAGATGGTGAAGTTTCTTTACTACCGTCAAATGGCATCTTATCTCCAAGCGCTGATAAGAAGTTTGATGAGGAAACAAACCTTTGAAGTTTCTTTACTACCGTCAAATGGCATCTTATCTCCAAGCGCTGATAAGAAGTTTGATGAGGAAACAAACCTTTGAAGTTTCTCTACAGCCGTCAAATGGCATCTTACCTCCAAGCGCTGGTAAGAAGTTTGATGAGGAAACAGACCGTTGGAAATTTTCTCTTTATCTGAGATATTGTCCAAACACAACCGAGACCAGTTTCGAGATATAGACATCCGAAACGAGGAGAAGTTGTTTACCTTTTTCTAAGTATCAACACTTAGTTAAAGAAGATGGATTGCGCATCTTACATTGCCATCCATTCACCAGAATCCACATCAAGTATTTCTGCAGGAGTTAGTCTCCTCATTCCCCGCCAAGTGCGACAACGGGATCGAATCATGCAAAGATCTTATCAATTACAACATCTCAGGAGCGCCCAAAATTCGGGCATTCTTTGATATTTAAGTCTCTTTTACGCAGGAGAGATCGAGATCTCAATCTCTCTCCCTCCAGATAAAAGAAACTTAAATAGGGGCATCTGTCATACCCTAATTTTTGACCCCCCTGAGATGACATATCTTCAGGATTTTTCATCAGGTCAAGACAAGTACCCAGAGCAGTCATTTCTCCATCTGATACCTAATCGAGGATGCACAAAGACAAGAAAGCTCAGGCAAAGGATCAATCAATACAAAGATTAGCCTCTAATACAATCATGGAGCTCAAAAACTTCATTTTTCTCATCTATGATTGATTAGACATCCAGTCATCTGAGTACAGGCTTACTCAGGTCACCAGACTAGGGTTTTGAGCCTATCAAGGACTAAAATCAGGGATCACATTTGGGAAACCCTAAAAAGCCCCAGAGGGTCATTCAAAGACATCAATCTTCTTCAAATAACTCATATTACAAGATCTACTGGACATCACACTTCAATTCAAAGTCTACAGTCATTACTTTCACATGGTCGACAAATTAGGGTTTTGACCTAATTCACCAAGATGGTTGACTTTTGATCAGGGCATGAATCCAAAACTCAAGACATGATTCAAGGATCTCTACTACCTCCATATAATCCATTTATATCATCCATTTGGGGAGAAGATCTTATTTCTACACAAAAGCCCAAAAATTCACTTTGTCAGGAAAAAGTCAACTGTGAAGGATCATCATTGACTTTTAAGGTTTTTGGTCAAAAAATGACTTTCAAAGATCAATATCATCAATATATGGATATCAAAGTCATTTGGCCAAAGAAATTCAAAGAAATTCATCAAGGAGCGAAAAGTCGGGAATTAGGGTTTTTAAAGGCATGGTGAGATCTCAAAATTTCACCTACACAACTCAAAAAACTTCCAACATGAAAGTTGTAGATCTTGCAAAATAAAACAACATCTTACAAGGGAACTTTTTTCAAAAGATCAACCATTTATGAAGTTTTGGAAATTTTGAAGTTTAGGTCATAAACACTTAGAAATTTTTCTAAGTGTTTTAACCTAGTTTTCTTCCAACTTTGGCCTCATTTTTCACAAATTTCCCAAAGGAATCTGAAGAAGACATAAACTAATGATTTGAAGTAGATGTTTAGGGCTTTCCAAATTGTGTTCAACCTTCTCAAAATTCAATTTGAGCTAGGAGTTATGCTTGTTCAAAGTTGGCCTCATAAAGTGAAATTATAGGTCATGTGCAAATTGGAACTTTGCAATTTTGTGCATTTTGCTTCATGAATGGATGCTACACGACCCATAACATGTCTGAAACAATGCCATGCATTCATTTTCACCATGGCATGAAGATTGAAGAAGATTCCCAAAAGCAAGAACATGTGATTATGTAATCATTACTTTTGAGAATTTATGATAAGCAATGATTCACCAATTGGAATCTTCTCCTAAGCCAATAGAAACTTGCTACATATCAGAAATGTTCCCTAAGATCCTGCAAGATCAATGGTTGGGAGAATTGGCTCGAAAATGCATCATTGCATTTTGGAGATTCTTTGAATTTCTTCATGGCTAAGAAACCAAAACTCCCTCACTAAGGAAGCTCACTCCTCTGCAGCTATACTGATCCATTTGCCTATAAATAGAGGCCTCATTCTCATTCAAAAAACACACCAAAGCAACTCAATTACTTGCTTTCTCTTTCTCTCCTCTTGTTCATTGTTTTTCAAAGTTCTTTGGCAAGAAGAATCGTTTTCTTCAAACCAAAGCTCATCTTTGGAAAGTGAGCATTCCAACATCTCAAGGGAGGTTATTTGAGGTGATCCAAGCACCTGGATCACTTCTGTAAGTGGAGGAACACCATTGTTGCTCTCACTTGGAAGCATTTGCAGTTGGAGGTCCATGGAGTAACTCAGGGAGTCTCAGGCCAAACCAATCATTCAGACACACTCCCTAGGTCATAGTGGAGCTAACCAGATGGCTGCAGCTCACCTGTAACTCCAAATTCAACAACCTCCATGTTCACTTGAAGCTGAAATCGAGGGAGGTCCATAGAGCAATTCAGGAGGATTCAAGCTACAATAAGCATCCAGTTAGCATCATTGAGTCTCAGGGAAGCTATTGAGATCATTCATTCAAGCCCAGGTGCTCTCCATCATCCTCACGACCTTCAGTTTCAGAGGTAAGTTTCTGAACTTCACCTCTATAATTTAAGTACTCTTTGTGAAATAGCTCGATTCTATCTTGTTCAGCATCATCAGAGGATTGAAAACCCTCTATCATCATTCATTTATCTTTCAGTATAGTCATTTAATTTGATTTTGAAATTTTAGGGTTCTTCACGATTTCTGTTAAATTAATTAGATGTAGTTAATATTAGTTCATGTTAGTTACATATTTAGAATCGTGAGTGAATTTAGAGCAAGTTTCGTGTTTACATCATGGCAAATGATTGAGAAACGAGTGAGTTCAGAAATTCAAAAAATCATGGAGCTTGAGGTTGAAGACGAAGATGGTGGTGGCGCCATTTTTAATTTCTCAGGGGAGGGTTTAAAATATATTTAACTGAAAGCGTTTTATAAACGACTAAACAACTTGCCCTAGTGGCCACACATGCGCCTTTAGTATCATCATGCCACAAGTCTGGGGTTCGAATCCCCCTCGCCCCAGACTTTTTGATTCTTTTATTTTTTAAGGAATTACAACTTGTTTTGAAATATGACCAAGTGGAGGCAACTTACTAACACCAAACGCGCGTTGGCGCAGTGGTGTTATTTTGAGTTGTTGGCTTCAAGGGCGTGGGTTCAAACCATGGTGAGGCCAAAACATTATTTTTTATCACTTATTTACTTCAATTTTCTCACAACTTCATATAATTAATTAACCTATCAAATTAATTTATTTTCACTTCATTTTTTACACACATGCTATTTAATATCTCTATTTTGTGAATAATAAAAAAAATCATAAAAATATTATTTATTTCACATGTTTTTATTAGGTTTAAAATAGTATGGTGTTAGGTGTTTTCTTAAATACTTTAATACATATTTTCACTTTGTTTTAACCTAATCATTTTTGTAAATAAATTTATGATAAAACCCTAATCACTTAGGTCTTAATTAGGCATAGATCTTCATCTTTGCTTTAATTAAGTTGACTTTTGTCAAATCTCAAAACTGTTTTCAATCTCTGATAAAATCAAATGATTAGGGTTTTCAAACAACAAAACCTTATATCATTCCAAATCATTTTTTCAAATTGCTTTTATCACCAGTACTGTAAAGTACTGGGCCTCTAATAGAGTGTAAGTCCCAAAAATCTTCTCTTCTTAGCTTGTTTTCAAAACTGTATTTTCAAAATCTTCTTTCTGTTTTCAAAACATTCTTCTGGTATTTGAAGGGCATTATTCCCGGTGAAACTCTTCAGATACCTATGTGACCTTTGTCCATCTTCACTTCTTCTGTTTTCAAAAACCATTAACTGTTTATCATATATATTCAACTGTTATCAACAAAAACAACAAAAATACTGTTGAGGCTCTGTACATACTTCTTCAATGGCCTCCACTCCATCCAGGTTAGGCTTTACAAGCTTTCAATTTACAGTCTTTATTTAAATTACTGTCAAATATAAACTGTGCATATTAGTTTAGAACTGCGTTTGAGTATAAACCTTAGGACAGTTAAACTATATATATATTATAGGAATATGACCTAGGATTGAGAATGTCTTCCCGGTGAAGGCTCTTTCCTAATTAGAGATCTGTAGTTCAAACCCCCAAGATGAATTATTCCCGGTGAAACATCTTGGCAAAAACCTTAGAATCCAAATAAATAGGACACATCCACCCAAAGAGGAATTATTCCCGGTGAAACCTCTTACCCATTTGCTTAGAGCCAAAATAAGTTCAAAACTACATAAGCTTTCTCTTGTGCTATAACAAGGACCCTCGATTAGCCTCCTCTTGGGCTTTGTACAAGGACCCACAGGCTTCTTAAAAGCATTTCCAGCTTCCTCTTGAGCTTGTATACAAGGACCCATCAGGTTTCTTATAAACATAGGAACAGGTCTTTAGTCACCTTTTAGCCTACCCTGGTGAGTTTCTTCCAATTTAAACCAGACTTTAAACAAGCTAAGTTTGTCTCAATTTCACATTGAGTACACTTTTTGGAATGAGAGACATGGACAGTCTCTGTCACCCTTATCTTCATCAATCCTCCTTAGTAGAGTCTAGGATCTATGTTTTGGTCATCCTCAGCATTGAGTCAGCCTTCATCTTGGGCTTTAAACAAAGAGTCTCCACTAGATAATCTTTCTGCCATCCATTTTTCAAATCTCAAAACCCCTGGAAAGGGTTAGCCTCCAACATCTGTTTAAAATGTCAAAACAATAATTTCATTCTCTTAGGAGACAATTTCCCCAAAAGAGTCAAAACCCCTGGAAAGGGTCAGCCTCCAAAAACATGATAAAGTCAGTCTTTTAACAGACAAATTCACCAGCTGAGTCAAAATCCCTGGAAAGGGTTAGCTTCCAAAGAAAAACAGTCTTTTTTAATCTCCAGAAGAGTTAAAACCAACAAAAACAGTTAGCCTCAACCTTGGGCTTCATACAAGGCACCAAACAATAAAACTCCCCTGTCAAGAGTCAGCCTCAACCTTGGGCATTGTACAAGGCAGATAATAGAGTCTCCCCAGTGAGTTCTTCATCACTCAGTAGCCACAACCTTGGGCTTTGTACAAGGCAGATAAACCATATCTTTCATGTGTCAAAGATTCTTAACACTTAGGATCTTTCCCCATATAGTCATCCATACTCAATTCATTTATTTAAGAGTCCGCCACAACCTTGGGCTTTGTACAAGGCAGAAAGTAATGTTTTCCCTAGCTAGAGTCAGCCACAACCTTGGGCTTTGTACAAGGCACATAAAATAAAGTCATTCATTCAATTATCCTCAACAGTCAGCCACAACCTTGGGCTTTGTACAAGGCACACAAATAGAGTCTCCCTAAACAGAGTCAGCCTCAATTCTGGGCTTTGTACAGAACACAAAAATACCCTGTAATTAACCCCCAATGGAGCCATCTCCCAGAGTCAATAACATTAATTAATCAATCAAAAAGCCTCAAGCTTGGGCCTCATACCAGCCAGCTAAAGTCAAATCTTTCATACAGTAGATAGACATAGCTTATCTCTATAGAGAGATATTTTTACTACTCTACCACATTCAAACAAACAAACATTTCAATTTCAATTTCAATCAAAGTCTCCCATTTAGGACTCTGAAAGACATGCTCTGGCACATCCCCAGACTTGTACACTTTCCCTAATTTGGACGAGCATCTTTCTTTCATTTAAGAGGCATCTGACTGGCATACTTGTACACCCAAGTAAGGTCCCCCTCTTGAATGAAATGAGTCCAGTTATTCTGTCACTCTTTCAAAATGTTTGTGGTAGAATAGTACAAATACCTCTCTGTAGAGATAATTTCATATCTCTTTACTGTAAACAGAGATTTAATTCCAAGCTTCAACCTTGAGCTTCAAGCAAGGCACCAAAAAAACATTAATTTCCCTAGTTAGTTCCCCGAACTACATTAAGCTCTGACTTCCACTAGGGATATGTAGGCATGAGGTTCACAAGGAATCTCAGCGAGCTAATAAAATACCAAAAATAGTCAGTCTGTCTATCTGTCTGTCTTTCTTCAATCAATTCAATTCCTTCTCCTAACACAAAGGAGAAACTTTCCCAATCATTAGCAGCAAACACAAACACAATGACACAGAGAAGGTTCCTGTAGAGTACTACAGATATGTAGGGTGTTTAAACACTTCCCTATGTATAACCGACCTCCCGGACTCCAGAATTTCTAGTCTAGGTGTAAATCCCCACACTTAGCAAACTCCTAGGGTTTAGTTGAGATCTTTTTTTTTCCCTTTCCTACTCGTAGGACAAATAAGAAAGTTCGTGTGATATCGTAGGAAGAACTGAAATAAAATTCATCCCACCACGGGCGCATTCTCCTTCCAAATTTCGCGTGAAGGGTCTAGCGTGCCGTCCTCCCAAGTGAAACGGGGAGGTAAAAAAAACGACACCACACACTGAATAGAATGTCAGGTCTAGAAGCAGTTAAATATAGAAGAGATCCAATCATACCTCTGTACAACTTCTGATCTACCTTTTTACTTACCTCATCCTTACCTAGAACTCACGTTGGATGCATAGGAGTTTTGGCTTCTTTGCTTTCAGAAAGATTAAACTTCTTCAGAAGTTTTTTCACATACTTCGTTTGATGAATATAAGTTCCATCAGAAGTTTGATTGATTTGAATCCCAAGAAAATACTTGAGTTCACCCATCATACTCATTTCAAATTCAGCCTGCATAGACTTAGCAAACTCCTTTCCTAGTGAAGCATTAGATGTTCCAAAAATAATATCATCAACATAAATTTGACAAATTAAAATGTCCTTCTTATATGTTTTACAGAAGAGAGTCGTATCCACTTGTCCTCTAGTGAAACCATTGTCCAGAAGGAAAGAACTTAATCTCTCATACCAAGCTCTATGAGCTTGCTTCAATCCATACAATGACTTCTTAAGTTTGAAAACATGTTCTGGAGACTTAGAGTCTTCAAAACCAGGAGGTTGGTGGACATAGACTTCCTCATCTATATAGCCATTTAAGAAGGCACTCTTAACATCCATCTGATATAGAGTGATGTTATGTTGAGTGACAAAAGAAATTAATAAGCGAATAGATTCTAACCTGGCCACTGGTGCAAAGGTTTCTGTATAGTCAATTCCTTCTTGTTGACTATATCTTTATTAATGAGCTTATATGCGAATATGTTTTAAGTTGATAAATGTGACGCCTCAAGTATGTTGTTTTGAGAATTTTTGTACTCTGATTTCCTTTATAGACCGTTGGGTAGATTTGGGGTGTTACAGAAAACATATCCTTTCTTGTCGAATTCACCAAGAGAAAGCAGATTTCTCTTCAAATCAGGAACATACCTGACTTCAGCCAACAACCTTATTGACTCATCATGGAGCTTGAATCTCACAGATCCAACACCTGCAATCTTGCAAGCTTTGTTGTTTCCCAATAGTACTGATCCACCATCTTGATCACATAATTCCTCAAACAAGTTTTTGTTTGAAGTCATGTGCCAAGTGCAACCTGAATCCATAATCCGCTCCTTCCTAGAGCCACTGCTCGAAACCACGAGGACATCAGATGATTCGAAATCATCTTGAACAATGGCTGCATTGCCATTATCCTTACCTCTATGATCTTTCAAGCGTTCAGGGCACACCTTTCTTGTGTGACCCTCCTTCATACAATGATAGCATCGAATACCAAATGCTTCGCCACTGTAAGACTTCAAGTGACTTTTTCCCTTCTTCTTGTCGAACTTACCATCATTTCGCAAGAATTTGCTCATCTTAACCGCCAAACCTTCACTAATAGTCAAAGGTTTATGCTCTTTTCGTTTTTTCAAGTCCTTAGAATACAGGGCTGATTGAACTACTTCAAAGGTTAGGGACTCCCTTCCATATAGTAGAGTATCTTTGAAGTGAGCATGTGATCGAGGTAAAGTGCACAATAGTAACAACGCTTGATCTTCATCATCGATCTTCACATTAATATTTTCAAGATCAAGAATTAGCTTGTTGAACATATCCAACTGCTCAGCCAACACTTTATCTTCAATCATCTTGAATGAATACAAAGCTTGCTTCATGTATAGTCGATTTACAAGTGATTTGGTCATGTACAAACTTCAAGTTTCACCCATAACCATGATGTCGTCGTCTCCTTTGATACTTTTCGAAGAACCTTATCACCAAGGCTCAACAAAATTGCGACGTGTGCTATCTCGATCATGGTCGTCTTCTCTCTTTATGTTAACGCATTGTCCATAGCCGCCGCTCCTTTCAACGCTTCCAAGAAACCCTGTTGAACCAGTAGGGCTTTCATCTTCAAGCGCCACAGACCAAAATCGTTCACTCTGGTGAACTTTTCAATCTCATACTTTGTTGAAGGCATCTTCTTCACGCTCACCGCACCAATTGGTTATAACTGCTATTCCTTTACTTTCTCTTAGAAAACAATATTACAAGTTTACAAGAATAACAAATAACCTCTCTCACCCTAAATTAGGATTTGCAGTATGCAATGATGAGAGACTAGTATGTTATTTATAATAAACCCAACATACTAAACTAATGGGCTTTTTCCACAAGACCCATTATACAAGCTAATTTAATAAACAAACCAACTTAACAAATTAGGGTTTAAACACTAAAACCTAATTTAACATGTTAACAACCCTAGCATCTTCAACATCAACATGTCAACAACCTTCAACTTCATGCTTAATCCTGTCAAATTAAGAAACTACTCTTCGACCATACTAAAGCTCGATCCAATATCTCACAATATAAACGATATAAACTTGTTTATGATAGTTACAACCTTGTTCTTGACATCAAAATATTGAAATGACATAGACTTAACATAAAGGCTACATAAAAGTTATTCGAGACAACAATAATTATTCTTGTGTAAGATGTGATGCTTGTGAAGAATTCTCAATTGCTGTCGTAGTTGTAATTGCTGTCGTAGTTGTAATTTCAGTTAGTTTCTTGTTAGTAATCTCCTTTCCCTCTATATTTTTTTTTGTCTTCTTAGGATTATTTCCTTTTTTGGTATGGCTCTTTCAAGCAGTTTCATTCAAACTTTTGAGCCTTAGGTTTCGAGCTATGATTTGGAGAAGAAGACAATTGACTCGGTGAAGGTGAAGAAGATGAAGTAAATTTATAATACAACATAATTACTTTAATTAAAAATTATTTTTATTGTTTTTCAAATTTCATGTTAACCATATATAAACAAAAAATTCAAAATTTAAATTAATCCACGTATTCATTGTCACCTCACGTTATAAGTGGAGGTGCCAACTGCCAAGTATGCATTTCTGAAGAGGTGCTATAAATGACGCCATACTTTAAAAACTATGAGAATCAACTTGTAAAATAACTGGTATCCGACCCACAGGATTGTGGGTGATCAAACTGAAATCCTTAGTACTAAATCTAAGGTTTATCACCACTAGGTTGCAAACAATAAATTTTATTCGACTCATTTTAAATTCTTTCAAAACAGTAATACTATACCTCATAAAATATTTCATCCAAATACATTTCTAATACAGCATGAAATTAAAAACCAACAAAAAGTTTAATTCTACAATATCATAAGAGCAATAGAAACATTTTTCAATAAATTCCAAACTCCGAAAGTAATGCCTCCAACTATAAATGATTCAAAGTTACGTTGAGCCATAAACTGCAAAAACCATACATAAAAAATCAGTAGCTACTACGTATACACAAATTTTCATGTTGACAGCTTTCTAACAACATTCAAAGATATGCAAAAACTTACACGAAATTCATATTTAAAAATTGTTAGTAGCTAATTCCTTTAGAGTTTCTGGAACGAAGACTTCTTCCGATTTTTGTCTACACAAAAAGTATAGACTATTATAAATTGTAATATAAATAAGTTACTTGATTTTAAGATATCATTTTAGAATAAAAAACCTTACCTGTAGAGCCATCAAACCAATTATGTGCCCATGAGAGTGCTTGAACTGCATTCTCAATGAAAGAGATTCCATAGTTGTTAAGAACTTGACTACCAAAAATTAATACCTGCATAATATATTCAAACTATTTTTAAAAAATAAAATAATAGAAGCTCTACTTAGAGTCTAAAAAAACCTAACCAAAAAAAAAAAAAAAGTCTAAAAAAACCAAAATATAAAACCACCTTCGTTAAACAATAATTTAAAATAAATAAAATAAAATTAAGAACTCACTTTACTTAGGTCAATCTTATTCTGTTTGGAAGCATCGATTTCTTCAAATTTCTCCGCAATATACACTTTTATCTCTGCAATTTCATCCTCCTTATTTCGCAATTCTTGGTTAAGTTTCTTGACAATGGATTCTAACATAAAAATGAACAATAAACTATTAATAATAAAATAAAAAACACTAGCACAAGAAATCAAAAGACACGTAATAAAACACATGCAAGCGTTTAAATATTTACCGAAAAGTGAAACCTTTGAGTTTAGTTTTTTCAAAGAGAAAGTGAGTTGGTCTATAGAGGAAGAGAGTTCTTGGTGTTTGAGATGAGCAAATGAGATGAGAATGATGGAGAGAACTATGGTGAAGATGAAGGGACTTGAGTTACCCATTGTAAAATTCCTCACAAGTTCAACAAAATGCACAAGTTTCAAACTCGATGTTTATGTATATTTATACAAATATATTTGTCTTTTACTCTTCCTTTTTTAATGAAAAATTATGATTATGATAACCTGGAATTTTCAACTTTTTTTCCTTTGGAAATGACAATTGATTTGATTTGCGTCCAAATGCAACTTCTATTTCAATCTATTGGGTTGATTTTAAATATAAATAAATAAATTTGATAAGAAAGTCTAAAAAAGATCAATGTATTAAAATTAAATAACATAAAATTGTATAGAAAAATCAAATGATAAAAAAATTTTAAGAACTTTTTAAGTTGTAAAAAAGAAAAAATATAAAAAGAAAAATTTACCAACACTGCGCACTTATAACATCTATACCACTAACAGTGCGTTAAATTTAGTAGTACATGTACGAGACTAATAATTAGCACTTTATTGAACCACTTTATTGATTTACACTAAAACCAGCTATGAGAAGACGTCAACCTGTAACGGCTAGTTTCACCGTCGCAAATCCATCTATTTTCACCATTATCTCTTCTTTCTTTGCTACCTATGGAGGCTTATCTGATGTTCCCGGAAACTCATGTTGGGACCAGTTTATTGGAAAACAACTCAACTGGTTCTTTGAAAGGGAACCGGATAGTTATTACATTCCCGGAGAAGGAGTATGCTCTTGGGGTAGAAGTCTGCGAGCATCATCTTCATGGGTGTGTGGTCTGGTCAAAAGGGTCGCAACGCAACTACTCACGGTGGTAAATCTCAGAAACAAGCTCATGGAAATCAAATGTGGCCTTCTATTAGCAAATGGGGTGTTACATCTCTAGGTAAAGGATTCTTTGAATTTGCATTATCATCTCTTGAAGATGTTTAAAGAGTAAAATCTGTCAATGTCTGGTCTCTTCCTTATGGCATTTTAAATTTGTTCCCGTGGACTAAAGACTTCATTCCCTATACTCTGAAGCAAACCTCTGCGCATGTGTAGATTAGGATTCATGGTCTCTCTCAAGAATATTGCAAACCTCGAATCCTTTTTGCAATAGCCAGTAGTATAGGTACACCGATCTGTATTGACTCTGCCTCAAATAAATACGTTAGAAAGACCATTTGGTCACTTTGTCCGAATCTTAGTGGATTTAGATCTTACAAAAGAGCTAAGCTATAAGATTTTAGTCGAAAGGGTGGGGTTTTCTTTCTTTGTAGACATTGAATATGAAAAAATTCTTGAGTTTTGCAACTTTTGTAATTGCATTGGGCATTCAATTGCTAATTGTAAGAGGAAGGAGCAAATCAATGGTAAAGGGAAAGAAAACTTGCAAAAGCATGATAAAAGTGTGTTCATTCCTGCAAGGAAAAAATTTGCAGTCAAGAAAAGTTCTAAAGTTGATTCAGTGCCATAACTTGATAAAGGGGCAGAAGCTGAAGGAACAACACATATACAATTTCCTTTGGTGGATAACACTGTAGAAGTACCTAATGATAGTACAAATGTTATGAATGAGGTTACCATTCTTGTTCCTATTCAGTCAGTCCCTACACATGGAAATCCTCTTGAGACTGATGGTTCTCCAGAAGGAGAATATGTGGATGCTACTCAAATGATGAACTATGTACCTATAACACAATCGGATGAAAGACATAAGGAACATGTTACAAATTTTTTGCATGAGTCTTGGAATAATATGGGTGGCTTGGAGGATAAGTGTGGACTTGTTTCAACATAAAGATTTTCAGCTTGTTGCCAACAAGAAGAGGAGAAATAGGAAGGCCAAATTTGCATATACTACTAGGCTTATGCCTTGTCCTAAAAACATTTCCCTATGATGTGCCTTTACTGGAACATCAGAGGTATTTCTAATAGCTCATCTAGGCTGGCTTTAAGGAGGTTGATTAAGAATAATTCTCCTGAGTTTGTCTTCATTGCTGAGCCTTGGATGGACTATTCCAATTTCCTTCAAAGATAACTGCACAAGTTTGATCTAAATCCCTTTGCTTTTAACAAAAGAGAAGGTTTTTTTTACCTAATCTTGGTGTTTTTGTAAGTCTCACTTAAACCCTAACATTCTATTTATAAATGATCAACATGTTTCCTTTTCTATTACTCTTAATTATAGGGTTTTTGGTTACTATGTCATTTATGCTACCACCTGTTACACTAATAGAAGAAATTTGTGGCATAATCTTAATAGTATCCTTTCTAATACCAAAAATCCTTGGTCTCACTAGTGCAAAAAGAATAATATAATTTTAAAATTTACACCCGATATACTAAAAATGGGTGTAAATAAGAAACGTGGTGGCAATTTTGTAAATATAATGTCATTTTAAGTGTTATCATGCCATAATATACACCCTATTTTTTAAAAATGGGTGTAAATTGAAAATATTATTATAATTAAATCTTTATTACTCCCGTTAAATTAAAAATGGGTGTAAATTTAAATAGATCCATAAAAAAATTATTTAAATTTTGGGTTAATGAACTTTTTCGTCCCTTTAAATATTTCAAATTTCGTTTTTAGTCCCTCCAAGATTTTCCTTCAAGAAATCGTCCCTTCAAAATTTTTTTCCGAACTATTGGTCCCTAACGTCAAATTTCGTAGCTAATCGGTGGCTAAAGTCGTAGCTAATCTCTAGCAAATTTGACGTTAGGGACCAATAGTTTAGACGAAAAATATTAAAAGGACGATTTCTTAAAGAAAAATTTTAGAGGGACTAAAAATGAAATCCGCAATATTTAGAGGACCAAAAAGTTCATTAACCCTTAAATTTTTAAACCAAAATATATCTCTAAATACATTAACACATCCCAATCTATTTTATTTAAGTGTATTAATCCTAAACACACAATAGTAACAACGTAAACATGAAAAAACAGGACTGTAACGTGTACACGGGATCAACCATATAATTGCTACTATAGAGACGGCTTTTGTGAACGTGATTATCGGATGGCTCATAAGTGCTTTTTTGCAAACGCGATTCTCTCTCAACGGAATGGTTTATTGGTTCGCTTCTCTTGTGCAACAACAACAAATTATTCGGAAATTCAAGTTTTCGGTGAGACTTCGGTTTTATTTCAACTTCAATCTTCTTAGTACCTCTTCTTCTACTACTGCTGTGCGATGATTGTTCGCTTCTGGTTTGTGATTCAGTGTCGAATTGTTAACATATTTTCCGTTTCGTAACTTGCACCTCAAGTGTTCGGTGAAATGCCTGAATTGAATTCTTTCTCTTTTTTGTTTGATTTCTGCTGCAAAATTGTTGTTGTTGATGATTGTTGTTGATACTTGAATTCTTGAATTGGTATTATTGTTGATGCTTGAATCCTTGTAAGTGATGAGGGTGATGGAGTATGAAGCTTTATGAAGTTTTTGGTGAAATTTCAAGGTTTCTTCAAAGTGAAAAAACTTGAAGATATGATGAAATTGGATAGAGTTTTGGCATGAAAGTTATGTGTTGTAGTTCTGCTATGCTTGTCACTATATCTATCTATGTATAGTTGTGCCTTTAATCATGTGTGGATTGCTTGATTATGATATTAACTATTGTTATGTCACTATGCATTTGTGAACAAGCCAATGCACTTATGTATGAGTTTCGGAATAGTTTCCTCTCGCATGTAATAGGATTGAACAATTTCTTGTTTGTATGTAGATGGAAGCTTGAGTGTTGTAGAAACATTGGCTTCTACAACAATTTGTGGAATTATACACGCCATTTTTGGTGGACAACCTCTGCTAGTTCTAGGAGTTGGAGAACCCACTATTCTTATGTACACATATTTGTACAATTATGCCAAAAATACGGAGGGCTTGGGACAAGAACTCTATTTGGCTTGGGTAGCATGGTATGTGTTGGATAAACACCAATAACTAGTTTTAAAAATTCAAAGTATTTTCATATAGTTAATTTTATGTTGTTTTCACCCGTTGTTTTTATAAGCTCCCGTATGTTTCTTATGCTAGTAGATATGTTTGAATAAGTCAATTTAAACAATTTGACCTCTTTGACAGCTGAAGTTGTTCATTTGATGATGGAATGCATCAGACACTTGAATGCCCCTGCCCCTATTAAACTCTTAAATTCGCTTCAGGGAACGAGCTGCTTGAAGACAAATCTGGGTTTCAAAACACCAGGTGAATGTTTCTTGTATGACATGTGGGGCTGCATATTGGAGGTATTCGATGATCTTCCTATTATTGATCATACATTTTATGGTGAAAAGATTTTCTCTTACAAACATGAATTGAGGCGAATTGGGGTGGTGGTTGATTTTGTATATGCTATCGAAAAGTTTGCTCTTATCTTCGAAGAAAAGGCATCTGATACTTATATTAACAAACAACATGTTATGTCCTTTCTCACTTGTTGCAGGCGGCTGGAGGGAACCGAATATAGTTTTTCTTCTGATTTCTCAATCGTCATACATAAAATGAAGTGGTTGCAAACTAGTGTTGGTGATTTCAGGTGCCCAAAAAATGCATTTTATATGGTCCAGAGTGGGAGTTTATATCTTCTATAGCTTGTCCCCCCTTCATTGATAATGGAATACAAGAATACAAGGCAGAGCTGGAGAAAATTGGTGTTATTACTGAACTGAAAGATAGATTTGGGTTTGTGGCTGGATGTCTGAATTTTCCTTCGGATCCCTCCAGCATTAGTCCCGAAAGTGTGTTTTCTTTACTAGAATGCATCCAACTGCAAATGCAAGATAGTAAGTTTACAATTGAAGGTGATTTTAGAAAAAGATTGTCCGAATTTCATTGCAAACTATGGAGTTCCTTTCATGATAGTGGTGTGGACAGCTTTATCATTCGCAGTAGTATCGAGTAAAGTAACTTGCAGAGTTAACATGATGAGCTAGAGACTAAGTTCTCTCGTTACACATAAAACTCTCTGTCCAAGAAGCTCTTTTCTCCATTTTTGAGCATTTCTCATGAATCAACTTCGCTTCGTCGTGATTGGTAACCCTAAAGTCCAAAATCGACTCCGCTCTCCAAAACCCCATACTCAAAATCGTGTTTGATTTCTTATAATATTTTTTATTGTTTTTTTGATTTCGTTTTCTCTAATATCTTTTATTTTTGTTTTCTCTAATTTTTTATTGAGACAATGAAGAAGCATGATGAAAGCAACTGGAAAAATATAGGTGGGTGTGGTAGTATATCAAAATAATTATTAATTTCAATTGAACTGTTTGATTATGTTTAATCTTTTTTGCTGGCTTATCAACAATTTACCACCGTCGATTCTAAATCCGTTCTCAAAAGGCTTCACATTCACTTCTTAATTCTTACTTTTTCTTGATTTTCTGTCAATATTTGTGTGTTAACTTCAGTTTTTACAATCAAGTAATATATAATCTTACTAGCTAAATGTTATCAAATACTATAATCAAGAAAAAAAATTAAAACTTGTTTGGTATTACTGTATGTGGATTTGTAGATGAATTTTGTTATGTGATGTAGCTTAGCGTTTTTAAAGTTAATTAGTTATCTATTGTGATTTTTAATCTTGATCAGAACCCTAAACAATTGTTACCAGACAGGCCCTTATTGTTGTTATTTATCTTGTTAATCTGTTTTCTTATAGATCCGGGTCTTCGCACGTCAGATCTACAGCGCGATCTTCGCGTCGGTTCTGGTGTTTGGAATCAATTCTTAGAAAAGTCCGTTGTTGTTTCCTAAATCAGCGCTTGAGAATTTTTTGTTTGCAGGTATGGTGGTAAATCGATGAACAGATCTTAGATCCGACGTATGCTGGTTTCTTCAAATTAATGGATGCATCATCTTCTGATTTCTAGAAGTGCTCTGAGCCCTGGTTCTAGATTGATGTTTTCCAGATTCATACATGTAGCTGAGCTCAGATTTTTTAGTTATGTATTTGATAGGGAGCTTTGCGGGTGGGAGTTTAATGGATGTAGGTTGTTTCAGGATTTACATATCTCGATTCGCTGAGCGTTTTGAGAATTGAATCCTGATTGATCTTGTCATCCGACCTTTGCCATGACAGGTGCGCTTTCTTGGCAGGTCAAAGAATTAATAAAAAAAGATTTGTTGGGTTTTGGGAGAGATTGCATAGGATTTTTGCCCGGGTTCTCTCCCTACACGATCCCACTCGCGATCAATTCGTAGAAGGATATCCTATTCACTAAAACTCTTATCAATGCACATATTAATTCATAGAAGGATTCCTTGTACTCCATGGCGAAGCACATATTTGGTGATGCACATTATGAGTACATATTGAGGTATTATCTATCCAATTTCACTCATACTCTTATCAATGCAGTGGACATATTGTGGTATTATCTATTTAATTTCACCCACACTCTTATCAATGCAATCCCCATTTTGAGGTAATAAATATCCGATCAGCACTCAAACTCAAACCATCAATGCATGCACATATTTTGTTAATATTATCTATCCATGTAAAAATTATTTTAACATGCTGTTTTAATTTCACATACGGAATTCAAATTTTATTCATATCAGTTTCTTTCATCATTTTGATTCTTATTTTAGAATTGTAGTGTATTGTCATTGTGGCTAGCAACATGTGTATGTGCAAGGCATGTAACTTTTCAAATTCATGTAACACAATACTTCAGTTAAGATTAAATGTATCATTTACCAGTTTCTAGTTGAAGGCTGCAAAGTTAGGTGAAGAAATAACAACTCAGATCAATTGTTATTTTAGTTGCCAATGCATTTACCTCAACGGATCTCTCAGTTGTGGTCAAATATGTCCTCAGTTGAAGGATGTAATGACATGTGAAGAAATAACAATTCCTGAACTATTGCAAGTGCAGTTTTAGTTCAGCTAATGGTACTACCTTATTGGAACTTCTGTTGTAAATACAAATCATTTGCCAATTTAGAGGAGAATGGATATAGAACATATGAAGGCACTTGTGAATCCCAGAAGCTTTTGTTATGCTCATACTCAAGTAAGGTGAAAGATTATTTGCACTCTTTAATTCATTTGATAGGGTTGAAGTTTATTATCTATTCCCTTCACTACTTTAGTATATTCATTTCAGTTCATTCAATATTTGCATTTTGAAGTTATATGCTTTTACTTAATGTGAAGAAGTAGAACATTGTATGTATAACTTGCTCTGGTCCTCTCTTTTTTGGGCGTCGAAGTATGACTAATTTTTAATATGCATTCAAAACTACCTTTTGTAAAGAAATAATTTTCAAACAGGTTACATGCAGTACGATTTACCTAGAGAAATATTGAAAAGTTTTTAGGCAGTACTAATAAGAGTGTTTGGAAATATACTATGTTGAATAATTTCATTTTCGATTATGTCTGCTTTTTAAATAATACTGTTATCTGTCTGATTTATTAGTTGAAGCAAAGCCATTACTTAATTCTGAACTCTAATTTTGTTAATTTACAACAATGATTAATTCTCAATTGCTTCTCCAGGACATGGTATTCCATGGATGAATCCAATGCTACATGTGGAAAGCGGTTGGATTCAATTGGACTAGAGAACACCGAAGCTAACCGTCAAGCATGGCCTAAAATTATATATGAAGAAAGTGTTATGACTTAGTTAAAATATAATTTTTATGTGTATGATTTTATAATACTTGAAATATTATGACTGTACATGATTTTGTATACTTTTTGGTTAATATTAAAAATATTTTGACTTAGTTAAAATATGATTTTTATGTGTATGATTTTATAGTATTTGCAATATTATGACTGAAAATGAAATATAACTAAATGGTGTATATGAAATAGGGTGTAAATAGATTTAAATATAATATAATTGTTCATTCATAAATGGCATATTAACACCCGATTTTTATAAAAATAGGGTGTAATTAAGAACATATTATAAAAATGGGGTGTAATTAAGAACGTATCTACACCTGTTTTTTTATTAAAACTGGGGTAATTAAGAACGTAATTACACAACTGGGTGTAATTAAGAACGTAATTACACCCGATTTTTATTAAAATAGGGTGTAATTAAGAACGTATCTACACTCGATTTTTATTAAAACAGGGTGTACTTAAAAACGTAATTACGCTCAATTACACCCGATTTTTGTTAAAATAGGGTGTAACGTAGAACGTATTTACACCCGATATTTTTAAAATGGGGAGTAATTAAGAACGTATTTACACCCGATTTTAATTAAAATAGGGTGTAAACTAGAACGTATTTACACCCGTTTTAAACGGGTGTAAATTCGTTAGACATTTCTCACCCGGTGGATATACACCCGATTTTTATTAAAAATAATGGGTGTAAATTTAATAAAAAAACGGGTGTAAATTAACATTTTTGTACTAGTGTCTATTATTGGAGACTTTAATGCCATTATAAGTGCTGATGAATACAAAGGTTCTAACACCCCTGCCAGCATTCCCATGAATGATTTCTTTCATTGGTATGACTTCAACCATCTGCATTTACCTACTGTTGGTAACTTTTTTACTTGGATTAGTGGGAGAAAAGGAAGGAACTTGACTGGAAAAATATTGGATAAAGTCATATGTAACTTAGAGTTGATTGATACTTGTAGTACTGTTGTTTGTCATACTCTTTCCAAAATTAAATCCGATCACTATCCCCTTTTGTTAACTTGTATTTTAGATAAAATCAAATTTTAAATCCCAATTCAAATTCCTTAAGATGTGGACTCTTCATGATGTCTGTGAGAGAGTCATAAAGGAGATTTGGAACATCAAGCTTTATGGTTGTTATAACACCCCAATTTACTCCGTAGAATATTAAGAAAATCGGTGTAATTCTTTTACACATTTATAAACATGAAATTAGGATGTCACACGTCACATCAAATAGTACAGCATAAAACAACTTCTCATTTGAATTAAACAGATACATAACACGGATATTCAGTTGAACCCAAATTATACTTCATAATCATTAAACTTCGCATTTTCATACACAGCAGAAATAATTCATATACATGTTATCAAAACAATGTTTACATCAATTCATAAACCTAGACGTTCATCCCATCCCGAGTGTTATGTATCAGAGCAAGACCCGACTCAACAGAAGCAACAGAAGATCAACATCTTCCAAGCTATTCTGAAAGCGCACTAATCTTCTTAACCTTCATTTTACCAACATTGGGGTAACATTCAAATAGAAAGGGTGAGATATCGAACCATATAAACAGGAGTATGATAAACAATATGTATTAGAGTTCGAGTATCATAAAATTACGTCACAACACTTCACAATTAAGTCACACTTATGCAAAACAAATGCGACACTAACAATGCACATGCATGTGGTACACATGCTTCAGCCCCCTTCGCCAATTGCCAGTTATTAGAAGCACATCAAAACAGGCATAAGCCTTCGTTAATATTTTGCCAATCCAGACCGTCACAGAAATATGCAATGCATGTGACTCGACACATGCAACAGCACATCACAATATTATTCATTCGTCACAAAGACATAAGCCTATATGTTACCAATAATTA
The DNA here is from genome assembly GCF_029867415.1 of Vicia villosa. Taxonomy (NCBI): domain Eukaryota; kingdom Viridiplantae; phylum Streptophyta; class Magnoliopsida; order Fabales; family Fabaceae; genus Vicia; species Vicia villosa. The sequence continues at coordinate 125,074,705 of NC_081180.1, read as the reverse complement.
TAGGTAACACAACGTCACTAAATTTCATGCACATCACAAGGTTAACAGAATACTAACACCACAATGTCATTGGCCATTGGCCTACAACTCAATATTAATCAGGCACGACACCAAAATCATCAACAAAATCAACGGCAGCAACTATCGACAACAACAGCAAAACATCACAACAATTTACAACAATGGCAAAAGCATCACAACCCCAACAATCTTCTGCATCATTCTCTGCGTCATTCTCATCTTATTTGCGTTGCACAAACAACCCCAACAATCTTTCTCTATCGATCAATTCAACTCAAGGGTTTCACCAAAAGGTAACTTTCCTTATTCGTTATCAATCAAACACATACACTTTTCTTGTTAAGTGCCTATATATATATCGTGATTTTGTTGTTGTTGTTGTTTGGCAATTTCTCTTCCTTTAATGTAAGATTCTATGGTTGGGAAGAGTGACCTGAAATGGGGAAGTAGAGAAGAAAATATTCAAACGATAAAGAAAATGGTTTTGGAAAAAGAAGAAACCATTGCTTCCAAACAGAATAAGAATGACCGTAATCAAGTGAGTTTTTTATTTATTTATTTTTAAAAAAAAATATTTCTCATCAAAGATGGTTTTGGAAAAATATTAATGTTTATTTTTATAAACTTTTCAAAATGATTTATGGAAACAATTTTCTTTATTATATATTACGGTTAATATTAGCTACTTAATACCAAAATAGTAGATTCCATTATGAGTTAATCAAACTATTGTCATATACTCAAAAAATTTATTGATTTGTATAATTTGTAGGAGTGGATATCAGCTTTGGAGATTCAAGTGTTGAATTTCATATACAATCTTGAACCTCGTCTAGTTTTTCTGACTTTCAAAATTAGAGAGGCCTTTCTAATTTTCATCAATAAGTTAGCAATTGTAGAAAAGATAATAAGGGAAGCAATAACATTCATCAAGGTATATAATCAGTGATATCTTAGATTTTTACTTTCTTTATAATTAATAAGTTTGCAGCTTCACTAATATGTATCACTCCATTGTATATATTTTGCAGGAATTATACGTGTGCTAAGCCATATATCATTGGACTTGCGAAGGCCATTATGCGGTTGCTTTTTGGGCTTTTGAAGGTGCTTGTAAGCCTTGCAATCATAATCATTAAAATAAGTATCCATTTGCTTATTGGACTTGTGAGGACCCTTGTATGCATTGCAACCCTAGTAATGAAAATAATTATGTTGATTTGTACTGGATTTGTAAGGGGGCTGTATGAATTCTATCAGCTGTGTTTGGAGGTTGCAAGATAATATTGGACTCAAATGTGTTATATATAATGAGTGACATTCATTAGAACGATCTACATTAAATTTCTGAATCAATATATTAAATATGTTAAGTTGAAGGGAAGTGTTGAAGTGTATCTATGTATGCATGCAAATTGAGACATTTAGTTGTTTATATGCAAATTCAGTTCACAATACAACTGTTCCTCGACCACGTAATATTGAAAATTGTCCCACCATACAAACTTTTGCAATCACTATATCCGAATAAGAATGCATCGCCGACTTTGATGCTTGCAATTGCATGATTGAAATAATCTGGATGAAGGATGCAACACATTTGAAGGTAGAAGACTTTTGTACTAAGTTGGCTACTATGTGGAAGTTTTTAAGCAAGTGGGGGGATCACTTTCCTTGGATAAAGATTATGATCGGTTGTTTTCGGATTACCCCTTTATTAATTATTTTTTTTGGATTACTTCCTTGAAATATGAAAAGTTCTATGATTTATCCTCCTAAGACACCTCTGTAAACTTGTTTTTTTGATTTACCCCCTTGGGTTTTCACTGTTTTTTACACGCTTATGAAATAACCTAAAAATAAAGGGGAATAATCCAAAACAAAAATAATTAATAGGGGGTAATCCGAAACTCGCCTATATGGCAGGGGGTAAAAGTCAATTATCCCTTGCTTTAATGTTGTCCTAAGAAGCGTTCAATACTGCTGAGAAAGTAGTGTCAAAAACGAAGTAATTATACAAGAATGTGAATTTTTTGAAAACCAAAAAGAGGTTTGCTATTTTGATATTAAATTAACTACACCGTAGATGTACACCATAACTTTTTTCAAAGCTTTTATGTGTGGCACAAAAATCCAAGCAAGAAAAAATAATAAAAAAAAACATAAAGTATATGGATTTGTATAAATATACAGTGTAGTGTCACCTATGAGTGTATGTTTAGCCTCAACCAAAAAACCTTTTAATTTAAGAAGTGGGAGGAGAGAAAAGATATAAGAAAGTCGGTTAAAACAACCTATTAATACTAGTATATGTATTTAATGTATGATGCTTAATGTATTTTAAGAGATACATCACTACTACATGAAAACATACATGATGCATAGTGCAATAAACATAATCAGACTTCGACTACCGCATGTGAATTTGACTCTGTCGAATTCTAAATAATCAGACTTCGACTACCTTCACCACTTTGACTTCTCCTCTTTCCATTATCTCTCTGATAAAATGCAGTCAAATGACATCGCATCAAACAAACATAATTAGTTAAGGCATGATTCGAAATCTATTTGATGGCAAGAAATGGAAACACTTTCATAGAGTACATCCAGAATTTACAGTAGAACCCCGAAATGTCAGGCTTGGATTATGCTCACATGTTTTTACTCTTTAATTATATACAATCGTCAACAATTGCATATTCTTGTTGTCTAGTTATTGTTACCCTGTACAATCTCCCTTCTGAGATGTACATGAGATATCTTATTATTCCATTAATGGCTCCACCTATTAACTGTTTAATCATTTTTCCTAGTTGTAATGTCAACACACCATTGGTCACGCCTCTGCAAATACCCAGTGTTAGAAACCAGCCTGTTTGTCGCGAAGTACCGCCAGTAACACAGTCCACACACAATCACCGTCGTAGCACGGAGCCAACATGTCCGATTTTTACACCTGCGGTCAATATGGATTTTAATAGCGACTCCGACAATGATAGCGACTACGATCCTTTTGCAGGTATGTCTAATACTTTGTTCTATCACTAAATGCTATATTTCAGTTTACATTTACTTTACAGTTAGAGACCTTATTTCAATTTTGCCTTAAAACCTATGTATTTCGTAACAGCATATCATTCCGAAGATGAAATCTGTTCAGATACAGACGAGCATGAAGCACCTTTGCCTATCCATGGTTATGCAACCGGAATTGACTCGGGTACGTCGTTAATCCTTTAAGATAAGTACAGACTTAAAGATAGCAACCATTTTAGATTTCATATCACTAATTTTTACATGGATTGGTTGATTGTAGAATATTACGATATCGGTTCACCTCTTATCGAATGTCGTTACTGTAAAGCAATGATGTGGTATCAGGAGAGGATGCACAAAAGTACCCACTCTGCTAACCCGAAGTTTATGATGTGCTGTGGGAACGGAAAAGTTGAACTCCCGCTGTTAAGGCAGCCTCCGGAACCACTTGCAACACTTTTGTTTGATCACGAAAGTATTGTTAGTCGGAAGTTTCAAGAACAAATCCGACTATACAATATGATGTTTGCATTCACATCACCGGGAGCAAGGTTGGACAATTGTTTTAACAACGGACGTGGCCCTCCAATACTAAGGATACAAGGTCAAACGTGTCATCGCATCGGAGGTATGTTGCCTCCTCAAGGTCAAAAACCAAAGTTTGCCCAGTTATATATTTATGACACCGAAAATGAGACGCAAAACAGAATGCATCATCTAAGGTAATGGTCACGCACAACTCACTTTCTTGGTTGTTAAATAGTTGCTTATACTGTACTGAGCAGTTTTATTAGTTAAATATTCTGTTTTGGTCTTTAAGAATGCTTTTTTCTCATGTGAAGGAACAAAGAGAACATTGATCCTCTGGTTGTCAATCAACTGTCCAACATGTTGTATGAATTCAATCCTCATGCTAAGATCTTTCAAATGGAAAGACACTGGTTGAATAGCGGGGAACCTCAAAACCTAAAACTGCGACTTATTTCTAATCGGTCTACTGATGGTAGAGTGTATAACCAGCCAACTGTCAGTGAAGTTGCAGCCTTGGTTGTTGGAGATATTGACACGGCAGAAATGAGGGATATAATAATGCAAACTAGAGGAGGAGGACTTCAAAGAATCAACGAACTGCATGCCGCTTACATGGCCTACCAATATCCGTTGATTTTTCCGTATGGTGAGGATGGCTATAGACCTGATGTAGCCCATAGGGACCTGCCTGTCAACGAAAACAGCATTAGAAATAGGCTCACGATTCGCGAATGGCTGGCCTTTCGCATTCAAACCATATCAAAAGAAGCTAAGACTTTGTTATCTTTTAGACGGCTGTTCCAGCAATTTTTGGTCGATGGTTACACTATGTTAGAGTCCGAGAAACTAGAATGGCTACGCAAAAATCAACCAAAGCTTCGAGTGTCCAAGTACAACTCTTTACATGAAGAGGGCGACCAAAGTCAAGCTCCAGGTTTAAGCATAGGTAAGCGAGTGGTGTTGCCTTCGTCCTTTGTTGGCGGTCGTAGGTTTATGGATCAATTGTACTATGATGGAATGGCTATATGCAGTAAAGTTGGATTTCCAGATCTGTTTATTACTTTTACCTGTAACCCGAATTGGCCGGAGATTCAAAGGGTACTTGGTCCTCTTCATTTGAAGCCCCAAGATCGGCCGGATATCATTTCTAGAATTTTCAAAATCAAGTTTGATCAATTGCTCTCAGATTTGACCAAAAAAGGTGTTCTTGGCAAAGTTCTGGCTTGTAAGATATTTATCCCCGTCTACTCTGTTTTGATTATAATATGTCTAAGTGCAATTTTAACTTTTGATGACATAGGAGTAAACCAGCACTTCTGCTTTATATTCTACTTTCAATTGATTATACTATTTCTAACAGCAAATTTAACTTTTACATGCTCTATCATTGTAGATATGTACACCATTGAATTTCAGAAAAGAGGATTGCCTCATGCCCATATATTGATCTTCTTGCACCCATCAAATAAATATCCAAGACCGGAAGACATTGACAAGATCATTAGTGCTGAAGTGCCCAATCCCGAAACACAACCTCGACTTTTCAATTTGGTGAAATCTCACATGGTTCATGGTCCTTGTGGTTTGGCAAATCTCAACTCACCCTGTATGAAAGATGGGAGGTGCACAAAGTTTTACCCTAAGAAATTCCAAAGTACAACTATAGTGGACCAAGAAGGCTACCCGGTTTATAGGAGAAGAAACAACGGACACACCATTCAAAAGAAAGACATCATTTTTCATAGTGGTCATGTGGTTCCTCACAATCCAAGTTTGTTGTTGAAGTATGAAGCCCACATCAACATGGAATGGTGCAATCAAAATACTTCTATCAAATACCTTTTCAAATATATTAACAAAGGGTCCGATAGAATTTCGGCAATCATACAAGGCCAAGACAAAAACAACGTTGACGAGATCAAACAATATTTGGATTGTCGATACATATCCCCAAGTGAAGCATGTTGGCGTATATTTTCTTATTCTATACATGGCAGAAAACCAGCCGTAGAAAGATTGTTTTTTCACATGGAAGGTGAAAACTCTGTGTACTACAAAGACTACGAGCAGGTTGGTGATGTGTTGCTTAAACCAAGTGTAACAGAGTCCATGTTTACAGCCTGGTTTGAGGCAAACAAAACTTACGAGGAAGCAAGATTACTAACTTATGGTGACTTTGTTTCTAAATTTGTTTATCACAAACGAAGTCGAAGTTGGAAACCAAGGAAGCGAGGGTATACCATTGGTCGATTGATTTGGGTTCCGCAATCCACTGGCGAGTTGTTTTATTTAAGGATGATGCTTACCGTCACAAAAGGGCCGTTATGCTATCAAGACATAAAAATGGTTGATGGTAAAAAGTGCAAAACTTTTAGAGATGCGTGCTTTGCGATGGGAATTTTACAAGATGATCGTGAATTTGTCGAGGCAATCAAAGAGGCGCATCTTTGGGGGTCGGGTCCTTTTTTACGCAAACTATTTGTGACAATGTTACTTTCGGCATCCATGAATAGACCTGAACATGTTTGGAGAAAGACTTGGAGATATTTATCGGATGGTATTCTTTATGATCAACGGTTATTGGCAAGAAACCAAGGTATTTTATCTTACTATATCTGTCATACTTTTTCCTTATTTTCCTTGCTGTTACAATTGCTATTTAATACTGTCCATAATTCCTATTAGGAATATTGTCCATATTTACTAATTGGTATACAGTTCTGTTAAATCATATGCAAAAGTTATACAATTCAAATAGTGCGAATTTCCTCCATATTTAGTATTTCGTATACAGTTCTGTTTTGGAATCTACTACTTATAATTCAGCAGCATTTATAAGCATTGCTTATATGACATATTTGCATGATATGAAAAGGCCTGCATCCATGCTACTAAAAATGAGACACCTATCATGAATGCACATGCTCGGTGAATATATATGGCCTATGTCATGCAACATTCTGTTAAGATGGGCCACGAGGACAAAATTTATTTGACTATTTCCAAATATAATGCAAATATAATCGCTAAGTTCTAAGAAAAGATAATGCTAATATTTTTACAAACACCTTCATTATTTATACATTACTGGGCATATATACATATCACTATTTAGATTCAAACACATGTACGGTTTTAATTTTTATGATCAATAAGGTTCTGTATGTGCAACATGAACTTGCTGGTCTAAATAGTTAATATTTCCATGTATTTGCAGAATGGTAATAAAATTGTATTAATTCCCTTTTTTTATCATAGGTTTGACAATGAGCGATGCCGAGCTAAAGGAACGGACACTGATGGCTATTGAAATACTATTACAAAATAATAATCGTAGCTTGAAGGACTTCAAACCAATGCCAGTTCCAAAAGAGGATGTCGTTTTCTTTACCGGAAACAGATTACTTTATGATGAACGTCAATATGATGTTGTTGAACAACAACAAATTTTTGAACATTTGTCCGCTTCTCTTACAGGTAATATGACTACCTTATTACAACAATTTCGTATATGTCAACTCTTCAATTCTTATTAACAAGACTTTTTGGAAACATCTCTTATACATAGATGAACAAAGAGGAATTTTTGAGGAAATCATGGATGCCGTAGAGAAGCAACAAGGTGGTGTTTTTTTTCTGTATGGCTACGGTGGGACTGGTAAGACCTTTATGTGGAAAACTTTATCAGCAGCACTTAGGTCTAAGAAAAAAATTGTCTTGCCTGTTGCTTCAAGTGGGATTGCAAGTTTGTTGTTACCAGGTGGAAGAACAGCTCATTCTAGATTTAAGATTCCAGTTCCTACTCTAGAAAATTCTATTTGCAACATTGAAAAACAAGATGATCTTGCTGGGCTTCTAAAGATGACAGATTTAATTATATGGGATGAGGCTCCTATGGCTAATAAATTTTGCTTTGAATCTCTCGACAAATCCTTGAGAGATATTATGAGTGGAATCCCACATGCATCTAGGAAAGTTTTTGGTGGTAAGGTTGTTGTGTTTGGTGGTGACTTCAGACAAATCCTACCAGTTATACCAAGAGGAACTAGATCAGACATAATCCATGCAACCATAAATGCTTCTTATATTTGGGATCATTGTAAGGTGTTGAGGCTTACAAAGAACATGCGCTTGCAAACTGGTGATAATGCTTCTTCTACAGCTGATGACATAAGGAGCTTTTCTGAGTGGATTTTAAAAATTGGAGATGGGACCATGTGTGAGCCAAATGATGGTTATGCTGATATTTGTATTCCAGATGAGTTCTTAATTTCAAACTTTTCTGATCCCATCAAGGAAATTGTTGAAGATACATACCCTGATCTCATTCATAATTATCTTGATTCCAATTATCTTCAAAGTCGTGCAATCTTGGCTTCAACAATTGAGGTTGTTGATGATATCAACCAATATATCACAAATCTGCTTCCAGGTACATAAATATCACTTAATTCTTTTTGATTAAGTTAATTGTTAACACCTTTTGATATGTCTTTGGAAACTGTTGTAGGAGAAGAGAAAGAATACTTCAGTAGTGATTCTATTGATAAATCTGATGCAACTAGCTTTGATGCATATGAGCATGTGACACCTGAATTCCTAAATGCTCTCAAAACTTCGGGATTGCCTAACCATTCCATCAAGTTGAAAGTTGGTGCCACTATTATGTTAATGCGCAATCTAGATCAGTCGGAAGGGTTGTGCAATGGTACAAGGCTAACTGTAACCAAGCTTGCTAATCATGTCATTGAAGCTAAGATCATTTCTGGAAAAAATATTGGTAACTTATTTTATATTCCTAGAATGTCTCTATCCCCCTCACAATCCCCATGGCCGTTTAAATTGGTAAGACGCCAGTTTCCAATTATTGTTTCATTTGCCATGACTATTAACAAATCCCAAGGGCAATCACTTGATAATGTTGGTCTGTATTTGCCTAAAGAAGTTTTTAGTCATGGTCAATTATATGTGGCTATCTCAAGAGTCAAAGCGAAAAAGGGTTTAAGGATTCTTATTCATGACAAAGATAAACAACCTATGAGCACTACCACCAATGTTGTATTCAAAGAAGTGTTCCATAACATTTGAAAAGGTCCAAGTTTTATAAATATTATCTTATCATGCCATTAACAATAGTTAGTAAATGTTTATTGCCCTTTACATGTACATGTTAACTTATTTTTCGTTTTCTAACTATTTCAGGTCCAAAGATTCACATCATTTTTTAATTTCAGGCTGCAGCCAATGTTGCATTCAAACATAAGTTCCATGACATTTGAAAGGTCCAACTTTTACAATTTTTTGGCTTATCATACCATTAACAACTTAAAATAAATCTTTGTTGTACTTTACATTCACATGTTAACTTTAATTATTTTTTTTTAATCTATTTCAGGTCCAGCCAATCACCTCATCAAAGAGTTTAATGCTGCAGCCATTTTTTTTTTCAACCATTAATCCAAAATGGTGTTATGACATTATAGCTCCTTCATGTGTTATGACTTTGTAAAAACTAATTATATCCTATTAGAAACATGATTTTGATTTGATAAAGTTATTGTTCCATTTGTTTTATTTTTTTGGAAATTGGCATATCTTAAAAATATTACCCGTGCGGCAGCACGGGTTTGTTACTAGTTTACATCAATAAGTTAGCAATTGTGGAAAAGAAAATAAGGGCAGCAATAACATTCATCAAGGTATATAAACAGTGATATCTTAGATTTTTACTTTCTTTATAATTAATAAGTTTGCAGCTTCACTAATATATATCACTCCATTATGTTTTGCAGGAATTATACAAGTGTGCTAAGCCATATATCATTGGACTTGTGAAGGCCATTATGCGGTTGCTTATTGGGCTTTTGAAGGTGCTTGTAAGCCTTGCAATCATAATCATTAAAATAAGTATCCATTTGCTTATTGGACTTGTGAGGACCCTTGTAAGCATTGCAACCCTAGTAATGAAAATGATTATGTTGATTTGTACTGGATTTGTAAGGGGGCTGTATGAATTCTATCAGCTGTGTTTGGAGGTTGCAAGATAGTATTGGACTCAAATGTGTTATATATAATGAGTGACATTTATTAGAACGATCTACATTAAATTTCTGAATCAATATATTAAATATGTTAAGTTGAAGGGAAGTGTTGAAGTGTATCTATGTATGCATGCAAATTGAGACATTTAGTTGTTTATATGCAAATTCAGTTCACAATACAACTGTTCCTCGACCACGTAATATTGAAAATTGTCCCACCATACAAACTTTTGCAATCACTATATCCGAATAAGAATGCATCGCCGACTTTGATGCTTGCAATTGCATGATTGAAATAATCTGGATGAAGGATGCAACACATTTGAAGGTAGAAGACTTTTGTACTAAGTTGGCTACTATGTGGAAGTTTTTAAGCAAGTGGGGGGATCACTTTCCTTGGATAAAGATTATGATCGGTTGTTTTCGGATTACCCCTTTATTAATTATTTTTTTTGGATTACTTCCTTGAAATATGAAAAGTTCTATGATTTATCCTCCTAAGACACCTCTGTAAACTTGTTTTTTTGATTTACCCCCCTGGATTTTCACTGTTTTTTACACGCTTATGAAATAACCTAAAAATAAAGGGGGATAATCCAAAACAAAAATAATTAATAGGGGGTAATCCGAAACTCGCCTATATGACAGGGGGTAAAAGTCAATTATCCCTTGCTTTAATGTTGTCCTAAGAAGCGTTCAATACTGCTGAGAAAGTAGTGTCAAAAACAAAGTAATTATACAAGAATGTGAATTTTTTGAAAACCAAAAAGAGGTTTGCTATTTTGACATTAAATTAACTACACCGTAGATGTACACCATAACTTTTTTCAAAGCTTTTATGTGTGGCACAAAAATCCAAGGAAGAAAAAATAATAAAAAAAAACATAAAGTATATGGATTTGTATAAATATACAGTGTAGTGTCACCTATGAGTGTATGTTTAGCCTCAACCAAAAAACCTTTTAATTTAAGAAGTGGGAGGAGAGAAAAGATATAAGAAAGTCGGTTAAAACAACCTATTAATACTAGTATATGTATTTAATGTATGATGCTTAATGTATTTTAAGAGATACATCGCTACTACATGAAAACATACATGATGCATAGTGCAATAAACATAATCAGACTTCGACTACCGCATGTGAATTTGACTCTGTCGAATTCTAAATAATCAGACTTCGACTACCTTCACCACTTTGACTTCTCCTCTTTCCATTATCTCTCTGATAAAATGCAGTCAAATGACATCGCATCAAACAAACACAATTAGTTAAGGCATGATTCGAAATCTATTTGATGGCAAGAAATGGAAACACTTTCATAGAGTACATCCAGAATTTACAGTAGAACCCCGAAATGTCAGGCTTGGATTATGCTCACATGTTTTTACTCTTTAATTATATACAATCGTCAACAATTGCATATTCTTGTTGTCTAGTTATTGTTACCCTGTACAATCTCCCTTCTGAGATGTGCATGACGAAATCTTACATGTTTTTAACATGCCTCATTCTAGGACCGTCGAATCCAAAGGAAGGAATAAATGTTTAGTTACAACCACTAGTTGGAGAATAGACTTATGATGTGTCTCGTAAAAAAAACTTTAATATGTGAGTTGCTTTGATGTGTACAACTAATGAATTTACTTCATATGGCTTATTTTCTGGTAGGAATACGCATATAAAATGTGATCCCGCATTGCATGGGACATAATAAAATGTTTACGTTGGAAAAGTGCGGAAAAAGTTTGTGGTTTGATGGTCACTGTAGGTTCTTGTTACCTACAAACCATGAATTTAGAAGAAAGATTGCTTTTCAAAAAAAAAAAACTAACAAATCTTTCTCCCCCTCGACTCTCACGATTAAAGTATGGAATTTTGTTTCTGACCTACAAAAATTCACAGCTAATGGTAAATCATACAAAAGTAAAGAATATTGGGACACACAATTGGAAAAAAAGAAGTATTTTTTAGGGCTCCCATACTAGAAGGATAATTTGTTGCAACTTAATCTTGATGTTATGCATATTGAGAATATTATTTTGATAATGTGTTTAACACAGTGACAGATATCCAAAGCAAGACAAAAGATATTGAGAAGGCTATAATGGACTTGAAACTTTTGTGTAATCGAAAAGACTTAGAGTTGAAACCTCGACCAAATGAAAAATTATTAAAACCCAAGGCTTGTGACATTCTTAATTCTCAAGATGCAAAAGTAGTATGTCAGTGGTTTAATGAGTTAAGAATGACCGGTGATTATTCTTTTAACTTGGAAATATATGCTGATGCCAAAACTAGAAAGTTGCATGGAATAAAAAGTCATGATTGTCGTGTTTTCATAGAACGATTGCTTCCAATTGCATTTAGTTCACTTCACCAGCATTTACTTTATCCACTTACTAAGATCAATCAATTTGTTAAATACAATTGTGCATAAACTTTAAGAATACATGATATAATTAAATTAGACAAAAATATTCATGTCATTCTCCAAGTTGGAGCAAATAATTCTGCTAGGTTTCTTGGATTTTATGGACCTGTTCAATATATATATAGATGTATCAATTTGAACGATCCATTGGTGATTCAAAATGATGAGTGTAAAATAAGGAAAGAGTTAATGGATCAATATATGCACATTACGTGCATCGAGAAATTGTTTTATTTTTGGTAACTTACAGGGTCGACTAGATTGATCCTAGGACATGGGTCGAGGTGTGTATATCACGATGATTGTATTTATATTTCTGGGTTTTACTTCTAAGAGAAATACTTTAATCTATGGCTTGATGTAAAAAACAATATAAAGTGCAATGTAACGAAGGATATTACAGAAAGACTCGAAAGTAACTTGATTGTAAATGTAAATGACTCGAACTGGAACTGTAAATGTATTAAAATGACTTGTGTTTATAAAATAAATAACAGTATTGAAATTACAATGGTGTTTACACGTACATTCTCAGCGAAACTCTTTCTGTTACGCTTGGTACTTGAGTAATTTGTGAGTAATTTATACAAAATGAACACCCCTGAATCCTACCACTAAGATCCTTATTTATACTAATTCGACCCTAATGGTCATACACAAATAGAACGCCACGTTGTCTCCTTACATGTGTCTCGATTGTCTGATGTTTCCACGTGTCTTTCCAATCAACTCTAATATTTTGAAATTCAAAATTGTGGTGTCGTTTTTTTACCTCCCGTTTCACTTGTGAGGATGGCACGCTAGACCCTTCACGCGAATTTTGGAAGGAGGGAAGCGCCCGTGGTGGGCGGAATTTTTTTCCAGTTCTTCCTACGATAACACACGAACTTTTTAATTATCCTACTTAAGAGAAAGGGGAAAAAGATCTCAAATAAACCCTGGGAGTTTGCTAAGTGTGGGGATTCACCTAGACTAGAAATTCTTGAGTCTGGGAGGTCGGTTATACATAGGGAAGGTTTTAAGCACCCTACATATCCGTAGTACTCTAGGGGGACCTTCTTTGTGTCTATGTATTTGTGTTTGTTGCTAATGATTATGAAAGTTTCTCCTTTGTATTGGGAGAAGGAATTGAATTAAATTAAAAATGAAAGACAGACTGACTGACTATTTTTGGTTTTTTATTAGCTCGCTGAGATTCCTTGTGAACCTCGTGCCTACATATCCCTAATGGAAGTCAGAGCTTTTTGTAGTTCGGATAACTAATTAGGGAAATTAATTGTTTTTGGTGCCTTGCTTGAAGCTCAAGGATGAAGCTTGAATTAAATCTCTGTTTATTGTAAAGAGACATGAAATCATCTTTACAGAGAGGTATTTCTACTATTCCACCACAAACATTAAAAGAGACAGAAAAGTTGAAATTCATTTTATTAAGAGAGGGACCTTACTTGTGTATGTGCAAATATACCAGTCAAATGTCTCTTGAATGAAAGAAATATTCTCAACCAAATTAGGGAAAGTTACACATGCTTGGGTTAACTTGACAGAGCATGTCTTTCAAAGTCCTAAATGGGAGAATGATTAAAATTAAAATGTAATGTTTGTTTGTTTGTTTGAATGTGGTGAGATAGGAGAAATATCTCTCTATAGAGATAAGCTACATCTATCTATTGTATAAAAGATTTGATTTTAGCTGGCTTGTATGAGGCCCAAGCTTGAGGCATTTTGATTGATTTTATTGACCCTGGGAGATGACTCCACTGGAAATTAACTTAAACTAAGAAATTTTGTGTTATGTACAAAGCCCAGAATTGAGGCTGACTTTAGCTGGAGAGTTTCTATTTTGTGCGTTGTATGAAGCCCGAGGTTGTGGCTGACTCTTAGCTAGGGAAGACATTATTTTCTGCCTTGTATGAAGCCCAAGTTTGTGGCTGACTGTTGAGGAAACTGAGTATGTATGACTCTATGGGGAAAAGATCCTAAAGGTTGGGAATCGTTTGACATAGGAAATTTGGTTTATCTTCCATGTACAAAGCCCAATGTTGTGGCTACTTGATGGTGAAGGACTCACTGTGGAGACTCTATTATCTGCCTTGTACAAAGCCCAAGGTTGAGGCTGACTCTAGATAGGGGAATACCTATGAGTAGGGTAATGACTCTAGAGGGGATATGTGCCTTGTAAAAAGCCCAAGGTTGAGTCTCACTTTTTAAATGGGGAAAAGATCTACCAATGTGGGATCTTTTGACTCAAAAGGGATTTTTGACTATCTGGAAGATTGTCCAGTTGTTTAAGAGTTAAAGGTTGTCCCTACTGAGGATTGTGTTTTTGTTAATCAGGGATTGATGAATGAAAGACCCAGGTTTGAAGATTGACTCTACTGGGGGATTTGTTTAAGTGATTGACCTAGACTCTATTGAGGAGTTTTGAAGGTTTAAAAAGATGATTTTGGAAGCAAACCCTTTCCAGGGAATTTGGATTTGAATGAGTGATTTGGGAGGCTGACCCTTTCCAGGGATTTTGACTCAGCTAGTGAGATTATCTTTTAAAAGTTGAATTTTTTGAAGCTAACCCTTTCCAGAGAATTATGACTTTATAGGACTGATTTTGGAGGCTAACCCTTTCCAGGGGTTTTGAATGATGGAAGAGTGATTAACTATTTGAGACTTCTTGTTTAAAGCCCAAGACTAAGGCTGACGCTGAATGAGGATAGACAGCTATGGAACCTAGACTTTGCTAAGGAGGAAAACCATTGGAGATAAAGTTGACAAAGACTGTCTATGTTGTCATACCCCAAAATTTGCCTTCCATATTCCATTCACAATGATTCAAAGTTCAAGAGATTCATCCAGTCAATCTCCTGAGCAAGAGCCTCCTAAAGCTAGGGTTTGATACTCTCCTGAGAGAATTAGCAAAACAAAGTCTCCAATGAAGTTCTCCATGGCCCATTATGATCCAAGATACCTCTATGTCAAAGTTCAAGATTCAATTCCAAAGCTTTTCTCACTCAATGGTCTAGATGATCCACAATCAATTGGTTTGACCTGAAAGTCAACCATAGTCAAAGCATAATCTAAAGCTCTCAATTTTGGGTCAACATCAAGTGAATTAAAGTATATCCATCATTTGATCAAATATTGATCATGATTCCATTAATAGAAACTCTGAAATGAACAAGTGCAAAAAGGTTCAAATTAGGGTTTCTTTAGGAGAAAGTCAACCCAATTTTAACTGGACATAACTTTCACATGGAACATCAAAAATTCCCCACTCAAAGCCTATCTTGAAGGAAATTGGATTCTCTACAACTTTGTCTCTCACAAGCCAAGGCCAGAAGTGCTTCATTTGAGAGGTATGATGCAAAAGATTACAGGTCATTTTCAGGCATCCTTCAAAAGCAGTTTTTTGTCAAAGAAGATATGATCAAGATAAAAGCTCCAAATTAAAAATATGTTCCAAAGTGGCTCATAGAGGACATCTTGAGGTTTCCAAAAAGTCCTAGAACTCCCTCATAGCTTAAAAATTGAGTGAGATATGCTTGATCAAAGTTGAGCAATTTTTGGAGGCAAAATGTGAAATAAGAAGGTTCAAATTGGAATATTTTGCAAATGGGCCTATATTTTTATAACTTAGTCTTGGTCCACAAGTTACCCAAGCTGTCAAAATCATTTTCCACGAATTATGGCATTTTTATTTGATTTTTTATAATTTTTATCTCATTTAAAAAGTGATTTAAAGTTATATAAACCAAAGAAAAATCAAATATTGGATATAGGAATCATAATGGCCGATTTCAATCAATATTTATTGAGTATTTTCAAGATAATTTTGTGCATAAATGTTGATTGGATAATTGAAGCAAGATTGATCAAATTTGGAAAGTTCCATGGCCCAAATTTCTCAAATTTTTAATAATGGATTCAAAGAGATTTTGGGCAAAGTTTGTTGACCTATTTGTTCCACTATAAGTATAGAACAAAGAGCACACGAATAGGGGTTAAAAAATCTGCAGAGAGAGCACATTCACGAGCAATAAATTCTCCAAAAAAACTCATACTCTGTTTTTGAGAATCAGAAGGTTTCAAGGAGATTTAAAGCCTGCTACACGTTCCTTAGGTCACTATGAAGGCGTTGGGATCGTTACTCTGCATCAGCAACCCCAGAAACACCTCCAATAAGGCCACGGTTTGTCATTCCAAACTCGAACTTGATTGCTTTGATTCGTGCCATATAAATATGTTTTAAATATGTATTATTGCTTGTTGTGATGTGTGGATTGATTCTGGATCATTAATTTGATTTTTGTGCACGTATGTCACGTATCACCATAGCTAGGGTTCGTGAGTTTAATTTGGCGGTTTTGGTTAGGGATAAAATTAGGAAGAATCAGGGTCATATTTGAGTACAGGGATTTTGGACGAAGAGATTGGAACGATTGCGCCAAATTTCTTTTGCTTGTAAATTATTTTTGTGTTGCAGGGTTGAATTGCTACGAAGAGAATTCGTAGCAAATTCGTAGCTAATTATTCAGGGATTTACAGGGTCTGGTGGAGAAGACGATTGCGTGGCACTACGCCACTGGCTTGTTTGAATTTTCGCGCGCGTTATTTCCATATTTTTTTGGTTTCTTACATATTTTATTGGATGCGTGGGATAAACAAACGAGCGCGTTTGGTGGGTTGGTAAGGTAAAAGAGCATTGAGTAAAGGGACGAGGGTTCGATCCCTCGCTCCCATGTTATTTTTATAAAAAGGTTTGTTCAGTTATCCCATGCGCTGCCAACCATATAGTCCACCATACACTCCAGATCTGAACCTCTAATTCATCCACTAGCTAGATCCCACGCCCAAGATTTATTCCCTATACCATAGACCCTCAAGTCAGCCACACTGAATCAAAACCCTAATAAACTAAAATAATTTTAATTAATATAATTGTTTTAATTAAATTCTTTTAATTTATTTATTTATATAATAATAATTATTTTTATAAATAAATTAATATATAATATTCATATTAAAAATACAATTTGTTGTTCGTTCCGATTAAATCGATTAATCGCCATGGTCAATAATAAACTTTAATTAAAATGTTATTTAATTAAAATATAACTAATTTCTATTTGGTTAAATGGTTTCGACTATCTTATTAGTCACGATGATTAATCTTTCTATTTTCCTTATTCTAATTCGTTGTTCTTTTTAATCGAATCAATCGATTACGAGGGGTAACGATATAAACTAATTCATAAAATTGTTAAAAAATACTATTATTCGTTATTAGTGATAATCAAATCAATTGATTAAAATTGGTAACGATACAACTACTAATCTGTTAACTATGGTAATTGAATCAATCGATTATCGCGGTTAATAGTACATACTAAAATCAGGGTTGTACGCCCACATCCTAAAACACTTACCAAACCTTTTCAAACTACAATATCAAACTACGGATTTTCATCCTTATCCAAAACTACGATAGGCCACTTAAAAGCCTCCAAAACCATATCAAATCAAATTTCAAACCTTAAGGGCGTACAACCCTTCCCCGAACTACGTTGACTTTGATTCTCCATAAGGAGATACGTAGGCACTTGGTAACAAGGCGAGTCCCCTTCCTCCATATTCTAATCATGTTCAATTATTTGCCTTAACCCTATTAACTGTCTGTCATCTTTCTTTATGTCAACCATAAACTTACCTTAGATTCAAAGCCATAGGAAAGGGTTGAGGGTTCCTAACACCTTCCCTTGACCTGAATATAGTATCTTACCCTGATCTCTTAACTGCATAAGGTTTCCTATTCGCCTTGGTAGAATAGGTGGCGACTCTAATCTTTAATTTTTAGGGCAGGTTGCTACAGCTGGCGACTCTGCTGGGGAAAACACTTAATGGTGAATACTATGCTCCTATAGGTTTTGGCAGGGTTTAGGTTTTGGCTAACTATTTAGGTCTTTGGCAAACTTTTTAGGGTTTGGCTAATTTGCCATTTTTATGGTTTGTGTTTGGCTTTGTTTTTATTTATTTTGCCTAAAATTATTTAATTGTTTATGTTTATATATTTGTATTTAATTGCATAAATGTTATATTATATGCACTGCTGGGTTTATATTATATGGTCGTTAAACCTAAGTGTGGGAGTTATCCTTGAGATCAGGGGGGACTTGAATCGCCTACGAGTCTCATTGATAATTCCACTTGGAGTGGGTTGAATATTCAGAAATGTCCAAAACGAAGCTTGACTTTGTAGAGGGCATGACTGGATAGTCAGCTGATCTCTCCGAGAACCTACCCCAAAAATTCGAACCTCATTGGATAAAATGAGTTGTTCTAAAATCCAAAGAGACAAAAAGTCTCGGAGGCTACGAACGACCCCATGAGACTCGTGTCTAGGACATACCAATGGAATGGGTAGGCGCCCTAAAGCCGCTACGTCGAACCTATGAACCTATGAACCTATGAACCTAGGGCCTATGTGATTATGTGCTATATGTATATATGTTGTTCATTATTTTTTTATCATTGTTTTATTATTTTTTTATTTTTTGCATTCATCATGCATCATGTGCATTCTTGCATCATGTCTCATCCAAAAATTAAGAAAGATAAAGAAAAAGAGATTTATTACATTTAATCAACAAATATGGATAAGACATCAATGCGAACAAAGCATATCATTCATGGCATGCATATCATTTTCATGGCATGCATATCATTTTCATGGCATTAAGAGAAGATTTCTCTTCTATCTCCAGAGCAAGGGACCATTGGGAAGGATAACCTAACATCCCGACCATCTTATCAAATAAGATTTCAGCAAAAGAAATCAATGGATCAGCTAGAACAGAATCAAGCCGCCCTTCGTGAGGAAGTGGGTCAAATAAAGGTTAGTATGGAAGAGGTTAAAGGAGGTATGGCTCAGATGCTAGAATTCAAGAAGGCCCTCCTAGATAAACAAGAAAAGGCAAAAGAGGTTCAGTCTGGGGATACCCTGGTTCAGGATGAGATCCCCAACGACGAAAACCTGCTGCTGGGATTTGTTCCAGGCTTTGGCCCTGCTAAGGACAGACCTCAGGTCCAATATGTTAGGAGAGCTATCCAATTTCAAGAGAAAGGAGAGACCTCTCAAGAAGGATTTCTCCCTCCTCCAAAAACCAAAGGGGCAACCCGCACAGTTCGCATTCCTGCTAACAATGTCCCTAAGGATGATGATTACCTGAAGCTACAATACGGAGTGCAAGAGGTGGACAACATAGACCAAGCACCTCAGACACAACAGTCTATTCCTATCTCTGGGGAAGACTCCAAGGATAGTGAACAAATCAAGACGCTAGAGGAGTGACTAAAAGTGGTAGAAGGATACGATGTCTTCGATGTGGATGCCTTCGAAATGAGTTTGGTCTCAGACTTGACTATCCCTCACAAATTCAAGATTCCCGACTTCGAGAAATACAAAGGACTCACATGTCCGAGGAATCACTTGCGCATGTATGTGCGAAAAATGGCTGCCTATGCCCACGATCAAAAGCTAATGATACATTTCTTTCAAGAAAGATTAAGTGGAGCGTCTATTGACTGGTACATGCAATTAGAGAAATCCTATGTCCGAAGCTGGAATGATCTGGCTAACACCTTCTTAAAGCAATACAAGTACAACTTAGACATGGCACCCAATCGGATCAATTACAGAATATGTCACAGAAGAAGGATGAATCATTCAAGGAGTATGCCCAAAGGTGGAGGGAAATGGCTTCTCGAGTCCAACCTCCCTTGATGGAAAAAGAACTGGTGGACATATTTATGAGCACTTTGCAAGGACCATACTACCACAACATGCTCCAAACCATATCTTCACGGTTCTCGGACTTGGTAGTAATTGGTGAGAGAATTGAAAATGGAATAAAAAATGGGAAGATACAAGGGGCATCCTCAGGTTCCTATCACACAAAGAAGTCATACGATGGAAAAAAGGAACCCAACACCGTGGGAGCAATCCTAGTTAATCAGACACCAACACTATAACAGAAGGATCAACAAAAACAACAGGGTGGCCAACGCCCCTGGAGGTCCAAGCCAAAACGATCGTTTACCCCATTGCACATGCCACTGTCTCAAGCTTTGTAACATCTGCTCAGTCAGAACTTGGTAACTCTGCTGCCTCCGTACTCAGCTCCAACTAACCCCGCTCCTGGGTACAAGCATCATGCTAGGTGCGCTTATCATTCAGATAGTCCTGGTCATGATACAGAGGATTGTGGGCCGTTGAAGCACAACATCCAAGATTTAATTGAAGAAGGGCTCATTGAGTTCGAAGATCCTAGCAAGTCTAAAGCCATAGGTGGCTAGAAGGAGGAATTCTTAGATCATTAGTTTTGTTTTCATTCGCAATTTCTTTCCGTTTGTTTAAACATTAGTCTTACGACATATGCTATGTACTCTACAATAATCATTAATGCATTGCTTACGTTTGTCTTGATTTATTCCTAGTGTTCTCACTATATTTAAAACTATGTTTTTACTTGGTTTTCTTCTTTGTGATATTCAATTCTCGTTAAAGTCGTACACCTTTAGAGGGAGAATGACGAAAACGATACCACAATTTCATACATTACGCTTTCGAACAGACCGTGTTGACGATGTACAGGCATTGTTTCAATTCCTAAATGATAGAGATATAAGGATGTTAATCCCTCGTCAACCCCTTTGAGCCTAAAGAAGTAGGAGTTTTCCTTCATATAAAATAAAAACCCTCAATACATAACCTGGGGTAGGGTAGCTGCTCAGTTAACTTAATTATTCCAAATTGTTCCTTTGAACATAATCACCGATGGTTCCCCGTCATCATTAAATCTGGCAGTCGATATCCGTGAAGACAAAAAGAGAAAGCAATGCAAGGGCCTGCTAAGTCAAAACCTATTAAGGAGACTTAGGCAAAATTGGGGCATCCCGCTGTAGTTTTAAAATGAACAGTTCAGGCAAGAGTTAGGGATAACAAAGTCGAAAAGAGGTCATTATATACCTTGACAAAAATATTACAAGGAAAATGACTGCCTTTGCAAATAAATTTTTGGTTTTTGAACCATCATATTACAAT
This sequence comes from Vicia villosa, assembly GCF_029867415.1. Lineage (NCBI taxonomy): Eukaryota > Viridiplantae > Streptophyta > Magnoliopsida > Fabales > Fabaceae > Vicia > Vicia villosa. Next base: position 125,053,549 of record NC_081180.1, on the reverse strand, counting down.
TCCCAAAGTCTTTTGGAACTTAAACGCATAGTTAACTGAGCGTAGGACTGGAGAACATCACGAAGATGAGGATTGGGTACAAATAAACTTTGAGCCACTATCTTTTGTTTCTTAAAACCGTGAACCAGGGCATGTTACAACCCTTCAAAGACCTAACTGAAGCATGGTTAGTTCGAAAGCATACCGTTACCAAAGGTATCCCGACTCCTTAAGGTCTACTATAACTCTTGAGTTGATATCACTTTCTTACAAAAACAAAAAACTTTGTTTTACTCAAAAATGTTTTTAAACTTTCAAGGCAGACATATGCATTCGCATCTTATGAATTTCATTATAAAGTACACTTGTCTATGTAGATCCAAATGTTTAAACATCAGGGAGAAGTTGCATGAGGCATGGCTAATGACTAAAAAAAAATTCCTACCGACAGGCGAAATAGCTAAAAAAAAAAAAAGCTTATCAAAAGAAGAAACATCTCTTACGCATGACTGAGATAGCTAAGGTGTACACAGGGCATAACCCGTCATTATCCCATTTACATGGGGCAATCTAATCAAGATCCATGAAATCTCTCAAGGACGCTGAACAGCCCATGGGGCAAGTCCATTACCTGGGGGCATGTTGCAAAGGTCACTCAGTATCAGATTGTGTCAATGCCACCCTCACATCCTTTCCAGGAACCTTTATAGGATATTTCTCAATCTGTCCATATAGTCTTCTTTAAGACATGTTCAAATACTTCTTACCCTTTTTAGGAGCCTTTTTAAGATAGTCTTTTTAAGACCCATCTTCTCATCCTTTCTATTTTCAAACCCTTTCAGATAGTCTTGTCTAAGACATATTCCTTTCTAAGAATCTTTTCTAGGTAGTCTTTTGTAAGACATCTCTTAACTTTTTCAGTTAGTCTTTTTAAGACATATTCAAACTTCTCTTATGCTTTCAAGAACCTTGTCAAACTTTGTTTAAAGTACAGAGTCTTCTCTAAGACAGTTCACCATCCTTTCTAGGGTGATCTTCTTCAAGATGTTTTTCCTAAGTTTTGTTTAAAACCCCACAATCCTTAAAACAGTCTTTATCCTCTATAGGAATATTTTTGACCCTCTGCACAAACATATCCCTTTGAGCTTTATTTAAAGCGCAGTCTTGTTTAAGACAATATCCCATTCTTTCCAAGGACCTCTTCAGGTAATCTTATAGAAAACTGTTAGACGCTGGCCTAAAGATCTAGAGGGGGGGGGGGGTGAATAGATCTCACTAATTTTTTACGGATTTTTCTACTGACTCGAGCGAAAGCGGTTCTGAATCGACTTGCGTCTATTCCGGACCGCTATTGCAAAGGTCGTATGTGTTTCAAAACCAAAAAGTTAGTGGAATTGATGGTGAAGTAATATGATGGCTAACCAATACGTTTAACAACTGAAAACCAATTAACTTCTAGATTGACAACTTTGATTTGCAATGCAGTAAGATTGGATTAAGCAAAAACACAAACACTTGGTGATACGTTCAAATTGATAGTGATTCAAGTTGTGGTGAATTGTGATGTTTGTGCAGAACTTTAATTCACAATTTTAACACTTGAATCGTTGATCAATTTTGCACTTATAACCAATTATGAACAGAAAGTAAAAGAGAAAGTAAAAGCGACAAGAACACGATATTTGTTGAGGCAGTTCGTCGATCGTCCTCGCTACGACTACGTCTGCCCCCAATTCCAAATTGAAATTGGGTAATATTTCATTAATGTTGAAAGTAGTATATACAAAGAAGATAACAAAGCGATAAACGATAAACCAATTATGTCGATCCTTTGAATCTTCTTCCCCCTTAATCTTGAGCCAGATCAAGGTTATCCAAGAGCTTCACTTTGATTCCCTTCTGCAGTGTCTTGATTCCTTGAACTCCCCGTTCCTCAATCGTTACACTCAGCCGAATCCTCAATGAACGCCTCTTGATAAAAACCCCCAAGAACCACCCGTCGTGGAGGACAAAACCCGCAGATTTTATTCACCAACAAACCCCACAAACCTTCACCCACTAGGAATCTTCAATTCCGTTCCATGGACGTTATAGAACTCATCACTAACCCGCAACGCAAGAATGATTATGTGTAATTGTGTTGGAGATGATGAAGAACGAAGATGAGAAGCGTTTGTGTATCTTTCAGTCGTTGGTGTTGTTTGAATAATTACCCTTGCACAATATATATGATTGCATAACAGTTAGAACCAAGAAAAACTAATTTTTGAACTTTCTTGATCAGTTAGGTCGACCACTTGTAGTGCTTAGGTCGACCTAACAGAGCTTGCAGAATTTTGCTCCCAGTTAGGTCGACCTGTTGAAGGAGTAGGTCGACCAGAATCCTCTTCTGATGCATTCTGGGGACATTTTCACAGATTAGGTCGACCTAGTTGATGTGTAGGTCGACCTAACAGGCTGGTATGTAGAATTCATCAATTTAGGTCGACCTAAATGATGTGTGAGTCGACCTGGCAGTGGTATATGAATTTTTCTCCATTTTAGGTCGACCTGGGTTGATGGTAGGTCGACCTAACTGCTGCTTTTCTGCATTCTTCTTGTTTTGCTTGTGTTGAGTCAGCCTTTAAACATATAAACATAATGGGTTGACCTATGAGTGATCAATGCTTGCTTTTCTTTAAGTTTTCTGCTTCCGTCTTGTTGTTTGAATGCTTATTTGAGTTTGCCATGAATCAAAAACATCTTTGAGTGTAATCTTGTATTCACATACTCCCCCTTTTTGATGATGGCAAACCATTCGTCTAAGCTTTGGTAGTAAATGATAAAGACTCAACAGAGCTCCCCCGTACATCCAGCATCTATCTCTCAACAGGGCAATCTCTCAACAAAGCTCCCCCGTACATCCAGCATCTATGTCTCAACAGAGCTCCCCCGTACATCCAACATCTATCTCTCAACAGGGCAATCTCTAAACAAAGCTCCCCCGTACATCCAGCATCTATCTCCCCCTTTGTCAACATCAAAAAGAGAAAACAGGAGAATAGGAGAGTAACAAGAAAGCCATAGATAATAATGCTAGCATGTACAGTATAGTAGGTAAAAGGTAGTTAATGATAGAATGAGACACATATGTGAGCAGGAGCAGTTTTTCTGCATGAAGTCACTATAAGCATGTTAATTGATAGCATATTATAGTATCAATAATATTTTTGGAAGTGAACAACAATTACGTTACCGCTTTTTCAATATGACGCCTGGCTTGATGATGAACTACCTTTATGCTAAGAAAAATGTTAGCAAGACAAATAGATATATACATAAAGTAAAGAAATAATATTAAGAGAAAACAAACGTAATTAGCCCAAATTAGAGATATCGAGTATCCCTAATTCCCTACGAATGTTGAAATATTGCTCCGTTGCTAGAGGTTTGGTGAAGATGTCAGCTAGTTGCTTCTTGCTTTCTACATGTTCAAAAGTAACGTCTCCTTTCTCTACATGATCTCGTAGAAAATGATGCCTTATTTCAATATGTTTGGTACGTGAGTGTAAGACAGGATTTTTACTCAAGTTTATGGCGCTTGTGTTGTCGCACATGATAGGTATGTGATCAAGCTTAATACCAAAGTCAAGAAGTTGTTGCTTGAGCCATAATATTTGTGCACAGCAGCTTCCAGCAGCTACATATTCTGCCTCAGCAGTGGATAATGCAACCGATACTTGTTTCTTACTATGCCAACTTATTAATGAGTTTGAGAATAGATGACACGTTCCACTAGTGCTTTTTCTATCGGATTTGCAGCCAGCAAAATCTGAATCGGAGAATCCTACCAAATGACACTCATTTCCTTTTGGATACCATAGGCCATATGTAGTAGTTCCACGTAAGTATCGCAGAATTCTTTTGACAGCTTTCAAGTGAGATTCTTTTGGACAAGATTGATATCTTGCACACATACACACACTAAACATAATGTCTGGTCTTGAGGCAGTAAGATACAATAGTGAACCTATCATACCTCGGTATAATTTCACGTCAACCTCTTTACCTTTCTCATCTTTGTCTAGATTTGTATTTGTTGCCATAGGTGTGTCAATTTCCTTTGCTTCACTCATTCCAAATCTTTTGAGCAGCTCCGTACAATATTTAGTTTGATTCACAAACGTTCCATGACTGAGTTGCTTGATTTGTAGGCCAAGGAAGAAATTTAGCTCACCCATGAGACTCATCTCAAATTCACTCTGCATAAGCTTAGAAAAGTCTTTGACAAGTTTTGCATTAGTGGACCCAAATACAATATCATCTACATAAATTTGGACTAAGAGAATATCCTTATCTTTTCTTTTAATAAAGAGAGTAGTATCAACTTTACCTCTAGAGTACCCTTGACTAAGGAGAAATTTGCTCAAACGTTCGTACCAAGCCTGAGGGACTTGTTTAAGACCGTATAGAGCACGTTTCAGCTTATAAACATGAGTTGGATACATGTAATTCTCAAAGCCGGGTGGCTGAGCAACATAGACTTCTTCATTTATATATCCATTTAGAAAGGCACTCTTAACATCCATTTGGAATAGTTTGAAGTCTTTAGAACAAGCATAAGCAAGTAAGAGGCGAATAGCTTCGAGACGTGCTACAGGAGCGTATGTCTCTTCATAATCAATACCTTCCTCTTGATTGTAGCCTTGGGCAACTAATCTAGCTTTGTTTCTAGTAATAACACCGTTTTCATCAAGTTTGTTACGAAAAACCCATCTAGTGCCTATTACTTGATGATCTCCCGGATGAGGGACTAAGTCCCAAACATCATTCCGTTTAAATTGGTTTAATTCTTCTTGCATGGCCATTAGCCAATGCTCATCAAGTAATGCATCCTTAGCGTTTTTCGGCTCAACTTGTGAAACAAAAGCAAAATGATGGCAGAAGTTACTTATCTTTGAGCGTGTTGTAACGCCCCTTGAGATGTCTCCTATTATATTGTCAATTGGATGGTCTTTCACGTTTGTCCAGGCCTTGGGAAGTTCTTCATTGTTTGAGATGCTTTCTTTTTCATTTTCATTGTGAGACTCATCTTTCTCTATCTCAGCATCTTTCTTTACAATACTTTCATCCTCATCTTCCTTATCCTTGACAATGTCTTCAGTGGATGGGCCTGCACCATTAAATGAAAGACCTTTCTCGACATATTTTGCATAAGATTCATCAAAAGAAACGTGTACTGACTCTTCTACTATAAGTAATCTCTTATTATATATTCGATATGCTTTGCTAGATTGTGAGTAACCAAGGAATATGCCCTCATCAGCTTTAGCATGTAGATGTTGTTTACTCTTAAGCCCTTAAACATAATGTCTCTTTTCTTAGTATGTTCTATTGTGCATCCAGAATTTGTAAACATTACTTTAAAATCTTTGTCGCACAATTGACTTATACTTAAAAGATTATGTTTAAGACCTTCTACTAGCAGCACATCAGTTATAGTAGTGGTAGAAGGGTTACCTACACTTCCTTTACCAAGTATGGCTCCCCGAATGTTATCTCCATAGGTGACATACCCCTTTTTCTTTGCTTGAAACTCAACGAAAAGAGATAGGTCTCCAGTCATGTGTCTTGAACATCCGCTATCAAGGAACCACAACCTTTCGGCAATGTCAAGACACTTTTCCTGCAAGATTAATTTAAAGAGGGAGGTCCCCAATTTTCATTGGGTCCTTGGTAGTGAGTACACAATTTGTTGCACTTAGGCAACCATTGAAATACTCCTTTAGGAACTAAAATCCTCCTAAATTTGCATTTTTCAATGGTATGTCCCTTTTTGCAACAATAATGACAGGTAATATGATGAGAATATGGAGTTTTGCTAGTTGATACTTTTGGTACAAAAGTGTATTTACTATATAAAGGAGTATACGATCTTTTGAACTTGTTTGGATCAACCGCAAAAGTCACTTTTGGTTGTAGAGCCTTGTCTAACTTGGCTTTTAGATCTCTCACTTCTTTTTGCCAAATGTGACATGTCTCACAACCAAACCATGATGTAGGATCTATTTCAACTTTGTCCTTTTGAATGTCTAGCATAGATTGTTTTAAAGCTTCCATATCCCTTTCGGTTTTCTCAACTTTTGATTCAAGATATGAAAATATTTTCTTATTTGAGGCCAAAAGTTTGAAAGCTTTAATTGCATCTCTATGTAATTCTTCAAAAGCAAGTTTTAGTTGAGAATGAGATACCTTATCTACTAGTTCAGGTTTAAGATGACTTACAACTTTCTTTTTCTTGTTTTGATGAGCCATGAAGCATAGGTTTGCTGATTCTTCTTCATCGCTTGACGAGCTTTCACTAGATGAATCACTTTCCCATGCTATGTAAGCTCTTTTAGATTTGTTATGACCTTTGCTTTGGTTCTTCTCCTTTTCTTTCTTAAGGTATGGACAATCCGGTTTGTAGTGACCGGCTTTCCCACAATTGAAGCAAAGACCTTTGATCTTTCCTTTGTTGTCGTCATCTTGTTTGAACATGTTTGATTGCTTTCTATAGTTCACCAATCCTTTGTCGGAATGTTTTGCTCCATTTTTCTTTAGATATTTGTTGTATCTTCGCACAAACAGTCCCATTTCCTCATCATCGGAGTCTTCGTCATCACTTGTGTCACTATCCTTTGGCTCTCGTTTTGAGGTCTTGGAGCTCGAAGCTTTTAGAGCTATTGACTTCTTCTCTACCTCTTTCTCCATGTTCTTTTCTTTCTTTGTCCTCTTCTCATGCATGTCAAGGCATTTAAGATGCTGTTCATGTTCCTCTAGTTTACCAAAGAGAGTGGTAATGTCTAAAGTGTTGAGATCATTTGCTTCCTTAATTGCTGTAACTTTGGGCTGCCATTCCCTGTTCAAACACCTTAAGATTTTGTTAGTAGCAACTGCATTGGTGTTATACCCCAAAATTTGCCCACATATTTTTCAAGAAAACTCCAATCTGAAAATTAAGGGTCTCATATAATTATGGATTTTTATTTCAACAAATATCCTGACATATGAAATACTTAGTTTTTAGAATTTTTCTTATACAGTAATTTGGCTTGCAGTTGAATTTATTCTTACGCAAACACCAAATACTGTTTATTACTTCACACATGCTATTTATTTATTTACAGATAAATAGTACTGACACAATTGGTACAGAGTTAAATCTTTTTGCAGGCGCAGAATCAGGAAACTCAGACTGTACTGGTAACAAGTAGATTATTATTATCTTTTGTTTCCCACTAATTTTTGTACTATATTCCATTATTTGCAAAAATCTTTTCAAATCTCTTTTTTCAAAAATCAAATCTCTCTTTTTCCAACACTATCATACACTTTCTTTCAAATCTTACTTCCACTCAAATTTTCCTTTTTGTACGGAATCACATCATTCCCCAACGTCTCTTTCCTTCTTTCCATTCTATAAATACCTCTCATTTCCTTCCAATAAAATATCACATCAAATTCCAACTCATCTTTCAAATTCCTACCTCATATCTATTTTCTCTTCTTCCCTAACAAGAATGGCAAAATGGATAGAGACACTGTTCCTTACAGTCATCACCATTGCTACGGTGATCATGACTTTCTTCTGCCTGCATAGTCCTGAAGAGTGTGGACCTGCAATGGTTGCACTCCCAATCATCTACATGTTATTGTTCATAGCATGGGTCATTAATCGTCATTCTTAAAATTTGCCGTATTTCTTATTTGTTAAATGTACCGTTTATTCGTCGTACTGTTCAATATAGTATGTGATATTTGTACTGTCAGTATTAAATGTTGTACTATTTGTCATAATATTGCTTAATTACTAAGATAATATTTTGTGTGTTTTCTGCCAGTCAAATATTCCTATTTCTGTGCATTAAATGATTTTCAGGGTTATTATCGGTAATTTTGCCCGCATACCGTAAATATTAGTTATTTATTATGTCTGTGTTTTTCTAACAAGTCATGTAAATAAACTTTCATTTTTCACATAAAACAAAAACAAAAACAAAACAACAAAAAAGAAAATTAACTTTGACTGTTGATTTTTCACTCTAACTGCTACGTCAATACCTGGACAGTCAGTTGACAGCCAAACTGCTGGCAGTACAATTCTCAGTGTTTTGTACCATCAATCAAATCAATCTTACACAATTCAAATTTCCAAGATTTTTGTGCTAGAAGTCTTCTGAATATCACGCGATTAGCAGAGACTCAACACTGCACAAAAATCAGGTACGCTTAACTGTCTCCTACACAAACAGTCCCTAATCAGGGTTTTTCTTGTTTTTACAGGGGCAACAAGTTTTTGAGAGCTCAAATGGATTTCATACACATCCATATATCTCAAAGTACCATCATACAAATTTTCAAACTTCAATTCACTCAGACGCACCGTCAGCAGCTCAAACAGTCAACAGACGACCCGTTTGACCAAAAAAGTCAACAGACAGTCAAAAATGAAATTTTTTGTCAAAGTCCATATTTTGTCAAAGGATTCATCATTTGATCATTGGATGATCATAATTCATCAAGGAAAGATCAAAAATCAACAAAACCCTAAGATTCAAAATTAGGGTTTTTGCCTGAAAAGTCAACTCAACTTTGACTGATCATAACTCTCTCATCCTTCATCCAAAAAATTCAAACCAAAGCTTGTTTTGAAGGAAATTCAATTATCTTTCAAATGCCATTGATCCCATGGTCATTGGATTCACCATTTGAAAAATATGATCAAAGACATTACAGGTCATTTTCAAAATCAACAAAAAGACACTTTTTTCAATAGGACACACAAGGAGCTTCAAAAATCATTTTGACATGAGACCAAAGGCATTGGTTAGAGGACTCTTTGAGGTTTCCAAAAAGTGCAAGATCTCCTTCATATGACAAAAATTGAAGGATTTACACCTTGTTGAAGTTGGCTAAATTTTGGGAAAATACATAAAATCAACATTGTTCAAAATGGCATTTTTTCCAAAAGGGGCCAAGTTTTCAGCATTCAAACATCATTTCCATGTTACTATGGGCCTCCCACGACCAAGACTAAGCCCATACCTTTTTTATCCATTTTTTGCATGATTTTATCTCACTTTAAGATTAAAATTAAAAGGAAAATGCATGGATAATGGTAGCTTAACTTCCAAGCATGACTCACCCCTAAGGAATCTTCATCTTCTGCAGAGAATTGAAGGGCAAGGCAGGTGCATTGAAGGAGGGCAAGACTTGGTCAAGTTTTCAAAGGTTTTAATATTAAAAAAACCAAAGTTTCAACAAAGGCAACTAGCTGCAAGTTAGCTTTAATTCTAAGCACACATGGCTTATAAATAAGCTATCTTAGTTCAGCAAAAGAGAGACACGAATTCAGAGCTATGCTTATGCTTGTACCATGCTTGTAACACTTTAAAAATTTCAAGGAAATTCAAAATTCGAATTCTGAGTTTAATCCATTTTCAATACAAACTAAACACTTAAACACTTTCCTCAAGCATTACTGAACATATCTCAATCATTTCCAAGTCTTGAAACCTCATAAATCGAGCTACCTAGACCACGGTTTGTTCAAACTAAAATCAACTTATATCTCATCATTCACGCACATTTAACAAGATGTAGATGCATAATTGTGTTTGGTTTGAAGCTCTGGTCGTTTCTGGAGCTTCAATTGGACTTTAATGGTTGTTTGTATCATATACCATTTTAGGGTTTGCTTAGTTCAAAATTAGGGTTTTTCATTAGGGCCAAAACTAAGCAAAATTAAGGACATGGTTACATTCAGTGGAACAAGACGAATTCAATGGTGCCATCGCGCCTGATTTTTATGCTTGTTTACCCCTATTCGTTATTTTGCAGATTTAGGGTTCACTTACAATAGCGCTTTTTTACAAAAGCGCTGTTAAAAGCCTTGTCTGAAGGTTGAAGACGAAGACGTGTCTTCCTCCTATTGGATGGCACGCGCGCGCAGGTTTTAAATTTCCCACTAATTCTGTGCCTTGCAGGTGTAACGTAAGCCATGTGCCTCAATTTCTGGACCACTTGATTTCATTTAATGAGTCATCTAACGCTTCAGATCATGCGTGCACACCATGCTCCCTCAATCAAACCACACAGGATCAGTATCCTTTATTTTTCAATTTTATTTTCTATTTTATTTTAATTTCTTAGTTAAATTAATTAAAAATAGTTTTAAAAATCCAAAAAATACACCAAAAATATTTTTAGACTTCTAAAATAATATACTATTTTCTGAAATAAAAATATTTTATTTTTCTTCAAAATTTCAATATTTTACATAATTAACTAGTATATATTTATATATTTGCTTTTTAATTATTCTAACCAACCAAAAAATCATAAAAAAAATTGTTCTTTGTGTTAAATATTGTTTATATATTATAAACTAATTTTGTACATATTTTGAATAATTTTCTTTTTAAGTTTTAATTATTTGTATAATTATTTGCATAATTATGTTTTAATTAACTTAAATCAATTTCAAATCAATTTCCAAAAAATTCCAAAAAAATTAGTTTTGTTTTAAAATTAATTGACACATATTTTGTACATATTTTAAACTTAATTTCTAGGTTTAAATCTGTTTTCATCTTTTTTCTTCATTTTAATTTAATTAATCATGCATTAATTATAATTAAAACCAATCATAAAAAATCCAAAAAAAACATGCCTTTATTTTTCTTGCAATTTAAAATTCCTAGATAAATGTATAGGATGTCAAATTCATGTAAATAGGCTAGTTTACATTTCCCGCACAATCGATGTAATAGCGTAGATTTACTTTCCGCACTTTACATTTCCGCACTTTAATTTCCAGCAAATATAAACTGCGTGTATGTCAAAGATAAAATTGAACCGTTAGATCACTAACTTCAAAGATAAATATCTGAATCCAATCACAATCACACTTGCACCTCTTCAGGTAATCCCTTCTCATTCTTTTCAAAATCAAAGTCAAAATTCTACTGTTTCGAGTACAAAATCGAACCTTGCTTTTATATCCGGTGAAAGGATAGATTTTTAAAGGAAATAGGATAAAGACCTTATAACTCAGGGTAGACCTCCTAGTTTGCTTGCTCAAATCAAAACAAACAAAATTCTCATACACTGTTGATTTTTCAAAACTTTCAAAAAAGACAATACTTTGTATACATCCAAACACGGGTTATTACAAAGTTAACGTTCTTTTCAAAACATCTTTCGAAAGATAAACAAGTATTTTGTATACATCCACACACGGATCATTACAAAATTCAAATTACAAAGGTATTTGAAACCACATATGAGCAATTTCAGAGCAATTGAAAAGTGATCGAAAAACAAGTGAGCTAAGCAAACTTAAGAGCCCATGGATAACCATGGATACAAAGGGTGCTAACACCTTCCCTTTGTATAACCTACCCCCTTACCCAGAATTTCTTAAAGGTCTTTTTTCTGTTTCTTTTATAAACCTTTCCTTAATTGGATAAAATAAAAGGTCGGTGGCGACTCTGTGATATTTTCAAAAAAATGCGAAAGCATTAAGCGACAAAAAAGAGTCAGTTCACGTATCTCTACAGATCAGAGGTATGGCCCGGTATTAAAAAAAATCGGAGGTCCACAGCAACTATGACCCATTATGTCCCCTCCTTTGTGCCCTTATGTTACTGTTTACCATGATATTTAGTAAACAACCACTAGTCTTCCAAATAATGATTTGGTTGCTTGCATGATCGACTAAATTGATCATAGGGAATATGTATCTAAGTTTCTAAAGTAATTGTAGTTTGTGTTTAAAAAGCGAAGATTTCGATGTGATACAATAATGTAGAAATGGTTTGTAAAATGAAAAGGAATGTAAAAGGATTTTGACGAAACAATAAAGTGCAGGAAAAGTAACATAATGAAAGTAACTTTGCATTGAATAAAAGAAAACAGTGTTTCATACGTACATTTCACTCAGCGACTCTTTTCTCAATACACTAGATACTTTGAGTAATATGAGTTTATATACAGTTGAACACACGAAATCCTGACTCTAGAACCCCTATTTATACTAAGTTGAAATAACTGTCTTCAAACTGTCTTTTCTTCAGAAATCGACATGTTTCCTATCTGCATGCTTCCCGTCTTCAATCTACTTCAATGTGTCTTTCGCCAATGGATAAGGCCAAAAAACAGATATTTAGCCTAATTGTGAGTCCCTTTTTTCCAGTCAAAATCATCCAAACACTACAACAAATAATGCTTCTCATGACGAAACTTTCATGTCATCCGGAAAAAAACCGAGGTTTTATTCCAACACCCTAGACTGCTTTCAGGATTACCCACTGACCCTACAAATCAACACGAATCTTTTCATTATGCTTTGTCCTCAATCACACGCTTTCCGAGAAATTTCCCAGATGGTCACCCATCCAAATATTACTCCAAATCAAGCACGCTTAACTATGAAGTTTTTATTTGTTAGGCTATCCAAAAGAAGATGGATCTTCTTTTCGGTAGCCTAACAAATAAGAACTTCACAGTTAAGGAAAATTGACTTGGAGTGGTATTTGGGTGAGTAACCTTCAGAAAAGTTTTTCGAAAAGCGTATGAGTGAGGATAAAACATACTGAAAAAGATTTGTGTTAATATGTGAGATAAATCTATAATCCTGAAAGTTGTCCAAGGCGTTACAATTGACACCTTTGATTTTCTAGTACCATAAACAATGAATATTACAGAGGTGCAATGTCTCCTAAAACAATATATATTATTTATAAGAGAATTAATTTTGTCCTTAAAAAAAAATAGTGATGAAACTTGTTATTATTATTATATATATATATATATATATATATATATATATATATATATATATATATATATATATATATATATATATATATATATATATATATATAATAAAAAGAGAAAATAAAACATGTTTCTTTCATCGAAAAGCTGCGGTTCTGAAAGTTGAAACAAACGATGCCTTTAAAAGTTTGTAATACATGCAAACCTTTTCAGTTAGATAAAGTTATAAGAATCTTAAATCTTAAATATAATAAAGTCATAACCTTAATATATTGATCATGTGGTTAAGACTTAAGATGCTCCTAAATCTAAGAAACGATACCGTAGGTTGTAGCAAACAAGAAATTAAACAATTTAATTGTGTTAATCTATGTATTGCTATTGAAAAATAATTGATAACTATTAATAGACATGCAGTACAGTACGTTGTGTCGTGTTATGGTTGTTTGTATGCATAGATACAACGAGTATAGTGTGTCGACTTTGCATGTGTATGGTGTGAAACTGTGAATATGATGTATGTATCAATCTGCAGGAAATATATATAAGTTAATAAAGCTGCGATGTCGATCGAAAATCTACTTTACTTTTGACGATTGATCATTGAGGTGATCTACTACAAGCTAGGTACAAAAAAACAAAATTATAGCTGCTTGTAGCTCACTCAGAGTGTGATCGATATCAACATTAAATAATCATTTTTTCTAACGAAATTAAATGGAATGTTATTATATTCGGACATAATTGTATTTTGATCTTCAAAATATTGCAATCATGCAATTTTAGCTCATATTTACTTTTAATAAAATAATAATTCTAGTTCATGTTTTTTTTTTTATAAGTAAAGAGAGTTGTATTAAAAATTGTAGCACTAGGGGTGCTGAACCCAAATACAACCAATAAAACCGATTCGAACTATACACGAATCAGCTGAATAAGAACCTACAGGAAAGCAGATAACGGACTAACCAACCACAAGTTCTTATCGAAAGTCAAAGGACCTAATTGCCTAGCTACATACCAATCCCAAGACAAGTTTTTTGAAAGCAAGATAAAGTCTTCCGCACCTTGACGCCCTCTTTCAAACAGTCGTTCCTCATGAGCCAAATAGACCACATTGTTGACATCCAAAAAAGGAGCTTGAATCTCCTAAATTTCTTCCCTTTCATTCGAGAATTGAAAGCTAGTAAGTGATCGTCGATAGAAACCGCATTATAAATCGGAGCCCCACCTAAAGATAGATCTCCACACAATAGCTGAGATGGGACAACAGAGAAAGAGGTGAGAATGGGATTCCTCAAAATCCAAACAGAGCAGACAGACGAGATCGTGATAACTCGAAAGCACCCCTCGCTTAGCTAACTCGTCTTTTGTTTGTAATCTGTTAAGAATCAATCTCCATGCGAAAACCAAAATCTTGCTAGGTAAATTTGATAGCAAAAGCGCTTTAAATACCTTTGCCTTATATTCACCAACATGACCGCCATTTGTACATATTCCTGCAAGGAAATTATAATAATTTTTTACAGAAAAATCGTGCGCCTCTCGCCACCATATGAACTGATCTGCAGCCTCTGGATTTGGATAAAAGTCCATAATAATTTCTAAGCACTCCTTTAACTCAGTGCCTACATTATCATCTATTGGACCAGCAGGTACATCTATATACCACCTCCATGTATTAAGCTGCCAGTATCATGCATTTTGTATCTTGAGACAAGGAGAATTCAAGACATCTAACAGGCTTGGGAAAATAATCTTGAAAGGGACATTTCCACACCAACAATTATGCCAAAAATCAATTTGCGAACCCCTTCCTAATTTGCATGAAACACTGCTACCGAACCATCCTCTCTCGGTCATGATTGAGTTAGAAGAAGATACGATATCTCTCCACCATAAATAGTGTTTTTTATGATTAATGTGTTGAGATGGTTGCAATAGTACCGCCTTTAAATCTTCGTACCTGGATTGTAACAGTTCCGACCAAACTGTATTCTCTCCCGTAATTACACGCCACGCCCATTTTCCGAGTAATGCCAAATTAAATAGCTCGCAATTTTTAATACCTAGACCTCCTTCAAGCTTGGGTTTACACATGGTGTCCCAAGATACTCAACTAATTCGTTTCTTATTCTCAGATCCACCCCAAAGAAAAGACCGCTGAATACGAATTATCTCCCTAACGACCCCTTTTGGTGCTCTGTAAAAGGAGAAGAAAAAAAGAGGTAACGCATTCAAGACATAATTGATAAGAGTCACTCTCCCCCTATTGACACCAATTTCCCTTTCCAATCCGACAGTCTGTTACGAATTTTGAGCAAAATTGGTTTTCAAGTTGAAAACCTACGCGGATTGGCGCCTATCGAGATGCCCAGAAAAGAAAAAAGAAACTGACTTATAGCACATGAGAGAAATGGTTATGTTAAAAGTATAGTACTTATTGCTATTACTTTCATTAATAAAAAGTAAAGGTTGAAATAAAAGTATAATAATAATAATAATAATAATAATAATAATAATAATAATTATTATTATTATTATTATTATTATTATTATTATTATAATTATATTATGTAATCCAAATAATATTACAGAATGGTTATCTTATATAGGGTATGGTCTAACTCAATAATTACAAGGGATAGTAATAACTAATCCTTATATTTCTCTAACAAATTATTAAAACATAAGTACAACCAAATAATTAAAATAATTTATAGTTTATCACCTCCTAAAACTGGAACAAATACCAGCAAGTTCTAGTTTAGAAACAAGGGATGAAAAAGAATCAAAATGTAAAAAGTTTTGTAAAAATATCAACAACTTGACCTGTTGCACTAATTAACATGAGATAAATAGTCTGCTTCTAAACCTTGTCACGTACTAAATGATAATTCATTTCAATGTGTTTAGTTATATCGTAAAAGAAATGATTAGTGACTAAGCGTATGACACTCCTATTATCACGAAATATGGAAATTGGTTGTTAGTGAGGGATGAAGAGGTCCGCCAGGAGGTGAAGAAGCCATTGTGCTTCACAAGATGAGTTGGTAAGGACTTTGTATTAAGCCTTTTTAGTGATGATCTGGAAATTACTTAATGTTTCTTAGTTTTCCAACTGATTAGAGAAATATCCTATATTGAAATAGAAATCACTTGTTGATCTTTTGATTTCATGGCAGACTCCTTAATCATAATTGTAACACCCTAAATAATTCTCACATAATTTAAATAGATTATCAGAGTAAATTCAACACAAAAGTATTTAGGATACTACAATTAAACAAAACTTGTTCATACATCATGATATGTAATACATACTATTTTTTTAAAAATTATAATAAAGATTATAATAATAATAAAACATGAATGAAAATTCAACTTGTATTTAAGCAGCGGAAACATCATCAAATAATAATTTAAAACAAAATGTTTTTAAAGTAAACATAGCAACATCAACTCAAGAGATATTCAATTAATCTCAAAAATTTATAACAAGGAAGCTTCAAAAGGTGAATTCAATTTCTAATTTGGGTGAGCTTTAGGAGAAATATAACAGAGTGATTTTGGCTCTATAAAGCTTGAAAAATGATGAGGAGAGCTCCTTTATTTATAGCCGAAGATGATGGAAGCATTAGGTGAAGGAAATAATCAAGTATTGATGGAATTCGTGTGCACCTGCATCATGAAGAAAGTGTGACTTGTAACTTATCAAAACTCCACCAATTCATACGTTTTGGCACTCTAATTGGCTTAGAAAAACTTGGTAATCATGTTTAGAGAGAAAACGTGTATCAATTTGGTGATTAGATGTCACATAATCCAAAATCAAATCTGATGGTAAAAGGAAACTTCAGGCTCAAGATACCATCTTATACAATATGGGGAAAACAATGTAGAGACCTTTAAAATGCAATCTTGGACTCTTTAGAAAGCTGAGTGATCAAGCTTGACAATGTGCTTGGAAAGGTTGAATTTGGTTGATTGTGCATAAAGATACAAGTATTCAAAGTTGGAGAAAAAAACTGTTTCAACACTTATAAAATTTCTAAGTTCTTGACCTCCATGAGTACACAATTTTGAACCAAGACTTCTTGCAATTGGATCGTGCGTTTTCTATTTTTATTTGACCTTCTCATCAAGATCAATAAAATGCAAAAAGAATCAACTTCATAGGCCTCATGGATTAAGAGATATGATTTTGACAACTTGGGTAAACACATGGCATTCTTGCGAAGTCATTTCATCAAACACCTTGATGTATGTCTCAAAAGTGTGCTTTAGAGCTTGAATTGATCAAAAGTCTCAACATGAAAGTTGTATAGAATGGAAAAATAAGCTTAGAGATAAAATTTATGCAAGAGAATATGAGAATTCAGCCATTTGGATTTGGGGTCAGTCTTGCGCACAAGGCATGCCTTAAACCCTAGGCATCTTACAATGACCTATAATGTTTCTTCTTCATACATGGTCTTCCACCCACATTTTTCTCTTGGTCTTCAAATATGGATTAAGGTAGACTCACTCAAGATCACGATGCAAAAATAATGGGCTCAAGATGATAAAAATTGACCAAGTTATGATCCTTTGAAGTGGACATAGAATTCCTTGAACTTTCAAATGAGATCTATAATGTCTTTTCATTTTTGATGACTTTCTTCACAAAATTTCCTCTTGACTTGTGAATATAAGTTGTTGATGATGTAAAGGAGAATTATTTTCAAAAATAAGCACCAAAAAATATTGAAAATTGAAGGAGTTATGCCCTTGTAATCATATAATCAAGAACTTATCAAATTAGGTCAAACTTCTTGAATCAACTTTGAATCACTTGAACTTTTTTGCATGATAAAGAATGAGGAGATACATAAGACCTTGAAATTATATTCTATTTAAGCACACTTGATTATGAGGGTCATGGCTTGATGAAACTTGTTGAATAAGGCATGGAAATAAACACATGAACCTATAAAGTTTCTTGATGAATCAAGCCACATAACCTTGAGATGAACTTGGTCAAATAAAGTTAAAAGATACTTAAAATATGACACTTGATGATAAGAATATCTCTCTTACAGTCTTGACCATTTAGATCCCATGAATGCCCAATTAATTGAATGGTCGGAATTGACATGCTTTGATACCTTATTAAGTTTTTATACATTTGACATAACTTAACATTACAAATTCGGTTAGTACAATGAGAGCTTCAACTCTTTAAAAACTATTTTAAAACTTTATCTTTTTTTATTTGATGAGATTTCAAGCTCTATGTTTAATTTATCTGAGACTTAGATTTTTTCCAATACACTCTCTCACACTCAACACTACTGGACGTTTGGATATAAGCTATGGATGGTCTAGATTGATAGATTCTGATATCATATGAAAATTTATCTTGGAATTAATACATTCTTACTGAAGTGACTTATGATGTGAGACATGTCACTCTTTATAAAAAAATTTAGACTTTATCTTTAGGGCATGTTGATCAAGTAACTTCAAACACGAGAAAGGGAGGGTGAATTTTAATATTTAAAATTCGTGATTATTTTATAAACTCTTTTATTCTTTAAAAATGTTTATGTTTGAGGATATAAATAAGGCATAAAGAAGATGGAGATCAAGAGAGATACACAACAAAAATAAAATAATAATAATAAATAAAGAGAGATGATTTAGAGATAGTGGACTAGATATTTATATTATTTTGACCTAATCACTTGGTGATCCCTAATAGTTTCCTCTTGAAAGCTCTATCAAAACCAGGCTTGAGCTTTTGACGTATTAGCCCATGAATCTTCAACAACAAACCAACAAAGATTTTACTCAAGTTTATCTCAAGAATCTTCACCCAACCTTTTTCAAGTTGAACATGCAACCTTTAAATCATTTACAAAGATAATTTCACTAGAGAATCACTTTCTTGAATATAGAAAATTAAGCATAACACCAATTATAATACATTCTTACAAGGACTTTTCAGTCTTTTAATACTATAAGAATTATTGTGAATTTTTTTTTAAAAAACAAAGAGAGTAAAAGAAAAATATAGAGGTTTCTATTAAAAAATATGGTGTAAAATAAAATAAGGAAAACCCCCGGTTATATAGGAAAATTTTTTGCTCAAAAAATTTTAATTCATGGGCCAAATTAATTGATTTAATTGATTAACACATGTTTTTCTTGATTAAAAGCTTCAAAAGACATAAACCCTAACTCATAATGTAAATCATAAACTAGCTATATGAAATAATCGATTAACAACTTTTAATTGTTTAAGAGGTCTTTCACCTTGCTTTAATCGTTTAGACCAAATCCTTAATCGATATGGGTGCAGTGAGTAAACTTCCCTAATTATTTGAAACACTAATAAATTTTATACATGCATTGATAGGTTTTAAAGAAGTTTTATAAAATCAAAGATGGTTTGAAAAATATTTTTGTGTTGCATATTACTTTAGGACCTACTATTAACCATTTACAATTTAAATGATCACCATAAGACACTAAGCGCTGAATCAAGCGAGCTTTCACCCTTTATCTTTTTCAGACTTCAAGATCATCTAATTGATTAAAACTTTAATAGAGTTGTCTTTATTTAAGACTTCTTGACAAATGTCATTCGTTGTCATCATCAAAACCAATTGACAGTTGCTATATATCTAAAAGCACATAGATCCACATAGTCTGTTTGGTTCAATCAAATGGATGAGATGGAAGAAACTTTTATGAAGGGGAGAAGTGAGGAAAGGAAGAGATAGGATAGATTTTTATGAAGTGGAGGTGAAGAGAGATGAGTGATTTAAATTACATATATGTTTGGTTCAAAATATGAAAGGGAAAAGAGATGTGCGAAATTTCAATTAGAAATATGTTTGGTTCACCAGGAGAGGAGATGCATATTAAAACTCATATTTTATTTTTAGCCTTATGATATTTACCCTTCATAATTCGACCACTAATTTATTAATCTTATATAAGTATTCAATCAAAAAACACCATAAAGAATTTTATATACATCAAAGGAAAAACATAAAGATAATGATTATAATTTAAAATGATTATCAAATACAATAAAATCTAAATAAAAATATTAAGATAATTAAAAAGTAATACCAAAATTTTTTTTGTGACAAAAGCAAACTTAACGGATATCATTCAACAAATAAGGTTCAATACAAGAAGGTACAATATTAATGGAGCTACGCCTAGCCCAAGAATTGGCCGCCTTAGCTAAAGCATGGGCAACCGAATTCGCTTGGCGCCTAATGAACTTTACCTCAAAGTTCGGAAACAAAGCTAACAACTACCAAATGGAATTAATAATAAAACTAAACTCAGAGCTACCTACATTTGTATCATGAATAAACTTAATGAGAAGTTAACAGTCACTTTCAAAAATAACATGAGATAGATGAAGGGAAATAGCATCCTGGATAGCTTCCTTCAAGGCGGTGGCTTCCGCTTCAATAACGGAAAGAAAGCCCGCATCCCACGACACACCAGCTGAAACAAATCTCCCCAAGTGGTTCCTAAAACACCACCCTTTATTTGTAGTACCATGCATATTATTGAGCCCTGCGTCAACATTACATTTCAAATAATTATTCATAGGCAGACTCCACACAGTTGAGATATTATTAATAACACCTGAAATGTTCTCTTCTCTAGCTAAGAACCAATCATACCAATTATGGTAGGCCTGTAAACCAATCCTCATAGCATCATCCCGAGTATCTTGCCAAACCACAATATTCCTACTTCTCCAAAGAACCTCCAACAAAACAGCAAATCTACCTGCATCCCTACGATCCTCACGGCTACACACATCAAAAATAAGGGACTTAGTGTAACACCCCTTTTTATACCCCAAATTATTTAACAAATAATCAGAGAATAACATGCATATAATTCAAAAGGGCGTCACATTGATGGTTTTAGAAGAACTAAAAACCTAAAAAAAAAACTGACAGCATTTATCTATACAACACAATACTCCTGGTCATTTTTAATAACACTCAATATCAAATCATAATTTAACCTGGATATGCATTCACAGCGGAAAATATATGATACTTATGTGATTTATAATGATTCATGTCCCATACCATGATCATACATCGACTAGTAGTCTCAATCCAACATAAAACATAATCAAAAGGTTTGGCTTGTAAGCCTCTCAAAAGACATGCAACCAATAAATAAGTTCACCAGTCATAGCATAATACACAAACATACATGAGTTCAATACACCTAGTCTACCCAGTGTTACATGACCAGAGCATCGACTCACTACCTAATCTCTAATAACCAAGGAAGAACCTCCGGCTAGGTCACACGCGGCTACTAAACTCCAGAACCTGCATGTCGCCAAACGAGGGCAACATTAAAACAGAAGGGTGAGAATACGAACCATTATGAAGAAAGTATAACAGAATATAATGGTTAAATCAACACTTCAAGTAATTAGTCATGCTATGTAAAACGGAATAGATAATAGTAATCAACACATATTTCACATGTTATCGAGTATACAACAAGCTTAAATAGTATAATATTTCAATTCTACTATTATATTCTCAATTAAGTACACAATCATAACTCTCACATATTCACACATCTAATCAAATAGGCAGTCAAACTTCACTCATTTCAATTATCAAACTCATACACGTATCACAATTACATCAACTTCACATACTCAATTATCGCATAATTTTAATGTGACTCAATGCAAGATATGTGACGCTATGCATGTGGTACCAAATTGTGAACCCAAGGTTTCACCGCTTTCCGATTCAATATCTAGAATCCAAGCCACGCTTCCGATCCGGACAAGACCAAAGCCCACCAAATGTAAACATATAGTCTACCGCTTTCGATTCACTCTAGAATCTAAGCCTCGCTTTTGTTTCAAAGCAAACCACCTTTGTTTCAAGGCACACCATGATATGAATGTATGTACAATGTTAACAAACATATGCAATTAAGATCATCTCTACCATCTTAATATTTAGCATATCACAATAATCCACTCTATGAATTATCCATAATATTGTACACTACATTCTCATCACATAAGCATTATTCTCATATAATAGTCAACACACAATTCCAATCCACCTTTCCAATTAACCCTCTCATATGCTAACTCACAATTTGTCAATTTCATATGGTTTACTCACTTTCATATTAAACCAACAAGACATTAGTATTTTTATCGTCTAGCTATTTCTAAATTTAACTATTAATTAAATCAACAAATTAATAATTATTTTACATAATTTTCAATTTACTCTATTATTTTCTATTACAAAACCAATATTTGATATGAGAAATATTCAAATTTACCCAATTTCGGTCGGTTCGTAAAACATCATCATTTCAACAAAATAACACTATCATGTTAATCTACTAATTAAACTTAGCTACCACGTAAATTTTCATCAAATTCCGGACAACTAAATATACCGCTTAATTCGGCTATTTCGATCAAACGAGACTATTTATTAGTTCTACAATTGCTAATGTTTCTAATCATTAACCATACAGCATTCTGTACAAATACAAATTACAAATTACAAAAGTGATTGACAGCATTGACATTTATTAGTTCTATTTATTAGTTCTATTTAGTGTTATGCACATTCACAATTTACAAAAGTAATTGACAGCATTGGCATTTATAAATAAACTCATAGCTTAAATATTATTCACAGTAAATATATAAATTAGCACTGCCGACGTCAAGGGCTATGGCAGCGTGAGTAGCCTGGCTTGTTTCATTATTTATAATTGTATAGCACACTTTTCTTTGGTCAAAGAAGTAGCTACAATAGCAATTGAATTAAAGGGGAATAGACTAACACATTTCAATTGTGAGCACCAAACATTTGTAGTTTTTTCTTTCTTTTAAATTGAATAAATAGCTAGTAGTGGTAGCACTTTCCTTCCATAAATAAGATGTGGTTCACGTTTTAATTGGATTAATGGCTAATAACAGCATCATTTTTCTATCCAATAAGTGTATTGGTGATTTCATGTGTTCATTGGCTAAGTAGTATCAACAGTAGCGAGTAAATAAAGGAAATGAAAAGAGGTTAAAGAAACACTGCCATCCATCATTTTTATTTTCTCCAGGTTTCGTTACATACAACAACAAGACAACACTTTAATAGAGCAGACCAAACATGTTATTCACGGAAGATTTTCAAGTTCTAATAACAAAACCTAATCATATTAAATCTACCCATCATCCCCATATACTAACCCATAATGATTTGGGATTCTCCCCCTTACCTCTTCAATGTGCTTCAAACCTTAGCTTTTGCCCCTTGTTGCTCTTCCCCTTTCTTCTTCTCTTAGTCACCTTTCTCCTCTTCTTTTGCAAATGAAAATTATGATACCTCTACTCTTCCAACCCTTACTATATTACTCATATTGGGCTTACCCAAATAATTCCACTTCCTAACTAATTAGGCCTAATTGATAAAATAAAATAGTCCAATAAATAATATGCTCCAACAAATAATATTATTATCCTTAATATTATATTCCGATTAATCCAATTAAATCCGACTTTTTCTCAAATAAGTAAAATTCAATAATAATATTATTTCTAATATTATTTCTCTACATACTCCACTTTATTAATTCTTCGATTAACCGAATAAATTCTAACTTCACTTAATAATTTGAACACGTTTCTCAATAACACCGACGATCCAATTAATTATCAAACTTCGTCCAAATTAAGTAAATAAATCCTTATTTAATTTAATTAGCCAAATAATAAAATTCGGGCTGTTACACTTAGCATATTGAAAAGTATGTAACCGATGATCTATTATAGAAGACAAACCTGCTGCCCGCCAACTTTGAAGAGTGCAAAAACATCCGAAAAACACATGCCACTCATCTTCATCATCTACCTCACACCAAGGGCATAAAGACGGGCACTGAACATGATGTTGTTGTAGCTTTGAGCGCGTTGGGAGGCATCCTTTACAAATTCTCCAAAGTAAATGCTTAGCTCTTGGTGGTGCGTAAATACTCTAAATATTCTTCCACCTACTCTCCATACTGTGGTGCAGAGTACTACTATGGAACCCTTTCCAAAGTTTATAACCCGATTTCACACTATACTCCCCATTCTTCTCCTTGTACCAAATCAACCTATCGTTCACTACATCCTCCACTAAGGGAACTCTAAGAATGGCTTCAGCCTCTTCCTTGTCAAAAAGTTGTTTTACCTTAATAACATCCCACTGCTTAATGTTTGGAAGCAGAAGATCCTTAACAAAGAGGTTATACACATTTTGACCTTGCGGACCGTTTACCCACCACCCACCTTTCTCCCGGATCCACGGATCATACATCACCTTTATACTACTCCCACTACCAATACTCCACCGACTACCAATTTTTAGGACTTCCTTAGCCTTCCACAAACTCCGCCAAGCATAACTCGGATTGTTACCAATCTTGGAATCAAGATAAGAGGATCTAGGAAAGTACCTTGCTTTGAAGATTCTAGCCACAAGAGAGTTTGGTTTCGATACAATATTCTAACCTTGCTTTGCAACCATAGCCATGTTAAAAGCTTTAAAATCCCTAAATCCCATACCTCCTTCACTTTTCGAGCTAGTCATCCTATCCCAAGCCAACCACCTAATACCTTTGTTGTTACGACCACCACCCCACAAAAACGAATTAAGCATTCTCTCGATATCATTCACCACCCCATCCGGAATCAAATATACACTTATAATATAGGCCGGTATCGACTGGAGAACTGATTTAATCATAACCTCTTTCCCTGCTCTTGACAAAGATCGACCACTCCAAGTATTGATTCGTTTCCAAATTCTATCTTTGATAAATGAAAACACTGCCTTCTTACTTCTACCGATCATCGAAGGTAACCCCAAGTACATTCCTGTGCCCAAAACATGTTTCACCCCCATCATTCTGGCTAGATCCTCCTGGGCCGGACCACTCAAATTACGGCTAAAAAACACTTCAGACTTAGACAGGTTAATCTCCTGACCTGTCGCCTCAGTATAAGTATTAAGAATATTCATGAGGTTTGTCACCTTCACCAGATTTGCCCTGCAAAATAAAAAACAATCGTCAGCAAAAAGCAAGTGGGACACACTGGGTACCCCCTGCAAATATGTGCTCCATGAAGGTCTCCCCGAGAAACAGCGCCTCTAATAAGAGCAGAAAGCCCTTCAGAGACGAGGATGAACAGGTATGGAGAGAGGGGATCTCCTTGTCTCAGACCTCTTCCTGGAATAATTGGTCCAGGAAGATGAAGAAATTTGAATAAAATAAAATAAATTTAAACACATTTAATGAATAATAAGATGAAGATATAAAAATACAAGAAATAAAAAAAGATAAAATTTGTCTAAAAAAAATTGTTAAAATTTAATGAGTTAATTTTATATTTAAATAAGCAATAATGATAATTATGTAAATATAGTATTATGAAGCACCCCTTATCTCCTCCAAAATTATCCAAATTAAAGAAGGGAATGAAAACATGGTTCATCAGAGATTTTAATACCCTTCTCTTACCTCTCAATCTCTTTTTAAAAATTGAATCAAAAACATTTAATATCAAACGAACCTTTAATCTATTGGAATTCTTTGGTAATTCAAACACATTATGGAAGTTTCTGGGATTGTTTCGTTGAAAGCAACTTATGTGAAAAACACTTTTGAAAATCTGAAAAACAAAGTTTCAAAGAGGAAATCGATTACCCAGATTGGAAAATTGATTTCCTGAGAATTTTGTAGTTTTCCATTTGTTTTTTTAGTTAGGAAAATCGATACCCCCGTTTGGGAAATCGATTTCCATCGCGATTTTTATGATTTTTAGTTGTTTGTTAGGTCTGTTTGGTCTCACCTTGTATTTTTGTAGCCTATAAATATCCCTCATGTAACATTGTATAAGTTTATTATCATTTTGTTAATCTCTCTCTCTCTCTCTCTCTCTCTCTCTCTCTCTCTCCCTCCCTCCCTCCCTCCCTCCCTCCCTCCCTCCCTCCCTCCCTCGATTAAACGGTGGTATTGATAGAGTCATATATCATATTAGATTTATATACTAGGTTCAACTTATTCATACAAAAACATGCATTTAAGATGGATGGTGATACTCTTTATAGATTTTTTTCATACTCTATCTTTAATCTAAGGACTTAAAGATATTCTCAATATTGATTATAGTCTTACCTAAGGTCGATCAACAAAGCCAATAATATATCATTGGCAATCCCATGTTGGTGCTGTCCTTAGAACCTAAACCCAAGAATCATAGAAATTGTATATTTATTGATTAGGTAATTAAAAGTGCGTGTGTTAAGGGCTAGTAAAGATTGGTTAGGTATTAACTAATAGGCCGGTTGATATAAGAGCTGGATACTTGATTTTGAAAATAAGCATATGGTAGCAAATGGTGGCGTGGTAATTTTTTTAATTTAATTAATCTATTGATCATTAGAGACAGCAATTAGGTTGTCATGCTTATGCACTATATGTTGTGATATCATCTCACACACAGATGCTGAAGTCTTGGTTTGGTTCACTAGCTAGGGTTCTATTTAGATATTTATTTATATAATAAATATAAATATATGATGTGTAATATTTTGAGAAGTTTGGTTTACTAGATAGGGTTCTATTTGAATATTATTTATATAATATCTATATATGATATGTAAGATTTTGAGAAAAATGCATGCATGGTCGTGTGTAGATGGAGTGGGTAAGATATATCAAATTTTGGCTAGGTTAATTCAAATTAAATTTCATTATTATTACCCTCGTGTACTTTCACAATCATATAGATTTATATAGGTTGATGGAAGAGTGAAGAGTCATTGAATTAAAGGTTTGGAATTAGCTCAATATTAGTTGTATCTAGCTAAAGTTACCAAAAAAATTTGTCTGTATCAGGTTATACATGTTTGATAGGCAACAAACAGAAGTTTAATTTCAAGGATTGAGATTTTGTTGTTTCATAAGAACGACGAAACACAACATGCTGGGTCTACACTGGGTTTTGTCACCTTGTGGATCTATATTATAAATATGAATATGTTTAATGAGATTAACCCATAACACACCTTTGTATTATATTTGAGACTTAAGATATATATACTTCAAATATATGATTGAATTGTCTTACAAGATTTTAGGATCTAGTCGGTATAATATCTTATGTGCTTAGCTAGAGACTTTTAACATATCCTAAACTTTGTTTAAGAGTTTGGTGAACAAAAAGTGGAGGACTTTAAAAAATAAAAGTAAAGAAAAATTAAATAATTAAAAAAACCAAGCCATTACTCTGATACGAAGTCGGAAGAAACCATTCTGAAGACCAAGTGCTGAAGACTCTGAAGACTCTAAAGATTTTTGAAGTTCTGAAAACTCAAGTTTATGAAGCCAAATGGTTCTAAAGACCAAGTGCTGAAGATTCTGACGACGTTGTTCTGAAGACTCTAAAGACTTGAAGTTCTGAAGATCCAAAGCTTATTTTCTCTTCTTCCAACTCATGTTGTGAGCCTCTGAAGTTCGAGAAGAATAGAAGATAACGTTATGTAGTACGAGGTACAAGGTACATACGAATGTTTCGTTCCACTACCAAGAAAGGACGGATGTTGCGTACTATCTTGTCTCCCACTACATTTAAGCCACCAAACTTCTGTAAGTTCCATGACTGCCCTGCAACGGATATATTATTATATTGGCTATATAAAAGGCTTGAAGACTAAAGAGAAAACTGTTAATTCACGATCATATCCATTTTTAAAAGACTGTTCATAACTTTATACTCTTAAGTCTAAGTTTTAAAATATATCATTTACATTCAGCTTGCGTAGAAATATTTATAATGTAAATAAACTTTGATTCAACGGTTGTTTGATTGT
The DNA here is from genome assembly GCF_029867415.1 of Vicia villosa. Lineage (NCBI taxonomy): Eukaryota > Viridiplantae > Streptophyta > Magnoliopsida > Fabales > Fabaceae > Vicia > Vicia villosa. The sequence continues at coordinate 125,025,827 of NC_081180.1, read as the reverse complement.
GCCTCAAGAGACCTGTTGGTCAGTAGTCTTGGGAAGTTTAGAACTAGAGAGTCTTAAAGGTTGTTAGTCACAGGCGGTGGCTTGTGCAGAGTTAGTCACTTGCGAGTAGCTTGTGTAGGGTTAGTCACAAGCGGTTGCATGTGCAAGGTTAGTCACAGGCGGTTGCTTGTGCAATGTTAGTCACTTGCAGGTAGCTTGTGCATTGTAGTTAGTCACCTGCGGTTACTTGTGCATTGTTAGTCACTGGCAGTTGCCCGTGCAATTATAGTCAATTTGGTTATAGTGGATTAAGACCTCAATTGAGAGAGGCGAAATCACTTTGGCGGATGGACTAGACTAGCTTGGGAATTTCTCAAGTGAACTAGTATAAACATACATTATTCTTTCCTTCTTGCACTTCATAGTTATTATCAAGAGTAAAGAGTTTGTTGTTTAAGAGGGGAGTTATTTTTAATCAAAGTATTGTTTGTTAAAAACCCTATTCAACCCCCCCCCCCCCCCCTTTCTAATGTTTTTCACACCTTCAAACACAAACAAGAAAAAGATGACCCACCGATTCCTCCTCCAAACCACACAAAGGGCATAAATTATCGATAAGAATCCTTTCCATACCTCGAATGTAAAGCGCCATACGAGTAAGTAAAGCATTAAATAAAAATCTCCAACCAAACAATTTCACTTTACTAGGAACACTAGCTTTCCATAACCTTTTTAACTCGAACATACTCACATCACCCAAAACAATTTCCGGACACATTAAGGAATAAATCCACCGAAAACTATTTTTAACCGAAAAACCATCTACATGCCTCCACCAAATCCACTTGTCATTCACTCCCGGAGTGGGCGACACCCCATCCAAAAGGGTCAACAAGTCATACCACCAATCACAAGCTACATCCTCCTCTAAAGCATCATCCACTAACCCCAAATCCCACCACCACAAATTATCCACTCAAACTCCCATATTGGCAACACAAGAAAAAGGAGAAGAAGAAGAGATATAATTAGAAATAGAACACAAACCGTAAAGGTTAGAAAAAAGCACCTTAAAAGGCGTAGGACTCAACCAAGCATGATTCCAAAATCGAATACATTCTCCATCCCCTAGTCTCTGAGAGATGCAATCGGAAAACCAAAGTCTACCGTTAACTTCAAACCCACAAACGTGACGCACATCCCTCCACCAAAGCGAAACTTTCAATAAGATCCTATCCAGAATCACTCCAGAAAGAGCCTCCATACCCCCACCGTACCTAAACTCCAAAAATTTGAACCAAACCAAATCTCTATCCGACAAAAATCTCCAGCCCCATTTACTCTTTAAAGAAACATTAAAATTCTCAATATTCTTCACTCCTAACCCACCATCCTTGCGCGGACGACAAATCTATTGGACTAAAATGATAAAATCATTCTTAAATTTTAAAATTTGCAATATATTAGAATAAAAATGTATTAGTTGTGACAACTTGGAGTCTACTTAAACTATCATAATGGATTGGAATTGGACTCCATGCATTCAATGTTCGGTATCTGCATGCAGTCCAAGTTTGAGAAAAAACACTAAAATAATCCAGCCAGCCATATAAAATTTGGTGTTTAGGTCAACTCTTTTGTTTGCATATCATCATCACTAATTCATAGAACTCGTGAACCACAGGAAAACACATGATTTGGTACCAGCATGCATTTCATTTTTTATATGCAATGCTGAGCAAATCTATGTATATATCTTCTTTTTTGTTACAGAAAATCTATATATGAATATCTAATAGTGCTGCTTAAATAAATAAATTGAACCGTGAATTCCGTCTTTGTCCCACACTGTTATTATTGCATAGAACAAAGTGCAGTGTACCTTCAAAATAATGGAGTAACAAGTTGTTGAAAGTCAAAATTGCTTTATTCACAATTCTCTAACTAAAGTTACTGTGTCTGTGTGAACTGGCTAGTATACTGTTTTTGTGAGAAAAGCTAGCACATCTTTGCGGGTCCTATTGTTTGAAGAAACCGGCAGTTCTTTGTATATGCACCATTGAAATTTAATAGAGGGATCTAAGAGGGATATATGTGTGATATAGTACAATTGTGATAATGGAAAGTGAAGAAAGGAAAGTAAAAAAGTGAGAGGGATGGCGAAAAAGATAAATAAATAAGAATTATGACTATGCTAATGTGTATATATTAAGTAGCAATGCTATGTTTACACCCAATCTTACATAAACAGTTACATCAAACATCATTCATTATATATATATATTATAAAAAATTTGTTAGAAACAGGCCCATTAGAGAGAAAAAGCCTTCTATTTTACTTAAAGACTTCTATTACTAATTATGGAGGTGTTGCTTAGTATTATTATTATTTTTATTCTAAGTCTTTATTTTGTTTAGCTGGCCCATGGCCCAATCTACTATCTATCTACTATCATACAATTACTAATAAATTGACCAAAGTTACCAATTTGTCCCTTGCACAATTTACATTTACAAAAGAAAAAGGGCATTTTCGTAATCAACTAAATACAACACAAAGTTTTCACCTTTTTTCAACAAGTGTTACATTTCCATTGGTCCAATTTGATTTAGTATACTTTTCTTCCATAACACTTTCACGTTTTCCCAATACGTTTCAGATCTGTAGATTTGTGTAGATTTGTTTTGTGAACCCTAAACTACTCTCTCTAACTCTTTCTCTGCTCATCTTCATCCCATTGCAGATTCGTAGCAAGTCCCTGCCGGAGACTTCATATCGTTGCACCACCCATTTTCCGCGCCATCCTTATTCCGTCGAGGGCAAGGTTGTTTGCTTCAGTTGTTTACACACATGTGTTTGCTTCTGTTGTTGTTTATATTGAGAAAAAACCCATTTTCAACTTTTTACCTTTTCGGTTTCGTAGTTCATATTTCATGTTCTGAAAATTATTTGTATTTCATTTTTCGTTTGCCTTTTTTTACCCTTTTGATTTACATTTTTGGTTATGTGTTTGCTGCTGTTATTGTTTATATTGTGAAACAGCACAGGGAAAACTTTTGGAAATTTGCTATCAGCGTCGTCGATATATGGATTGTTAAGGAGGCAATGGACAGTAACATCTCGAAGCTATTATTTAAGATGCGAAGATTTTTTATTATTCACATGCTCTTTGTCTATTGTTTTCATGTTTATACATATAGTAATTACTAATTTTATCAACAGGGTAACCAAATCCATGTCGTTAGCGTGTATGGAAGCAAACTTTACAAGAGCATCATGTAAAGCCTATGCTAAAAGATCTCCTATTGAAAGTCTGTAACAATAGCCTCAAACTTTTTATCAATTCTAGCACTGTTATCACTGCCATGGACATACCAAAAATTCCACATCACAACTTCAATTTCAAGCCATTTGGAGATTTCTTAAACGAGGATTTTGAAGTCGATCGCTTATATGGTAATTTTTATTGCCCCTTTTACACCAAGTTTTGAGGACCCAGAAGAAATTTATAGATAGATATAAAATGTTCAACTTAGTTTAGAATATATTAAAACGTCTTCTCTTTTTAGTAAATGATTTCATTTATATAATGTTTTATCTTTCTTAAGTATAATTTTGATGGTAATAACAGGTCATTGACATATAGGGGCCTCAAAGTATTTCAAGATATTACAATATATTGCAGAAATTGTCTGGTTTGAGCGTCGCCCCATCCATATATGAGGTAGGTTTTATATGTGTTTTTGTATAAAAGGAAAAAAACGACAACTCTCCATATATGAGGTAGGTTTCATCTGTGTTTTTTGGCTGAATCCGTTTTTGTGTAGTGCAGGGCAATTGTATGGGCATGTGTGGTATTTGGTTGCAAGGAAATCGATTTGGGAATGGATGGCCTATTCTTAACTGTTTTGGGAACTTGGGAGAGAACATTATTAAGGAAGAAGTGAGGGACCTTTTCACTGGGTATGTGCATCTTATCCTTTCACACAGGCTTTACTGTTAAGTCTATGTAGTATTTTCTATATTGTCTCATGTATGTGATTAATCTGTTGAACTTGGCTTTCTAATGCAGACAATCTGGTTTTAAGCAAATGAATATTTTAAGGCATGAGAGGCATACCGTCTGCTTCATTGAGTTTAAAGTCTGTAAACTTTTGTTCACATTTGTGTTTTTTATTGTCTGAAAAATCATTTTTTGCATTGTGTTTCTGTAAACTTTAATACTTGTCTTGTGTTTGCATTCAAACTTTCCTCAGTTTGGTATTCAATAACGTATTGCAGGATGTGAAGCTCTATTTTCTTGATTATTTTTCAACTCATGTTCATTCCATAACTAACCCAGCATCTAGGCGTTTTATGACGACGAAATACATTGGAAGTTTTTGCTTAAATGCTTCGCACTTATTCCTATTCACCATGTATGTTTGCTTTGGTCTTTTAATGTAACCATGGGTGTATTTCGTTTGGTTTTTAATGGGTTTTCTTGAAATTTGTAATTGGCATTGAATTCTACAATTCCAAGAAGGGACTACTCATGCACCAAATGAGGTATGCGCTTGAGATTTTGAAGAAGTATGAAATGGAGCATTGTAATATTGTCATTACTTTAGTTGAACTGTGGCTGCAGTTGTCGAAGAATGAGGATGAACAAGAGTTAATCCAACTCAATATAGGAGGCAAATTGAATCCTTGAGTTATTTATGCAATACGTGACCGGATTTGACATTTAGTATCGATATTGTGAGTAGATTCATGGAGAGACCGAAGGTGTCTCACTTGGCAGCAGTCAAGAGGATTATAATATACGTGAAGAGATCCATTGGCTGCAGATTTCTCTTTCTCGTAATGGATAAAGGCATAAAATTCAATTTACTCGGATTTACATATTCCAATTGGTGCGAAGATAAAGATGATAGAAAGTCTACAGCTTGATACATCTTTATGTTCGGTGAAACACCAATCTCAAGGTGTTCGAAGAAGGAACCAATAGTGGTGCTCTCTTTTTGTGAGACCGAGTACATTTTCGCTTCGTTGTGTGTGTGTCAATTCGTGTGGTTAATGAATATAATGAAGGAGCTGCGTTGCGAAGAGGGTGACACTATAACGCTCATGGTTGATAATGTTTCCACTATAAACCTTGTTAAGAATCCAATTGCACATGGGAGGAGCAAACATATTGAGATGAGATTTCACTACTTGAGAGAACTAGTTGTTGAAGGAAAGATGAGATTGAGATATTGTAGAAGTAAAGACCAAGTGGCTGATTTACTGACAAAAGGAGTGTCCAGTGAATTCTTCAAAAAGGTTAAGGAAGCATATAGGCATAAAAGACTTGGAGCACTTGAATTAAGGTGGTGTGTTGTAAAAATCACAAAATTCAAGTGTTGTAATCTATTACTGCATTTTGGTAACTGGTTACCACTGATTGAAATTGTTTTGTTTAGAACGGTTGTAACCGGTTACTGCATTTTGGTAACCGGTTACCATTATGTTGAGAATTAATTTTACAATGCCTGTAATCAGTTACCAGAAAGCTGTAACTGATTACTAACAGGTTGTTTCAGTTTTTTCAGTTAATTGCTAGTATCCCAGTCAATTATACTTGTGCATATATACCTTTGAGATATCAATATAATGTTAATGCTCAATGCACATTTTTACCTTCAATTATACTCTCTCTAGTTCTCTTTCTCCCCACTCAATTACTTAATTTTCACTGTCCTTATATGTCATAAAATTTAAAATAAGATATTATATATATATATATATATATATATATATATATATATATATATTGTTAGTACTTTTATTGGCTGATTGGCATCTATGTTTGGCTAAAACATAATAACAGTAAAATATAATATTAATGTGAATCTTGCAAGTTTAAAATGAACAAAACTGGTTTAAGCAAGATGTTAGATGGAATGTCATGACATCGCGCCTGCAGAACTGAAAGAAAGATTCAGTTTGTATTTAACAGATACAGAATATTCTATGTGAATATTATGCAATCCCATGTGGCTCATATTTAAAGGTCAAAAGAATAATTGAAGAATCAGATCAGAACATTGAAGATTCAGCAGTTTCTAATTTAGGAGATAAATTAGGAAACTCATGATTGAAAGACCTTATTTGTAACAGACTATTTTCTGCATATTTGTAACAGCAAGGAGTGCTGCGATTTGTAAGCCCAAATCCAATTGGGATCAGGTTATAAATAGGAAACATTGTAACCTAGTTTGATATAGAAAACCTGGTTTTAAACGATGTAGTTTATAGGGTTTCTATAGGTAGACCACTCAGGTTGTGGGATGGCTGCCATGTCCTTCTCGAAACCTGTAGGTTAGAGAAGTGATTGTCCTCACTCGAAACCTGTAGGTAAGAGTTGAGTATTGTAAACTTGATTGAAGCTATGAAGCAAGATCAAGTATGTGTTCATTGTTAATTGTGTAAATAGCTGTTGCAGGGTTGTAACAGTTAGGTATCACCAGGTAGTGAGCAGAGGTTTTCTTGTCTTGGATGGAGTTCTTAGATAAAGATTGCATTGGGTAGTGACTAGGTAAACCAGAGGTTGTTTATCTGTAAACTAGAGGTTGTTTATATAAAATAGTACTACTGATAGTGGAATCTTCTTCCTGGCTTGGTAGCCCCCAGAGTAGGTAGTTATACCGAACTGAGTTAACAATTAACTGTAATATTTATCTTCTGCATTGTTTGTTCAGTTATGAATGTTATGACTTTGTTTATAACATCAGGTTCATAAGTGTTAGCTGTTCTTGAACAGAACCATGTAAAAATTATAATATGGTTATGTCTACTGAACGTGTGTGATCCCAGGTCTCATTGATTCTTTTCTAAGAGTAATCAAATAATGGGGGATCTGTATATTCTGCTTGTGCTACATTAATAACAGATCAGATGTCTTAACATCGGGATTGACATCCGAGTCTGTCATACCAGAATTTTCATATATATATATATATATATATATATATATATATATATATATATATATATATATATATATATATATATATATATATATATATATATATATATATATATATATATATATATATATTCTCTAGAATATTAATCTACCGTGTAGAAGTTAGATACACCAGAAAAATTGCGTGAATATATTAGGAATCATTTACACTATAGTTTAACCGTCTAAAATATACCTCTCATACTCCTAATATTTTCTACTTTATATTTTAAATACCATACCATACAATTCTTTTTTATAAGCGAGCAATTGAATAACTAAAGCGGCACAAGGGGTGCACAACCCATCATACAAAACAAAACACCAACTCAAAAGGAAGTGCCTATAATGGTTGGAGAGACAAATCAATCCGACCAAAGGTCTTCACTATCCAACTTACTACTAAAGAAAAACCACTCCCAAGAGATAAATTTTATCATACCCATCCCATATATTCTCGAAAGGGTACACCTCCATAAAAAATAATAGCATTCCGACACTTTCAAATAGCGCAACACACAACTAATCCAAAAATCCAACTCGGAAAATTGCGGAAACAAGATTTACAAGACTTCTCGAAAGTTGAGAGCTTTTCCAACACCGAATTCGAAAACAAAGATACATCCATCCGAAGCCAATCACACGTATTTTTCCACCAAATAGATGTCACCATACAAGAGCTAAATATATGATCTATATTTTCCTCTTCCAATAGACAAAAAGGACACACCAAAGAATTATTTCCCATCAAAGCACCACGACGAAATAAATTTATTTTAGTTGGAAGACCAATTTAGAAAAACGTCTCCAACCAAAAATTAACGACTTACTTGATAACTTTGACTCCCATAATGAATGAAGCTTCTATAGCACATTTGTTGTCAATGTCAAAGCGTGATTACCGAATGCAACAATCCAATCATAAGTTGCTTTAATCGAAAAACCATCCGGATGTCTCCAGGTATCGGGGCTGCCCATCTTAGGTTGAACATGTTGTAAAATAGTCATTAGCTCCAAAAATTCAGCCGCGACATGTTCGGAAAAAGAGTCCACATTCAACGAAAAACTCGGTTTCCAAATCCAACAATTATCATGCCAAAAGCCATTATCGCTAACTCTTACACAATCCGTATCCGCGGAAGTGAATAATTCCGGAAAAAGGACCGACAAAGAATTAACTCCAATCCAAGTGTCATGCCAAAAAGATATGAGATTACCATTACCCAACTTGATAGAAATAGATGAATATAAATCTGAATTTGCTGCAGATATATTTTCTACAGTCTCGCTGTCAAAATAATATAATCGTTCGATTTTGTTTTAATAAATTAAAAAATAATTTTTATTTTATTTTATTTTATAATTATAAAAATATTTTGTTTAAATAATGACTGTTCAATTTGCTGCTGGAGCAAATCTAAATCCGTGTTATGAAATCAAATGGATTTTGCCTGTGAATGTATCAAACCTAGACCGGTCACTTTAAAAAGTCCAATCAGCATGAAAATCAATTGAAAAAAGGTAAACAATTTCTTTTTAAAAGTACTAATAAATTTATTATTTTGACTAATTTATTCTTTAAAATAAATAAAAATAATAAACAATTTATTAGATATATGTAATCAATAATAAAATGTCATGGACTAATTAGAAAATTTTCACATATTATAAATTATTTTTAATACACAGTCAATGTAAAATATTTTACATTATCTTTGATTTGAAACAAATCATATATATACAACTTTATAAATAATTATGATTGGAAACTACAAATATTGCTTACGTACCTTCTTTATGTCTCCATCTACCTTTAAGTAATTCGTACCATGATTCTTACAGAGAAAAGTTCACTTATATCCAATCAAATTTTTCTCGAGGCTTTTTTTGTTGTCTCCATGTAATAGAAAGCTTACTCCTCCCATTTTCTACATTGTGAATTTGTGATTACAGTAATGAGGTTCTTTTTTTTTTTTTTTACACATGCCACAAAACCAAAAACATGGTTGGTAAGTTGTAATATATTATCTTCGATACTTTTTACTCACCTAACACTAATTATAAGGTATGTTCTCTAGGCTTCTAGCTATACCTAGGGAACTATAGTTACTATCAAAGTTTAGTGGGAAGAAAACAAAATTAAATAGAAGGAAACAAATTAAGATGATCACCCTCCAACTAATGGAAAGTTATCGTCATCCTAGCTTTATTTTGAGGAATTTATACTCATAATATATAATATAAGAAAATTTCTCTATAAACCTCCCAACCTTTTAGTCCACCTCTGGTGAAAAACCCAAACTACCCCTGACTTCGGAAGTTCATTTCCGAAATGCAAGAAAAAGGCGTTTTCAGAGATGCATCTCCGAAAGCGTCTTTTTTTTTGAAAAAATTGTCTTATTTCGGAAGTTCATTTCCGAAAACATCATTTCGGAAGTGCACTTCCGAAATACTGCGATTTCTGCAGATTTATCAAAACACTCCCCCTCCCCCAATCATTTACCCTAAATCAAAACAAAAAGTGGTAAAAGCGAAAATTTGTGCAAACAGAATTCCAAGGCTGCATCAAGGCTCCAATCACACTGCTAAACAACATTCAAAAGCCCTCAATCCTAACACTTTGTAAGTTTTGAAATTTTTAGATTCATTATTCAAATGCATGTTATTTAGGGTTTTAATAGCATAAATGATATATGGTTAGGTTGTTAGTAGTATTTAGGTTGTTTAGAAGCATTTTGATTTGGTTTGAAGTTTGGTTTAGGGGTCTGCCATGGAAGTTGCAGAAAACTCGATCGCATGGGTGTTTCGGAAGTTCATTTCCGAAAACACCTCCATCCCAGTTTACGGAAATGAACTTCCGAAATGTATCAGAAGTTCAAATTTTTTTGTTTTTTATTTTGTCTCGCATATTAATCGATTTCAATTGTTTACAGGAACATGTCAGACAACCAACTAGCACGCATCAGACAGGGAAGAGAGACCAAGACTGCGTCGGCTAGAGAGGGTAGGGAGTGTCCGTTTTAATTTGCAAGTACTTTATTTTTAACGCCTTTGTTTATTGTGCCTGTTTCTTTGAAGTTTGTGTGCATGCGTTCTGACTTCTTTGACGGCGTGTCGCTGGTTTCCAACGTCTTTGTTCTTTAATGACTTGTCTGTTTCCCAAGCGTTTTTGTCCCCTTTCTTCTTTTATAAAAGGAGGTCTCATGGACCTTTCTTTCTTCATTTTTACGTAGGAATGGGTGGCGCTAAGGGAAGAAAGGGTTCTTCAAAGAAGGAGGTGAAGGAGGTGAAGGAGAAGAAGAAGGTTTTGACTGGTTCTGCTTCTCGTCCCCTGGGGGTCCATGGCTCGGACGTGCAGGCTCAGTCTTCAGGCGTGATCAACGCTGATGGTTCTGAGACTGAGTGGGATGAGGATTGGTATAATTATCTTCATTCGGAGGAGTTCGCTCGTCGGAAAGAATAACGTGTTTTTGTTTTGTTTGATGTGTATTTTGTAACGCTCGTCGGGCAGAATAACGTGTCTTTGTTTTGTTTTGTTTTGATTTCGGATTGTATCTTTCGCACAGTATTTTTGGATTGGATTTATCATCTTAGTATTTTCAGTTTATCTGTTGCTTATTTTTATTTGGCGTTTGCGTTTAATTAAAATGCGAGACAGTTTAAGAAAAAACATTAAAAAAAAACACAGTTTCTGCATAATTCGGAAGTTCATTTCTGAATTCACCCCCATGAGGTGTTTTCAGAAGTTCATCTCCGAAGACACCACCCATGAGGTGTTTTCGGAGATGCACTTTCGAATTGTGGAAATTTTTTAGCAGGAGTATTTTGGGATTTTTGCTGGGGGTAACCCCCATAGGGAGGTGGCTAAAGAAATTTTCTAATATAATGAAACACATGTTCCATAATATATGTGAGCCAGCGACATAAATGAATTCATCAAAATCTTAACTAACACCTAGAGTGAGAGCAAATATACTACATTAACATTCCACGGAAAAAAAAATACTACATTGAACTTGAGTTAGATTATTGAAGCATTAAAAAAAAACCTTCGTAGTTTAATTTTGATTTTCGCTAATCTTAACTATGCATTTTTTTTCTTTCAAAAAGAGAATTTTATTTCTATACTAAAAAGATGCAAAAGATCCGATTGATGATAAACGTCTTATGATAATTTATGATAATTTGTTTGTTGTTTCAAATGGTGGAAGGTGTATTTGCTAACACATCCACAATCAATCAAGTCGGTAGATTATGCGAATGTAAAGTTTAAGGTTTTGAATATTGTGTATCACATATTGAATTTTTAGCTAAATTTTATAGTAAGGATCTAAGTTTAGAGATTCTAGATTTTTTTTGGGACAATTATCTTAAAGAACAAATGTTAAAGGATCTTGTGAACGTAATGATCTAACGTGATTCTTGATTGAGTTCGTCTCTAGCAAGTGTCTAGTCTTTGGCCTGCTTCCCTTGACAAGACTTGAGTAACTCGACTTTACGTGGATTGTGCTACAACACTATCTTGAACAATTTCACTTAAGCCTTAGATGGCTAGACTTGGGTGACCTAGTTTCACATGGATCGTGCTTTGTATTCCCATTGTGAAATTTGAATGGAGGCTCTTGAAACATCTCTTTTTGGCACTCTATCGACTATATCCAAATTGTTGAACTTATATCCATGCCTTCTAACATCCTTGTGCTTACCTTGACATCCTTGCACACCTTCCCATCATCTTTGACATATTTTCATTTATTTGGGAAACTATCATTCCCTAAGATCCCTAAGGCGTGGTATTCTTCAATCAACCGTAAAATGTTTCCAAGGCAAATATTGACTCCTTCAAGAACAACGACTTAGGTGGGACAAGGACTCGTCGCTCGAGTCATATCTCCCATGTCACTGGGGGGATGAAGCCAAGTTTTCGCTCGTGTCCTCCATGGAGGCCACAATATTTGCAGGACTTGGAAGTTGAACGTCTTCATCTAGAAAGAGACCTTGTTTTAGAGGGACCATATTTTTCGTTTATGGATCTTGGGGATGTGGCTGTGGAAACCGAAAATGAGGAGAGTAATCTCTTCTACTTGATTTTCTATGTTGTGATCTGTCTTATTATTCTTAATGGTCGGCATTAGAAAAGGATGTCGCCTTACCTCGACCCATATATAAGGATTGTTCGGCTTCTGAATCACCTCCGATTGCAACCAGGAGATATTTGACTAGGATATCGGTTTCCTTTTTTTTGGAAGGAACCTCATAAATCTCCACATCTTGAGGCAGAAACCTCATGAACATGGATGATCGGGAACTTTCTGAAAAAATATATAATACAATCAACCCATCTGGTCATTTTAGTGTTCTTCTAACAACTTCTCTATCTAGAGTGTGGTAGGGTCAAGGATTTCAAGCAACAATGGCGGAAGCTTGCGCTTATCACGGTTTCACCATTCAATTAGAGAGAAAGTGAAAACATTGAGCTCGATTCCCATAATTAACACCGAATGATTTTGAGTGATGATGAATGCCTTGACGATAATCATTGTCTGTCTCAAAGGACATATGTTAAAATCTTGTGATGAGTACAGTCCTTGATCCGCTTCAATGGCCAAGTGTGCCTCTATGACGTATACAATCCTTGATCCATTTCCTTTGACTAGATTATGGTAACTTGGTTTCACTCAAATTAATCTTGGGCCTAATCTAGAACAATTTTTATTTATTTATTCGATTATGAGTAATTGTGGTAACGTTGGATAAATATTTTAAAGATTCCATCCACAACCTACCCACAATTATGAAAGGTTCCTGTTTCGAGCCATCCGCAAGGTCCATATGAAAGCCCAAGGTTGAAGAAACAAATTACCAAATGCGAAACATGTATACATTTTCCATCCACGTGGTGGATAATCAATCATGTGAATTAGGAGGCTTCGCATAAAACCACCATCTCTGAACCAAGAAGAGATTCATAAGTCACCAAGACGTTGATGACATAAGCACTCGACTCCTTCCCATAATCCCAAAGGAGGAAGAGGTAAAAGTAATCCTCTTAAATTTCGTCGTCTTAGAATGATGGAAAGATATGAGGAACACACTCCCATCCAAAAGCAGACAAAAAAAATCCATTTTTCTCTCGCATCTTGGATAGCGAAATCCCAAAGTCACTAGAGAATTCGCTATAGTTGTTGAGCTACAACGGGACTGGAGATCCAGTTGAACATCTTGAACATGTAGAGGATTAGCTAGACTATTCTCATGTCAACAAAGCCATGAAGTGTAAGGTCTTTGCACTAAACATGAGAGAATCAACCATGACCTGGTACAGGTTCCTTTCTGATGGAAGCATAAACTCTTGGTCTAACGTTTTCAAAGCTTTCACCGCCCACTTTACTGCTAGGAAGAGGCAACAAACTACCATGGTCTTGCTTAGGGGAGTCACGCAGGGCAAGAAAGAAATCTTGCATGGATATATTGACCCCTACACTAAAGTGGTTATGGAAGGCTCAGATGAAAGCCTAAAGTGTTGGATTTTGGAAAAAGGCTTGAGACCACAAGATTGTGCATTCCAATAAAAGTTGGAGCACCAATAAGCCCATTACCTGAAGGATTTATTGAGTAGTGTTCAACCCTACATCAACTATAAAGAAAAAACATTGACTGACGCGGTTAGTCGAGCACCAGAAAATTACTAGCCTAGCCGTCCATCAGAGAAAGAAGTCAGGTAGTCCAAAAAAGAAAGTTTGTGTAGATCCCGACCAAGGTTCAATACTTATACTCCCTTGAACACTTCACGGGAGAAAGTATTGAAGTATTGCGTAAAATGAAGTTTAAAGAGGATAGGAAAAGAAACTCATCTCTGGCCAAGTAGTCCACTTGGAATAATAAGTCCAAATATCATTGTTTCCATAATAATCATGACCATAATACCAAGAATTGCATCCAGCTAAAGAATGGAATTGAAGGGTTGATTAAGAAGGGGAGATTGTATGAGTACACAAAGGAAAATAGGAGAGGACGAGAAGACTATTCAAAGAGAAAAATATCCCTAAAAAACTGTTGAAGTCGTAACTGAGGGCAAAGGTAAAGATGCAAGCACCAGCGAAGATGAAAGGCACAAGAGGATGCGCCAGTACATCGCTTCCATTACAAGAGGATCCCCGAGGGCAAGCAACCCTTCTAAGAGCATAATAAAGAGAATTATTTTGAGTTAAAGGTTGTCAGCAAGAAGGACAAAAACACCTCTAGTCGAGACTCTAAAAAGGCCGATTCTTCGAGATAGAGAAAAGATTAGAGGGATCCCAAATGAGATCTTTCCTTTGGTCATAACGGTCAATTGCCAACTTCAACATATCTAGAATACTAATTGATGATGGCAACTCTTATGACATCATTTACTCGGATGTCTTCGAGAAGATAGGGTTGAAGAAGTAAAAGTTATGACCTTACAAAGGGTCTGACCTACAGGCATTTAACGAAACTATAAATTATCCTTGTTGATATATCGAGTCAATGGTCAACTTAGGAGAAAAGAGGGATGCCAAAACTATTGATTCCCAATTCTTGGTAAATCCTTGCAGGAGTGTCTACAATTGCATCCTATAGTGACCCTTTGGGGCAACGTTGGACGCACTGACTTCAATGATCTACCTCAAGTTGAAGTACCATCACGTGCATGAAGAACTAGTGATGATAAACGTCTCCCTTTCTAGAGAAAAAAGAATATACAAGGCCTTGCGACAAGACTAGAAGGACGGAGAGGTTAAAGCCATGACAATCAATGTGGCCTCCTTGATTGGGCAGATGAAAGACATGGCTATCAAACCTTTTGCAAGTAAAACATGTCATCTCAGCTAGGCAAGTAGAAGGGGTTGATACAGACAAAATCGAAAAACAACTACCACGTATCAAGTGGCCAACAAGTAGTGGCATAACTGAACCAGAAGGTGTCCAAACAGGTGTACCCAATGTAGAAGTTCCCCGACATAAGGAATACTCAAAACTCTTATCAAAGCGGAATCTGCCCGAATCTCTTTCCTTAATTATTGTATATCATCCTTGATTTTTATCGCATCTACACTTAACAAAGGATATTTCAAAGAAGATTCAAGAAACAAAAGTAGATAAATAAGATCGTGGTATTACTTACTAAAAAAATCTTCCTTTCCTCTTTTGATTTGGCATCCACTAATCAATGGATTTTAATACACCTTTTAAACTAGTTTCTTGACGCCCTATTAGGTGGCACTACCCTTCCAGCTTAATCAAGATCCTTATAGAAGGTCTCCAATTAGTTCTTTAATTATAGCTTCTCCTGGGACATGTCTTCCTCTTTGTAGAGATAAGATATTTCCCCCTTCAAGTAGTGATTTTGAGTTTAATACTTATAAGAAAATGTCTAAGCACACAAAGGAAGCATTAGATCCTATGTTGGAGATCTTCGCAAGCGCCTCTTCATTCACGAGAGTAACCAAGAAAAGGTGATCCTTAAAATGATTCACGCTATTGGAATAAGTCTCAAAGTACATGATGTGTTGTCTCAAGGAGAGAAAACAAGATGTATTCACATTTTTAATTTTTAAGAGATGGAAAAAATAGTGTCACTGTAGACTTACCCCCTTATACTCGCACCAGTGCTTGGAAACTTGAACAAATGCCTACCTCACTGTAGGCAACTACGAAGGCGTAAAACACAAGTGGTTCAACACGCTAACTTCGAATTCATTGAAAGGAATGCGGTAACCTATAAAGGAGAACAAACATTCATGGAAATGGATAGTGCATCCATCATATCGGATGTAAATCCTCTTATCTTCGTTTAGGGGAAACAACCCTTGGTCTATTGCGGGACTCACATCCTCCAAAGCATAATCAAAGACATTTCACTAACAAAAGCACAAACAGTCCCCAACATGTCTAAATCCACCCAGTAGTCACCTGAAATATCCTTATCGACCTTCTTAGTCGAAGTCAATGCTATCCCCATGATAATGTAGGTTGTAAAAGAACTGATGCAAGTACAATGAAGAAAATGAATAAGCTCGAGAAATACATTCTTTGAAGCCCTAAAGAAGGGGAGTAAGAGCGAAAAAAGAACGTGGACTTCGGAACCCAGAAGAAAAATCAATCCAACATGCAAACCCGATAGTATCAACGAACAAAATCGTATGAATATGGTCCAACGTTGAAACAAAGCGCTCTTAGGGGAGAACAATATAGGAAGCAGAAACGTTATCTCTTTGCAAATTATAAACAACTAAAAAGGTAATATAACGCTTCAAAAATACTTTATATTCTATTCAGGAACTAAGGATTGTACGATTAACCCCGCACCACCACCAGTTGAGATCTTCTCGGAAACTATTTGAAAGTTGTTGAGTACTCTAACGAAGAATAAACAACATTACTAACTAGCGAATGGAAACGTGTTAGTTACTCCCAACATTATGTTACGTCTTACTACAAAGACATTTAATGTGGTTGTTCCCAAGAACTTCAACGTTTCATCTAGGACTTCCACGTCCATAAATCTTGTGGCCGAGTAAAAATGTATGTCACAAACTATCGCCCTACAAGGCAGAAACAAGGGCTTGGGAGAGCAACTGTTTTAGATCGTCCGTATGCCCCATAAGACGAAGTCCCAATGATGAGGTAATGAATTACGCATAAGTAAACCTTTTCTCTCCAAGTATCAAATAATCCATCACGTGAATGTCATGCTAATTGCTTAGATCAATCCAACTGTTGACTGCATCCCACATCGTTCCACACGCGTGCAATTACCAACCATTTTTCCTATTTAAAATGAAAAATGTGTCACTACACATGTATTCAAATAATTTCTCATTCAAACTCCAGTTTTCACCTTCTTAATAACTTGAGTGTTGAAATATTAAGCTTGCAGATTAGTCTCTTCTTAACCGCATCAAAAGCTCCGGACCACCGCAATTGGATTTTTTTACCAACATGCCATACTATTGAAAATAATACACCAAAATGCCGCACTTTCAAAAAATTCAAAATGTCACTTTTCCTTCATAGGTTCGTCCATTCATTGGTTGAACCAATACTAAAAAAAGTTTCCTTCATAGATTCGTCCATCCATTGGATGAACAGTTGAAAAATTACAGAAAATTTGTTAAGTCGGTTAAATAAGATACCTGACTTAACAAGTTCTGATAGACGAACGTTTGAAAAATTGCAGAAAATTTTTTAAATCGGTTAAACAGGATACTTGACTTAACAAATATAGAACCTAAAATTTACACTTGTTAAGTCAGCCATTAAGTTTAACGGACTTAACAAGTGTTTTGCAATTTTTAAAGCAGGAAAATTCTTAGGTGGACACATACCTAAGAAATTGTTTTACACACAACCAATCACAGAATTTTAATTAATTAAAAAATAAATACTGATTTTTCTCTCTCCTTCATAATCTCAATCACCCCATGAATCCAATTAAAATTAAAATTAAAATAAATTTAAAAAAGACTCTTTCTTATTAGCTGTGCCTAAGAATGTGGATTTAGGGCCGTGTCCATGCAAGAATTGCTCTTTAAAGCATTCGTCCAGCACTTGAAAGAAAGGAAGTGCACAGAAAAACTCCCAAATTTAGGATCCATGCATGCATACATCCATTTAGACCTCCCATTGTAATGCAGCTGTACCCTAGCTACTAAATTGCGTTACTGTTCTCTTATAGACCGATCAGGCGAGGCACTGCAGAGAGACAAACAAACAACCATCAAAACAACGTGCTGCTGAGAAAGAAGAACGACTAAAAAAACCACCTTGTTAAAGTGAAAAGCAGTTTCTACTATAGATATGGAACAATCAAGACAAACAAACACCTTCACTCATTTTCTTTCACTTTCACATTGACGTTGACATGGATGTTTCATAAAAAATATATATTATTGAGACGTCGTAGAAATGATAGAAACTAGACTACTACACCCCATACCAATGCATTACCAACAATAGCTATATATATGAATGCGACTAATTAAAAATAAATCACACACATTACGTAAATGAATTAATAAATAACTTCAACTTATCCATATTAATGCTCCTATTAAATGATATCTATGATTGTCATATATATATAATTAATATTGGGTATCCAATCTGTTATATATAATATACTACTTAGTTTATCATCACAATTATTGTTGTTATTATTTATTATTCATCATTATGATAACTATAATTGTTACTACTTTGAACCTAAGCAAAATTCCAAATTACGTACGTAGGGTTAGAAAAAGAAAGGCCTAGAGAAACATTTTGCTATACTCATGTCCATTCCATGTGATAATTTATCCTGACTCATCATCATTGTTCAAAAGTGACATCTTTCTTCAAAAAGTTTAATAATATACTTTAAACCATTCAAATATCATCATTTTATTTTTTATTTAATTATTTATTCAATCACTTAAAATTTGAATTTCCAATATAATTTAAGTCTATGAATAACTAACTCTATCCAAAACAAAAATTTTGTGGTAGGTAAATAAAAATCCATCTTATTCAAAAAGATGCTATTTATTTGAATGACACAACTGAAACCTGTAAAAAAAACATACTAGTATAACTTTTCAATGTTTGGATATCAACTTAGCTAATTGTGTATTTTGAGAGAAGCTCAAAATGATAGGAAATTACTATGAGAATTTCTTTATTGACCTCCCATCTTTTTTGGCCACCCTTATTGAAATTCTCTAAATGACCATTTATATCAGAAACGCATCTCCGAAGTTAAGAAAAAGAGTGATTTCGGAGATGCATTTCCTAAATCACCTTTTTTATTACGTTAAAAAAAATATTTCGGAAATACATTTTCGAAAACAACATTTCAGAAATGCATTTTTGAAATAATGCGCGTTTTGCTGTTTAAACAAAACAGCCTCCCCCCATTTCCATTTACCCTAAATCTTTCAAACACTCCAAATTTCTTCTCAAGCATTTGCATAAACACCAAAGGCAACTTAAAAAACCTTCAAAGGCTACTCCAAAGGCTCATCCAACACCTCTAAAGCACCTCCAACAACACCTCAAATTTGTAAGTTTTCTAAACTTTCAATTTATGATTGAAATTGATAGTAGGGGTGTTATAAATTAGTATAATGTAGTACATTTAAGTTATTATATGTCACAGGATATATTTAGAAAGGAAAAATGGAATTTTGATGCACTTAGGGCAAGGTTTTAAAGTTCTGCAAAAATGGTGTCGCAGGGAGATTTCGGAAGTGCATTTCCGAAAACACCTCCTTGACCAGTTTCAGAAATATACTTCCGAAATATACTCTGTAATGTTTTTTTTATTTTCTTGATTGTTTCGCATTCTTATGGAATTCAATTTTTTCAGGAAAATGTCAGGAAACCCGGCACGACTCACACATGGCAGAGAGACCCAGACAACGTCGGCTAGACGGGCGGGCATCACAGCTGGCAGCGACACATGGACTGGGTAGAGTACAAGTACCCGTCCAGATGGATGAGGCTGATTCCTCATCTGGATCAAGGAGTCGGCTGCCTCAGGTGTCTTCTTCCCGATAGGAGGAGGTATGGGAGAAGGAGGAGGAAGTGAGATACCAGGATGATGAGAAGATACCTGATGCCGACCCTCCGCACGGGGAGAAGGAGGAGGAGGATGGCTTTCGGGGGGGTCCTAGGGACACTTCCGTGTTGATTTCCTACCACGAGCCTCATCGCTCTACGTGTCTGGATGGGAGAGGTATTTTTTTTAATTTAACCGAATTTATTATTTCTCTGTTTTTTATTTAGCTTTTTATTTCGCATTTTCTTCACGGTGTAATTAACAATCTTTTTTGTTTTTGTTTTTGTTGTAATAGGAAAGGGCGATGCTAAAAATGGTGAACCACGCACGAAAATTTTTTTTATCTGTTTAAACCAGAGGCGCAATGGTTTAATGATGTGGTGACTGCTTCCGGGCTCGGTGGGTTATGCATGACCGGGTATACCACTATCAGCCACCGCATGCAGGGGGCTTTCGTGGGGCGGTGGCATAGGGAGACGTCTTCTTTCCACTTACCGGTTAGGGAGTTGGCGATCACCTTGCACGATGTTCACTGTCTGCTCCACCTGTCGATCAGAGGGGGACTGTTGCACCATTCCCGGATACAGAGGGTCGAGGCTATCGAGTGGATGGTAGACTATCTGGGTATGGACCCACACTTGGCTGATTTTGAGTGTCGCACGATGAATGGGGCCCATGTCTGGTTCTCCAGCTTGAGAGAGCTGTATGAGAACCACTTTGTGGCAGCGGCCGAGTCCGAGCAGGAGGGGGCGAGATTTTTACTGAGTATCACTGTGCCTGCGCTCTCTGGTGCTGGTTCATGTTCTTGGTAGGCATTGCACTCTTTTTGGACAAGAGTGCAACCTACGTGGATGTAACTTGTCTCCGCTACTTCATGGACCTGACTACCATTCACCAGTGGAATTGGGGGTCAGCTATTCTGATATACATATACCAGAAGCTGAATGAAGCCTCCAACTGGAGGACCAGACAGTTGACTGGATCTGCCACACTCCTGACAGTACGTTTCTTTTTAATTATTTCACATTTATTTATGGTTCGAATTTATTTTTAACATGTTATCGTATTTGTATTTCAAGGTTGGATCATCTCCTACTTCCCCCGCATCCACGGCTTCGCCATTGATCCTACGTATGATGACGCAATGCCCCGAGCCGCCCGATATGTTCTCCCAAGGGGGGACAACACAGTGGAACCATATCGCAGGTACCTCGACTGCACAGCCCTTAATGACGGGCGTCATTCAATGACTACACTACTGTTGTCCCATTTGACCGTATCGCGTTATGCTCTGGCTGGTTGTCATGTGTGGCCAACACCATAGTGAGGTATCTGTAACACCCTTATTTTTAAATTATTAGATAAATTGAATTTTGGTTAATTATTTAATTAAAATTTAGTTTATGAATATTTTTGAAAATAATGGAGTAAATAAATAAGAAGATAATATTAGACTTTTGGGGGTGTGAGGCGTAATTCATGGGTGTATGGAGTAAAAAGCTCTACACTTAGTCCAAATTATATTATTGCTTTATTATTGAGAAAAATAGAAAAAAAGGGAGCAAGAGAAGATTTGGGAGAAAAAAGTTTTATCGTAGAAGTGAGAAGAGCAAAGGAAGGAGGAAAAATCCCAAGGTTCAAGGATCAATTCAAGAACATCCATCGAGGTGGAATCGCAGGGTCTGTCGCAGACTTGAGAATTTGTGAAATCGCAGGTCCGCTAAGCGGAAGACCTGACCTGGTTAGCTTCTGTCTAACGTCGCTAGTGGTCCGCTGAGCGGAGGTCTGAAGGAAGTTCGCTTCTGCCTCACGCCGCTAGTAGTCCGCTGATCGAACCTTGTTGTGCGGAAATTTTTCTAAACTTTAAAATAGCGTATCTTTTGATCCGTGTATTCTTTCTTAGTGCCTTTTTGGGCGTTGTAAAAGTAATTAAATGTTTTATATGATGAATGATGAATATGAGCAGTGTCCGACTTTATTTCTTTAAAATTCGATTTAATTACTTGATGACAATTGAACATTATGTGCATTTAAAATGTGTGTGATAATGTAATTGTTGTGGTGATGAATTGGCTGTGATTATTATTATGATTGTGATGAATGCATGGCTATTTGAATGATGTTGAAAACATGTACATACTTATTCGGTGATGTGGTGTTGAGATGAGTTATTCATCGTGATCAGTGATGTTTTTAAGTATGTTATGTATGTTCATTCATTCAAATGCATTCGGTGATGGATCTTAGTGATGTTTGGATCGATGGTGGACATAATTCCCATTGTGTGGAATTTGTGTCGGTGGGCCGTATCTCGATGAGGCGTAGATCGGTCAGATGGATTAATTCCACAGTTTATTGGTACCACATGCATAGTGTCAGTGAGTCATATGCATTTTGTCATAACATGATTGAATGAATTTCAATGTTGTGTTGTGTGATTTATTGTTGTGAGAATTTATGAATGACAATGGCTAATCTGAATATGCATGACTGGGTGAACGATATATTATAATGCTTGTTGCTTATGAATTGTATAATATTTACTAATTGAAAATGAGACTCACCCTTACATGTTGTGATTTTCAGATTGAGGAGTAGTGGCATTAGTGCTCGGTGAGAATAACGCGTAGAGTTTATCCATTTATGTTGGGTCGTGTCGGTCATGCTCTGATCTTTTAACACTGGGAAACGATAGTTTTAGAGTTTTATGAGATTACTCTATTTCATTTGGTGTTGGATTACATTTCCATTGGTTGTATTGACGATGTTTCGTATTCCGCTGTGATAAACATGATTATGGTTTGGTAAATCGTTTCCTAATGAAGCATGACTTTGACCTTAGTTGGTTTATTTGTTTTAAATAATTATGGCACTCTTGTTTTTATGTTTTTACTCTGATTATTTATTTAAATTATCGTGGGGTGTAGAAGGGTGTTACAATAGTGGTATCAGAGCATAGTCGGTCGTTGTGACCAGAGTCTTAGTGTCAGTCTTTTTCCCTTGTATGCGACTAGTGCGAGCTATCACTGTCGATACTTTTGGTTCTAATGGAATTGTTTTGTGATTAGTAGAACAATGGTTGGAAGAGGTGGAAGAACGACGATGCTATCGCTGAGGCTTTGGGCATGATTGCTGGTGTGCTAGGAGGGAATGCAATTGGAGCTAGGGTTGGTGCTGATAGACAATTGGGGAATTTTCATAGGAGCAATCCTCTGTTGTTCAAGGGCATGCATGACCCTGAAGGTGCTCAAAAGTGGCTTAAGGAGATCGGGAGAATTCTCAGAGTCATCGATTGTGCTGAGAATCTAAAGTTGAGGTATGGTACTCATATGTTGTCCGAAGAGGCTGATAAATGGTGGATGGCTACTAGGGCTGAACTTGATACTGATGGTGTAGCTATTTCTTGGGTTGTGTTTAAAAGAGAAATTCTGAGGAGGTATTTTCCTGAGGACGTTCGAGGCAGGAAAGAAATTGAATTTTTGGAGCTGACTCAAAGTAATATGACGGTACTAGAGTATGCTTCAAAATTTGTTGAGTTAAGAAAGTACTACGTTCACTACAACAATGATGAGGCTAGTGAATTCTAAAAGTGTATCAAATTTGAGAATGGTCTTCGTGACGAGATCAAGCAAGGTATCAGGTACCAAAGAATTCGACGATTTGTCGATTTGGTGGACTGTAGGAGGATCTTTGAAGAGGATAACATTAGGCTGAAGTCATCTCACTCTCGTGAGTTGGTTGACAAGAAAGGTAAGAAGCCTATGGATATAGGTAAGCCATATGGTAGAGGAAATCCTAAAGCTGGTGATTGGAAGAGGCCTACTGGGGGAGATTCTGGTGCTCCTGTTAGGTGCTACAACTGTGGCGAGACTGGACATAGATGGAATGATTGTAAGAGTGGGGAAAAGAAATGCTTCAAGTTTGGTAAGGCGGGTCATATTTCTTTTAATTGTAGGATGAAGATCGTGACTTGCTACAATTGCGGCAAAGAGGGACACATCAGTCCACACTGCACTAAACCGAAGAAGAATCGGGCTGGTGGAAAGGTCTTTGCTTTGTCTGGGTCAGAGACTACTCCAGAAGATCTTCTGATTAAAGGTATATGTTTCATCCATGACACACCTTTAGTTGCAATTATTGATACTGGGGCGACTCATTAGTTCATTTCATTGGATTGTGCTCAACGATTGGGATTAGAAATATCTGTTATTCATGGAAGTATGGTTATTGACACTCCTGCGTCGGATTCAGTAACTACTTCTTATGCTTGTATGAATTGTCTTATTGATATATTTGGTAGAAAGTTTGGAATGGACTTAGTGTGCCTTCCGCTTAAACAACTTGATGTCATTTTGGGGATGAATTAGTTACAATTTAATCGAGTTCATATCAATTTTTTACGAAGACGATTATCTTTCCTGAAGAGGTTAGTGTTGAGGATCTGACTATGTCGGTCAAACAAATAAATTTGGCTGTCAATGATGGAGCGATAGTATTTATATTGTGCTCTTCAATGGAAGTGAAGGGGGAAGCTAAAACTGACAAGCTACGAGTAGTGAATGAGTATCCGAAAGTATTTCCAAAAGATGTGAGTGAGTTGCCACCTGAAAGAGAAGTGGAATTCGCTATAGAATTGATTCCTGGAACTAGTCTTGTGTCGATGGCACCGTATCGCATGTCGGCATTGGAATTGGATGAACTGAAGAAACAATTAAAGGAATTGTTGGAAAAGAAGTTTATTCGTCCTAGTGTATCACTGTGGGGTGCACCAGTACTGTTGGTTAAAAAGAAAGAAGGTTCAATGAGGCTATGTGTTGATTATAGACAGCTGAACAGGGTGATGATCAAGAACCGACACCCTTTGCCAAGGATTGAGGATTTGATGGATCAGTTGGTTGGAGCTTGTGTGTTTAGAAAGATTGATCTCGGGTCTGGATATCACCAAATTTGTGTGAAGGCGGAAGATATTCAAAAAATGGCATTACGCACGAGGTATGGACATTATGAATATTCTGTTATGCCATTTGGTGTTACTAATGCACCTGGTGTTTTCATGGAGTATATGAACAAGATATTTCACCCGTATCTTGACAAGCTCGTGGTAGTGTTCATTGATGACATTCTAATTTACTCGAAGAGTGATGAAGAACATGCAGAGCATATAAGAGTGGTATTGGAGCTATTGAAGGAGAATAAGTTGCATGCAAAATTGTCTAAATGTGAATTCTGGTTGGAGGAAGTAATTTTTCTTGGCCATGTAATTTCGAAGAATGGTATCGCGGTGGATCCTATAAAGGTAGAAGCGGTATCTCAGTGGGAGATGCCAAAGAATGTTTCAGAGATCCATAGTTTTCTTGGTCTGGCAGGTTACTATAGGAAGTTTATTGAGGGATTTTCGAAGTTGGCGTTGCCAATGACTAAGTTAACAAGGAAAGGACAAATATTTGTATGGGATTCAGAATGTGAAAAGGGTTTTCAAGAATTGAAGAAGAGATTGACAAGTACTCTGATCTTAATTTTGCCTAATCCAGCGAAGTCTTTAAATGTGTACTGTGATGCCTCACTGATGGTTTTAGATGGTGTTTTGATGCAAGATAAGCAGGTAGTGGCTTATGCTTCAAGACAGTTGAAAATTCATGAAAGGAATTATCCGACTCATGATTTGGAATTGGCGGTTGTGGTATTTGTGTTGAAGCTGTGGAGACATTATCTTTATGGTTCTGGATTTGAGGTATTCAGCGATCATAAGATTCGGAAGTATCTCTTTGATAAGAAAGAGCTTAATATGAGGCAGAGAAGATGGTTAGAATTTCTGAAGGACTACGATTTCGGTTTGAATTACCATCCCGGTAAAGCAAATGTTGTTATTGATGCATTGAGTAGGAAGTCATTACATATGTCTATGCTAATGGTGCGAGAATTGGATTTAATTGAGCAATTCCGAGACTTGAGTTTAGTATGTGAAAGTACTTCTAATAGTGTTAAGTTGGGGATGATAAAGTTGACAAAAAGTATCCTTGAGGAAATTAGAAAAGGGCATAAATATGACGTTGGCTTGGTAGATAAGTTGACATTGATTAACCAAGGTCAAGGAGGTGAATTCTGAATTAACGAGAATGGCGTTATGAGGTTTGGAGACCGAGTGTGTGTACCCGGTGTTGCTGAGATCAGAAAGAGTATTCTAGAAGAAGGACACCGAAGTGTATTGAGTATTCATCATGGTGCTACCGAGATGTATCATGATTTGAAGAAGTTGTTTTGGTGGCCTGGAATGAAGAAGGAAATTGCCGAGTTTGTTTATGCTTGCTTAATTTGTCAAAAGTCGAAAATTGAGCATCAGAAACCGTCTGGATTGATGGAACCATTGTTTGTTCCAGATTGGAAGTGGGATGGAATTTTTATGGACTTTGTATCTTGTTTACCCATAACGATCAAGAATTGTGATTCTATCTAGGTTATTGTGGACCGGTTGACGAAATCTGCTCACTTTATACCAATAAGGATGGATTATCCGATGGAAAAGTTTGTTGGAAACAAGTTAGTAGAAAGGAAAGGATTGTTTTCTTGTTCTACTTGGTTGGTTGTTCTTGTTGTCCAGGATTGTTGGAAGCAAGAAAGTCATTAAGGGAGGATTGTTCTCTTAATGTACTTAGTGAAAATCCAAGAGGATTGTTCTTGGTGGTTTTGTTAGAAGATTGTAGGAGGAGTCTTGGTATAGGCTTGTACAAAGATCTAACAATAGTGAAATCTCTTTCGTGTTGAAAGGGGACTGGAGTACTCTCGGATTGTGAGGGGAACTAGTATACATCTTTGTGTTCTTTACTTTTCCGCATTTACCGCTTTCACAAATCAAAACCAGAAAAGAAAGAAACATAGGCATAAACTCTTTCACCAAACCAGAAAAATAAGTACAAGTATTCTAAAACCGGATAAATCTTCAAAATCCTAATTCACCCCCCTCTTAGGCGTACTTAATAAACTTACAATTGGCATCAGAGCAAGTTATAGGTAACTTGTTCCTAAAGATCCAGATGGCTTCCGCAAATGCAAAACCAGTTATCAAATATGGTGGTAGTTTCAACAAACCTCCATTATTTTGTGAAGAATACTTTGACTTCTGGAAAATTCGGATGAAGGCTCACTTAGAAGCACAAGGAGTAGAAATATGGGAAGCAGTCCAAAATGGTCCCTTTGTTCCTACAATTGTTGTCAACGGTGTTGAATCAACAAAGCTTAAAGATTCATGGAATGACGATGATAAGAAAAAGGTCATCTATGATAAAAAGGCAATCAATCTTCTTCACGGTGCATTTAGCATGGACGATTTTTTTGTATTTCGGCATGCACAACGGCAAAGGAAATATGGGATACGTTGGTGGAAACTTATGAAGGAACCACCGAAGATAAAAGATTAAGATCATAAATTTTAATTCAAGAATACGAGTCATTTAGAATGCAGCCCCAAGAATCAATCCTCGACTTGCAGAAAAGATTCGTGCACTTAACAAATCAGTTGAGAGTACTCGATAAGGTTTTTACTAATGATGAATTGAATCTTAAAATTCTTAAATCTTTGAACAGTGAATGGCAACCGAAAGTTACGGAGATATTCAAAAAGATGAATCTACCCAAAATGTCATCCTCAACATTGTTCGGAAAACTCCAAGAACATGAAATAAGGATGGGAAATATGGGAAGCACAAGGAATAGAAATATGGGAAGCAGTCCAAAATGGTCCCTTTGTTCCTACAATCGTTGTCAACGGTGTTGAATCAACAAAGCTTAAAGATTCATGGAATGACGATGATAAGAAAAAGGTCATCTATGATAAAAAGGCAATCAATCTTCCTCAAGGTGCATTTAGCCTGGACGATTTTTTTCGTATTTCGGCATGCACAACGGCAAAGGAAATATGGGATACGTTGGTGGAAACTTATGAAGGAACCACCGAAGATAAAAGATTAAGATCACAAATTTTAATTCAAGAATACGAGTCATTTAGAATGCAGCCCCAAGAATCAATCCTCGACTTGCAGAAAAGATTTGTGCACTTAACAAATCAGTTGAGAGCACTCGATAAGGTTTTTACTACTGATGAATTGAATCTTAAAATTCTTAAATCTTTGAACAGTGAATGGCAACCGAAAGTTACGGAGATATTCAAAAAGAAGAATCTACCCAAAATGTCATCCTCAACATTGTTCGGAAAACTCCAAGAACATGAAATAAAACTTTCCAAGATTGATGGTGTCAAAAACAAAAAGGACTTCAAGAATAAAAAGGCTTATGTTGCATGGGAAGACTTTGATACAAGTTCATCATCCAATTCGGATAGTGACGAAAGCACAAATCTAGTATTCATGGCATCACATCATTCCGATGATGAAGACGATGAGGTTAGTAATGAATTTTCCATTTATGATAATAATATACAAGGTGCCATAAATGAACTCTTGAATGAATGTAAAATGTTATATAGAACCATATCAACACAAGAGAAACAAATCAAGTCTCTTGAAGAGAAAATTGATACTATGCAAAAAGATTTCGAAGTTGAAAAGAAACAATATGTTGATAAAGAAAAACAAAAGTCTACATGTAATAATTGTGAATCACTTTCCTTTCAAATTGTCCAATTAAAGAGAGTCCTTGAAAGATATGAAAAAGGACAAATTGGTTTAGAGGGTGTTCTTAGGAAACAAAGATATTCCAATGATAAAAGTGGGCTAGGTTATTCAAAGTTCTCAAAATCAAGTACTAACAAAACCATTTTTGTTAAAGCTAGTGACCAAACATCCCAAGATAAAGTTAACAAGCCTAAAGTGATTCATCACCATCCTAAGAAAAGATTTCCTAAAAGGAAACCTTATGTTCCTAGATATAGAAGTAATTTTGTTCCTACATGTTTTTATTGTGGTATTGTTGGCCATACACCTAATGCTTGCTATGTTAGAAACTTTATTGTGGCAAGTGGTCATTATGTGTGGGTTAAGAAATGAACTAACTATGATGGACCCAAAGCACATTGGGTACCAAATCAAACTTAATTTGTTTTGTAGGTTTTCTTGAGGACCACTTAAAATCTATGGTGTGTTTGATAAAGTGGTGGTTCTAAGCTTTTGATGGGAGATATAAACTAACTTTCAAATCTAGTTATAAAGTCCAAGGGTGATTTCACATATGGAGAATACCTTAAGAGAAGAATTATTGGCATTGTCAACATTGGAGTACTAACTTTCATATCCATTGAGGATGTACTTTATGTTGAAGGACTAAAGCAAAATCTTCTAAAGCAAAAGCCAACTTTGTGACAAAGGCTTCAAAATCATTTTCACAAAAGATGAATGTTTTGATGAAGTCACTCATGAGGTAAAACTCATAGGTAAAGAAGTAATTTTTGTTCATATTTTATAATAATTTATCTTTTTCCCATCCTTTTTGATAATGACAAAGTGGGAGAAGATATTTGTGTATATGTGTATGCTTGCTTGTCTCTAACATTTGCAGCCACAAAGAAGTAAAATTCTCTATAAATCAAGGGAGAGCTTTGATCAAGGGGGGGTTATCAAATTTAGGGGGAGCATTCACATAAGAACATTGCACTTCATATTTCAAAGGTTGTCATCATAAAAAAAGGGGAGAATGTGAAGGCAAGCTTCTACAACACTATGTTTTGATGAAGACAACTATCATGAGTATACATCAATAAAGGATGAGCAAAAAGATCAAATTACAAATGGATCAAGATTGCAAATTTCATGGAGATTAGCTTTGACTAATTGATCTTCATGTCATAATGGTTGTAGCAACCTGCCCTAAAATTAAAGGTTTTAGAGTCGCCACCTATTCTGAAGGGCGAATAGGAAACCCTACGCAGATATGAGATTCAGGGTAAGTTATTATAATCAGGTTGAGGGAAGGTGTTAGGCACCCTCAACCCTTTCCTAAAGGCTAACATTTAAAGATAAAGGTTTATGGCAAAAAACGAAAAGGGTAAATAACACAATTTAAAGGTGAATTGAGATTTTTAGGGGGGAGACTCGCCTTGTTACCAAGTGCCTACGTACCTCCTTATGGAGGATCAGAGTCGACGTAGTTCGGGCACAGGGTTGTACGCCTTAGGATTGAATTTTGTGGTTTGAAATTTTTTAAAGGCTTTTTGAATGGCCTATTCGCAGTTTTGAGTTTGATTTGAAAGATGAAAGTGTTTTGAGGTTGGCGTACAACCCTGATTTGATTTGGCACCGTTAGATGCGGTGACCAATGGGTTTGGTCAGCATAGCTAACGGATTAAGGGCATTGCTGATTGCTCAGATCGATAGATTGATCATCGCGGGCAGCAAATTAAAATGTATTTTAATTCGTATATTTTTATCTCTCGTCTAAAGCGACTGATAGCTTCAGTCGGGTCGAGGAGAGAATTAA
Organism: Vicia villosa; assembly: GCF_029867415.1. Lineage (NCBI taxonomy): Eukaryota > Viridiplantae > Streptophyta > Magnoliopsida > Fabales > Fabaceae > Vicia > Vicia villosa. Next base: position 124,995,872 of record NC_081180.1, on the reverse strand, counting down.
TTTAGAATTTATTAAATTAATTAAATTAATCAGAACGATTTATTTCTCGTCTAATACGACTGATGGATTCAGTCGGTTCGAGGAGAAATTAAGTTATTAATAAAAACAATTAAACAAATTTTAGAAATTCGATTAATTAGTTATCAAATAATTAACAAAATTTAGAAATTTAATTAGTTATAAAAAAAACAATTAACAAACTTTAATTAATTAGTTGTAAAGGAAACAATTAACAAATTTTTAGAAAATAATTAAAGTTATTTTTGAAGGCAGGGGTGTACTTTTATTGAAGGTAGTAATTGAAGGGGTGTTAGTAGTTACTGGACCGGCCCACTAAGGTTTTGGATTCGTTTGGCTTGCGTGTGATGGTGCGTACACGTTATGGTGTGCGCTAGACGATCTTGATCGTTTAGTTTTGATCCAAGGGGCAGCATGTGTTTGGTCAAAGAGAGTGCATAGTTAGGAAGCAACATGGAATCATGTTCCATGACGCTGCCAAGTGGCCATGATAGGCCAAATGGCGCAGATCCGACGGCCAGGGATAGGGGTAAGGTAATGGCTTCACATGAAGCCCTTTCATTTTTCGGTTCTCTTTCTCTCTCTTCCCTCTTCTCTCTCTCTGAACTCTCTCGTTTTCTCATCCTTCCTTGAATCAAAGCCCAGAAAACCAATTCCGGCCACCGTGAGCCACCCCTATTCCGCCTTAGACCACCACCAAAATCCAGGTTTCCGGTCGGAACCTTCAAACCTTCATCATATCGACCTAAAAACCCCCAAAATTAAGAACCCTAAACCCCCAATCTAACCCAGATCTAACCCAAAATTAAACACAAAACATGCACTCAATCAATAACCTAAAGCTAAGTGTTTACGGTGGTTACCTTAAGTCTTGTATTCTGGACGTGTTAGCTCCCTCCTCTGATCCGTTCTCCTTCTTTCTCTGTGATTGCAGGTACAAGATGAAGGTTTGAAGATCCAAGCGGCGGCGCAAAAGTTCTTCCTCCAACAATTTTTTTCCGACCCCTTCTTCTGATAATTTTCTTTTATTTTATAGTTAGGTTTAGTGATTAGTTTTAGGAAAGATTTGATTCAATTGTTGTTAGGTTTGTAACGATTCCGATCGGATTTGATTGTAATTTGATATCATAATATATTTTATTCGATTTTCGTTTTGTTAAGATCTGATTTACTTTGCGTTTTGATTTCATTGAAGACTTGATTATGTTTGCGTTTGATTCAAGCATGGGCCTGGGCAAGAACGAATTAGGGTTTGCTTGGTTGAAGGGAGCGGCCGCCGCTGGTGACGCTAGGGTTTCGCATGGAGGAAGTGAGGGACGATGAATAGGACTGGGTCGGTTTGACCCGGTCCAATCCCCATGATCCGTATGCGGCCCAGCGTGTTAGGCCCAGTCACCAGTGCTTTGTGACCCAAAAAAATGATAAAAATGCCAGAACAAAAAAACTACTAACTTCACTTAATTCACTTAATTAAATTGATCAATTAATCAATAAAAAACTAATTAACTGATAATAACCAAATGAACATGTTAGTTAATAATATAATTCTGATAACCAACTATATTTATACTAATAATAAAACTTGATTAATCTTTAATAACCAAGTGTTAATTATTAAAACTAATATTTGGGGATTAATAATATTAATAAGTTTATGATTAATAATAATATATGTGGTTAAATTGTGATAAGCAAAATGGGCCTATTGGACCCCAAGATGTCCTAAAACACACCCCTCTATTTTCTTTTTCCTAAGAAGCAAAAAGAAAGACCAAGTGCCAATTGGATTTAGAGAGATTTTTGCTATTTACACCCTTTTTATTTTAAACCAATTTATGAAGGAGTTTTATAGGAGAGCGAGTTTAATAATAGATATATCAAACCCTATGGCTCCTAATTTTTAACGTCCTTAATAAATTGAAATGAGAATCATATCGGGTAAATTTTGGGGTATGACAGGTACAAGCTAATTCTTTTTACATTGATATTCCTTAGTGCTCAAAAATCATATAAACTTTCATACATATGCATGCCCAAACTTATATATGCATGGCATAAGTTTCCAACCTTGAAAAACATGCATTTTCACCTTTTATGCTGAGGTAACCGATTACCCTGGTTTCAGTAACTGGTTACTGAAACTTTTCCCACTGGTTTTTGTATGGGCAACCGATTACCCTTGTTTCAGTAATCTGTTACTGTGTTGAAAATTTCAAAAAATATGATTGTTGGAGTGGGTAACCGATTACCCTGCTTTTGGTAACCGATTACTTGTTGAACCATTGCCTTGTTTCACTTTGCTTCATGTTCAAACGTGAATATCTTTTCAAACCTTAAACATTGCATTGTTTGATCATTTTATACTCTTTCTAAAGGGTGTAAATACCTATATAAATACCATAAACTTCAGATTTAAATCTCACCTCTTTCATTACAATTTACCATCTCTTTAATCATATATTTTCATACAAGTGTTTCATACTTGAACTTTCATTGAAACTTTTTCTACACATTGTTAGACAAGTTTCTCATTCCTACATAAACACTTGATCACTATTATATCATTGTAAATTGTCTTGCTTGAAAGAGAAGATCAATCTTATAGATTGATATATGTTCATCAACTTTATTACTCAAATATTTTTCAGATTTGGTTTGTAAATTCTTGTTGTCCGGGATTGTTGAAAACAAGTTAGTAGAAAGGAAAGGATTGTTTTCTTGTTCTACTTGGTTGGTTATTCTTGTTGTCCAGGATTGTTGGAAGCAAGAAAGTCATTAAGGGAGGATTGTCTTCTTAATGTACTTAGTGAAAATCCAAGAGGATTGTTCTTGGTGGTTTTGTTAGAAGATTGTAGGAGGAGTCTTGGTATAGGCTTGTACAAAGATCTAACAATAGTGAAATCTCTTTCGTGTTGAAAGGGGACTGGAGTACTCTCGGATTGTGAGGGGAACCAGTATACATCTTTGTGTTCTTTACTTTTCCGCATTTACCGCTTTCACAAATCAAAACCAGAAAAGAAAGAAACATTGGCATAAACTCTTTCACCAAACCAAAAAAATAAGTACAAGTATTCTAAAACCGGATAAATCTTCAAAATCCTAATTCACCCCCCTCTTAGGCGTACTCAATAAACTTACAAAAGTTGGCTCAGTTGTATGTTGAGAAGATAGTGAGTTTTCATGGTGTTCCGGCTAGTATTGTGTCGGATAGAGACCTGAGGTTTACTTCTAAGTTCTGGACAGGATTGCAAGAAGCCTTAGGTACTAAGTTGAGGTTGAGTTCTGCTTATCATCCGCAGATAGATGGTCAGACGGAGAGAACGATTCAGTCGTTAGAGGATTTGTTGCGATCTTGTGTATTGGAAAAAGGTGGTGCTTGGGATAGTTATTTACCCTTGGTTGAGTTTACCTACAACAATAGTTATCATTCGAGTATTGGTATGGCTCCGTTTGAAGCATTGTATGGTAGGAGATGTAGAACACCGTTGTGTTGGTATGAATCGGGAGAAAGTGGAGTGGTTGGACCGGAGATTGTGCAACAAACTACGGAAAAGATCAAGATGATTCAGGAGAAGATGAGAGCTTCTCAGAGTCGTCAGAAAAGTTACCACGAAAAAAAAAAGGAAGGATATTGAATTTAAGGAAGGAGATCATGTATTCATGCGAGTTACTCCGATGACTGGCGTTGGGAAAGCCTTGAAGTCGAAAAAGTTAACTCCGCGTTTCATTGGTCCATTTCAGATTACTAAGAAGATTGGGAAGGTTGCTTATCAGATTGCCTTACCACCGACACTCGCTAATTTGCATGATGTATTCCATGTATCCCAGTTGAGGAAATACATTGCAGATCCGTCTCATGAGATTCAAGTAGATGATATACAGGTGTGAGATAATCTGACTGTAGAGACATTACCTATGAAGATTGAGGATCGTAAAGTGAAGCAGTTGCAAGGTAAAGAGATAGAAACGGTGAAAGTGGTTTGGGGAGGACCAGCCGGTGGAAATGTTACATGGGAGTTAGAGATCCAGATGAAGGACTCTTACCCGGAACTTTTCATCTAAGGTATATTTTCGAGGACGAAAACTCTTCTAGTGGGGAGAGTTGTAACACCCTTATTTTTAAATTATTAGATAAATTGAATTTTGGTTAATTATTTAATTAAAATTTAGTTTATGAATATTTTTTAAAATAATGGAGTAAATAAATAAGAAGAGAATATTGGACTTTTGGGAGTGTGAGGTGTAATTAGTGGGTCTATGGAGTAAAAAGCTCTACACTTAGTCCTAATTATATTATTGCTTTATTATTGAGAAAAATAGAAAAGAAGGGAGCAAGAGAAGATTTGGGAGAAAAAGGTTTTATCGTAGAAGTGAGAAGAGAAGAGGAAGGAGGAAAAATCCCAAGGTTCAAGGATCAATTCAAGAACATCCATCGAGGTGGAATCGTAGCGTCTGTCGCAGACCTGCGAATTTGTGAAATCGCAGGTCCGCTAAGCGGAGGGGGTCCGCTAAGCGGAGGACCCGACCTGGTTAGCTTCTGTCTAACATCGCTAGTGGTCCGCTGAGCGAACCTTGCTGTGCGGAAATTTTTCTAAACTTTAAAATATCATATCTTTTGATCCGTGTATCCTTTCTTAGTGCCGTTTTGGGCGTTGTAAAAGTAATTAAATGTTTTACATGAATGATGAATATGAGCAATGTCCGACTTTATTTCTTTAAAACTCGATTTAATTACTTGATGAGAATTGAACATTGTGTGGATATGAAATGTGTGTGATAATGTAATTGATGTGGTGATGAATTGGCTGTGATTATTATTATGATTGTGATGAATGCATGGCTATTTGAATGATGTTGAAAACATGTACATACTTATTAGGTGATGTGGTGTTGAGATGAGTTATTCATCGTGATCGGTGATGTTTTTAAGTATGTTATGTGTGTTCATTCATTCATATGCATTCGATGATGGATCCCGGTGATGTTTGGATTGATGGTGGACATAATTCCCATTGTGCGCTCCTGCACTCGGTATTTTCCGCTTCGCGACAACACTTCAAAAACATGGCAACTTACAGCGGTTATTTTGGAAAGTTACGATTGTTCGAACCACCACAATAGTTGGATTGCAACGGTCTTTATTCGGCCACAGAAGCGTGTCAGCATGATCTGTGACAATTTGGAAAACCACCACTTCAACTGTCGTTACTATTTACGACAGTTAGTGAAGTTTTTTAGATAGTTATTTGCGACAGTTTTAAACCACCGTGAGTTTTATTTTGTGTTTCGTTTTTAATGTTGATTGCGACAACTTAAGTTAATTTACGAAGGTTTATAACTCCCACTAAATTAATTAATTTTAAAAATAAATCAACAAAAATTCACACCTTTTATCATAATACCAATAACCTTATTTTGTCATTCTTTATTACAAACATTAGTTTTTGACATAGAGTATAATTGAATGAAAAAAAATCACCCTAACAACTTATTTATAAGCTTAGAGCAGTTAAAGAGCAAACTTAACAACCAAAATCAGACAAATTATATATACAAAATAAATTTGTATGCCTTGTAAATTGGATCTTTCTTTATTTGAATCAACATATTGTTCCACTGCAGTAGGTGCGCATATTGGTTTTGCTCAATTGCAATACTTGAATAGGTTTCTATGTCTTCCTCATTATGTTCCATTATCTAGTATACTTGTTGTAAACTCTGCTCCTTACACAAGTTGATAGTATGCTCCTTAGAACGGCCAAAAATACAAATTATAGTATACCTGAACTATAATTTGTAGTCTATTGAAAAGTACCTTCTCATTACCATGTTGACAAAAAGTTTCATTTTTGAACTATCTCCAAGCTCACTGAGAAAGAAAGATTTCTTCCTGAGAACATGAAATGCTAAATGCTGGAAATGTTTCCTCATATAATTATTGAAAGGTAATTTAGTATTTTAATATGTTTCCTATGTGGCCCTAATTTTTTCTGTGTATAAATAGACTAGTAGTAGTTGTCGTTTAAACCTAATCATTTTTCCTTACACTTTTGTAGCCGTCATTGTAGAGTAGTAATATTATTCCTTTTGCTTTCTTAAATCTTGTGCACTAACAATTGGTATCTAGAACTCCGGTTCATATCCACGAGAAACACAGGAAACACGAATGAAACGGTGAGGCGTTGTGTGATTGATTTTGGTTCTTGTATTCGTGTTGCATCTTGAACAAAATTGGAACAGAATCACATTTTCAGATTCTGCGAGATTGGGAAACACTGTGTTTGGTGAGATCTGAGTGACTTGCACAAGTTTAAAATGAGTGGAAGTAATTTGAATAAAATACTTATGGTGCTTGGTGGAAAGAACTAAAATAGGTGGATGATTCAAATGCCTGTGTTGTTCGGTGCTAAAGATGTTCTTGAGCTTGTTACCGAAGGTTATGTTCCGGTTGCAGCGGATGCGACAGAGGAACAAAGAGAAACTCAGAGAGAAAGAAGAAAGAAAGATCATAAGGCGCTTTTCTTCATCCATCAGTTTGTGGATTTGAATATGTTTGAGAAAATCGTTGATTCGACGACGACGAAGGAGGCGTGGGACACACTAGTCAGATGTTAGGGTGGTGACACATTAGTGAAGAAGGTGAAGCTTTATTACATGAAAAAGCAGTGTGAGAATCTCAAGATGAAGAACAATGAGCAGGTATATGAGTACATCTCCAGAATGATCCTGATCACTAATTAGATGAAAGCATGTGGGGAAACCCTTTCTGAACAAGTAATCATAGAGAAGGTATTGAGGTCTCTTATTCCCCGGTTTGATTATATTGTTGTAGAAAAGTTGAACATTTGAAATATATGGACACCGTGATAATAGAAGAGCTGCAAAGCAGTCTAGAGGCGCAAGAGTTCCGTCTGACAAAAGGAACTTATGAGAGAGAAGTTAAGCAGGCTCTAAAAGCTTCTTTTGTCAAGAAGGACCAGAAGCATTCTTGGTCAGAAGCCAAGAATAGACGTGGTGATAGATTCCAGAAGTAAGAAGCCTCTACTTCTGATGAGAAGAAACATCAGAAGGGAAAGGAGAAGTTTGACAAGAAGAAAGTTCAATATTACTGTTGTAAGCAATTTGGCCATTTTGCTAAAGATTGTTGGTCAAATAAGAGAAGGAAATCAGAAGAAGCAAACATAGCCAGAAGAGATTCTGATAATGAACCTGTGCTACTGATTGCTTTTGAGTCTGATGGAAAGTGTTTGGCAGATTGGTGGTATATGGACACTAGTTGTTCAAATCATTTGACTGGAAACAAACAATGGCTGATAGATTTTAACTCGAGAAGGAGGATAAAGATCAGATGTGTTGATGATAAGTATCTTAATGCATAAGGTATGGGAAATGTCAAAATTAAAGTGAAGAATGAGAAGACTATTCCGGTCAAGGATGTTTGGTATATTCCTGGAATTAAGAGCAATCTGATGAGTGTAGGTCAGCTCATTGAGAAAGGTTTCTTAGTTTTCATGAATGAAAATCTCTTGAAGTTGTATGATTTCAATCAGAAGCTAATTATGGAATCTGAATAGTGAAGCAATAGAACATTCAAGTTGAATCTGAAGACAGCTGAAACAGAATGTCTTAGTATAAAAGACGCTAAAGGTGATAGTAAGTTATAGCACAAGAGGTTAGGGCGTCTTAACTACAAAAGCCTAGGGCATCTGAGTTCTAAGAAGCTCGTGTGTAACATTCCGAAGATTGTGAATCCTGAGAAGTCATATGAGGTATGCATGAAAAGCAAGCAACCCAGATTGCCATTTGGGTTAGAAGTAGCCCCAAGAGCAAAACATGCTTTGGGAGTAGTGCATTTTGACGTGTGTGGACCATTTTTAGAATATTCACCTAGAGGAAATAGATATTTTGTGTATTTTGTGGATGAGTTCACAAGAATGACGTGGGTGACACTCATTAAGTTTAAACTTGAGATGTTTACTGTTTTCAAGAAGTTTAAAGGGAAGGCTAAGAAACAGAGTGATCAGAAGCTGGAAATTCTTAGAACGGATGGTGGAGGTGAGTATAACTCTACAGAGTTCCAGAAGTTATGTGATAAGAATGGAATTGAGCATGAGGTTACTGCTCCTTGTAACCCTCAACACAATGGTCTTGCTGAAAGAAGAAATCATACTTTTCTTGATATGACGAGAAGCATGCTGAAGGAGAAGAAGCTTCTTAACATCTTGTGGGGAGAAGTTGTAGCAACTTCAGCGTATGTGTTCAACATGTGTCCAATGAAGAAGATGAAGAAAATTGTTCCTTTAGAGAAGTGGATTGGAGATAAGCAAAGTGTTATCTATTTAAAGGTGTTTGGTTCTGTATGTTACAAACACGTTCCAAAACCTAGAAGACAAAATTTGGATGATAGAAGTAAAGTAATGATTCTGGTTGGGTATTACAGTATAGGTGCTTAGAAGCTTTATTGTCCAGAAATCAATAAAGTTGAAGTCAACAGAAACATCATTGTAAAAGAGTCAGAATAATGGGATTGGAGAAAGACTCAATTCATTTTTGAAGATAACTCAGAACTTAAAGGTCCTGAAGAATAGTCATAGTCAAAATATGATTCTGAAGACTCTGAAGATGAGGCAGATGGTGAATCTGATTCTAATCCAGATTCTGAATCTAGTGGTAATCATGACTCTAAAGGTGGACCCTCTAAAGGAGGGACTTATGAAGGTAGTCCAACCTCTGACGCCGATCATGACTCTGAATTTGGAACGTCATTGTAAAAAATTATCGTCGGCCAAATCCACTAGAGGCACCCCTTTTGAATTTTCTCTACTTTTTTCTATTTCAATTTTGTTCAACTTGTTGTAGTCTTGCATCCTTTCAATGAATCGGTAAGGCCAGGTCTCATACGAGATTGTGAAATAAGGCATCCCGGTTTCAAATATACTTGAACAAAATGGCGTAGATTTAAAACCCACCCAACACATATGATACGATCATTGGGATTTGGTGTTGGAGTAGTGCATAGAGGGAAAAACGTCTGCGAGAAACTGTATCTCGTAAGATTAATACATATCCTCTCATACTCACTTGCTAATAGATGACCCATATCAGGGAAACACATCCACTTATCCTCCGGTGCATATCCATTAATGTTTGGTACAAGAGCGTTATATATTTCTTCAACTTTCTCTTTACTCCCGAACACATGTGTGTATAAATCTTTGTTATCCCTCAACTCTTTGATTAGGGGCTGCCGAACAATAATGTAATCCTCTTCCCTTTTATCGAGAAAACCAGAAACACCTCGAAAACCAAAGTTACCGTGATACTACGATCAAATGATGTCTGTATCTCACTATGCTGGTTTAGTATCATCTAGTTCACGTTATCCCAACCCGTAACCAAATCACTCTTGCTATTTCCCAGCCAATTCTTCAAACAAGCATGAGAGGACTCAACTCGGTTTGTTGTTGTATTTCCGAGATGCATAACCTCATCGGTCCAAGCACAAATAAACTTCTCCTTTTCCTGATTAGGATATTATGCTTTCAGAATATTTCACTAGATCGGGATATTTCACGCAAACACTCATAACTTATTAAACAACATCAGTGTATAACTCTTTTGTAGATGCATTTACTATAACATTCCATGCATCCATAATTTACTCCACAATAACATCCGCCTTGACCATTTTTCCATCTTCACCTGCAATCTATTTTGCCCCACTGCGGGTTTAACCCGACTTCTCACATTTTTAGTAAATATGGTACCTACAAAGTAAGGCGTAAGAAGTAGGAAATACAATTGCAACCGAATTCATTAATGTTGTATCTCGATCGGTAACAATGACTTTCGGAATATCTTCTCGATCCTTCAACGTTGACCTACAAACCTCCAAAACACATGACAATTTTTCTGCTTTTTCGCACTCTAGAAATGCAAAACTAACATAATATGTCTTCCTAGTCGACGTAACACCAACAATTTCCAACAATGGAAGCCTGTACTTATTGGTTTTATATGTTGAATCAATTATGAACATTGTGGGAAAAGTATTGAACAATTTAATTGAGTCGGGATGAGTCAAATAAATATCTCTTATTGTAACTCCGTCATCACCTCGTCGGTGCCTACAAACATAATTATTTTCATCTAGAAGTTTCATGAAGTGTTACATCTCGATTCAACCCTCCATAAGCGCTAATTAGGATTGATAGCGCCTATTGTAAACTTGCTTGATATTTGATGTATTCCCAGGTCTTTTGCGCTTCAACGTTACAAGTATGTTTTTCGGCGGCACCAAGCTCAAAGTCATGTCAGAAACACATGTCTTCTCATCCGGGAGAAGCCGACATGCAATTGGATGACCGACTAACTTTGGAATTAAATCATGGTTGTGTAAACAACATATAACATTAAATCTCCATTTGTTATTTTCCAAAAGATAACCACGCAACCTAAATGGGCATTCACATTTTCTAGAACCAGTGTCGTCATGTTTCAATTTTTGGATACGACAGATATATTTCCCACTTCTTTCGCATGTCAAAGTCACAAATACATTTCTTCTAGCCGTATTATTATCAGACCCTCCAATCACAATACAAAATCCTAGTTTCATAGCCTCCGTACGAATCCAATGCAACATGTCTTCACGTAATCCAAACTCTTCTCCATTTTCAAAATGCTCATGAATATCTACCACCTTTATTACGATAGGAGATACGAGTGGTGAAACAACTTGAGATACATTAGGTTTGAAAATGTTATCAGGATGCACCATACCTAATGTAATAGAAAACATAAAGCTTATTAGTATAAACTTATTAGTTATTCTGCTGTGAAAATAAACACTGACAGAAATCAGAAATGTATCTCCAGTTTTGTTCAACTATAAATCGGAAATATACATCTGGTTTTCGCGTGATCTGTTTCCAAATTCAAAAACAGCATAATGTATGGAATCGAGGATTGAATAGAATAAACTTTACCTTAAATTCCACTTCCTTAAGTTCCTTTAGATATGATAAACCACAAAAATGAAGATTTAGAGTGAAAATGGATTGAGTATGGAAGGGGTTTTGAGAGATTTATGGAAAGATGAAGAAATGGTGTGATCAAAAGGTGACCATGGTGGTTATTGTTTTAAACTAAATGTAGTTTCCATAATATCAGAAGTATACTTCGATTATATAGGAAATAACAAGGTGGCAAAAATTCCTGCTCTACTATCTGCGGTTATATTTCTGGTTCTAAACCGTGGATATATCTCTGATATAGTTTTTTACATTTTGAGGGCCTAGACCATATTTGGCCTATTTGTGACAGATGTGGTGCGGACCGGAAATATATTTCTGATTTTCAGAGGGGCAAAAACGGAATTGCAAAGGATCTTTCTTTGGACTAAGGGGTGGAAAAAGAATTTCCCATAAACAAAAACATCAATAATGTGAAGACCTACAATAGTATAACTAATGTCGTTTCTGCAGCAACTTGCATTCTTATATTTCCTAGATTCATAAACTGTTTTTGCAATGGAAATGCTCTCTTCACTCTTATGTATTCTTCCACACCACCATAAAATCTCACAAATACTTATCTATTTTAATATATAAAAATGAATTACCACCAAATTGCCTTAATTACCCTAATCACAAACAATTAAACATGGTTTTGCATACCCCTGAGCGTCATTTTACATCTAATCATGATTAGATTCCAACAGTTTATTTAATGCAAAACTTCTGTATTGGAATATGAAAAAACCTGCACTACGTTCTATACACTTAAGATAGTTTTTCATACCCCTAAACATAATTACACTACTAAACCTATTCAATTTCCTTTAACCCTAATTAATTAAAATCTCTTTATTGGAATATGTATCCCATTATAAGTGTTGTCTTTTATAACACGCTTAATTTTAGTTTTTGCAAGCGTTGGAAAGTATCCCATTATAAGTGTTGTCTTTTATAACACGCTTAATTTTAGTTTTTCCAAGCGTTGGAAACTTCAGGAATTTGAACCAAAGTCCCTTCTAATTCCTTTCCTACATCTATAAATTCATTCTCTTCCCATCTTCCTTCCTTCCCATTGTTCGTCTTCCTTCCCATCATTTTTCTGCAGCTTTTTCAATTTAATTTTTCTTCTTTCTTTTGCTGGCAGAATATGTGTTTCATTTATCTTCCCTTAATATTTGATATCATTCTCTTGATGCTTTAATTTATTCTTCTATGTTGTTCTTAACCAGATAATGAGTCGAAAATTTAACTCTGTTAAGGACATTAACGACACAAATAAAACATGGAGATTGGCCGATCGAATCGTTGGTTTATGGAGCCTTATCAGCAGCAAGGGTTTGAAGCATTTGGAGATGGTTAAAATGGACACATCGGTAATATTTATTATTATTTGAAATCGTTTCATATGAAAGTATATATTTTTGTTCTGATATGTTTTTTTTATCATCAGGGCAATAGGATACAAGTTTTGATTGGTACTGATCATACACCTAAATGGAAATAATGAATTTATGAAAATATGACTTACATAATCAACAACGGAACTGTTTTCATTCATTTTGTTATTGTACACTGCAAATTTAGGGTTTAGAATTTCCAATAACAGAGTTAAAATGTATGGTCTATGCATTAAAAAAATTATTTATTTAATTTCACTATTTATTTTCAATTTAACTCTTAATATATAAATAAGTTATGTTTATTTAAGAAAATAATTTCGATTCAGGATTTATTCGTATATTATATTGTTTGTTTTTAATTTTGATTTATATAATTATTCATTAATTATATATAAATTATTGAATATCTTTACTTTTAAATAAATTACTTAATGTCTATAATTTGAATCAATAACCCACTATCTCTATGCATTCTAAGAAAAATAGTTATAGTTATTATTTGTTGACTGTATGCATATTAATTTATTCATTCTAAGTTATATATCACTTCTCATTGTTTCTCAGATTATTTTTTATCCATTTTTGACAATATAAGTTTGGTACTATAAAAGTTAATTCATTAAATTGGTTATTATCCTTTTTATGAAATAGTATTTATTTAAAACAATGTGATAAACTTGATGAAACAATTATATCGCATATTATGACATAATAAAAGAAAAAAATACTTAACTTCTTGGAGTAAGAATTTGCATGATTCATTTTAATTTCAAATTAATAGATACAAAATTATCTAATTATATTTATTTATTACAAATAATAATATTCTTGGTTACATGGCATATCATAATTAATAATAATTAATATTTAGATCACAATTTATTTGAAAGAGAAAAATAGTAAATGGCTAAAAAAACCCGAAATATATTTTATTCAAAATTTACATATATTTTAGGAAATTATTTTTCGGCAATGATTCAGGAAAAATAAAATATTCAACCATATTATAGATAAATTACTTAATTCTGATTTATTTATTTTAAAAATAAATTAGATATACAAAAATTTTAAAATATATAGTGTTTCAAAAATTGGTTAAATATTACTTCTATTTTAATATATAAAAATTAACTACCACAAAAAATACTTTATTACCCTAATAAAAACAATTTTAAGAGAGGTTTTCATGCCTCTAAACGTGTAATTAAACGAATGATATTTCATTGGACGTCTCAAATTGAATTGTATTGTAGGTATTGGTTATTTTTTAACTATTTTTTATTTGTTTTAGAGTGTGTATTGTATCAATGAAAATATGTGATATTGTTTATTCTTATATTTTTTGTGTTTATTTTTATAATAAAAATGTAATTTCATGTAATTAATATATATTAATAATAATTATTATTGCAAAATTATGTAATTATGGCAATATTAATTTTCTTAATTCAAATTGATTTGAATCTTTAGAATATTTTAATATTTTCTTTAACCATCATTAATGATAGTCTTAAATAATTGATTTGAATCTTTGAAATATTTTTATATGTTTTTTCCAAAACGAATAAAATAGGTAGTATTTATTAGGCATGTATACCCTATCAATTTAAAAAAAAACAACTTTTCATTAGCTTGCAATAATTTTATAACAGTCATTTATTATTGGAATGTGTTCTATTGTAATACGTACTCATTATTAAGATCGGGCTAATTAATTCTCGATTTTATATTTCTTAAAATCCTATTCTACTTCCCCATATCTTTTCAAATAAATAAATGGGAAAATCGTTCTTATATTTTTTTTAATTTTTTTTACTATTTATATTTATTTCAAAAAAACAAATATGAGGTTTTTTATTTTTTTTTATTTCTCGTGAGCTGGGATGCAACGGCTCTATAGACCCCAAAGTCTCTAAAGGGGAAGACAAGCTAAACCCTAAACAAATAAATGGTGGTAACAATTTGTATGAAATATACATAGAGTATAATATACTGTGTAAGAGTGTATACCAATAAAAGAATTTGAATTTTCTACAATGTCTCCTATATAAATTTTTATGATTTATACTTGAATAAAAGATTTCATGGTGAAGCCTAAATATTTCTATAATGTTTAAATTTATTTTTTTCAAATTTTATCATTAATGATACAGATTTAATTAATTCATTTTCAGCATCTTTTCAATGCAATATTAAATAATTGTAATCATTTCATATATGTTTTCAACCTAAAAAATAGGTCATTTTTCCGAAGTGAAGAAATAGGCCACTTTAATTGTCTTTCCTTACCCTTATTTTATTGAAAATGGGTCACTTTAGTTGTCTTTTCATCACAAATATATTATAATTTTTTATGTTTTGATCCAAGTTAATGTTAAATAAACATTAGTACGATTTAACATTACATATCACTGGTGTTTGTGTGAAATTTATGACAGGATTAATGTATAATTTATTTTCTATGAATATCTGATATTTCTAATATAATATAATTGTTATTATAATTTTTTAAATATTTTTTTCTTCATTTCAAGTATAATGCATTAATATTTTTAATCTATTATCTTATATATTTTCTATGAAGATCTCAATTGATATAGATATTTAGCAACAAAAAAAAAAGAAAGAAAAGAAAATAGACTTATTAGAAATGGTATTTATTTGCTTACTATAATTTATATATATATATATATATATATATATATATATATATATATATATATATATATATATATATATATATATATATATATATTTATATATATATATATATATATATATATATATATTTAAATACGTTAATACATAATCACAAGAAAATATTATATTAAAAACAAAGATTCTCATTATTTTAAAGGGTAATCCACTCCCACATTAATATGTAATTTTTTATTTATTTTAGTGAATGAGATAATATAATTTTATCTATAAAATAACTATTCTTACATATTATTATTATTATTATTAATGAAATATATTTAAAAAATCAAACTTAAAAGAAGAGATTTAAAAAATAAAGTGGAGATTTTATGGTGTGTGGATCCTTTAAAATTTAAATTATAAGCATGCTCGATGGGCCGGATCTATTTTTCTGACGGACTGACAAAATATTTACCTAAGTTGAATAAATATTAAAGATTATATGTTTAATGACTTCTGAATTACTATAGAATATAACTTTTAAATTAATACAAAAATTTAACAGGAATAATATTATTCAATTTTATTTTGATTTTCAAATTTGTTTTTGATTTAGAGTGTCAATTTTATTGGCAACAATAATTTGCTTCTATAAAAATTGTTTCAATCAATTAAGTATGATTTCTTTTATAAATTTTTTAAACAAAAATATCATATACCTGATAAAAAATGATATATATTATTATTACATGATACAAATAAAAGTAAAATTGACATGAAAAAATGTTAGCATTTATTTATGATAAGATGTTAACATTTATTCTAAAAGTTGATACATATATTTGTTTTTATTAAAAAACATGAGAAAATTATGATTGATGAATAAACAATTTTTTTTTATGAAAGACACAAATTTATTTCTTTTTTATATCTAAAACGAAAGGCCAAGATATCAACTATTATATATTTATTTACTATTTATAAAAATATTATATATAAGTAGTGTACATCCTCATATTTAATTCTTTAAAAAAAACTTTTAATATATTTAATTGAAAAAAATGGGTACATGAATTTCACGGGAGAGTTTAAAATTGGGATTGCAATTTTCTCACGTAAAATTTCAAAAGGAAGGATAAGATTTTACGGGAGAGTTTGACTACGAGTCTCTCATATAAAAATTTCACCAAATTAAATATATGATTTACTGAAGTTCAATGGAGAGTTAAAAAAGGATTAGGATTTGATTTAATTCATAAATTAAATATGATTTTTCAATTTATTTATTTCAATCTAAATTAAAAATTAACTACACACAAATAATTATAAAATGCATTAAATTTCTTTCTTTGTTTTTCATGAAAAACACAATTTTAATGCTAATAAGAATTCATCTTTAATTTTTCTTAACCATCATTAATTACAGTTCCAAATGATAAGGAATAAACTATGTACTATAAATTAGACAAGCATACTGTATAAGCTTCCAATTAAATTATTACCATTTTTATTATGTGACTCTTTACGTGCCAAATATTTATGTTTCAAATAATTCAAGCATGCTTCGTTTCTTTTTCCAATTTAATTATTTTGATTCTCAATGTTAATTGTAACTAACAAGTCTTAAATGCATTATTACTTTAAATATTAATCATATATAATCATATTTGACCTAAAGTCTTTTCCCAAACCCTATAATTAACATATTGGAAACAAAAAATTAACCTTTTGAATTCTCACTCTATTCATTAATCAAATTTTTGTTTCGATTTATAGTAGATTTATGATTCACACCAACCTCTGCGTTTGGTTTACTTGCCTTTTATTTATTAATGTATTTTTGTCAGTGACAAAGAGTAGAAAATTTGACTGCATCAAGGACATTAACAAAAAAAAAGTGGAGATGGTTCGATGGGAGAACAGTCTTATTTTTCATTAAATTTTCATAATAATCAACATTAAGAGCTTATTAATAACAATTATACATTAATCAACCTAATAAAAATATTATGTTGAGTTAACCGTCCCAAATTATTAATCATAGAAATAATAATATTTTTAAATTATTATGTTGAGTTAACAGTCCCAATTTTAAATGTGTTGCATTGAACTATAATATGTCATTTCATTATTTTTTGTTTCTTGACTTATATAGATGTTATAATTTTTTTTTTGCAATTTTTTATTTTGATAATTTAAATTTGCAATTTGAATCATGCTCATAAAAAGGCGGGTAGACGTACTAGAGGTGGGAGCCCATAAAAATTGTTGATAATGTGCGTCTGCGGAAAAAAAGGCGGGTAGACATACTAGGGGTGGGAGCCCATAAAAATTGTTGATAATGATAGTACATAATAACTACATTATCTCAATTTTTATTTATTTTTTTACTTTTTATCAAGAACTATATTTTTTCAGAGTTAAAATTGTAATCAACAATAATACTTAATTATCTCTAATATTATTTTAATTTTTATCCAACATAAATATCATCATTGAAAACAACTACAAATTGATAAATTAAATTAATATTGATATGATAATCATCATTGAAGAAATTATTTCGCTTAATTAATATATATTTCAATATAATTCTTTAACCATAACCATATTATATTTATTTAATATTTATACCGACTTTACATGACCCGTGCGGGCGCACGGGTCCTTTACTAGTAACATTCAAAAATATATTTTCAGACGCACATTTTTTATACACTTTTCAATATAAATTGGTGAATGATTTTTATTTTTTCTAAAATATTAGTCCAGAGATGTATCTCTGAAATATTTCAAAAATGCACTTTCATAAATTTAAAATTTTCTCTATTAATTTTTTTTTTGATAGAGGTCATTTTCCTTCTATGCATAGGTTGATTTGGAGTTTTTGTAAATCCAAATCTCAATGTTAATTGTCCTATAATAAATATTAATTTAATTTATCAAGTTGTAAATATTAATTTAATTTATCAAGTTGTTGTAGTTGTCAAGATATACATAGATTTGATAATTGCTATTAAACTAAATATATGGTGGAAAAACAGGTTTTCCCCACATGCCTATAATTTTTATTATTGTTAATAATTTTAATTTTTCAATTTCTATTAACAATATTATAAAATAAAACATATTATACACCAAAAAAAACATATTGGTTTAATAATTGATTTGATTTAATGAATTGAATAATACTATGTTTTTTTAAATTTGTGTAATAATTTAGAAGTTATATGGTATAGTAATTCAGAAGTCAGTTTAATGGTAGTGCACCGTCAGTATAAAGGAATATTACACAGACATTCAATTAGAATATTTTAAAGTGTCAAATCATAAAAGTATTTTAAAATTTACTGTATGACTTGGCGGGATGCATGGTTGTCAATGTCATTGGCTGACATTGTAAAAATAATTTACACTGTCAGTGCATCATCCTTAATATCTGTTCAACTTAAGTAAATATTTTATCGGCCCGTCAAAAAAATAGGTTCGGCCCGTCAGACATGCCTATAATTTTTAAATTCTTCTGTATTGTAAATGTATGAATTCTATTGATATTATATGATTTTATCATCTAATAAAAATAAATTTAAACACAGTTAAGTTTTATAACAATCTCTGACAAATCTTAGGCAAATAACAATTGTTCAAAAACTTAAAACAACAATGGTCAATAAATAAAATAGATTTATTTTATTTATTAATCTTTTAATAATATTATATTTAAAATGTGGTTAAAAGTTTTACACTGTCATCCAATAGAAACAAATCGTTTTGCCATGTCATATAAATTTTTTAAAAATTAAAGTCTGATTTATCCTGATTCATGGTTGTGATTGATTGACAGTGTAAAACTTTTTTACACTGTCAGTGCATCACCCATTTTTTCATTTAAAATAAGAGAAAATTACTCTTTAACCAAAAAAATATAAAAAAGACTCTTAACATTAAATTTCATTTTTAAGTCCAACCCATTAAATAAAAATAGTTATTAATAACACATATTTGTCACACAAAATTGAAAATATTTTTTTAATTAGATTAGTTTGAACCTATTATTAGTTTATATTCTCGGACATTCTTATTTTTATTTGAAATAACAACAATAAAAAATTGCAAAATATGATGGGTACCATTACTAAGGGCGACAATTGTTTAAATAAATTTTCATTTAAAATAATAGAAAATTACTCTTTAACCAAAAAATATAAAAAAGACTCTTAACATTAAATTCCATTTTTAAGTCCAACCCATTAAATAAAAATAGTTATTAATAACACATATTTATCACACAAAATTGAAAATAATTTTTTAATTAGATTAGTTCGAACCTATTATTAGTTTATATTCTCGGACGACAGTGTTATTTTTATTTGAAATAACAACAATAAAAAATTGCAAAATATGATGGGTACCATTTCTAAGGGCGACAATTGTTTAAATAAATTAACATTAAATTCAAATGCCTCAAAGGTTTAAGTGGAACAAAGAGATAAAAAATACGGTTCGTTGGAATAAAAGAAAAAAATATTTAGAAAATCTAATAATGATTATATCTGATTAGTAACATTAATGCACCCGTTTGGAATAAAGGAAAAAATATTTAAAAAATCTTAAATAATGATCATATTAGATTAGAAACATTAATACAGTCTTTGTAGTCAGTCTTGAAATTCTCATTAAAGGAAAAAATGACTATGTATTCTCCTTTTCATTATTTGCTCACGCATATAGTTAATACAATATTTTTATCTAATAAATAAATGTGTAGAATTTTTTACTTAAAAAATTTCTAAATTAAACATTAATAATAATAATAATAATATATTATTATTATTATTATTAAATAATAAATAATTTGAAATAATAGTAATAAATATCATTGATTGTTTTTTCCCTAACAATATCATATTAATGATGCATCATATTGTTGTCACATAGAGATGGAAAATATAATACTGTATAATTTTGATAAAAAAAAGTCAAAAATATTTTTATTAATTATATACTCACTTAAAATATAATCAATTCTAAATTTAGTAAATATTATAACACACAAAATTAGTAAAATTATATATAATTTTGCCATCTTAAAAAATTTAGTAAATATTATATATTATATATTTATGTTACTAAGCATAAAATGATAAATTTATTTGTTGACAATGATAAAAAAAAATTGTTTAAAAAATATATGATTATGATTAAGAAAGATTATAGTCTATAGAAATAAGTAATTAGTATTATTAATGATCAGGGAGTTGAAATTACTTTTAGAGGTATGAAAAAACCCCTTAAAATTGATTTGGTTACGATAATTAAATACTTTTGATCGTAATTAATTTTTATATATTAAAGTAGATGTTAACATTTTGTCACAAAAAAAATTAATATTCTTTCAAGTCAAATTTATTTTTTCTTATATCATGTCATAATATCATATATAATTTTTTATTAAGTACTCCCTCCATTTTTTATTATAAGTCGTTTTAGACTTTTCACACCGTTTAAAAAAAAAGTTGTTGTATGAAAATGAGAAATTATGAGGGTTTTTACAAAATTATCTTTCATTAATGACATATGGAAGATAAATTTATATAATTGAAAGGAGAGAGAATAATAAATATTTAAGGATATAATAGGAAAAGTAGCATTAATTATTCATTGGAATTGTAAAGCGACTCATATTTAAATACAATTTTTTTTTCCAAAACGACTTATAATAAAAATTGGAGGGAGTACATGATAGTTGTTTATTTTTTAAAAAAAATGAAATCATACTAAATAAGGAGAAGTTGAATATTTGATAGTAAATTTTAAAACACAATATTTTTTCTTCTAATTTTGAGTACAATAATTATAATTTAAAATTGTTTGAATCTACTACAATTTTAAAAAGAACATGTATATAATTATTATTTGATAAATATATAATTATTATATAATATTTACTATATTTTTATTTAATGTGACTAAATTTTTACATCTGCTATTAAAATTTT
Source organism: Vicia villosa (assembly GCF_029867415.1). Taxonomy (NCBI): domain Eukaryota; kingdom Viridiplantae; phylum Streptophyta; class Magnoliopsida; order Fabales; family Fabaceae; genus Vicia; species Vicia villosa. The sequence goes on along the minus strand of NC_081180.1, from coordinate 124,974,797 downwards.
GTGTGTATTAATTATAATAAAAAATAATTATTTTTTGGTATTTCTTATTTTACGATAAAATGCCTCTCAAAATTTAGTAGGTGATTTTATGTTTAAACGAATTAGCATATTAATTAATTATATTTTTCTTTATAATATATTTTCTTATATAATGGTAAAAAAACTTGAATGTAGAAAAAAAAACATAAAATTAAACCCTTTAATAACTACGACAACCCGTTTCTCACTTTCTCACGTTCTCTTCCACTGTTCAAGCTTCAGAAACTCTGTTCCTATAAACTCTCAAATCTCTCTCGCAAATGCTCCCTTTCGATTTTAGCTCTAAACAATTACAACAACAAAACAACATTCCTCTCTTAGTTTCTCACTTTGTGATCTGACCTTTTGAACTCAATTTCAAATAACAAATCAACCAAACAAATTCGAACATACACTAAAAATCAATTGATGACATCACAATTTAAAAGCAAAAGAAATTGAAAACGATTACCGACCTGAAAGTTATGGGGGTGACGAATCCCCAGGTTCGTTATTGATGCCAATATTTGTTGTTGGAAGATGTTGTGTAGTTTTGCGTGAAATTTATTTCAGGTAAAATATGCGATCCTCTCTCTTTCCCTCGATAACTTCTTCTTCTCGCAAATTCTGGCTCAGACTGCTGATTGGTGTGCGTCGGTGATTTTTATAACCGACTTATCTAAAAATCTTCAGTTCTAAACAGATTGATGCATAACCCTGAAAAAGATAAGGAAGAAGATAAATTGAAAGAAATTAAAATGAAGAAGATAAGGAAGTACCTGAAGGATGAAGATGAAGGAAAACTATAGACAGAGAGAAACAGTATTTAAAAAAAAAAAAAGAAGGCAACTGGAAGGAGTAAGAGTTTAGGCATGCAATGTTGGTTGTTTTGTATTGTACGACTATATAGATGTAGGGAGAAAAATGAAACGGTTTAGGGTTGGAAAAAATGAATGTTCCAATGCATTGAGTAGCATAGAACGTGTTGCAGATTTTCCATATTCTAATAAATAATATTTGAATTAATTAAGTTGTTGGAATTAATTAAGTTTAGTTGTGTAATTACTCTCAGGGGTATGTAAAACCATCTTAAATTGGCTTTGATTAGGGTAATTAGGGAATTTTGGTAGTAATTAACTTTTATATATTAAAGTAGATTGTGAAAGCAACAAAAATAACCTTTTCATTATGGTTTTGTTCCTTCTATCTTAGAATTGTATTTCTTAAATATTTCGAAGATGTATTTTCGAACTAATTTTTCAAATATTTCACCAATTTATATTAAAGAGCGTCTAAAAAAATATGTTGAAAGATGCACCGTTGCATATTATGAACATTTTAGAGTTTTTAAGGGTGTGGCGGGTGTTCGCGGTGCAGTTTAGGCGGTTTTGATGAAAAAAAATCTTCCAAACCGCTGTTAGAACAAGATTTGTTTTGAGCAATATTCTTAGTTTTGATGATAACAATGTATATGAATTTTGTATGAGATAATGTGGTACTCTAATACTATGCAATTTCCATTTCAGGAATTATATAAAGAGTATGCACAAAATCAGCGCAAGAAGCACTGACTCAGAAGGTTCAGCATGCAACATCAGAACATGTTCTGGCAAGACATCAGAAGATAGTCAAGCAGAAGCAGAACATGGTCTATGGAAGCATCAGAAGAACTTGAGATCAAAAGCACTGAAGTTCTCATGGTATCACGCTCAGAAGCACTTCAAGGTCAGAAGACAAGAAGATGCTCTGCACCAAGCTGTATTGACTCTGAAGATTCAAACGTTGTATCTACAAAAGATCAATCAGAATCAAGTACAAGATGGCAGGCTACGCTGACTGACAAAAGGAACTTTAGAAGCTATTAACGGCAACGTCAGTAGACACAGCGAAAGCAAGGCTCGAGGTAGTTGACAAAACAGTGAAACATTAAATGCAATGCTGTACGGAATACGCAAAGCAATAAATGCTCCCAACGGTCATCTTCTCATACGCCTATATATTGAAGTTCTGATGAGAAGCTGAACACAACACTTTATGCAAAAACGCTGAAACGCTGTCAAATTCAAAAGCTCTCAAAACTTCATCTTCAACCTCACTTATTGCTGTTGTAATATTATAGTGAGATTAAGCTTAAACTTTAAGAGAAATATCACTGTTGTGATTATAGCTTTTCAGAAGCATTGTAATACTCTTAGAATTTGTTTACATTAATTTGTAAAGGACTAGAATGATCAAGTGTGATCAGAATACTCTAGAAAAGTCTTAGAGGGTATCTAAGCAGATTGTTCCTAGAGTGATCAGGTTGTGATCAGAATACTCTAGAAGACTTAGAAGTTGTCTAAGTGGAAAACCATTGTGTAATACGATGAACTGACTTTTTTGAAATGTTACGGATAGCAAGAGTTGCCACCGACTTTTATTTTATCCAAATTAATCAGAAAGGCTAAAAGAACAGGAAAAACCTTTTTAAAAGAAAACGGGTTCGGGGGGTAAGTTATACAAAGGGAAGGTGTAAAGCACCCTTTGCATCCATGGTTTTCCATGGGCTCTTAATTGCTTAGCTCACTTTGTTTTCAAAATGTTTGGATTGTTTGAAAAAGCGGGGTGTAAATAGAAAAACTTTGAAGAAGAACTTTCGCTTGTAAATAAGTGTAGTCTTTTTGAAAAGTATTTGAAAATTAGTGGGAAAAAGAGTTTGAATTTTGAATTTGAATTTGAAAAAAGAGCAAGCAATTAATAGCAACTAGCCTAAGTTTGAAAAAGTCTTCCTTTAGCTTTTCAGGCGAAAGGGTCTATCCATACCATAAGACCATAAGAGGGCAGGAAGTCTTTCAATTGGATGTTAAAGAGTCATCGAGAATAATCGTTCGCCATAAGACTGTCCCTACCATAAAGAGGGCAGGTAGTCTAAGGGAAGGATATAATAGTCATTTTATCTTTTAGGCAACAGGCGAGGATACCTTAGCAATTGAGACAATTATTCATTATAAGGCAACCTCGAGGGAGTTTCAATAACTTTGAAGGCAACATTGCTTTAGGTATCCTCGGAATCGAGGGACTTGACTATTTAGTATAGTTAAAGGCAACAAGGCAACAATATAAGGCAACAGGCAACAAGAGGGATTACCCTAAAGGTGTGTGGGTACAACAATCACGTGGTTAACTTCGATGATATTTATCTTGTAAATTAGTGATCTATGTTCAATTCATGGTTTACCACTCCCTAAATTACTAACCACGCAATTAAAATAAAATAAAAGCAGAAATAAAATTTCCTACGCTATTACAATAAACACCTGCGGGGTGGGGATATTAAAAGGCGGAAAAATAAGAAGGATTAACAATTAGTTTTAAACATCCTTGAACGCTTTGGTCTTCCTCGAACCCTTGATTGACTCTGAACATCTGAGAATTAGACGGAAAATAAATAAAAGAGAACAGTGATTAGTAATCATAATGAAAAATAGCTGACCAAAATAAAATCAAGGTTTACAAATATTAAAATAATTAATTAGCCAAAAATTAAATTATTACCTTAAAACAATTACTGGCTTAAAAACCTTAACTAATTATTTAACCTAATTAATTTAAAATTATCAACTTAAATTAATTAAAATTATATATATATATATATATATATATATATATATATATATATATATATATATATATATATATATATATATATATATATATATATATATATATATATATATATATATATATATATATATATATATATATATATAAAGAAGGAGGTTGAAATTAAAAAAAAAAAACTAAGCAAAAGAAATAAAGAAAAGATTTATGTAATAATAAGAAAAATTAAGGGAACTTAGCTTTTTTTTTTTATCTGGAGGCGCATGGCTGAAAGATTTTGATTAACCCTGAAAATTAGCCACGAAGAAGAAAAATGTTAGTGCATTAAAGATCTTATAATTTAGGCAAACAAATAAAAAGGCAAGGCAAAAGGCAAACCATGTATGGGGCAAAAGTTAATTTATAGTTAATATAAGAAACAGGTAAAAGCCTAGACTAAAGTTAATGGACAACCCCTACCGGTAACAATGATTAGTGATCATGATAAAACCAGGATTTTAAGGCATAAAACATTTAATTAGCCCCAAAATAATTATTAACTAAAAACCTTAATTAAATTATTATTGTAAAAGAAATTTTGATATTACGAGAAAAAATTGAGTTTTCGATTAAATAATTACCACAATATAATATTATTTTATAAATGAAAAAAAAAATTTTAGAAAAAATAAGTTAAAGAAATAACGAAAAATAAAAATAAAGATAAAATAAAAAGGAAAAGGAATTATAATTAAAACTAAATTTTTAATGGAAACTTAGCTGGTGATCAGGTGTGGTTGGCTCCTGAAAGTGCATCATGGGAAAGTGGCCAACAAAGTGTTTGGCCAAAACAGGGTTAATGGTTAATTAAAAAATGGAGTGAAAAACAAGTGTCAGGAATGAGAGATAAGATTTACACCAGCTCCTTGTTGGCCAAAGAAAGTACCTGCAAAAATATGATATAATAGTAATAATAATAATGTAATAAAAATAATAATAGTAATAATAACAATAATATAATAATAATAATAATAATAATAATAATAATAATAAACAAAAATATTAGTAATAATAATAATAATAATAATAATAATAATAATAATAAAGTTAGTAATGATAATAGTTACAATAATAAAATAAAAAATATTATAAAATGGGTTTGGCCTCATATAATATAAATTTTCTCAAGAAATAAAGAAAGATTCAGAAAATTAGATCATGGCTAAAAGGCCAAAAATTACCAAGAGTTTAAAAAAGATTATGATTGTAAAAACATAAATTTAAACTAAAATGTAGCAACAATGCCCAAAGCAATGATTTAAAAAAAACAGGCCTCAGGTATCATCATTGGCCAAAACCTTTTGAAAGATTTAAAATTGAGAAAAACTTTTGTAAAGGGAGGCCTCATATGAAATCATTGGCCATCAATTGAACCAATAAAAAGCTAACAAAAATAAAAAATAAACAACGCCACCTGAGGGCTTCGATGGCGGTTTGTGGAGGAAAGATGTGCGTTGAACCACTCGGTTCTACGGTGAGAGGAAGATGTAAGTTCTTGAGTTTCTTTTTGAAAGTGTTCTTGATGTTCTTCAACAACCTTTTAACCTCAAATCCTTACCAACTGTGCTATGTCAATTATTCGAAATAAAATGACATTTGCAAATATATGAGGGCAAATTTTGGGGTATGACAGCTGCCCCTGTTCAATCTTCTTAAACCTGAAAATGTAGAATGGTTTGTATGCCAGTCGGTATCTCAAGGTGGAAGAGGATTGAACACTAGAATACCCAGGAATTTGCCCAAGCTGAAGTAGGGACTTTTGTCGGAGATGGGCTTGAAGATGCCATCTGGGCAGAGTGTTGTTAGAGATGGGCTTAAAGATGTCATCCAGCTTGATAGACTTGAGAGTCAGAATACGTCGTACGTTAGACCGTTTCTGAAGAATAAACTTAGGTTGAGTCGTACTTTCGACCGGGTCTAGTTTGCATCAGCAGATGTCTGGAAAACCGTGCATTAGGCTGAAGGATGTGTCTTACGTTAGATCAGATCCAATTTGCATCCGTAGATGTATGGAAAACCGTGCGTTAGGTTGAAGGATAAGTCGTGCGTTAGACTAATCCAATTTGCATCCGTAGATGTCTGGAAAACCGTGCGTTAGGTTGAAGGATAAGTCGTGCGTTAGACTAAATCCAATTTGCATCCGTAGATGTCTGGAAAACCGTGCGTTAGGTTGAAGGATAAGTCGTGCGTTAGACTACCCAATTTGCATCCGTAGATGTCTGGAAAACCGTGCGTTAGGTTGAAGGATGATTCGTGCGTTAGACTAATCCAATTTGCATCCGTAGATGTCTGGAAAACCGTGCGTTAGGTTGAAGGATGAGTCATGCGTTAGACTAATCCAATTTGCATCCGTAGATGTCTGGAAGGTCGTGCGTTAGGCTGAAGGATAAGTCATGCGTTAGACTAATCCAATTTGCATCCGTAGATGTCTGGAAGGCCGTGCGTTAGGCTTGCTTTGAATAAGATTCGAATCTTTGTAATGTACCTGTCACATATTGTCAGTTTTTATGCAATATTTATGTTGTATGTAATGAATGAGATGGAGTTCTCAAAATAAATGGGGCACTTCGTATGTTATGTATGAATTATAACCGTATGTATGTGATGTATATGATGTATGACTGATGCTGTTTGGAGTATTCTGAGAAAATAAATCTCTGTAGTGTTACGATTTTGATGTTTGATCTCATCTTGAAGATGCTCAGCTGGGAATTTATGATTCTTGCTTGGGGATGATCAGTAACTTGATGTACCCTGATTGGGAATAAAAAGTATTAGTAACCCATGTTGGAAAAGAGCAAGGTGTCGGGGAACCGGCAATGTTGAAGATGTAAACCCTGCTGGGGAGATATGTCTTTGTTGGTCGAGTAAGTTTGAAGATATCTTCTTGAGGATTGCTCTATCGGGATATGATCTTGTGAAATCGGAATTGTGGGAAGGCATGGATGCCTTGAACATTGCCCCCAGTATTATAGTAACTACCATTCCTGGTTTTGATTAGGACATATCATTGAGTATTGATCAAGATGTCAAACTGGACTTGCATAGATTTGCCCCCGCTAGTAGAGACTTTGAAAAGATTCGCCTCGCGAAGACTTTATGAGACGTCCACTATGGGCGACATGCCCCTAATAATCATAGGCCAAAGACAATATCCCATGTTGGTTGGGAAGTAGCTTCAGATCTATTTGGATGCATGCCCCTGATTGTTTTGGCATCCTTGAGAGATTCTCGGAATCTTGACTTGATTGCCCCAGATTGATCGGGCAAAGCGTGCCATGCCCCTTGGATACGTAGGAGACATTGCTTCTCGGAGTAATCTTGTCTGTCGGGATAACTTTCAGTCATTAGTTGTACCCTGTGCAAATTCTTTTTGATGCTAACATTCGAAATTATGTAGCAGAATTTGTTTTAATAATGAATTCATGAGATGCAATGCATACGTTTGTCTTGGGTTTTTGAAAAAACATTAAAACAAGAGATGTAAAAGCGTGACATTTGTAAAAACATGCTATTTTTGTAGAAGCGAAATATCGACTCAGCATTTTAGTAAACCTTAAGGAGTCGGGATACCTTTTGGTGACAATATGCTTTTGAACTAACCATGCTTCAGTTAGGACTTTCGAGGATTGTAACGTGGCTTGGTTCACAGTTTAAGAAACAAAGGATAAAGACTCAAAATTTATTTGTACCCTTCCCAATCTCCGTGATGACCTTCAGTCCTAAGCTCAGTTAGTTCAACTTATGCATTCAGGTTTCAAGAGACTTTTAGATTTGCACCTTTGATAATGACGATGGTTCACAAGCAAAGAGAACTTTTGAGATGGCAGTCACTTCTTCCTTTTGGTAGTCACAACATTGTGTTGTTCAGGAATTTATTGACTTCTCTTCTTTCATCTTTTTGATATCTCTAACTTTTGCCTGAACTGTCTATTTTGAGCTTACAATCAGCGGGATGCCTTGATTTTCGCCTAAGTCATCTTTTTGATTTTTGACTTAGCAGGCTTTTCCTTGTATATATGTTTTTTCATTTTTTTTCTTTTTGAATGATATTGACTTCCTTGCTTAATGATTGATGAACCATCATTGGCTTTTGATTGACATCTCCAACACTCCTTTGATGTGTGCGGATGAACGCTTGTGATTGAAACCTTTGTTGAAAGGTGTACTGAATGATTCTCTTAAAATAGAATGCACAGCCAAATTAACTGAGAACTACCCTGCCCCAGGTTATGATCAAGGGTTTTAATTAGTACAAGAAAGAAACTTCTACTTTTTAGGCTCAAAGGGGTTGACGAGGGATTATCATCCTTATATCTCCACTGTTTAGGAATTGAAACAATGCCTGTACATCGTCAGCATAGTCCGCTCAAAAGCATATTGTATGAGGTTGCGGTATCATTTTCGTCATCCTCCCTTTAAAAGGCTTACAGCTTAGCAGGAGTTGAATATCACAAAACACATGTAAAGTAAAGACATAATTTAAAATGAGTGATAACGAAATAATTTATTCAAGACAAACATATGCAATGCACTGATGATGATTATTAAAACATATAATGTCTATCATAAGTCGAATGTTTAAACAAACAGAATAGAAATTGCAAATGAAAGTAGATCTAATGATCCAAAAGTTCATCCGTCTAGACGTCAATCAGTCTTGTCATGACCAGGCATAGGAGCGGTGATCACCCCAGGAGTCTTAGGAAGATTGAACTCGACTTCACCAACGTCGATCATGTCTTAGACCTTATTCTCCAGTGTCTAACAATTATTAGTGTCGTGTCCAGGACTGTTCGAGTGATATGCACACCTTGCATTAGGATTATAACGATAAGAGGAAGTACTAGGATTCCTCGGAGGGTCCTTCAAAGTAGTCAATTCTGACTTCGGAAAGTGTCGTAATGCCTGAGCCAATGACACATTGATCTGAGTGACTTGACGCTTAGGAGTGTCTGACTTCCTTTGTTGTTGTGGAACTGCCCCAGCGGATAGGTTGCATTCATTAAGACCTTTTGGGTTGTGCCTAGCCTTAGCCACAGGAGGTTTCTCAGGTGAGTTGAAACCAATGATCTTTTTGTCAATTAAGTCTTGAATCTTGTGCTTCAATTGCCAAAAATCTTTTGTATCATGACCAGGACTATTCGAATGATAAGCGCATCTCGCATGGTACTTGTACCCAGGAGTAGGATTAGTAGGAAATGAATATGGAGGCAACAGAGTTATCACGTTCTGATTGAGCAGTTGTTGCAGAGCTTGAGACAACGGCATGTGTAGTGGAGTAAATGATCGCTTAGGTTTGGATTTCCGATTATCTTTATTACCTTGAAGCTTGTGTTGATTCTTCTCTTTCTCGATCAGAAGTGTCTTTACTTTTTCTTGCCCTTTGGCCAAGTTAAGGATCATATCTTGGAACTGGTTATTCTGAGTCTGAGGATTTCTGACTGATTGCTCGAGATCCATGATGCTGAAATAAACAGCGAGGAAGGAGAATCCTATGGTAGAAACCTGTCATGCGATGTTATGAATGCAAATGCAATATTTTCAAGGATCTTTAGGAATTTAGTTAGCAATATTAGAGAATGATTGGTCACAGCTTCGTCGTCTGAAGAATTTGACTTTCGTCTTTGAACGTCATTCTTTGAAAATCAAGCTCACCATATCGAGTGGGTCATCGCCTCTGATTCGGGATACTTCTGAATTTGAAGGTACATGGCTAGAGGAAAATAAATCCTCTTGCCCCTTGATAGGTACAATGTCTCTGATTTGGGAGTTATGTGACCAGAGGAAAATAAATCCTCCTGCCCCTTGATGAGAATTTAGTCCTTGCTAGTGACACCTGAAATTGTGCGCCCTAAATTCCTAAGATCCTTGAAAGGGTTAGTTAAATCATGTTATGCGTATGATGTCATGATGTCATGATGTTATGCGAATGCAGTTCATTAGGTACAGCGCGAGATAGTAAGGGCGAACAAGTCCTTTAACAAAACCTGCAAGGAAACAAAGGTTAGTAGCAAACACAAACAAGTCACACAAGTGCCCTTAGGTTTAGAGGCTTGCTTGAAGTTTGTAGGTAAGTACCCTCTGTCATACCCCAATTTTTGACCTAAGATACCACCTCATATCATTGCATATGCATCATTTGCATCTCTAACAAATTGCATAGCTTGTGTTTGCTACTTGTGACTCAGCAGGATTTAATCAGGAAATCACTCATCAGTACAAGTAACAATCATTTAGGGTTTTGTTCTCCCTTCATCTCAAATGAACCATCTTCATCAACAATCAACATTTGGTCCTCAGAGATTCATTTCAACAAGTTCAAAGGCTCTGAACCAACCAGATTAGGGTTTTGACTGAAGTTAGCATACTCCTGACTTTTGCTCAGGGGTTTGACCTAATTACTTGGGACATGATATCAAGACCTCAAGTGCATCATTTTGACCTAATCCATTGGCTCATAACATCTTCTGCACAAAGATTGATCAGACAAATCCTCAGATCAGGGTTTTGAAATATCAGGGACTGAAATCAGGGATCACATTTGGGAAACCCTAAAAATCCCCAGGAACTCAATCAAAGGTTTCAATCATTTTCAAATAATCCCTATGACAATATACAATGGAAATTACATCTCAATTCAAGATCCACAGTCATCAATTTCATCAGGTCGATAATTAGGGTTTTTGACCTAATTCACTGAACCACTGACTTTTTAATCAGGACATGGTGCCACAACTCAAACCATGGCTCAATATCCTCTAATGCTTCAACATGATTCATTCATACCATTCATTTGGTGAGGGTAGCCTGTTTCATTTGAAATCTCCAGAAACGCGATTCGACTGAAAAAGTCAACAGTACAAGATCACCATTGACTTTTGGGGAATTTTGGTCAACCATGACTTTTGAAGTTTTGAATCATCAATATGTGATATATGAAGTCATTTGATCAAGAAAAATCAAGAAAATCAATCAAGAATCAAAAAGTCAAAAGTTTGACTTTTCATACTTAGAAAAATTTCTAAGTGTTTTTCATGGTTTTTTCCAAACTTTGAAAGGGAATTTCTCAAAATTTCACCTACAAACTGAAAAAAACTTCCAACATGAAAGTTGTAGATTTTGATCCAATAAACAACTTTGACACATATAATTTTTTTCCATAAGATCAACCATTTAAGAGATATGGAGCTTCAAAGTTGGTACTTTTTGAAAACTTCACTTAAAACTTCATTTTTCTCAAAGTTCATGGATCTTTTTCACCCATTTCCTTAAAGAGTTTGAAGAAACTTTCAACTAGAGTTTTGAAGTATGTAATATGAGCTTTCCAAAATGTCAAAGAGCATGAAAAAATATGGAGTGTAGCCATGGTTTTGAATTTTGACATTAGTGAACTTTTCACTTGAAATTTCAAGTCATTTTGCCAAAGTTATGAACCATTTTGCCAAATGATCCAAATAATGATGCATAGATGCAATAATTGGTAGATATTTGCTGATTTGAGATCAGAATGGAAGAGGATAAGAAGCTTGAGAAATAACCATGGTTAAGTCACTTTTAACCATTTGCAATTAATGTGAAAGATTCCATTTTATCTCTTAAGCCAAATCATCACTTCTTTGATCAACTTGCAAAGCTCTTCATTCAGAATCCTTGGCCTATAAATAGAGGTTCAAATCACTCTTCAAATCACACCAAAACCTCATAAACATAGGTTTTCTCTTCCTTTCTTAGAATGCAAGTTTCATGGTTTTCAAAAGAGGTAAAATTCTCAACCTCTAAACCTTTGAAGTTCTAAGCAAAGTAATGCTTCTAACACTTCCCAAATACCATATGGAAGTTGTTTGAACCTTTGAAACCTTCCAAAAACACCTCAAACTCAGAATCATCATCTCACCTCCATATATGCATATAAAGAACCTTATCATGCCAAAATCCACACAAGCTCATTTCTGTCCAAACTAATGCTTCTAACACATCCTATATACCATATGTGAGCTATCCCAATCATCATCCCTGACCTGTAACTCCAAAATCACTAAGCTTGATCCTCACTTGAACCATACTGCAGATCGAGTACCATGGATTGATCAAGGGGTTTTCAAATTGTTCCAGACATCCAAACATGTTCCATAAGGTCCACTGAAGGTGTTCAGATCAAGAAACAACATCTGGAATCCCTCATTTGCAGAATTCGATTTCCAGTTTTGCCATTTTTAAGGTAAGCTCTCTTGAACTTCAAACTCATACATACATGCATCATAAACTAAATATTGATATACCATCTTGTTTCTGCACCTATGAGGATCATTAACCCTCAATCAATTGCATCATAACTTGCACCTACACGATTTCAGATTGAATCATAGAATTAGGGTTCTTCACGATTTCCAGAAAATTAATGATCTTAGAGTGAAAATAAATGAAATTAAATGCTATCATCATGTTCCTCTTCCAAAACCGAGCAAGATAGACCCTTCACTTGATCAATTTGGTTCGGTTTCAAGAATTTTCAAAATCAAATGGGGATGGTGTTCTTGGCGCCATTTTCTGTTCATAAATTTCAAATATCAGTTTTCAAATATAATTAAATGAAGTTGTTATAATAACAAGCTGCGCGCGCAGCTGGGTTGGCAAGTGTTTTGGCTGGTAAACACAAGGGCGTGGGTTCAACACCTCTAGGGACCAAAACAAATTTTTTTACAACTATTTTTCTTTCATTTTTTTTAACAAACTTCAATTAATTATTTAACTAACCAAATCAATTCATTTTTCATTCATTTTTCACACACCTCTCATTTAATATATATATTTTAAGAATATCAAAAAAAAAATCATCAAAAAATATTTATTTGATACATTTTTAATTAGTTTTAAAATGACTTGTTTTTAAGTAATTTTAATACTTTTAAGTACTATTTTTCATTTGATTTTCAAACTTAGTAACTTGTAAATATTTTTTGAAGCAAACCCTAATCATCTAAGTGTTATTTGAGGATGATCTTTTGATTAAATTGACTTCTTTCAAAATTCAAATTGTTTTAAAACGAGCGATCGCGATTCTTTTCAAAAACAATAAACCATTTCTTTTTGAAACTATTGATTAAATCTTTTTAATTGATCAATTGATTTTCAAAACGATGTGGGGCCTCTCGAATATTAGAGAGTATAAGACCCACTCTTTTTTCTTTTATACAGTTTTTCTTTGTACAGAAAACTCTTTCAAAACAAAAAACTTTCAAACAGTTTTTCAAACAACGCATCTGTAAATAAACAATCAACCATGTTTTTGTAAATATACCATGGGCCTCCATGTAGGTATAAGTCCCGAGCCCCTTTTTGTACATACCCATTCCAGTACATGAAATTAGGTATTTCATTGTACGCTTTTTTTGTACATCACTTTTTTGCATACCTCGATCAGTTTGTTTTTTAACTTTGAATAACAAACCAAAAAATGAAGGTTTCTTTAAATCTTCCCAAAAATACCATGGGCCTCCATGTAGGTATAAGTCCCAAGCCCCTTTGTAAATACCTGTGTACATAGCTTTGAATAAATTCAAGTGGACTTCTCCCCGAGTGTAAGTCCCGAGCCCTGTGTATACAAATGGATCATGCTTACAGGTATATTTCCTTCATAAACTCCATTATATACACACACTTTGTCATATATATAACTGTTCATATTTGTTCATGTACTTGTTCGTATTTGTTCGTACTTGTTCGTACTTGTGATTGTGTTATATGCTTGTTCAACTTAGTACAACACTAGGTTCCCTATAGCCTCCTATTGGGCTTCGTGCAAAGAATCTCCCTAGTTTAGGTTAGGACATAGAGTATGGTTTCCCGGTGAAATCGCTCTAAGAGCTCAAACCAGCTATACCATGCCTCCCCTTGGGCTTTGTACAAACGAGTGTCCCTCCCATAGCCTCCTCTTGGGCTTACAATGCAAGGACCCTGGGTTGTCCCTCCCATAGCCTCCTCTTGGGCTTACAATGCAAGGACCTTCGGATAGCCTCCTCTTGGGCTTCGTACAAGGACCCACAGGCTTCTTATAAGCATCCCCCAATATCCAAATCAAATACCCTAGGAGATTAGACATTTTTCATCTCTATGCTAGGAGTATCTCTTATATATCATCACAAATAATCAATCAATCTTCTTTTGCCACAAGGCTGGCTAATCAATCAAACTGTTTTACCACCGTACTGGATGATTAATCAAAGTTTTTGTCACAAGGCTGACTTCATTGAAACTTTTGCCACGAGGCTGGCTGATTAATCAAAACTTTTTGTCACAAGGCTGACTTCATTGAAAGTTTTTGCCACAAGGCTGGTTAAACAAACAAAAATCAAACAGATGTATGTGATGATATAGATTAGATACATCTAGCATTTAGACGACATTTGTCTATTTTCCTTTGCTTCCACTAGCATAAGTGGGAACTACGATTGCTCTGACTTTCTCAACATCTCTTTGAGAATACGTAGGCACAAGGTCGATCCTTGGCGAGCAAAACAAAACAAAAAAAAAAAAAAAACCATTCAAACCTTAGCACCCGTAGACCCCGAGCTACAGATGCTCTGATTCCCTCTAAGGGATATGTATGCAGAGGATCGCGATGATCTTTGCGAGCATAATCAAACAAACACCTTAGGTCCCACCTCTTTTCTCACAACAGAACCTTCACCGTAGCATAGAATAAAAAACAATAAAGAACCCTGTAGAGTACTACAGATACGTTGGGTGCTAATACCTTCCCTTCGTATAACCAACCCTCTTACCCAAGATCTTCCCCCACTTTTAGGTTATTGCAGCTTTTTTCCTTTTCCTCCTTTGGAAATAATAAAAAGTTTGGTCGAAACAAAGAAAAATCATTTTTAATGAGCACTCGAGCCCAAAGAAGGCATCAGGTTGTAGCGCTAAAAATTACTCGAAGTGTCTACACACTCGAAAAAGAACAGAGTCGCCACCGATCTTTATTTATTCCAAAAATGGAAAGGGAAAATGTCGAATAAAACCCATGAATAAAACAAATGGATAAGACGGTCATTGTAACCAAATTAGGGTTCGGGAATCGGTTAAGCAAGGGGAAGGTATTAGCACCCCTCACCTCCATCGTACTCGATGGGACCCATTTAGCTAGTTTTATGAATGGGTGTTTGCGTAATGTTTGTGTTCTTTAATTTATTAATCGATAAAAGAAAAAGGATTTTTATTTTTTATTATTATGCTCGCCAAGACGCTTGTATCTTGTGCCTACGTATTCCCTCGTGCAATGGGAAAGTCAGAGCAATCGTAGTTCGAACGAACTACGAGTTTGTTGGTTAATCTTATGAAGGATGTTTAGTGTTTGGTTCAAAGGATCAAAGGTATTCAAGAGGTGTGCACCCCTTGTCACTTAATCACTTTGACTTAATTAAGAAAGATGTTTATTCAAAGGATCAAAGGTATTCAAGAGGTGTGCACCCCTTGTCACTTAATCACTTTGATTTAATTAAGAAAGATTTTTTTAAGTTTGATTCAAAGGATCAAAGGTATTCAAGAGGTGTGCACCCCTTGTCACTCGATCACTTCGATTTAATTAAGAGAGAATTTTAATATCTGATTCAAAGGATCAAAGGTATTCAAGAGGTGTGCACCCCTTGTCACTCGATCACTTCGATTTAATTAAGAAAGAAGATTATTCAAAGGATCAAAGGTATTCAAGAGGTGTGCACCCCTTGTCACTTAATCACTTTGATTTAATTAAGAAAGATTTTTATTCAAAGGATCAAAGGTATTCAAGAGGTGTGCACCCCTTGTCACTTAATCACTTCGATTTAATAAAAAAAGATTAACAACTTGACGTTGGATCAAGCGTTTTAAGGTTTATGAAATGAGTCTAATCGCACTTGGGCGGAAAAGACAATTTTTAAAATGAGATTCACACTTGGGTGAAATTTGCACGTGGGCAATGGAAAGACTTCGCGCTTGGGCGAAGAAGAAATAATGAGTTTGAATTGTTTTTGAAGTTTTTGCGAGAAGTTTTGAGATGGACTCGACATTAGATCGAGTATTTATTTGAATGAAAATTGTTTGTGAAAATGAATTGATTTTTATCATGATAGAGTTTAATTAACTAATTAAAATGTATTTAATTCATTAATTAAATTAATTAAAAATTAACTAGCATCATTAATTAATTTTAATTAATTAACAATATAGTCAAAATTTAATTAAAATGATTAATTAATCAAACTAATTAAATAATTAATTAAAATGAAGCATGATGGTTTTTAGGAGAAAAAGAAAAAAATCAGTTCATTGGGCTTGAAAAAAAAAACAAGTTTGGCCCATAAATAAACAGCATTGCCAAAAAAATAGAAACTAAACTGGATCGGGTCGATCCAGACCCGCCCCCTATTCTTATGCAAAATGAGTGTAATGAAAAACCCTATTTTTTTTCTTTTCAGCGGCTATCACTCTCTCTCACGATATCTCTGCTTCTCACTCGCGATTCTTTCTCATTCTCTCGGCTCTCTCTCGCGATTCATCTCTGTTTCACGATTTTGCCTCACGCCATGGATACAGAGCTTCGAGCTCTCTCATCAATCTCTCAATCTCGCTCTCAGTGAACGTTGCTTCTACACCTCTCACCTCTCTCGATTCACATGGTTTCTAATAAAAATAGAAATATACTACAACAATGAAACCTTCGATTCTCACTTCTCACCAAAAGGTTCTCATGATTCAACCTTCTCAACAATGCATCCTCTTATGATTTCTTACGATCTCTCTCGCAATATAGCCATGGAATATTCAGACAAAGACATGGAAACAACAAGTAAACCAGAGTCCCAACAAACCCTAAAACCCCAAATAGTTAATATTCAGCAATTGAAAGTTACAGGAAGCATAGTCAATACAAAAATGGAGAAGAAATAAGGTACTATATTTTGTTGTTTCTGCCCCCGCTTGATATTTTCTTCTCTCTTTGCACTGTTATCTCGTTGAGTTGCTGTGTGTTGTTCTTGCTGAGATATGATGATGGTGAGTTCGAGTAATTTGTGTTGCGTCCTGCGTGTGTGCGAGTTGTTGATTGTTCTGTTTGTGAGGTTAATGGTGGTGAGGTCTAAGAAATAAGGTATCGAGTGAAGATTGAAAATTGTGGCTGAGATTGAGGGGTCTGTTTGTTGAAGGTTTACGAAGGAGTATGGTGTTTTTTGGAGAGTGATTCGAGTAGAACTTTAGCAGAGGTTTTCTTAGGTTTTGGTGGCTGCCGCTCTAGGGTTTTTTCCGCCTTCCCCTTCTTGTTGTGAATCCCCCTGTTTTATAGACAGAATTATGGGTTTTGGGGGGAAAATATGATAGGTTTTGAACAATTATGGTAATTGTTTTTGTGCTTTTTCCTTTTGCAGGTTGTATGGCTATTTCAGTGCAAATTTTGGACAGATCATGCAGGGTTGATGGAGCAGATTATGTAGCAGGGTGGCAGCAAGAGGTGGAGCAGAAGAAACAGGGCTACAACGGGTAGAAGGACCATGTGGCTGTAACAAAAACCGTGAAAAGACAAAACCCAAATCTCTTTTTGTTTGACTTGTAATATTTGCAAAAATGTAACATAAAAAACATTATAAACTTCTATTTTTTTGTAATTTCAAAAGCAAGAAAAATGTAATAAAAAAAGTTACTTTATTATTACTAATGTTATTTAACACTAAAACAATTATATGTTTTTTCTGATTTTTTTTTTATAAAAGAAGAAGCTAGTTAAAACTTTATTATAACATTTAAATGCAAAGTTAAGTAAAAAATAAAAAATGCAAATATGATTTACTTATGCTAATTTAGATTAATAATTAATTAAATTATTAAAAGAAATATTAATTTCAATAATAATAAAATTGACTATTAATCCAATTAACAAATGATGCAAGAAAAAATAAATATCCAAAGTGTGAAAATCGATCACAATTCGGATGTGACGTGATTAGCAAGATGACTAGATCAATGGACTTCACAAACAGTCAACTATTAATTTGTATACACGAAAAATACAAATGATGCAAACGAATTTGATCGATGCTAATGCGAATGAATTAGATGAGAAAAACTTAGGTCAAAATTTAGGGTGCGACAGATGCCCCTATTTAATTATCTTTAGCCAGATAGCTCGAACGACTTTAGTCTTCGGGATATCAAGGAAAAAGGTAATTAAATACTAAGTGACCTGAATTTTGACCCTTGATGCGATGAAACGTCATGAATGCATGGATGCACGAACTCTTGTTGAGTGTATGAAGATGAAAAAAGTAAATTTTGTGGGGATTGATGAAATGATTGGAGAATTAATGGTACAAGGTGTCACAGGAGACAAACTACCACCATAGTAAAAAACGAATGAACTCCACAAAGGGAATATCTACAAAGCGACCCAATTGGAGAAAGAATTGTAACAAAAGGATATCCAAGTCCATTAGGGAATGGAATCCAACTCCATTGGAGAAGAGATTACAAATCTACAGGGGAAAATACCTCACTGGCGGAGAAACAAAAGAGATACACCGACGTTTACTGAAGGTGAGCTACCGACTTTTACTGAAGGTAGAGGAATGAAAGGTACACCGACGTTTACTGAAGGTGAACTACCAACGTTTACTGAAGGTAGAGGAATGAAAGATACACCGACGTTCACTGAAGGTGAACTACCGACTTTTACTGAAGGTGAACTACCAACGTTTACTGATGATAGAGAAATCTTCATCTGGACATCGACTTTTTACTTGAAGATGCAGGAATCTTGTCATCTGGATACCAACTTTCACTGAAGGCACAGGAATCTTCGTCTGGACATCGACATTTTACTTGAAGATGCAGGAATCTGGTCATCTGAATACCAACTTTTACAGAGGGCACAGGAATCTTCATCTGGACATCGACTTTTTACTTGAAGATGCAGGAATCTGGTCATCTGAATACCAACTTTTACTGAGGGCACAGGAATCTTCATCTGGACATCGACTTTTTACTTGAAGATGCAGGAATCTGGTCATCTGAATACCAACTTTTACTGAGGGCACAGGAATCTTCATCTGGACATCGACTTTTTACTTGAAGATGCAGGAATCTGGTCATCTGAATACCAACTTTTACTGAGGGCACAGGAATCTTCATCTGGACATCGACTTTTTACTTGAAGATGCAGGAATCTGGTCATCTGAATACCAACTTTTACTGAGGGCACAGGAATCTTCATCTGGACATCGACTTTTTACTTGAAGATGCAGGAATCTGGTCATCTGAATACCAACTTTTACTGAGGGTACAGGAATCTTCATCTGGACATCGACTTTTTACTTGACGATGCAGGGATCTTGTCATCTGAATACCAACTTTTACTGAAGGTACAGGAATCTTCATCTGGACATCGACTCTCACTTGAGGATGCAGGAATCTTGTCATCTGAATACCAACTTTTACTGATGGTACAGGAATCTTCATCTGGACATCGACTCTCACTCGAGGATGCAGGGATCTTGTCATCTGAATACCAACTTTTACTGATGGTACAGGAATCTTCATCTGGACATCGACTCTCACTCGAGGATGCAGGGATCTTGTCATCTGAATACCAACTTCTACTGAAGGTACAAGAATCTTCATCTGGACATCGACTCTCACTTGAGGATGCAGGAATCTTGTCATCTGGATACCAACTTTTACTGAAGGTACATGAATGACTTTATTAAAGGTGTAAAATAAATTCACTCTTGATCCAAATTTCATTGATTTGAAAGGTCTAAATGATTAGAGACAAAAATCAATACAGGAATGAGCTGGAGAGAAACGGTCAACCAAGACTCTTCCTCATGAGGAATAAGCTCATCTAAGGATTTATCCTATCCAAAATGGAAAGGAAAGCTAAAGCAAAACACTCCCACGAGGGATAAACTCAGTGGGGAATTTAGAAAGGATACATACTTTTCTGCTTATAGCTGACACTCTATTGGAGAGAGGGAATACACTACTTAGTGATAAACACAACCAAAATGGATTTAGGATCATTAGGAAATGCAAATGTGCATGAAAGGTGTAAGTATGAATGTATGAATGCCGTGCATATGCTGACAAAACGAACAAAACAGATAGACTGGAGATCTTCAAAACATCATAGTACAACGGGATACTCGACTAATCTTGACTGGATGGAGACTTCTACATAGAGCCTGTCTTTTATAACATCTTCTAGAAGAAATAAATTTATGCTGGAGATGAGAAAAATTTGATGGGAATAACATCCATTAGGGAAGTAAACCCTAGAGGGAAACCACACTTGTCAGAGAATCTTACTAGCGGCGGAACCACGCTCACTGGGATAACCCAAAGCGAAACTGCAAACATCAATTGTTGGAGAAGCTTTAGAATTGCTTGGGGAATCAGGATCGCCACTTAGGAAAAAACAGAATCAACTTACTCTATTGGGGAAATTAAAGATCAACTAGAAAACCCCCAAAATTCGTAAGGTTTCAAACACTCTCAATACTGAAACAAATAAATCAGTCGGAGGAGAACCACCATCAACCAATCAAATCATGATTCACAAATCACTGAAGAATCTTATGCACTGTTGTAAATGAGGATCTGAGATCTTATGCCCCTATGCTTGGCACTTGGAAGGAAATTGCCCCTGAATGTTGAGCCCTTTAAGTAATCGGCTTCACTATTTCAGTAATGTAACATGCCCCAGTGTGAGCCTTTGAGAGACTTTGTCTCGAGGTAACTGCCCCAGATCAACTGGATCTTGAAATAACTTGCCCCAAGTTAACTATGCTTGGGAAGAATGTGCCCTTGATTGAATCACTTGCAGATACCTAATTTCACACATATGCAATTCCTTTAATGCTAAGTGCTGACTTGCAGTTAATTCAAAATGGTAATTTTAATGCAACATATATGCAAAATTTTGAAAACAAATCATTTATTGGAATAGTAAAGGTATAACAAAAGGTGAATCCTTATGAGGAAATTTTTTGAAATTCAATTTGTGAAAGATAATGTGACAGCATGATGTCAACACAGATGATTAGCAAATAAATTAGGAGTCAAGTTAACACAACCTTGCAGTAGTATGCTTTCAAAATAAACCTTGCTTCAATTAGGTCTTTTTAGGGTTGTAATGTGGTCAGGTTCACGGTTTATGAAACAAAGGATATAGGCTCAAATTTTAATTTTAACCCACCCATTCTTCGTGATGTTCTCCAGTCCTATGTTCAGTTACTTGACACATGTATTCAATTTCCAAGAGGATTTGAAAATGGTGGTTTGAGAACCAATTACCTTTGAGGCGACAATTAACTATTCTTCTTTGGAAGTCACACAAGCTTATTCTTACTTTTCTTTTGACAATGATCTTTTATGATATTTCAATCTAGCGGAATGCCCTAATTTTTGCCTAAGTCTCCTTTTTAGGTTTTGACTTAGCGGGCCTTTCTATTTTTTCTTCTTTTTTTTTTTTATTTATTTTTTGAACAACTTGTGTGACGTTTGTCCATTTGATTAGAGAATTTATAGACTGCGTCTGCCACATTGATGGTTCCAGAGAGTACAACTGTCATAAGCTTTGGATTTTCACTACTTCTTCGACATTGTGTACGAAGAGAGGACACAGTTGAACCTCTTTTGGGATGGTCCCTTCAGAAATGAATGATTCTCTTGGAAATCAAATGAATTAGTCATTGTAACTAAATAACTACCCTGCCCCAGGTTAATATTTAAGGGTTTTGATTTTTTTGGAAATAAACACCAACTTCTAGGCTCAAAGGGGTTAACGAGGGATTATCTTCCTTATAACTCCAGTGTTTGGGGATTTGAAACAATGCCTGTACATCGTTAGCAAAGTTTTATTCGAAAGCATACTATTTCAATTCGTGTATTTCGTTTTCATCATTCTCCCTCCAATACTTGTTTAAACAAAAGTACGATAAAGGAAATGGGAGAAACAAAGACATTTTTTTGTTTTGTTTTTGTAAAGAAAGTAAAAAAAACAGAGTGAAACGAATGGATTGATTCATTTCATTAATACTACCATTAAGTTTAACAATGTTTTTTAAAAGCAAATAAACACTTAGTAATCAAGGAAAAAACTACAAATGCAAATGATAAAAGTGGCTCAATGATCTTCTTTGATTGGCTTTGAGGAGACGATTCAGGAAGTCATCACACTGATCATGGCATAGGATTGGTGACCATATTAGGACTGATATCCTTGAAAGAGAGTATCTCATTGTCAACCAGACCTTGAACTATTTCCTTCAGGACATTGCAATCTTCAATGGAGTGACCTGATATCCCACTATGAAAATCACACTTGACGTTTGGATCGTATTCCTTGGGAAATGGAAACTTTGCAGGTCGGGTTGGTCTGGGAGCCACCAATGAGTTCTGAATCAACACAGGATACAACTCTGTATAAGTCATAGGAATAGTATCAAAGCGGCGAGGCCTCTTTTGTTGTTTCCTCAATGTTTTATTCAGCTTCTTTCCTTGCCACTGATAACCTTGGCTTTGTCGAGGGACAAGCAAAGATTGTTGATCAGGAATTTTTGAAAAGGAGGGTTGAGAAGGATCCATAGGAGACAGGCCATGGGTTTCCACTTGAGCAACCACTGGATAATACTGCCTTTGGGCTATAGGAGCTTGCACTTCTGATGCAATGATCGGTGGAGAGATTTTTCCACCTTTCAGTAAGACTTCCAGAATTCCCACGATATGATTCATCTGCTCCCTCAACTGGCCAACTTCCGCTCTCAACAACTTTTGGTCTTGTTGAAGTTCTTCCATAGTCTTGAGGAATCAGCTTCTAGTCAATGTTTCGAGGAATCAACTTGACGATTGAGGGTGACAAAATGAAAGAGACAGTTGGAATGAGGTATAAGGACAACATGGATGTATGCATGATGCAAATGATATGCAATGGCATGCAATATTGAATGTAAAGCGTGATAACAAAACAACCTATAGGAAGGCTCTTTAAGTTAGGATAGTTCTAAGTTCTTTACCCAAAAAATCCCCTCACAAGGTTAGCTCTAAAGTTTTTTGGATATAACGGTTCCTAGAGGCACCCAAGCATGATCAGAATTTCATCATGCGACAGGTGAACCGTCTTATAACGAACTTCATGAATATGCAACCTCTAGGCGAGGTTATTGTATCAATCAGACAAGGAGTGCACCTTGGGGATCGATACATAACTTCTTTAGATGGAACGGGTTCTAAAAGGTCCTTGGAGTTAGCGACAAAATCAGATTTCGGCCATGCGATGGGCGAACCATCTTATGACAAATCTCATGACTAAGTCTCCTCCAAGTGGGGTTTTCGTATTAGCCATTCAAGGTGTTCACCTTGGGGGCTAGCACTACACAACCACCTCCTAACTTATGTTTTTTCTCTTGTTTTTCAAAAGCTCGGGTTGAGAGCTTCACTCAAGCATCATTCCCATTCCCACAGATGAATATATATATAGCAATATAAATACAAGTAATAAAGCAAGAGTAAAGAAACATAAATAATACAGGAGTAAACATAAATAACACATGAGCACAAGAATAAGCATAAAGAACATAATTATAAACATAAAGAACGTAAGAGTAAGCAAACAAAGGCAAACACTTAAACATAAACTAAACTAAACTAGGGTTGACTCTCTTAAGATTTCTACCTGTCCCCAGCAGAGTCGCCAATTCTGTAGCGCTAAAAATTACTCGAAGTGTCTACACACTCGAAAAAGAACAGAGTCGCCACCGATCTTTATTTATTCCAAAAATGGAAAGGGAAAATGTCGAATAAAACCCATGAATAAAACAAATGGATAAGACGGTCATTGTAACCAAATTAGGGTTCGGGAATCGGTTAAGCAAGGGGAAGGTATTAGCACCCCTCACCTCCATCGTACTCGATGGGACCCATTTAGCTAGTTTTATGAATGGGTGTTTGCGTAATGTTTGCGTTCTTTAATTTATTAATCGATAAAAGAAAAAGGATTTTTATTTTTTATTATTATGCTCGCCAAGACGCTTGTATCTTGTGCCTACGTATTCCCTCGTGCAATGGGAAAGTCAGAGCAATCGTAGTTCGAACGAACTACGAGTTTGTTGGTTAATCTTATGAAGGATGTTTAGTGTTTGGTTCAAAGGATCAAAGGTATTCAAGAGGTGTGCACCCCTTGTCACTTAATCACTTTGACTTAATTAAGAAAGATGTTTATTCAAAGGATCAAAGGTATTCAAGAGGTGTGCACCCCTTGTCACTTAATCACTTTGATTTAATTAAGAAAGATTTTTTTAAGTTTGATTCAAAGGATCAAAGGTATTCAAGAGGTGTGCACCCCTTGTCACTCGATCACTTCGATTTAATTAAGAGAGAATTTTAATATCTGATTCAAAGGATCAAAGGTATTCAAGAGGTGTGCACCCCTTGTCACTCGATCACTTCGATTTAATTAAGAAAGAAGATTATTCAAAGGATCAAAGGTATTCAAGAGGTGTGCACCCCTTGTCACTTAATCACTTTGATTTAATTAAGAAAGATTTTTATTCAAAGGATCAAAGGTATTCAAGAGGTGTGCACCCCTTGTCACTTAATCACTTCGATTTAATAAAAAAAGATTAACAACTTGACGTTGGATCAAGCGTTTTAAGGTTTATGAAATGAGTCTAATCGCACTTGGGCGGAAAAGACAATTTTTAAAATGAGATTCACACTTGGGTGAAATTTGCACGTGGGCAATGGAAAGACTTCGCGCTTGGGCGAAGAAGAAATAATGAGTTTGAATTGTTTTTGAAGTTTTTGCGAGAAGTTTTGAGATGGACTCGACATTAGATCGAGTATTTATTTGAATGAAAATTGTTTGTGAAAATGAATTGATTTTTATCATGATAGAGTTTAATTAACTAATTAAAATGTATTTAATTCATTAATTAAATTAATTAAAAATTAACTAGCATCATTAATTAATTTTAATTAATTAACAATATAGTCAAAATTTAATTAAAATGATTAATTAATCAAACTAATTAAATAATTAATTAAAATGAAGCATGATGGTTTTTAGGAGAAAAAGAAAAAAATCAGTTCATTGGGCTTGAAAAAAAAAAACAAGTTTGGCCCATAAATAAACAGCATTGCCAAAAAAATAGAAACTAAACTGGATCGGGTCGATCCAGACCCGCCCCCTATTCTTATGCAAAATGAGTGTAATGAAAAACCCTATTTTTTTTCTTTTCAGCGGCTATCACTCTCTCTCACGATATCTCTGCTTCTCACTCGCGATTCTTTCTCATTCTCTCGGCTCTCTCTCGCGATTCATCTCTGTTTCACGATTTTGCCTCACGCCATGGATACAGAGCTTCGAGCTCTCTCATCAATCTCTCAATCTCGCTCTCAGTGAACGTTGCTTCTACACCTCTCACCTCTCTCGATTCACATGGTTTCTAATAAAAATAGAAATATACTACAACAATGAAACCTTCGATTCTCACTTCTCACCAAAAGGTTCTCATGATTCAACCTTCTCAACAATGCATCCTCTTATGATTTCTTACGATCTCTCTCGCAATATAGCCATGGAATATTCAGACAAAGACATGGAAACAACAAGTAAACCAGAGTCCCAACAAACCCTAAAACCCCAAATAGTTAATATTCAGCAATTGAAAGTTACAGGAAGCATAGTCAATACAAAAATGGAGAAGAAATAAAGTACTATATTTTGTTGTTTCTGCCCCCGCTTGATATTTTCTTCTCTCTTTGCACTGTTATCTCGTTGAGTTGCTGTGTGTTGTTCTTGCTGAGATATGATGATGGTGAGTTCGAGTAATTTGTGTTGCGTCCTGCGTGTGTGCGAGTTGTTGATTGTTCTGTTTGTGAGGTTAATGGTGGTGAGGTCTAAGAAATAAGGTATCGAGTGAAGATTGAAAATTGTGGCTGAGATTGAGGGGTCTGTTTGTTGAAGGTTTACGAAGGAGTATGGTGTTTTTTGGAGAGTGATTCGAGTAGAACTTTAGCAGAGGTTTTCTTAGGTTTTGGTGGCTGCCGCTCTAGGGTTTTTTCCGCCTTCCCCTTCTTGTTGTGAATCCCCCTGTTTTATAGACAGAATTATGGGTTTTGGGGGGAAAATATGATAGGTTTTGAACAATTATGGTAATTGTTTTTGTGCTTTTTCCTTTTGCAGGTTGTATGGCTATTTCAGTGCAAATTTTGGACAGATCATGCAGGGTTGATGGAGCAGATTATGTAGCAGGGTGGCAGCAAGAGGTGGAGCAGAAGAAACAGGGCTACAACGGGTAGAAGGACCATGTGGCTGTAACAAAAACCGTGAAAAGACAAAACCCAAATCTCTTTTTGTTTGACTTGTAATATTTGCAAAAATGTAACATAAAAAACATTATAAACTTCTATTTTTTTGTAATTTCAAAAGCAAGAAAAATGTAATAAAAAAAGTTACTTCATTATTACTAATGTTATTTAACACTAAAACAATTATATGTTTTTTCTGATTTTTTTTTTATAAAAGAAGAAGCTAGTTAAAACTTTATTATAACATTTAAATGCAAAGTTAAGTAAAAAATAAAAAATGCAAATATGATTTACTTATGCTAATTTAGATTAATAATTAATTAAATTATTAAAAGAAATATTAATTTCAATAATAATAAAATTGACTATTAATCCAATTAACAAATGATGCAAGAAAAAATAAATATCCAAAGTGTGAAAATCGATCACAATTCGGATGTGACGTGATTAGCAAGATGACTAGATCAATGGACTTCACAAACAGTCAACTATTAATTTGTATACACGAAAAATACAAATGATGCAAACGAATTTGATCGATGCTAATGCGAATGAATTAGATGAGAAAAACTTAGGTCAAAATTTAGGGTGCGACACAGGTGTCTCATCCCACAAAAAAGAGGAACAAAACGATTTTTCGCCCGCGACAGAAAAATGGCGACTTCACTGGGGACCATCTTTTTATTGTTTCCAAAGGAAGGGTTAATTCTAATTATTGTTTTTATTTTAATTTTTGTTACATGCGTGATTCTTTGGCTCTGTTACTTGTGTGGTTCTGTTACAAGTGATACATTATGGACAAATCCTAACCCGGATTAAGTACACATAAGAAATTAGGTGGAGGGTATAGTCATGTGCAGGCGCACTTGAGAATCCTTCCGCTCAGTGGAGGTTCCTTGTTGGTAATATATGTTTAGCATGCTTTCGTAGCGAAGACATTATTGCCGCATTGAACTGTAGAAGCTGAGAGACCGTAGAACCCCAACCCATCCTGGCCTTATTAGGACGTGGTGCAGAAACGATCCAGGTGAAGACTTGGATAGTTGTCATGCGGAGAACCACACTCAGACGAGTTTTTCTTGAGAATATTTCTGGCTCATCAGTTTAGTTGTGAAAGCCGGTAATATCCGAAAGAAAAATGTAGACTCTGACGTATCAGTAGAACATGTTGTACAGGTGATTAACTAGATATATCCCTATTTGGTTCTCTGACCTCATGCTCGTGACGCTGGACCTTTGAACCTGTGTGTACTATGTTTGAATTACCACGTTTGTGTACCATGTTTGCGTTACCATTATCATGTCTGTTTTACCATGTTTGAATATGTGGCATTCATGCATCCACGCATTCATACATTCAAAAAAAAAAAACCCATTTTTTTTCATAAAAACATGATTTTTCCAAAGATTTAGAGAAATTTTCTTTGCAAACATTTTAGGATTTAGTCATGGAAGAAGTAAAAAGGCATACCAAGAAATACGGTTTCAAAGCGCCTGATGTGGGAAAACTGATAGAGTTAGCATCTTCTGTACAAAATCCTTCCAATTTTAGGAAAAGTTATGGAAAACTTTTGCCTATCTTGAACACTCATGTTGATGAAGGACTTCTCAAAACTTTGGTTCAGTTCTATGATCCCGTCTACCGTTGTTTCACCTTTCCAGACTACCAGTTGGTACCGACCTTGGAAGAATATGCCAATCTTTTGGGTATCCCTGTGTCTGACAAAATACCCTTCAATGGTTTGGAAGCCATTCCTAAGTCACATGTCATTGCAACAAATATCCATTTGAAAAAGTCTGAAGTAGAGAGTAATTGGACTACCAAAGGAAACCTCCCGGGTTTAACCTCACACTTCCTAATAAAGAAAGCCTTTGATTTCATCGAAACTGGTAGCATGATAGCTTTTGAAGCTGTACTAGCCTTGCTCATCTATGGGTTGGTTCTGTTTCCCAATGTCGACAACTTTGTTGATATCAATGCCATAAAGATCTTTCTGATTGGAAATCCTGTTCCGACTTTACTTGGTGACATGTATTTCTCTGTCCATCATAGGAATCGCCAAGGCGGTGGAATCATTGTATGTTGTGCACCTTTGTTGTTCAAATGGATTGTTTCACACTTACCTGAGTCTCCTATTTTCACAGAAAACCGAGAAGGTTTGCGTTGGCCTCGAAGACTTATGTCTCTTACTAATAATGATATCCGTTGGTATACCTTGGCTCGCTGTGGTACAGAAACCATTGAAAGTTGTGGAGAGTTCGCCAACGTACCCCTCATTGGTACACAAGGAGGAATTAACTACAATCCGATCTTAGCCCGACGACAACTCGGGTATGCAAATTCAGTTAAACCTGTTGGTCTCGCAGTAGAAAGCTACTTCTATCAAGAAAGGGAAGATCCTCAAAGGTTGAAGACAAGAATGATGAGAGCTTGGTACGACGTCCGATGGAAAGAAAAAGGTGAGGAAAGGAATTGCATTGCTACGGACGCCTACACCTGCTGGGTAAAGAAAAGAGCAAAGGAGTTTCAAATGCCTTATGATTATGAAAAACCCATGTCTCTTGCAGTATCTCAATTGCCCAACATTCCCACTATGGAGGAATACCAAGACACTTTAGCCAAGATGAGGTTAGAGAAAAATGCTTGGGAGCACAAGTTTCGCAGGACCGATATGGAAAACAGAAGGTTGAAGAAACAAGTGAAAGATCACGAAGAAACTCTCTACTGTCAAGATGGATGGCTCATGAGTAAAGATGAGAAGATTCGTCAGAAAGACGCTGCAATCAAGAGGTACATCAAAGAAAGCAAGAAAAAACCTGAAGGTTCAACAAGCAACGCTCCAACTCCTGACGATTGGAAGAATATTGTTGACAAGCTAAAGACCGAAAAGGCCGAATTGAAAGCTTACTATGGGAAAGAAATCATGAAGCTCAAGCTGCACAATGCATTTGGTTCTTCGTCTGATGAAGATGCTTAGGATTGTTTAGCTCTTTATTTATCATTTGCTTTTGTAAGGAGCTACGCTCCAATGTTGTAACATTTCCCATTATTGTAATAAAAAAATGAATGAATAAAAGATCAGTTTGTGTACAAATGTTTGCAAGAAAATAATCTTTAAAATATTTGGAAAAATCATAAATTTCTTTTTACATACATCATTCTGCATATCGAGTCTGTTGTATAGGGTCTCATCTTTTGGATCTTTCTCCATTAGATCGTCAAGCTGTCGCGTCTCAAAGTTTCTCGACCGCGCTCGCAATCAGATCACAGATACAATACTCGTTCAAGCAGAAGAAGAGTAATGGAACACTCTGAACAAGAGAATGTTGAGCTCCGTGGTACAGTGACCACCCTTCAGGAAAAGTTGGAAAGTCTCACTACTCTGGTTGACTCCTTAATGGCCGCACAGAATCAGCCGCCGCCACCCAACAGTCAAGCAACAGTAACATCTGAAGTCACTACTCCAGTTTCTACGGTTGCATTCGGCATTCCATCTTTCTCCATGCCAGAAGGTTGGGGCACGCCTTTTAGCTTTGGTACAGGTTTCCGCCATAATGTTTCTGGGGTTCAAACATCCACAACTGAAGCGCCTGCTGCTCAGAGTTCACAGTTCACTCCAAATCAGGGGATAACTTTTTCTCAAATCACTATGGCACTTTCTCAACCCACTATGACGGTTCTGACTCCTATGGTTCACACTGTTCCTTACGGAGACAATGAGATTTATCATGATCAGGGTGATAGCACAAATCAGCGAAGTCTTGTGGGAGATCTCCAAGAACAGTTTAACAAGATGCAGTTGGAAGTTAAAGCTATCCGTGGAAAAGATTTGTTTGGAAAGAATGCCCAGGAGCTATGTTTGGTTCCCAGTGTACAAATACCAGCTAAATTCAAGGTCCCAGACTTTGAGAAGTACAAAGGTAGTTCTTGTCCGCAAAGTCATCTCGTGATGTATGCCAGAAAGATGTCTACTTATGCAGACAATCATCAGTTGCTTATCCATTACTTTCAAGACAGTTTGACTGGTGCCGCACTGAAGTGGTACACAGGTTTGGATAGCACCAATATTCGGACTTTCAATGACCTAGGCGAGGCCTTTGTCCGACAATACAAGTATAACTCGGATATGGCTCCAGACCGAGATCAGCTTCGATCCATGGCTCAGAAAGACCATGAAGCTTTCAAAGAATATGCCCAACGATGGAGAGAAACCGCTGCTCAGATTAATCCACCGTTAAAAGAGAAAGAGATGACAAAGATCTTCTTGAATACTCTCAGTCCGTTTTATTATGAACGCATGATTGCTAGTGCTCCAAGTGATTTCACCGAAATGGTAAACATGGGGATGCGTCTAGAAGAAGGAGTCCGAACCGGACGTCTGACTAAAGAAGGTGGATCTTCAAGCGGAACCAAAAAGTTCGGAAGTGGTTTCCAAAAGAAGAAAGAACAAAGTGTTGACATGGTATCCCAAGGGAGGCCGAGAGGAAATGTCAATCGTCAGCGACAGGTTGCTTCTATCACACCAGTCGTTAACACAACACCAAATCCGGGATTCACTCCTCAGTTTCAACAACAACAGCCTCGACAACAGGCTCAGCAGTTAAACAATAATCAGAATCGAGTACAAAGAGCTCCACAGTTTGATCCGATTCCGATGACCTACACAGAATTGTACCCTGCACTGATTGAAAGAGGCCTTATTCAAACTAAAGCACCACCACCAGTACCTGAGAGACTCCCATGGTGGTACAAAGCTGAGGTTTCATGCCCTTATCATCAAGGGGCACCTGGCCATGATCTTGAGCATTGCATAGCTTTGAAATACGAAGTTCAGAGGTTGGTTAGATCTAATCTCCTCTCTTTCAGAAATTTGAATCCTAATGTGCAAGCAAATCCGCTGCCCAATCATGGAGGGCATGTTGTAAACATGGTGTATGGATGTCCTGGCCAATACCGAGTCTATAATATCAATTTCTCAAGAGCCGATTTGGTACAAATGCACGCTACTCTTTGTCGAGGGCCGAATTTTCGCCAGCATCAATACGGTTCCTGTAGAATATGTTGTGTGGATCCTCACGGGTGTTCGATTGTGAGAAGAGATCTCCAAGTTTTGCTAGATAATGGTACTATTGAGATCTACAGAAATAGGGATGAAAATGAAGTTAACATGATAGGATGTTATCCGCATGAGCTTTTAGTCTCAGATATCAACTCGGAAATGCCTACAGTTAACGTCATCGTTCCTCATTTCAACATGCCTGAGCGCATGGAAGTTACTTACAACAAGCCGAAGGTTCCTGTTGCTCCTTTAATCATTTGTCTACCTGGACCTGTTCCTTATGACTCTGACAAGGCAGTTCCATACAACTACAATGCCACAATGATAAAGAATGGACAAGAAGTTCCTTTACCTACTCTTTCATCTGTCGTGAATATAGCCGATGTGAGTCGAGTAACAAGAAGTGGACGTGTGTATACTCCACTACCTCCGAAGCAGCCTGTTGCTCCTGCTACCGGGCAAAATCCTGTCAATACACCAGTAGAGAATCTTGTGGAAACTCCTGTCAGTAATCCAAACACTGATGTTGGTCAATCCAGTGGAACCAATGTCAATCCTGACTTTGATGAAATTTTGAAGCTTATCAAAAGAAGTGAATACAAGATTGTGGATCAGCTTATGCAGACTCCTTCAAAAATCTCAATACTTTCATTGCTGTTGAATTCAGAAGCCCACAGGGAAGCCCTGATGAAAGTCTTAGATCAAGCTTTTGTAGACCATGATGTGACTGTTGATCACTTTGATGGGATAATAGCCAACATAACAGCTTGCAACAATTTAAGCTTCTGTGATGAAGAACTCCCCGAGGAGGGTAGAAATCACAATCTTGCTTTGCACATTTCTATGAACTGTCAGTCAGACTCTTTGTCCAATGTGTTGGTAGACACCGGATCTTCCTTGAATGTTATGCCAAAGACGACTCTTGCTCGCTTGTCTTACCAAGGAATGCCTATGAAATTCAGTGGTGTAGTAGTCAAAGCATTTGATGGATCGCGAAAATCTGTTATTGGTGAAGTCAACCTTCCCATGACAATTGGTCCACATACGTTTCAAATCACCTTCCAAGTCATGGACATTCAAGCTGCTTATAGCTGTCTGTTAGGACGACCATGGATCCATGAAGCAGGGGCAGTAACTTCTACGCTCCATCAAAAGTTAAAGTTTGTAACAAATGGAAAATTGGTAACAATAAGTGGAGAACAAGCCTTGATGGTGAGCCATTTATCCAATTTCTCCTTCATTGGTGCTGATGATGTGGAAGGAACTCAGTTCCAAGGTCTCTCTTTAGAAGACGAATCTTCCAAGAAGAAAACATCGATCTATTCTTACAAAGAGGCAGTGAAAGTAGTGAAAGATGGAACTACCACTGGCTGGGGGCAAGTTGTGATCCCGACCAAGAATGAAACTAGAGCAGGTCTCGGATGTTCACCAACATTCTCAAACTGCACCAAGAAGGATGAAACCCTTCGTCCGATCAAAGAAACATTCATTAGTGGAGGATTCCTTATCCCAATTCCTCAAGAGGTTAATGTCCTTATCGAAGAATGCATCGAAGAAGGTCTACCCGATACTGAAGAAGAATGGAAATGTTATCTCAATGACTCGGGATACATATCTCAGGAAGAACCATATCCTCCTTCAGAGAAATCCAAAGGCAAAGAAATTGAACCTGTTCCTGCAGAAATCTGGGACACCTTGGGACAACCAAGTGGAAAATTTGATTATATGGTGAAATACACTGCACCTGAAAGTTACAAGATTGCGATTGAGGATATCCAACCAACTGGATGGGGAGATTCCTTTGAATATAATAGTCAACCAGAAGAGGCTTATCAGCCCTGTCAATTTTCTCAGCAACCTGAAATTACTGGAGATTTCGGATTCAATGCATCTGCCAAGGTTTATAATCCTGAAGATGGTTATTATCACATAAATGCCATTTTTGAAGATGAAGGGGAAGATGGTCCCGCAACTGACTCGGAAAGTGTCGCTGACAATGAGTCTCTTCATCCTGAAGACTGGGAAGAACATCCTGAAAATTCTGAAGATTGTGACTCGTCTTATGCTCTTCAAGAAGTAGAAGAAGACCGTTTCAACTCTACAAAGAACAAGGTTGACAAACCAGGACCTTCAAATCCTGCTCGACCAGCGGTCAATGTCAATACTGAAGATAATTCTGGGGAGAACTTTCCTGAATACATAATACACAGAGGAGTTCGTTGCTACTGGAAGGCTGTCGACGTTCCGAATGTTGTTCGCCGCTCAAAGTAATCACCTCGCTGTTATTTTGACCTCCTGCCTTGCCCAAAGCAGAGAGATGTTTTATAGGGCTTTTCTTTTAAATGTTCCGCCCAAATAACTTTGTGTATAGGGCTTTGTTTTAAAAGTTTCCCTCTTTGTCCTGCCCAAGGCAAATGAGTTTGTGTTTAGGGCTTTGTTTCAAAAATGAATCATAAATAAAGTGTCATTTTGAATTCCCTACATTATATGTTTTATTTTTGCTTTTTTCTGGAAATGGTAATCCTAAAAAACCAAAATAAAATAAAAAAAAAACTTTCAAAAAAAATCTGCATACACTCCTGCATTCATAAATTTTCTGAAATAAATATAAATCACATGTGCAGATTTACTATTGATAAACCCATTGAATGCAATAACCCTATGCCCTCTCCCAACTTTGAGTTTCCTGTGTTCGAAGCCGAAGAAGAGGAAGAAGAGGAGATCCCGGACGAGATCTCTCGATTACTTAAGCACGAGGAAAGAGCCATTCTGCCTCACAAAGAGCCTTTAGAAAAAATCAACTTGGGTTCTGAAGAAGACAAAAAAGAAGTGACCATTGGATCGCTGCTTGATGCTGATATCAAGAGTAAGTTGACAGACCTTCTCAAAGAATATGTTGACGTGTTTGCCTGGTCCTACCAAGACATGCCTGGGTTGGATACCAATATTGTTCAGCATTACTTGCCATTGAAGCCAGAATGTCCGCCAGTTAAGCAGAAATTGCGAAGGACTCACCCTGATATGGCAAACAAGATCAAAGTGGAAGTTCAAAAGCAACTCGACGCAGGTTTTCTTGTCACCTCTGAGTATCCTCAATGGTTGGCTAACATAGTGCCAGTTCCGAAAAAAGATGGCAAAGTCCGAATGTGTGTTGATTACCGTGACTTGAACAAAGCCAGTCCAAAAGATGACTTTCCATTACCACATATCGACATGCTGGTCGATAACACCGCTAAGTTCAACGTCTTTTCCTTCATGGACGGGTTCTCCGGTTATAATCAGATCAAGATGGCTCCTGAAGACATGGAGAAGACATCTTTCATCACCCCATGGGGGACATTTTGCTACAAAGTGATGCCGTTTGGATTAAAGAATGAAGGCGCAACTTACCAAAGGGCAATGACTACTCTCTTTCATGACATGATGCATAAAGAAATAGAAGTTTATGTGGACGACATGATAGCCAAGTCCAGCACAGAAGAAGAACATATTGAATACCTTCTGAAGTTGTTTCAACGACTAAGGAAATATCAGCTTCGCTTGAATCCTAACAAATGTACTTTTGGGGTTAGATCTGGAAAACTCTTGGGTTTCATTGTCAGCCAAAGAGGTATTGAAGTGGATCCCGACAAAGTCAGAGCTATTCAAGAGATGCCTGCACCAAAAACTGAAAAGCAAGTAAGAGGATTTCTCGGACGATTGAACTATATCTCCAGATTTATCTCTCAAATGACTGCTACTTGTGGGCCAATTTTCAAGCTTCTCCGCAAAGATCAAGGGGTTGTATGGACTGAAGATTGCCAGAAAGCGTTTGACAGTATCAAAGAGTACCTGTTAGAACCACCAATATTGATTCCTCCAGTTGAAGGAAGACCATTAATCATGTACCTTACTGTGTTGGAAGAATCCATGGGCTGTATGCTTGGACAGCAAGATGAAACCGGTAAGAAGGAACATGCCATCTATTACTTGAGTAAGAAATTCACAGACTGTGAGTCTCGTTACTCCATGCTCGAAAAAACATGTTGTGCTTTGGCTTGGGCTTCAAAACGTCTCCGCCAATACATGATCAACAATACTACTTGGTTAATCTCCAAAATGGATCCGATCAAGTATGTCTTTGAAAAGCCTGCCTTAACAGGAAGGATTGCCCGATGGCAAATGCTGTTATCCGAATATGACATTGAATACCGTGCTTAAAAAGCGGTCAAAGGAAGCATTCTCGCCGATCACTTGGCGCATCAACCAATCAATGAATATCAATCTCTCAAGTTTGACTTTCCTGATGAAGATGTCTTGTACTTGAAGATGAAAGATTGTGATGAACCGTTACCTGAAGAAGGTCCTGAGCCTGGATCAAGATGGGGCCTAATTTTTGATGGAGCAGTAAACGCATTTGGCAATGGAATTGGGGCAATCATCATCACTCCCAAGGGTACTCATATCCCATTCTCCGCCAGACTGCTATTTGATTGTACCAACAACATCGCAGAATATGAAGCTTGTATCATGGGTCTCGAAGAAGCCATTGATTTAAGGATCAAGATCCTAGACATATATGGAGATTCAGCCCTCGTGATCAACCAAATCAAAGACAAATGGGAAACTTACCACCCCGGCTTGATTCCTTACAGAGATTATGCAAGACGTCTGTTGACTTTCTTCAACAAGGTTGAATTGCATCATATACCTCGAGATCAGAATCGAATGGCAGACGCTTTAGCTACTCTATCTTCCATGTTCAAAGTCAATCACTGGAATGATATGCCTACAGTCAGAATCACGCGCCTTGAAAGGCCCGCCTATGTGTTTGCAACCGAAGCCGTCATTGATGATAAACCGTGGTTTCACGACATCAAACGCTTCCTTCAAACTCAAGAGTACCCGCTTGGGGCATCAAACAAAGATAAGAAAACTCTAAGGAGGCTTTCTGGCAGTTTCTTCCTGAACGGAGATGTGCTATACAAAAGAAACTTCGACATGGTTTTGCTCAGATGCGTGGATAGACACGAAGCAGACATGTTAATGCATGAAGTGCATGAAGGGTCCTTTGGAACTCATTCAAATAGGCATGCAATGTCCAAGAAGATCTTAAGAGCAGGATACTATTGGTTGACAATGGAATCTGATTGTTGTAAACACGTGAAGAGATGTCACAAGTGCCAGATCTACGCAGATAAGATCCATGTGCCACCGACTCTACTCAACGTTCTCTCATCTCCATGGCCTTTTTCCATGTGGGGGATCGACATGATTGGAATGATCGAACCGAAAGCTTCAAACGGTCATCGTTTCATCTTGGTAGCTATTGATTACTTCACCAAATGGGTCGAAGCAGCATCTTACGCCAATGTTACAAGACAAGTGGTTGTGAGGTTTATCAAGAATAACATCATTTGCCGATATGGTATTCCCAGCAAGATCATTACTGATAATGGTTCAAACTTGAACAACAAGATGATGAAAGAACTGTGTGAGGAATTCAAGATTGAGCATCATAACTCTTCTCCTTACAGACCGAAAATGAACGGCGCCGTGGAAGCCGCCAACAAGAACATTAAGAAGATCGTCCAGAAAATGGTCGTCACTTACAAAGACTGGCATGAAATGCTGCCATTTGCTTTACATGGGTACCGTACTTCAGTGCGTACTTCGACAGGGGCAACTCCCTTTTCTCTAGTATACGGCATGGAAGCTGTGCTCCCCGTAGAAGTTGAAATCCCATCAATGAGAGTCCTCATGGAGACTAAGTTGTCAGAGGCTGAATGGTGTCAAAGCAGATACGATCAGTTGAACTTAATCGAAGAAAAACGTATGACTGCTCTATGCCATGGACAGTTATACCAAGCAAGAATGAAACAAGCCTTCAACAAAAAGGTTCGACCTCGTGAATTTCAAGAAGGCAACCTCGTGCTTAAAAAGATCTTGTCTTTTCAACCAGATTCTAGGGGCAAATGGTCTCCTAATTACGAAGGCCCGTATGTTGTCAAAAGAACATTTTCTGGCGGCGCCATGACTCTTGCAACCATGGATGGTGATGAACTCCCACATCCTGTAAATGCTGATGCAGTCAAGAAATACTTTGTCTAAAAATTACAAAAGAACAGCTCGGTAAGTCGAAAACCCGCAAAGGGCGACTTAGGCAAAAATGAGCGTCTCGGTGGACTGAAAACCCGAAAGGGCGGTCCAGGCAAAAATTAGAGACAATAAACAGAAAAAAATCATCCTGGTAGATTGAAAACCTGAAAGGGCAATCTAGGCAAAAATTAGGGATTTATGACAAAGTAACTGCATCAGTCCATACTTCGTCACCTGAGGAGTCTTTCTCATCAAAGGATCTTCAATCAAATCATCACCAATCTGAAGCAACAAGCACAGTTGGAACTCAAAGTTGTTAAGGGAATAGTGGTTATTGCTTTCAATGTAGCCTTTTCCGCATAATTACCATTTCCAACTTTTGTAAATACTCCATGGAATCACGCCTTTAGCTGATTACCATCCTATTAAATAAATTTGAGCCTTGTGCCCATTTGTTTGCAATCTTTAATTTCTTTCAGCTTGCAAAATGACGCTTTAATTGTGTTATTCGTTTTTGAAAGAAAAGAAGAAAAAAAGTTTTAAATGAATTTACTTCACTTTTCTTTTTCAAAATAAAAGCGAAATTTTCCTTTGAGTTGTGAACAACGGAAGGAACATCAGCAGTCGTCTCCACAGGATGAACAAAAGGATTCTCCCTGAAAAATTGTTGAGACAACGGTATTCTTGTCCTAGAAAAGAATTCTTGAAGCAATTATCCCCAGTGAAGAAGCTCTTCTATTCCCAGTGACCTAAGATACCACCTCATATCATTGCATATGCATCATTTGCATCTCTAACAAATTGCATAGCTTGTGTTTGCTACTTGTGACTCAGCAGGATTTAATCAGGAAATCACTCATCAGTACAAGTAACAATCATTTAGGGTTTTGTTCTCCCTTCATCTCAAATGAACCATCTTCATCAACAATCAACATTTGGTCCTCAGAGATTCATTTCAACAAGTTCAAAGGCTCTGAACCAACCAGATTAGGGTTTTGACTGAAGTTAGCATACTCCTGACTTTTGCTCAGGGGTTTGACCTAATGACTTGGGACATGATATCAAGACCTCAAGTGCATCATTTTGACCTAATCCATTGGCTCATAACATCTTCTGCACAAAGATTGATCAGACAAATCCTCAGATCAGGGTTTTGAAATATCAGGGACTGAAATCAGGGATCACATTTGGGAAACCCTAAAAATCCCCAGGAAGTCAATCAAAGGTTTAAATCATTTTCAAATAATCCCTATGACAATATACAATGGAAATTACATCTCAATTCAAGATCCACAGTCATCAATTTCATCAGGTCGATAATTAGGGTTTTTGACCTAATTCACTGAACCACTGACTTTTTAATCAGGACATGGTGCCACAACTCAAACCATGGCTCAATATCCTCTAATGCTTCAACATGATTCATTCATACCATTCATTTGGTGAGGGTAGCCTGTTTCATTTGAAATCTCCAGAAACGCGATTCGACTGAAAAAGTCAACAGTACAAGATCACCATTGACTTTTGGGGAATTTTGGTCAACCATGACTTTTGAAGTTTTGAATCATCAATATGTGATATATGAAGTCATTTGATCAAGAAAAATCAAGAAAATCAATCAAGAATCAAAAAGTCAAAAGTTTGACTTTTCATACTTAGAAAAATTTCTAAGTGTTTTTCATGGTTTTTTCCAAACTTTGAAAGGGAATTTCTCAAAATTTCACCTACAAACTGAAAAAAACTTCCAACATGAAAGTTGTAGATTTTGATCCAATAAACAACTTTGACACATATAATTTTTTTCCATAAGATCAACCATTTAAGAGATATGGAGCTTCAAAGTTGGTACTTTTTGAAAACTTCACTTAAAACTTCATTTTTCTCAAAGTTCATGGATCTTTTTCACCCATTTCCTTAAAGAGTTTGAAGAAACTTTCAACTAGAGTTTTGAAGTATGTAATATGAGCTTTCCAAAATGTCAAAGAGCATGAAAAAATATGGAGTGTAGCCATGGTTTTGAATTTTGACATTAGTGAACTTTTCACTTGAAATTTCAAGTCATTTTGCCAAAGTTATGAACCATTTTGCCAAATGATCCAAATAATGATGCATAGATGCAATAACTGGTAGATATTTGCTGATTTGAGATCAGAATGGAAGAGGATAAGAAGCTTGAGAAATAACCATGGTTAAGTCACTTTTAACCATTTGCATTTAATGTGAAAGATTCCATTTTATCTCTTAAGCCAAATCATCACTTCTTTGATCAACTTGCAAAGCTCTTCATTCAGAATCCTTGGCCTATAAATAGAGGTTCAAATCACTCTTCAAATCACACCAAAACCTCATAAACATAGGTTTTCTCTTCCTTTCTTAGAATGCAAGTTTCATGGTTTTCAAAAGAGGTAAAATTCTCAACCTCTAAACCTTTGAAGTTCTAAGCAAAGTAATGCTTCTAACACTTCCCAAATACCATATGGAAGTTGTTTGAACCTTTGAAACCTTCCAAAAACACCTCAAACTCAGAATCATCATCTCACCTCCATATATGCATATAAAGAACCTTATCATGCCAAAATCCACACAAGCTCATTTCTGTCCAAACTAATGCTTCTAACACATCCTATATACCATATGTGAGCTATCCCAATCATCATCCCTGACCTGTAACTCCAAAATCACTAAGCTTGATCCTCACTTGAACCATACTGCAGATCGAGTACCATGGATTGATCAAGGGGTTTTCAAATTGTTCCAGACATCCAAACATGTTCCATAAGGTCCACTGAAGGTGTTCAGATCAAGAAACAACATCTGGAATCCCTCATTTGCAGAATTCGATTTCCAGTTTTGCCATTTTTAAGGTAAGCTCTCTTGAACTTCAAACTCATACATACATGCATCATAAACTAAATATTGATATACCATCTTGTTTCTGCACCTATGAGGATCATTAACCCTCAATCAATTGCATCATAACTTGCACCTACACGATTTCAGATTGAATCATAGAATTAGGGTTCTTCACGATTTCCAGAAAATTAATGATCTTAGAGTGAAAATAAATGAAATTAAATGCTATCATCATGTTCCTCGTCCAAAACCGAGCAAGATAGACCCTTCACTTGATCAATTTGGTTCGGTTTCAAGAATTTTCAAAATCAAATGGGGATGGTGTTCTTGGCGCCATTTTCTGTTCATAAATTTCAAATATCAGTTTTCAAATATAATTAAATGAAGTTGTTATAATAACAAGCTGCGCGCGCAGCTGGGTTGGCAAGTGTTTTGGCTGGTAAACACAAGGGCGTGGGTTCAACACCTCTAGGGACCAAAACAAATTTTTTTACAACTATTTTTCTTTCATTTTTTTTAACAAACTTCAATTAATTATTTAACTAACCAAATCAATTCATTTTTCATTCATTTTTCACACACCTCTCATTTAATATATATATTTTAAGAATATCAAAAAAAAAATCATCAAAAAATATTTATTTGATACATTTTTAATTAGTTTTAAAATGACTTGTTTTTAAGTAATTTTAATACTTTTAAGTACTATTTTTCATTTGATTTTCAAACTTAGTAACTTGTAAATATTTTTTGAAGCAAACCCTAATCATCTAAGTGTTATTTGAGGATGATCTTTTGATTAAATTGACTTCTTTCAAAATTCAAATTGTTTTAAAACGAGCGATCGCGATTCTTTTCAAAAACAATAAACCATTTCTTTTTGAAACTATTGATTAAATCTTTTTAATTGATCAATTGATTTTCAAAACGATGTGGGGCCTCTCGAATATTAGAGAGTATAAGACCCACTCTTTTTTCTTTTATACAGTTTTTCTTTGTACAGAAAACTCTTTCAAAACAAAAAACTTTCAAACAGTTTTTCAAACAACGCATCTGTAAATAAACAATCAACCATGTTTTTGTAAATATACCATGGGCCTCCATGTAGGTATAAGTCCCGAGCCCCTTTTTGTACATACCCATTCCAGTACATGAAATTAGGTATTTCATTGTACGCTTTTTTTGTACATCACTTTTTTGCATACCTCGATCAGTTTGTTTTTTAACTTTGAATAACAAACCAAAAAATGAAGGTTTCTTTAAATCTTCCCAAAAATACCATGGGCCTCCATGTAGGTATAAGTCCCAAGCCCCTTTGTAAATACCTGTGTACATAGCTTTGAATAAATTCAAGTGGACTTCTCCCCGAGTGTAAGTCCCGAGCCCTGTGTATACAAATGGATCATGCTTACAGGTATATTTCCTTCATAAACTCCATTATATACACACACTTTGTCATATATATAACTGTTCATATTTGTTCATGTACTTGTTCGTATTTGTTCGTACTTGTTCGTACTTGTGATTGTGTTATATGCTTGTTCAACTTAGTACAACACTAGGTTCCCTATAGTCTCCTATTGGGCTTCGTGCAAAGAATCTCCCTAGTTTAGGTTAGGACATAGAGTATGGTTTCCCGGTGAAATCGCTCTAAGAGCTCAAACCAGCTATACCATGCCTCCCCTTGGGCTTTGTACAAACGAGTGTCCCTCCCATAGCCTCCTCTTGGGCTTACAATGCAAGGACCCTGGATTGTCCCTCCCATAGCCTCCTCTTGGGCTTACAATGCAAGGACCTTCGGATAGCCTCCTCTTGGGCTTCGTACAAGGACCCACAGGCTTCTTATAAGCATCCCCCAATATCCAAATCAAATACCCTAGGAGATTAGACATTTTTCATCTCTATGCTAGGAGTATCTCTTATATATCATCACAAATAATCAATCAATCTTCTTTTGCCACAAGGCTGGCTAATCAATCAAACTGTTTTACCACCGTACTGGATGATTAATCAAAGTTTTTGTCACAAGGCTGACTTCATTGAAACTTTTGCCACGAGGCTGGCTGATTAATCAAAACTTTTTGTCACAAGGCTGACTTCATTGAAAGTTTTTGCCACAAGGCTGGTTAAACAAACAAAAATCAAACAGATGTATGTGATGATATAGATTAGATACATCTAGCATTTAGACGACATTTGTCTATTTTCCTTTGCTTCCACTAGCATAAGTGGGAACTACGATTGCTCTGACTTTCTCAACATCTCTTTGAGAATACGTAGGCACAAGGTCGATCCTTGGCGAGCAAAACAAAACAAAAAAAAAAAAAAAAACCATTCAAACCTTAGCACCCGTAGACCCCGAGCTACAGATGCTCTGATTCCCTCTAAGGGATATGTATGCAGAGGATCGCGATGATCTTTGCGAGCATAATCAAACAAACACCTTAGGTCCCACCTCTTTTCTCACAACAGAACCTTCACCGTAGCATAGAATAAAAAACAATAAAGAACCCTGTAGAGTACTACAGATACGTTGGGTGCTAATACCTTCCCTTCGTATAACCAACCCTCTTACCCAAGATCTCCCCCCACTTTTAGGTTATTGCAGCTTTTTTCCTTTTCCTCCTTTGGAAATAATAAAAAGTTTGGTCGAAACAAAGAAAAATCATTTTTAATGAGCACTCGAGCCCAAAGAAGGCATCAGGTGTCTCATCCCACAAAAAAGAGGAACAAAACGATTTTTCGCCCGCGACACCCTCCCCACTGACGTTTAGTTGGTTCAACCTGTCCTAGAATAGTAAAGGTTCTATGGTGCTCATATCCCTGATCTTTCTCGTGGGCATTGTCTCAACATAGCGCACAATCGGCCAGCCAAAAGCATCCCTTGAGTCCAATCTCAATGAGTGTAGCATCGAGTATCAACCAGCTTCAGTCAGGAATCCAAAGCTAGCCATCTCGCTACTTTCTATAGGCCAAGGTCAAGTTCAACTAAGGTTCTAAGGGCGAATTAGTGCTTATGACACCACGCGGTAGCCAAACGTCTCCTCGATCATGTTCAAGGGCCATCAGGACAAACCAAAGCGTCGCACTAACGATGGCCACCAGTTCAACCATAACGATACATGTCGTACAGTCTCCTTGGTCTATTGCCACATACCTAAGGCACACTAGATCCGGGTGTAGGATCTTTCACACAGCAAAATACCCAAAACAACCTTTAGAATATAAATCAAACAAATCAAACAATTTTAAAGTGAATCCTAAACTTTAAGGTAACCCCTCTTTTTAATCGAAAGCATCCCCAGCAGAGTCGCCAGTTCTGTAATACGGTGAACTGACTTTTTTGAAATGTTACGGATAGCAAGAGTCGCCACCGACTTTTATTTTATCCAAATTAATCAGAAAGGCTAAAAGAACAGGAAAAACCTTTTTAAAAGAAAACGGGTTCGGGGGGTAAGTTATACAAAGGGAAGGTGTAAAGCACCCTTTGCATCCATGGTTTTCCATGGGCTCTTAATTGCTTAGCTCACTTTGTTTTCAAAATGTTTGGATTGTTTGAAAAAGCGGGGTGTAAATAGAAAAACTTTGAAGAAGAACTTTAGCTTGTAAATAAGCGTAGTCTTTTTGAAAAGTATTTGAAAATTAGTGGGAAAAAGAGTTTGAATTTTGAATTTGAATTTGAAAAAAGAGCAAGCAATTAATAGCAACTACCCTAAGTTTGAAAAGTGTTCCTTTAGCTTTTCAGGCGAAAGGGTCTATCCATACCATAAGAGGGCAGGAAGTCTTTCAATTGGATGTTAAAGGGTCATCGAGAATAATCGTTCGCCATAAGACTGTCCCTACCATAAAGAGGGCAGGTAGTCTAAGGGAAGGATATAATAGTCATTTTATCTTTTAGGCAACAG
This sequence comes from Vicia villosa, assembly GCF_029867415.1. Lineage (NCBI taxonomy): Eukaryota > Viridiplantae > Streptophyta > Magnoliopsida > Fabales > Fabaceae > Vicia > Vicia villosa. The sequence goes on along the minus strand of NC_081180.1, from coordinate 124,930,909 downwards.
GCGAGGATACCTTAGCAATTGAGACTATTATTCATTATAAGGCAACCTCGAGGGAGTTTCAATAACTTTGAAGGCAACATTGCTTTAGGTATCCTCGGAATCGAGGGACTTGACTATTTAGTATAAATAGAGGCAACAAGGCAACAATATAAGGCAACAGGCAACAAGAGGGATTACCCTAAAGGTGTGTGGGTGCAACAATCACGTGGTTAACTTCGATGATATTTATCTTGTAAATTAGTGATCTATGTTCAATTCATGGTTTACCACTCCCTAAATTACTAACCATGCAATTAAAATAAAATAAAAGCAGAAATAAAATTTCCTACGCTATTACAATAAACACCTGCGGGGTGGGGGAAATTAAAAGGCGGAAAAATAAGAAGGATCAACAATTGGTTTTAAACATCCTTGAACGCTTTGGTCTTCCTCGAACCCTTGATTGACTATGAACATCTGAGAATTAGACGGAAAATAAATAAAAGAGAACAGTGATTAGTAATCATAATGAAAAATAGCTGACCAAAATAAAATCAAGGTTTACAAATATTAAAATAATTAATCAGCCAAAAATTAAATTATTACCCTAAAACAATTACTGGCTTAAAAACCTTAACTAATTATTTAACCTAATTAATTTAAAATTATCAACTTAAATTAATTAAAATTATTTATATATATATATATATATATATATATATATATATATATATATATATATATATATATATATATAAATATATATATATATATATATATATATATATATATATATATATATAAATAAAGAAGGAGGTTGAAATTAAAAAAAAAACTAAGCAAAAGAAATATGTAATGATAAGAAAAATTAAGGGAACTTAGCTTTTTTTTTTATCTGGAGGCCCGTGGCTGAAAGATTTTGATTAACCCTGAAAATTAGCCACGAAGAAGAAAAATGTTAGTGCATTAAAGATCTTATAATTTAGGCAAACTAAAAGGCAAGGCAAAAGGCAAACCCTGTATGGGGCAAAAGTTAATTTATAGTTAATATAAGAAACAGGTAAAAGCCTAGACTAAGGTTAATGGACAACCCCTACCAGTAACAATGATTAGTGATCATGATAAAATCAGGATTTTAAGGCATAAAACATTTAATTAGCCCAAAAATAATTATTAACTAAAAACCTTAATTAAATTATTATTGTAAAAGAAATTTTGATATTACGAAAAAAAATTGAGTTTCGGATTAAATAATTACCACAATATAATATTATTTTATAAATGAAAAAAAAACAAATTTTAGAAAAAATAAATTAAAGAAATAACGAAAAATAAAAATAAAGATAAAATAAAAAGGAAAAGGAATTATAATTAAAACAAAATTTTTAATGGAAACTTAGCTGGTGATCAGGTGTGGTTGGCTCCTGAAAGTGCATCATGGGAAAGTGGCCAACAAAGTGTCAGGAATGAGAGATAATATTTACACCCGCTCCTTGTTGGCCAAAGAAAGTACCTGCAAAAATATGATATAATAGGAATAATAATAATGTAATAAAAATAATAATAGTAATAATAACAATAATATAATAATAATAATAAACAAAAATATTAGTAATAATAATAATAATAATAATAATAATAATAATAATAATAATAATAATAATAATAATAATAATAATAAAAAGTTAGTAATGATAATAGTTACAATAATAAAATAAAAAATATTATAAAATGGGTTTGGCCTCATATAATATAAATTTTCCCAAGAAATAAAGAAAGATTCAGAAAATTAGATCATGGCTAAAAGGCCAAAAATTCCCAAGAGTTTAAAAAAGATTATGATTGTAAAAACATAAATTTAAACTAAAATGTAGCAACAATGACCAAAGCAATGATTTAAAAAAAAAACAGGCCTCAGGTATCATCATTGGCCAAAACCTTTTGAAAGATTTAAAATTGAGAAAAACTTTTGTAAAGGGAGGCCTCATATGAAATCATTGGCCATCAATTGAACCAATAAAAAGCTAACAAAAATAAAAAATAAACAACGCCACCTGAGGGCTTCGATGGCAGTTTGTGGAGGAAAGATGTGCGTTGAACCACTCGGTTCTACGGTGAGAGGAAGATGTAAGTTCTTGAGTTTCTTTTTTAAAGTGTTCTTGATGTTCTTCAACAACCTTTTAACCTCAAATCCTTACCAACTGTGCTATGTCAATTATTCGAAATAAAATGACATTTGCAAATATATGAGGGCAAATTTTGGGGTATGACACATTGTAATCTCGTGTGATTAGTGGATTAAATCCTCAGATGAGGTAAATCACCTTGTCAAGGATGGACTGGAGTAGTTTAGTTAACAACGAACCAGGATAAAAATAATTGTGCAAGTTGTTTTTATCTTACTAGTTTTGAAACTGCACTTATTCAAACCCCCCCTTTCTAAGTGTTTTTCTACCCTTCAATTGGCATCAGAGCGCCGGTTCTAGGTGCAAGCACTTAACCGTGTTAGAAAAGATTCAGGAAGAGAAAAACACGAATTTAAATGGCTGGTGAAGTTCCAACAAATTCACCTACACCTGCTTCCACTGAGCAATACAATGGAATTGATAACAATGGTTATACTAGACCACCAGTATTTGATGGTGAAAACTTTGAATACTGGAAAGATAAACTTGAAAGTTACTTTCTTGGTTTAGATGCTGACTTATGGGATCTTCTGTTGGATGGTTACAAACATCCAGTCAAAGCTAGTGGTGTAAGGCTCACAAGAAAAGAAATGAATGATGAGCAAAAGAAGCAATTCAAAGATCATCCCAAGTGTAGAACTGTTTTGCTGAATGCTATCTCTCATGCTGAATATGAGAAGATATCTAACAGGGAAACTGCCTATGATATATATGAGTCATTGAAAATGACCCATGAAGGAAATGCTCAAGTCAAGGAGACCAAAGCTCTTGCCTTGATCCAAAAGTATGAAGCCTTCAAGATGGAGGATAATGAAAACATTGAAACAATGTTCTCTAGATTTCAAACTCTTACTGCTGGATTGAGAGTTCTTGACAAAGGTTACATCAAGGCTGATCATGTAAAGAAGATCATCAGAAGCTTGCCCAGAAGATGGGGCCCAATGGTGACTGCATTCAAGATAGCAAAGAATCTGAATGAAGTCTCTTTGGAAGAGCTGATCAGCGCCCTGAGGAGTCATGAAATTGAGCTTGACGCAAATGAACCTCAGAAGAAAGGTAAGTTTATTGCTCAAGTGGTAGCAGGAATTTTTTAATGTAACACCCCGATATCCGCTGCACGCATCAACCGTGTCGGCCAACCGAGCATGTTACCGGCTTAATCAATAATCCCCCCTAGGTCCGCTTATCGGCTGCCCGGGAAATATTGTTTTTGCCTTCCGCAGGAATCGAACCATGTACCTAGGGGTTAAGTACATATTCATAGCAATTCCTGCTACCAATTGACCATATGGTCAAGTGGTAGCAGGAATTGCTATGAATATGTACTTAACCCCTAGGTACATGGTTCGATTCCTGCGGAAGGCAAAAACAATATTTCCTGGGCAGCCGATAAGCGGACCTAGGGGGGATTATTGATTAAGCCGGTAACATGCTCGGTTGGCCGACACGGTTGATGCGTGCAGCGGATATCGGGGTGTTACATTAAAAAGGCGCCTTTTTAATGTAACACCCCGATATCCGCTGCACGCATCAACCGTGTCGGCCAACCGAGCATGTTACCGGCTTAATCAATAATCCCCCCTAGGTCCGCTTATCGGCTGCCTAGGAAATATTGTTTTTGCCTCCCGCAGGAATCGAACCATGTACCTAGGGGATAAGTACATATTCATAGCAATTCCTGCTACCAATTGAGCTACATAGCTCAATTGGTAGTGGGAATGGAATGAACATGTACTTGAACCCCAGGGTACAGGGTTCGATTCCCACGAAAGGCAAAAACTCTACTAGTGAGGGGGGTAGAGAAGATCATGAGGTGACAGTGCCGGGAACGCCGAAGGCTCGGGCTGTTACATAAAAAGGCGCCTTTTTAATGTAACACCCCGATATCCGCTGCACGCATCAACCGTGTCGGCCAACCGAGCATGTTACCCGGCTTAATCAATAATCCCCCCTAGGTCCGCTTATCGGCTGCCCAGGAAATATTGTTTTTGCCTCCCGCAGGAATCGAACCATGTACCTAGGGGTTAAGTACATATTCATAGCAATTCCTGCTACCAATTGACCATATGGTCAAGTGGTAGCAGGAATTGCTATGAATATGTACTTAACCCCTAGGTACATGGTTCGATTCCTGCGGGAGGCAAAAACAATATTTCCTGGGCAGCCGATAAGCGGACCTATGGGGGATTATTGATTAAGCCGGTAACATGCTCGGTTGGCCGACACGGTTGATGCGTGCAGCGGATATCGGGGTGTTACACCCAAAACTTCCGAAGGAGAATCCCAAGAAGAAGTTTCATAAGAAGAAAGGTCTTATGGCAACATGGGATGACTCAGAATCAGAATCAGACTCTGAAGGCGAGCCGGCAAACCTTGCACTAATGGCCACAGTGGATGATGGATCAGAATCTACATCAGAATCAGAGAAGAGTTAGTTTCCAGTTTAACTGAACTTCTGGAACTCAAGGCTCATCTGAGTATCAAATACAAAAAGCTAAAAAAGCAATTTGAATTTGAAACTAAGAAGCTGGAATTGGAAAATTCTGAATTAAAAGAAAAAGTTTTAAAATTATCCAATAATGTTGGATTTTCTTCTGATTCAGAAAAGTCCATTCCGAGTCTGAATCATATTCTGAAAGAATATGACTCGAGCTTCAGAAAGTTCCTATCTAGAAGTATTAGCAGAAGTCGTCTTGCTTCTATGATATATGGTGTTTCTGGAAACAAAAGGATTGGCGTTGACTATGAGGGTGATATCCCACACAAATTTGAACCTGTTGATGATTTGAAAATCACATACAAGCCATTGTATGATCAGTTCAAATGTGGCCACTCCCATGATATTAGGCACACATCACATGCCAAAAGCTTTCACATAACACACACTAAGAAGCATGTGACACAACCTAAGAAATATCATGTAACTCAGGATAAAGACTATCATGTTGTTCCTCCTATTTCTTATAATGTTAAACCCAAGTTCAATCAGAACTTCAGGAAAACTAACAAGAAAGGACCCAAGAAAATGTGGGTACCTAAGGAAAAGATTATTCCTATTGCAGATATCCTTGGCTGCAAAGAAGACAAAGCACAACATGTCATGGTACCTGGACTCTGGGTGCTCGCGACACATGACAGGAAGAAGGTCTATGTTCCAAGACCTGGTGCTTAAATCTGGTGGAGAAGTCAAGTTCGGAGGAGATCAGAAGGGCAAGATAATTGGCTCTGGAACCATAAAGTCTGGTAACTCTCCTTCCATAACTAATGTACTTCTTGTAGAAGGATTAACGCATAACTTATTGTCCATAAGTCAATTAAGTGACAATGGTTATGACATTACCTTTAATCAAAAGTCTTGCAAGGCTGTAAGTCAGAAGGATGGCTCAATCCTATTTACAGGCAAGAGGAAGAACAACATTTATAAGACGGATCTTCAAGATCTTAAGAATCAGAAGGTAACATGTCTTATGTCTGTTTCTGAAGAGCAATGGGTCTGGCACAGAAGATTAGGACATGCTAGTTTGAGAAAAATTTCTCAGATTAACAAACTAAATCTTGTCAGAGGACTCCCTAATCTAAAATACCAATCAGATGCTCTTTGTGAAGCATGTCAGAAGGGCAAGTTCTCCAAACCTGCATTCAAGTCTAAGAATGTTGTTTCTACCTCAAGGCCGTTAGAACTTCTGCACATTGATCTGTTTGGCCCAATCAAAACAGCATTTGTCAGAGGGAAGAAATATGGATTAGTCATCATAGATGATTATAGCCGCTGGACATGGGTAAAGTTCTTAAAACACAAGGATGAGTCTCATTCAGTGTTCTTTGAATTCTGCACTCAGATTCAGTCTGAGAAGGAGTGCAAAGTCATAAATGTCAGAAGTGATCATGGTGGCGAATTTGAGAACAGATTCTTTGAGGAGTTCTTCAAAGAAAATGGTATTGCCCATGGTTTCTCTTGCCCTAGAACTCCACAGCAAAATGGAGTTGTAGAGCGAAAGAATAGGACTCTACAAGAAATGGCCAGAACCATGATCAATGAAACCAATATGGCTAAGCATTTCTGGGCAGAAGCAATAAACACTGCATGTTATATTCAGAATAGAATCTCTATAAGACCTATTCTAAATAAGACTCCTTATGAATTGTGGAAGAACAGAAAGCCCAACATTTCATATTTCCATCCTTTTGGATGTGTATGTTTTATTCTGAACACTAAAGATCATCTTGGTAAGTTTGATTCTAAGGCACAAAAATGTTTCCTTCTTGGATATTCTGAACGCTCTAAAGGCTTCAGGGTATACAATACTGAAACATTGGTTGTAGAAGAATCAATCAATACCAGGTTTGATGATAAGCTTGGTCTTGAAAAGCCAAAGCAGTTTGAGAATTTTGCAGACTTTGATATTGATATATCAGAAGCAGTAGAACCAAGAAGCAAAGCATCAGAAGCTGAACTTCTCAGAAGCAAAGAATCTGAAAATCAAGTTGCTGCTTCTTTAGAGAATCTAAGCATTTCTGAAGAACCAAAAGTCAGAAGATCTTCTAGACTCACTTTTGCTCATTCAGAAGATGTCATTCTTGGAAAGAAAGATGATCCTATCAGAACCAGATCGTTTCTAAAGAATGATAGTCATAATCAGTGACCAGCATCAAAAGATGAACAAGTTCTACTCATCTTCAGAAGCAACTTCAATGCAGCACAGCTGTCAACAAGTATCTTCTGTTGGCGAACACGTGTTTGCACGATTGGTAAAAGCATAAGTGAATCTGATAGGACGCCGCCCTAGGTAACTGTGTAAATCATTTCATTTACCACGTTCTCTCACCTAACGTCACTCATCATTTAATGCTGTTGATTTCCATTGATTCTGTAACTGTTCATTCTCATAAATGCATTACATATTCTTTTCAAATCCGTCTCTATAAATTCAATTCAAATTCATTAGGGTTTCTTTTCGCTCTCTTTTTCATTTCTTCGTTCTTGCATGCATTTTTGTAACCTGTTTGCTGTCTTCTCAAACCCTAAGCGAAAACCCAGATATTGTTCTAAGAATCACAGAGCTTCTCAAATGGCTGCTTCATCCTCTCAAAATCCTGGTTCTTCTGCTCCTCAAAGTATTCAAGTAGAAGAACAACCTATTGTTCCTGTTATCACTTGCTCAATACCCAAAGATGAGTTGGAAGTTATCTGTGAACTCATGTGGATTTTGATAATATCGAAGTACATGAGTATCATCTTAAAGAGGATATGATCTTTCAAGGCTGGACATCGTTATTCGCTGAGTTCTGTGGACCGGTTTATCCAAAACTAGTGAAGGAATTCTGGGTACATGCTGTTGTTGGCCCTAAATCTATTATGTCGTTTGTTCATGGAAAAATCGTGGTGATCACTGAAGACATCCTGAGAGTGATGTTTGATCTAAAAACCGCCGAAGGAGTTTATGAACTTGATAAAAGAGAAAACTGGAATGTCGCTCTGTCCACTCTCTATACAGATGTGAATGAAACCAAGCGTGTCAGAGATTTGAAGGAGCTCTATCAAATCTGGACCAAAATTCTTCTAGGGTGTTTTTACCACAAAAAATCTACCCATTCTGCTGACTTCATCAACAAAGAGCAGCAATACATTCTGTATTGCATTTCCACTCAGAAGAAGGTTGATATCATCTATATCATCTTCAAACATATGTGCAAAGCTGTGAAGGATTCCAGAGATGCCTTCAGAACGAAAAAGGGTAACATCATTCCTTTTGGAAGAATCTTTACAAATCTTCTGGTTCACTCCAAGATTGTTGAGGAATTGGAAGCTGAAGGAACCATCAAAGATCTGGCTGTTATTACAGGAAACTGTTTGGATGCTTTCACCTTGAGAAAGATGAATGTTATTAAAGCTACCAATCATATCCCTCAACCTCTTCCTGGAGCTACAGACAGAAGAGATCTTGTTCTTGCTGAATTTGAATCATTCTTCAAAAGCGAGATACCAGAAGTTAAGACGAAATATCTTAACTCTCTCAACAATGATGAATCTGAAGAAGTTCCGAAGAAAGTCCAAAGAAAAAGAGCGTCCACTTTTAGCACTGTTGTGTCAGAAGAAGCTTCAGAACGGGCTCAAGCTGCTGCTGTCAACAAAGAAAGAAGAACAAAAAGAAGGCTTGATCGTTCTTCTGATAATCAGGAAAAGGTAGCTCTAGAAGAAGCTACAACAGTAGTGGTTGATAATGCTACTAATCAAGTAGTTGTTGACAATACTGAAGTGCAAGAAGCTGTTGTTGAAGCAGATCCTGTTCCTGAGCAAGCAGCAGCAGAAGAAGAAGTGGTGTTAAAACAGAAGAAAAAGAAGTCAAAGAATGTTGTTGTTGAGAAGAAGACGATGAAGAAGAAGAGAAGAAAACTAATTTTAGAAAATTCTGAAGAGGAAGAAGCTCAAGAAGCTATGAATCAGCCAGAAGAAACTATCCAAGGACCATCAACTCAAAATGTTGAAAGTCAAAAGGCTATCGATAGTGAGAAGGAGAAATTGGAATCTGCCAGAAGAAGAGAAATTTCTCTTGGGAAGGAAAAGATTGTGGAAGAACCAAAGAGCAAGAAGCAGAGGAAACTGGAAGCTGTGTTTGAGGCCATTCAAAAGGTGTCCAAAGGTATACATCTCTCTGAACCTGATTCTGTTCCTACTTTACGTTCAGAAGTTGCACCAATAAATATTGCTCAAACCCCTGAACCAGTAAATCAACCAGAAAAAGCCCCATCAGAATCACCCATAAATATCTGTTTCCTCACACCTCCTTCTTCCCCTGTAACCAATACTCTTACCCCTTCTCAATCACCCGTCACAAATGTTCTCATTCCTCCGTCTCCATCAAAACCAATCTTGTTCTTGATCAGGCCCTTGAAAACCCTGTTCTTGAAATTGAACCTCTTCAAACTCTCTTTCCACCTCACACAAATATATCCACCTCTCAACCTCCACCTCATGCTAACTATGAACCCATCTCTTCCCAACCACAAATCAATTCTCCCTCATCTGACCTTCCAGATTCTGCATCACATGAGCAATTGCTCCATGACTGCAACTATACTCCTAGGCCTCGCCCTGAGCCAGAGCTAGTAGTGTTAGATTCTGAAAATGAGGCAGAATCATCTCTTCATCTTGATAGAGAACCTCAACCCTATTCTGTCCCAAAACCTGTTTCTGCCCAAACAAACATAAAATCCCGCCGAGCATATCCTATTGGTGTAATTTTTTAAATGGTCAAGAGGAATGTCACAAGAGTCTTTGACACTCTCATAATAGCTCATCAAGGTGGTTTAAATGATGTTGCTATGAGGAGATTTTGGAGATTCTTCAGAAGACAAGCAGATGCTTATTTTCAAGAACTTCAGGAAATTTGTGTAGAACTTGCTCCTCGACCTAATGGCTTTCTGAGGCAGTCAGAAGATTTCTGGTTTACTTATCTGGGTGGCAGATACTTCCTTGAAGAGAAGGACTTCATTGATGAACTTGCAGAAGAACAAGTTCCTGTTGCTGAAGAAAATCTTTGCAGGGAGATTGTAGTGTGGAAGCCTCGTTACTCTGTGTTGATTGGAGATTTTCGGTCAATATTCAAATGGCTAAGGGAAAATCCCTCTGAAGAAGCGCCAGATATGGTATATCCATCAGTTGACTCCCCACCAGAAGTTGATGCTCCTTCTCCTCCAAACAATCTTGCTGAAATTCTTCTGGCTCTGGAAAATGGAGAAGATGTTATTCCAGAAGCAGTCTACGGCAACATCGCTGAAGGAACTTCTGCACAGGAAAATCACGATGATGTTCTTATGGTTGATACCTCTGTGGCGAACATCTCTCCTCTGAACAGAAGTGGTCCAGCTTCTTCTGAAGAACCCTCTCTTCTCACGAAGACTTTGGAAATTCTTCAAAAGAACCAAGCGGAGATAGCTTCTCCCATGGAAAGGCAAGAAGAAACAAATGATGAATTCCGCTCATTCATGGTGAGACAGTATGAGAGCAATGCTGGGATTCAAGACATGCTGGCCAAGATTATGTCCAAGCTAGGGTAGTCTTAGTGTCTTAGTTGTCTCGTTGTTTCTTGCATCTGCTTCTTTGCATCTTTCTCTGTACTTCTGATAGTTCTTCCTTTTGAAATCAATGAAAACTATCTTCTTTTCTCTCATTTTATTTTGTTTTTTATCTGAATCTTTGTGCTTTTTGATGGTATGACAAAAAGGGGGAGAAAAATGTAATAAATGATCTGATTTTTATTATCAGTTGCTGGGAGAAAGTCTCCACATTTCTAACAAGAACTTGCAAGTTCTGTGTTTTTAAGTGTTTTGCAGGATTGAAGAAAATCTTAAAAGCTAAACATGAGAAGCAAAATCACGAGGAAAAGCAATTCTGTAAAGAATATGCTCATGGAAATTGAAGCAAGCTGAGTGCTGTGAAGCTTCAAGATCAGAAGCAAGAAGGAAGAATGTTATGATATTCTGATAGAATATGCTCTAACTCCTTCTTATTTTCTTAAATGTTCTGATGCATGTTTTTGTTCTAAATATGCTCTGAAACATTAGCATTTATGCTCTGATACATATTATATGTTCTGATACATATTTTATGTTCTGAATCATTCATGTTCTGACTTTTGTCGTATAGTTTGTTCTGTAACATTTCAGAATGTAGAGATGCTCTGATGATGCTCTGGTACATTCAACAATGTTCTGATACAATCTAGCATGAAGTGGTCCAAGAAGAAATTCAAGCTCTGAAGCTGTCCTACGGAAGCAAGAAGCAGAAGCTATGAATTTTGTTAAGATCTAAGCATATGTGATCGTCTCAACTGAAATGGAAAATACTCAGGGAAGTCCTTTATTATAAATTTCTTCCAGTATTTATTTCAGGGGGAGATTGTTAATCTCAGAGGGAGACATATTTACACACTATGTTTATATGCTTATGCTATAACTGTGTAATTGTCTTTAGCCGTCTGTTATTCTGATTGCAAATTCATATCATTTATATATGTTTTTGTAATCATCAAAAAGGGGGAGATTGTTTGAACAAGATTTGTTCTGAGCAATATTTTTAGTTTTGATGATAACAATGTATATGAATTTTGAATGAGATAATGTGGTACTCTAATACTATGCAATTTCCATTTCAGGAATTATATAAAGAGTATGCACAAAATCAGCGCAAGAAGCACTGACTCAGAAGGTTCAGCATGCAACATCAGAACATGGTCTGGCAAGACATCATAAGATGGTCAAGCAAAAGCAGAACATGGTCTATGGAAGCATCAGAAGAACTTGAGATCAGAAGCAGAAGCACTGAAGTTCTCATGTTATCACGCTCAGAAGCACTTCAAGGTCAGAAGACAAGAAGATGCTCTGCACCAAGCTGTATTGACTCTGAAGATTCAAACGTTGTATCTACAAAAGATCAATCAGAATCAAGTACAAGATGGCAGGCTACGCTGACTGACAAAAGGAATGTTAGAAGCTATTAACGGCAACGTCAGTAGACACAGCGAAAGCAAGGCTCGAGGTAGTTGACAAAACAGTGAAACATTAAATGCAATGCTGTACGGAATACGCAAAGCATTAAATGCTCCCAACGGTCATCTTCTCATACGCCTATATATTGAAGTTCTGATGAGAAGCTGAACACAACACTTTATGCAAAAACGCTAAAACGCAGTCAAATTCAAAAGCTCTCATAACTTCATCTTCAACCTCACTTATTGCTGTTGTAATATTATAGTGAGATTAAGCTTAAACTTTAAGAGAAATATCACTGTTGTGATTATAGCTTTTCAGAAGCATTGTAATACTCTTAGAATTTGTTTACATTAATTTGTAAAGGACTAGAGTGATCAAGTGTGATCAGAATACTCTAGAAAAGTCTTAGAGGGTATCTAAACAGATTGTTCCTAGAGTGATCAGGTTGTGATCAGAATACTCTAGAAGACTTAGAAGTTGTCTAAGTGGAAAACCATTTTAATCTCGTGTGATTAGTGGATTAAATCCTCAGTTGAGGTAAATCACCTTGTCAAGGGTGGACTGGAGTAGTTTAGTTAACAACGAACCAGGATAAAAATAATTGTGCAAGTTGTTTTTATCTTACTAGTTTTGAAACTACACTTATTCAACCCCCCCCTTTCTAAGTGTTTTTCTACCCTTCAACCGCAAGACAAAAGATCGTGCAGTTTGGTTTGATTCGGTTGGCTTTTAGAAAAAAACCGAATCAAACCAATGTGGTTTAGTTTGGTTGGTTCGGTTTTTACAAATATTTTATTGAGCCATATATACACATATAGATGACAACATAACTTTGTATTTAGACATTTATACACTATCAAATAACAACAAAACTCGTCATATTTTGACAACAATTTTGCATTTAATATGTAAAAATCAAATTAGACAAAAGTGAAATAATAAACATAAAATAATAGCATAAAGCAATATAAAAAATTATTATAATGAAAAATAATATAAAAGACGAGAGATTAGTTAAGATAAAAAACAAAACACAAAATAGTTGAGAGATTAGAGAAGAAGATTTGCGATAAAAGCGAAACTGAAATAAGAAACATTTCCATAAAATTGAGGAGGTGAAAAAGAAAGAATATAAGAGAGTAGAGATTAGAGAAGAAGAGAAAAGATGTATGTGGCAAAGAATGCGCAATAATTTTATTAGAGATTTGAGAATATCAAGACTGAAATCATATGTGTAATGATGAGAAAATTTTTGAAATCATAAGACTAATGTATAATAGATTTAAGTTTGGGTTGAATGTGAGTTAAGTAAAAGTTAGGTTGTAACATAATGCGAGTTGATTCGGTTTACAAAATACAAACCGCAAATCGAACCGTGCAGTTTTGTTAAAAGATGACCTCAATAAATCCAAATCAAATACGATTTTTTGCGGTTTCGATTTAGTTTACTTTGTGATTTTCTATTGGGTTGGTTTGGTTTTGAACACCCATCAAAAACACTAAGATAGAAATAGCATAGCATGTATTCTGAAAAAAGAAAAAACACATTTGAGGACCTGCACCTTGAAGCTTTTCCCTTTACAGTTTGTGACTATCCTGGACACCTAACCAAGTTTATTTCTTGACAGTATTTTCTTTCTTTTATTTTAAATAAATCCTAAATTTCATTTCCACCAAAAACATAATGTACCTAAACACCATAACACATTAGTAAATTCTTTAAAAAAACAAAAAATGCTTTTTCTATGATAAAATTTTTAAACTTCTTACATTTTAATCCATACTAACTTGAATGAAAAAGAAATCAAATCACAAAATAAACATTAATATATGATATTTTTATTAAAAACATAATGCCCCATCATCGTGTATGTATAGGATAAAATATGATGACACCTCATTTTGTACAAGTTGAGTTTTACCTAAGATATATATTACGAAATTAATAATACTTATTTGAAACAATAACAAACAAAAAGTATATTAAAAAATCGTTTAATAATTTTATTTAAAAACATAAAATAATTTGTGAAAAAAATAAAATAGATAGACACTCATGCACTTATAGCCTGTTTGAATTGGCGGTAGGATTCACAATATCGCAATGAAAATTCACAGTAGACCAAAAGCTACCTTTTGTAGCTTCTCCAAATCGCGATGGGAGAGGAAGAAAAGTGCGTTTGCAGCAAACGCCAATCCAAAAAGAGCTACTTTGTATGTTTAGCACATGAGTAAATGACATAACAGGCAGATGAACAAAAAAGTAAATTCATAAAATTAAATTTCAGAGAAACTTCCGCTTCTTGGTAGTGTTCATGTATGGTCTCAAGACCCATTCTGTTTGAGCTTCAGCTTGATCCACTATTCCCAATTTTATCTGCAAAAGGTTTCAGAAACATGAAGGACGGGAGGACGGGTTTTTGGTAACCAATCTTAGGAATAAGATTGGAGATTAATGTAAACCAGTAAATGCAAAAACTTCTGATATAGTGGAAACATGTTAGATAAGAACTAATAGTGAACTTAATTGCAACACAAACCTGATATAGTCGCAGTTCAAACCGTGGACCAATTTCCTTCAATTCGACAGAGTTAGGACCCGCAAGTTTTTGATATATATGATGCCTGTATGGCAGCAGACAGGGTATTTTAAATGAGAAGGAAACGAGTAAATGTAACTGTAAAGAAGGCTTAATGCATAAAACAGATAAATCAAATGTAACCAACCTGAAACTGATATAGTCTGAATTATTGGAAAAAGAGACAATACGCTTTGCGTCAGGTTTTGGCTCCGGAAACAGATGCTTTAGAATATTGGAAGTCCTTTCACCTAACTGTTTCAGGACCAAAAGAAATGTCATTAGCAGTCAGCCCTATAGATGGTCATAACTGTTTACTTTATAATATTTTCAAATTAAGTGTTCCCAATGTTCTAGGGATTCTCTACATTACATCGTAATAAAACCTATATCGGACAATTTTACATAGATAATAAAGCTCGTACCGAAGTTGAGAAATTATTAAGTATAATTCTTGGATAAGCCCCCGACATGGCTCCAAGAGCTTTTTTGTCTTTAATTTCATGTCTTGTAACCTTCAAGAAACAACAAATTAACATAGAGTCTCCTAAATTATACACATATAAATCTATATAGTTAACATTAAGACCGAAACATACCACATTGACTAAACTAAAACATGCAGTTGGGCCAAATGGTAGATGGTAAAGAGTTAAACCAGCAGGCACGCCACGGTGTTCATGAACCAATATTACATCTGTATAGTCGTGCGACCGACAAGCATTTATAATCTCTGAAATAGCCTGACCACCACGGTTTATTCGTTGAGCATTGGGAAAGACAGTACTCAACTCCGTTACAAACTGTTTAAGAGGAGCGCTTGGATCCCTCGATGTGGTGAGCATGATTTTAGGATCTTTCTCGGCCGCAAATGCATACTCATCATCAATGTGAGTTGTTGGAACTGAACTCAATAGAGCACAAAGTATTAAAATTAAAACCCTAAACTCACGAACACAGACAAATTTGTAAAGTAAAAAACAGAGAAATTGAATACCAGTTGTGTTTTCATCTTCGAGATCAATTTGACGACGAAGTGCCGTCTCCTCTTTTCGAAGCTCAGTAGGTATAGGTTTACCTTCTGCAAAAGGTAATAAAAAAACAAAGAAAATCAACAAAACAAATTTGAAAAAAAGTAAAAAAAACTGATGAATGAAAAACCTTCAAGAGCTTCTCTGATTTTGCGCTTCTTCTCATAAAGGAGACGCTCCTTTCCTTCTAAGCTTTTTCTATACAAATACTCTCTCCGCAAACGGATGTTTCTTCGCAACATTGAGAACAACAGAACAATTATGGCGGTAAGGGTTCGGCAGGGAAGGATGCCTCTCCTATATGGCTTTTCTATTTATTTAAAAACCGAACGTAGTACTTGGTTTTCTTTATATATAAAGGTTTTCTTTTCTAGGATAGAGATCAAATGTTAGATTTAATCCAACGGTCAAGAATCGCACAGGAGAAATAATAGGCTTTTCCAAAATAATCTATCAAATAAATTTATTTTCTATTAAATTGATTCATCCAGATCTTTTATTTTAATTTGTTCTTTGTTAAATTGATTCTGTTACTATAACCTATTTAAATCTCTTACTTTTCATTTATTCTTTATTAAATTGACTTCACTATTAATTTATCCAAAATTTTCATTATTAATATATTATCTATTAAGTTAACCTTATTTTCTATTCTCTAACAGAAAATCTCAACAAAATATTTGATATGACGATATTATTAATTTATTCAAATCCTTAATTTTTTATTTATTTGATATTAAAGTAATCCATTTTTATATCCTCTAATAAAAAAAATATTATGATGCAGATGCTACTCTTTTAGTTATAGTTGGCATTGGAGATATCCAAATAAGTCATTATATAATCCTTAAAAGGATCATCCATGTTCCAAAACTATCTATGAACCTTGTTTCCATACAAAAACTTACAAACAATTCAATCTTGTAGTGTGACTTTTCATATTGTTGTATATCTCAGGATAAGGAGTCAGGAAAAATAATTGGACGTGCTAGAGAAAGGAATGACTTTAGTTGAAGAACCAAGTCAATGTACAAATTAAATTCGACTTGTCCCACTCATTTATGTTAGAGTCAATATTCTCTCAAAAGGAAAAAGTCTTTCTTTTTCATTGTCGATTATGTCATCCTTCTTTTGGAGTCACAAAAGTTTTATTTACATCTTTATTCAATAAGGTAGATATTGAAAGTCTTCGAATTATGATGTGTGTGATTTTACTAAACATAAGTGTTTATAAAAAATTAGTAAAATCAAGTTTAAAAAACAATATATTTTAAAAATGTACTGTTATTTTTTGTGAAAACATTATAATGTTTAGAGCATTCTTTTTCATTGAGGTTGGAAAAAAATCATTCATTTAAAATGAGTTTTAGTGAGTGGTAGTTCATGTAACCTCAAGAATTCTCTCAACGCTATGTAAATTGAGAATATAAAATTGAAATTTAAAATAAAAATTTATTATCTTATTAAAATTATATGTAAAAAAGTATCTCATACTACTTTAGCTAAAGTGTATATTATAAACTGCAATTTTAATGGTTAAAATGTGTGAAAGAATTTTAAGAGGCAAATGTATTTCTAAAGATCAATAAAAATATGTGCATAATACTAAAATAGTGAATCAGCTAATAAATTCAACCATGTCATTCAGGGCCGGTCCCGATTATTTAGAGGCCCAGGGCAAATAAAAAAATAGACCCTTAATTAAAAAACTATTTTACTCACCTCAAAATAAAAGAAGAATCTCGAATCAAAAATATGAAGTCATGGTTGTTTTTAACAATAAAAGAATTTTAATGTAGATAAAAAGGTATATACAAATCATTAAAGAATTCAAAATCGAAATATGATTAATGGAAATAAGAATGAGAATCTTTTAAGTGTCTTAATTGCTCAAATTTCTAAGACTAATTGATAAAAAGTTTATTTATATAATCAGATAATTAGTAAAAAGTTTATTTTAAAGCATAATTGATAATGAATTTAATTTCATCATAAAAATTTGATAGTAAATGAGCTAATTGTATAACAAACTTTTAAATATTTAATTATAACATATAAATATTCTCTAAAATAGTAAAATTTATACTGAAATAAATTAATATTATTGGAATACACTCACAATAAATAAATTTTACCCCGTCAATTAATCACAAACGTTAATTTATTAAAAATATTTGACTCTTATTTTAATTTCTTTTAAAATAATATAATTGAGTGGTTGTGATACATTGATAGTGTAAAAAGTTTTACACAGAAAATGCATAAAAATTAAACTCGAAATAAATTAAAATAAAATTATAAGAGTTACAATAAATAATAAGAATAAAATTTGATTTCAATTCTTATTATAAATTTTAATTAATTATATACAAATTATTTTATAATTAAAATTTAATAATTGTTAATTGTCATAAAAATTATATCAAGCTATGGAATGACTTGGCACTAAGTATTAATTAAAATTTATTAAGATTGAAGCGTGAAAAATTGAAGTAGTATTTGAAAGCCATCAAGAATCGAACTGGAAACACTATAATTCCAATAGAGTTGGTTAAACCGCTGCGCAAAAGCTACAGAAGTGTTTGCTAGTATCGCTGACAGGGATATATTTTATAATTTCAGTATTATAAATTTTAACCACACCCCCCAAATGAGGCCCCCATTTTTCTGAGACCCTGGGCTATGGGCCTGCTTGCCCGGGCCCAGGGCCGGCCCTGATGTCATTGCATTTGACAACTAAAACCAACAAATACACTGATTTTAGGAAAACAATAGAACAAGGGTGAGTAACGAGTGCTAAAATTTCAAAGGTTGTCCAAGCACCATCATATCCATGACTATCCATTGATTTGGGAAATCAGCAATAGAATAGATTAACGAATGCTAAAATTTCAGTATCATGGGTATATATGACTTGATTATCAAAAGCTGTCCATCAACAGCATATCCATATCTCTTAAAATCAATATTGTTTGATGTGAATTATAGTGTTGTGGGACGTGTGATTACAAATCACACCGCAATTGCGGTTTTGATGCGGATGCGGAAGCTACCGCATCAATAATATTGCGGCTGCAATTGCGGTTGCGGACCGCAATTTAAAACCATGCTAATCACAGACATATTGTATGAACAATCACTCATTCCGATTTCTTTTCTGTCTTTTCCTTCTTTCCAGCCCTTTTTACATCATCATCTTTAGGTAGTTTATTTTCACAGGACATATCTTCAGTATGCTGTAAAATTTGGAAAGAAAAAAAAAAGTTAGCAACAATTAGAATGTCCAATAAATAGAAAATTAAATTGTTGATTGATATCACACAGGTTTTGGACAGATTGTAAGGAGAAAGTGCATTTTTGGAACTAAAGTGTGTATGCCTATTGAGTGATAAGGAACAGATGCTAGCAAGACAAACAACTTGCTTCCATTGTAATAGCCAACATAGCATCAACCAAAAAATAGATTAAATAGTGTTAAATGAAGTACCTCAACCTCCTTTGTAATTTCAATTTGGCTTGAAACAGAATCAGCAGGATTACTAACTTGCACTTTAGGAGCTCTTTTTACATCATCAAAGTTATTCTGAAATAACCAAAATTACATAGACAATGTACTATAAACTAGGGATGTTCATGGTTTAAGAACTGCACTGAACTGAACCAAATTAATAGTTCGGTTCAGTTTTTGAAAACCATTTTAATAAAAAATCAATTAAATGTTAAAACAGTTTCAATTCAATTTCAAACTAGTTTTGAACCAGTTTGTATTTATAAACTGGTTTACAATCAATTTCCAGTTATAAACTAGTTTAAAACCAATTTATAATTAAAAATCAAATTTAATTTCAAAATTATTTTTTCTTTTTTATTTCTCTTCATCTTATATATATATAATTTTGTATTTTTTAATGTACGGTACAAATAATTTGGCTTCTATTATAATTGTAACTAAATCTATTGTCGGTTAATATTATTTTTTTTTATAGTTTTCTCTACCGCGTGATATTTGTTTGCTAACTAGAAGATGCAAATTGAACTTCCAAGTTTTTCATCTTTGGTTTTAGTTTGCAAAGTGATTTTTTTTCACAGTTATGCAACCAACACGCATGATATAGACATAAACAGTAGTTTATATGCTGATTAAAAAATTGGATAAACTTCTTTGTGGGGAATCCATTTTCATATGATTACTTTAAAGTAAACAAACATTTTCTGTTTCAATTATCGTTAATCAATTAATTAATTGATTGTAATTTTATAAATTTTAAATGTAATATAAATTGAACTTAATTAAAATGCAGTGTAAATGAATTTTACATCGATGAATTACCATGATTAGTAATTAATTTTTATATTTTGTTATTTTTAATTAACATTTTTTTTTATGTTGTACACGTAACTAAAAGTATTTTATAAATTTTTGAAAAAAATAATTAAAAATAACATTTCTTTTTAGTTCCTGAAGAAAAAAATATTTATATTTTTTCTTTTGTACATTCCGAATAAAAAAACTCAAAATTTTATAATTTTATAATTTTCTTGTTTTTTTTATAATTTAGAAAAAAAATATTTTTAAATTTAATTTTAAAAAAAGTTCATTTTTTAATTAAAAAAATATTTATGTTATTTTTTAAAAATAATTAGTTAAACAGTTTAAACTGGTCTTTAACTTAAATATGGTTAATTGAATTGTTTATAATATGTGGTTCAGTTCATTAACCATTTAAATGGTTCAAATTTTTTGTGGTTCAATGCAATTTAGTTTGAGAAATATGGTTTGCACACCCCTACTATGAACTAAAGAAACAGAAAGTAAAGCCACATAAACACATTACAGTGAAATAGATAGCCACCTTAATAATACGCTTTCTGATCATTTTTTCAATCGACTCCTCTGAGTTGAATACAGGAACACGTTCTACAACATTCTCAAACTCAAAATCTTCAGAGTCAACCTCTGAAGCCTAGTAAATCACCATAGTAACAAAATAAACATTAATAACAAAATAAAGCACCATAGTAAATCATCAAATTTGTTAAACACTCAGTAAATGGATAATTAATTGTACCATCCCTTTCACGCGCCAAAAGATTCTATTCTCGTATCTCGGTGGAACACCATCTTTCTTCGGATCCCCCTAAAGAAGTATCCAAACCAAACAAAAATGAGATTGGAGCAGAAAATGCTGAAGAAGAAGAAAGGTTGAAGAAGAAAAGGTTACCAAATGGTCAGGAGAAGAAGATGGAGACAGTGGCGGAGCCAGAAATTTTAGGGAGTCTGGGCAAAAACTTTATACCTTATTTTTACTAACTTTACACCCTGTTTCTACTAATTTTGCCCTTGATTTTGTCTAAAAAATTTGCCCTTGATTTTCTCCAAAAATTTCACACCCTATTTTTATTAGTTTTGCCCTTAATTTTGTCTAAAGTTTACTAATTTTGTCCCTGGTGTTGTCCAAGAATCGACTATTAGGTGGGGAGTATACAACAAAAGCAAGGGTCGAGCCCGGGCGCGTGCCCGGGCTCGCTGGGCTGTAGCTCCGCCCCTATGGAGAAGATGATGATACGGGAGGGTTTTGCATGGCGCAAGAAAAGTGTGTATTTGGTTTCGTGATAGTATAATCTTGAAAGTTACGCAAGAAAAGTGTACTCCCTCCGTTTTTTTATTATAAGTCGTTTTAAACTTTTCACACAGTTTAAGAAAAATAATAATTGTTGTATGAAAATGAGAAATTATGAAGGTTTTTACAAAATTATCCTTCATTAATGACATATGGAAGATAAATTTATATAATTGAAAGGAGAGAGAATAATAAATATCTACTTTTAATATAATAAAGTACAATACATATGAAATCCTATCATTAACCCTCTAATCATCCAATTTGAGGGTGATAATCGGGGACACAACGGTAATTGCATATACTTTAATAATTTAATTAAAAATATATATTCCTTAATCATTGCATTACTTTTCAATTGTCCAATTTCTTTTCCATAATTAATATTATTGTCATGCTTTTGTAGATAGTTGTGCAAATCTGCATGGAATACAGCAAAACCCTTTGCACGCTTTTTCTCTTTGGTTGCTCAAGAAAACTTCAGTTCTTCTATCATCCTTCTATATATATTATGGCTTTTGATTTCAAGCTCCAAACCCTACATTTGGCTTATCTTCCTCTCCTGTTTCTGCCCATCAATATTAGGTTTATCTTTTTCACGTAGATTCTGCCATACATCCTCCATGCCACACTGTTAGTTGTTTTTCTAAACAACTTTTGTTTTAAGCTATCTATTTTTCGATTTCTGCAGAATATGAGTCGAAAATTTGACTGCATAAAAGACATCAGCGACAAGAAGGAAACATGGAGATTGGCTGTTCGAATTATTGATCTATGGAGCGTTGTTAACAGTAAGGGTGCTGAACATCTGGAGATGGTTATCATGGATGCTGCGGTATAAATATTTCATTTTCCTTTAATCTTGCATTTTTTCATTATTAGCAATCTTTTTCTGGGATTAACCATGTCTTACATTTGTTGTTAGGGTGGTCGAATTCAACAATGTTGTAAACTTTTTTTTCCTTCAATCAGTATCCAATGCATGGAGTGGTTCAAAGCTGCTAATCAACGAAGACATCCCGGAGATTTCTGAGTTTTTGTCAAAGTATTAACATTAGGCAGTCTTTCAATTCAATTAGTTTTGTATGTTGATTCCAATTTATAACATGGATTTATTATAATATTCTCAGGTTGCCTGCAAATGAGCAATCCCAAAAGCCTTCGCAATCTGCCAAATCTATGTCTCTTTGGTCTGGTGGATCTCAGTTTACAACACTTGAAAAATTTGTTCATAAGGCAAAGTGCATTCCTTTGAGTCAATTCTGCAAAATCAAACAAGTATAACTCATAAATTCGTAAATGTATATTCAAGTTATTACCAATTATCTATATGTATTTGTAATGTTTTTATTTTTATTTTTAGGACATGTTATGTGTTACTGTTGGAACTACCACGAAATTTTATGTATCCAAGCATGGTTTGGTTTTACTATGGTTGCACAAAGTGCTCTGTGAAGGCTACTGATTTGAACAATCCATACAAGTGTATCTGTGGCGAAAATGTTCACAAACCCATACCAAGGTTGTTTGTTATAATATTTTCTATTTATGACCTTTTAACCCTTTTTGTCTAAGATCACTCAATTTTATTATATGTATTTATGTAATAGGTACAAAGTTGATATATATGTTTATGACGGTGAATCAAAGTTCCGATTTGTATTTTGGGATGCCGACTGTGAGCAGATTATAGGACAGTCTGCTGATAGCATGCATAAATCAATGTTAGAGGTATGTTAATAATTTAGTTTCTTTGTAAAATAGTATAATATATGGTTTCTAACATACTTTTTCAACTTTAGAATGGTGAAGATGATCCCATGGTTTATCCTGACGAGCTTGACATGTTATTGGAAAAGAAAATGGCTTTGAGAGCTAAAGTACAACCAACCTTTGGGCAAGCATCTATTTGGAAGCTTTCTTATGATGAAGAATTTGTCAGTCAAATTGAAAAGGATTATATTGCTGATGAGGTTTTTCAGTTTATAGTAATCCGCTTGAATATCTTAAATTAACTGGAATCCAACTGTATTAATAATATCCTATTGTATAACACAGGCTCATAGTCTTCCTCCCATGCAAAATGCTGTTGCTGATCATGTTGATACTTCCATGGTATGTTATTTGATAATTTGCAATGTTCTCATGCAAAACATGTATTTTATTCCATATTTACTAAATCTGTTTACTACATTTGAAGGAGTCCTTATATGCATTTGGAGAAAATGATCCTGACAAGAGTTTGGCCAATACCCCTTCAAAGAGTGTTTCTCATGCTGTTGATGTTGAAGAATCGGATTGTCAGATTTTAGGACTTACACAATATTCAGGAACCAAACCACCCAAAAAAGTGAAGATTGAACCAAATGCTTGAAGACTTCATCAACTTTTTTATTTTATGCATCTTATATCTTATTTGGTGGAACTTAAAATCCTATGGTTTATGTTTTTTTGTTGTTAAGTTTATGGGATGTATTGTTTAATTTACTTAGTAGTACTGCTTTTTGTACCAACAAACCTTTCACTCTTGGACAACATGTATTTTTTGTATTCAAGCATTTTATTTAATTTCAATTTCGAGATTGCCATGGAATTATTTAGTTCAGTTTTAATCAATATCTTATTCTGAATTTATTGTTATGACAGTTTATTTGGGTTGTATTGTTTCAAAATTATATCTACTTTTGTTTATCACTTTTGGACAAGATGCATGTGAGATATTTTTACATTTATGCCCAATCCAATTGTACTTTTACTTAATCATATTATTTATATAATATGATTATAATATATGCTGCAGGTGAGATATTGTGATTTAAATTTTTTATGTAACAATGTAGCCATCTCACATTTAACCTATATATTTTATTTACAAAATCATAATAACAAAATTATACAAGTTTAATTTGAACTTTTTTTTGTGTGTGCATATTTAGGGTTCTTTTTAAATATTGTATGAATTACTAAATCATGCTCCTATTAATATTTTCAAAAACAGATATTCTCATCAACCAATATAACTTTTGCTATTCCATTATTTTTGTTTCTAAACTTAGAATAGTTTTTATTTATTTATGAAATATTTTCAATAATCTCCCTTTTTTACTCAAGCCACTTACTCACTCATTTCATTTATTACATGCTTTGGAAACTAGACAAGTTAAGTTTGTTTCACACTTTAAACAATCATCATTGCTTTTCTATCATGCTTTGGATGTTTAATGACACTTAACGTGTAATGCCAAGAATGATAATCATTACAATTTCAAAACAAAATTGTGTATGAAAGATATTAATTAATGACTATGCTAAGCGTGCAGATGAAAGCAAAGGACCAAATAAAAGCATCTCAACTCCTACTATAATTATTACATATCCACATAACTTAAACATACATATATTATGGCTTTATATTCCTACCAAGTCTTTGTCCGAAATTTTGTCTAAACAAATAAAATTAGCAGAAATATGGATGATCTGAATCAAAAGGCTCTTGAAGATAAATGGTTTAGCAGTGTGTTAAGCAAAAAAAGATTAGCAGAAGCAAGACTTCATCGTAAACGTCAACTCCAATCCAAGAGAGCAAAGAAATTGAATGGACTGCAGAAGGAGAATGTAGGAAAGACTACCCCAATTAGTAGACATGATAATGCTCATACAAGAATTCCATTTTCTACCATCTCTCAGAACATTCCAAGTTCCAGCAATTTGGTTTTAACACCTTTGCAGAAAACTCATGCTTCCTCAGTGATCAGTAGTCTTGCAAATTCGTTGAATAAAAAACGTCCAAGAGTCGTTACTTGCAGGAACATCAATAATTTAGGGACGAATTTAAAGAAGAGATTTGATAACGTTGTTGGTGAATGTGGTTCTACATCTTCAAAAAACTCTCCATTACGGACTACTGAAATTAATGAACTTTTTGAAGATGACAACGAAGAGGATAATATGCATGATGATTCGTCAGAGAGTATGGTTTATTTATGGTAATGTACATTCTCAATGAATTTAAACATTAAACAAATTTCTAATTAACTTTGCATGTATCAATTTCCAAAGGTTGGAGTTCAGACGACAGCATGGTTATGGACGAAGATGAAGAAGATATGGACAATCAAGCTGTAATGGTCAATGCACTACCATCAGGTTTTGTAACAATCATGTAATCATTGTGAGTTAAATTATATTGTTAAACATCCTTTGATCTGTTAACTTAGCTATGCATTCATTTAGGAGATTTTTACGACATAGGTGATCCAGTGTTTGAATGTCCAAAATATGGTGCAAACATGTGGTATTTAGAAAGGAAGACCAAGTGTCGGCAAACATTAAATCCTAAGTTCACAATGTGTTGCGGGGATGGTAAAGTTCAAATTCCTCTATTGAGAGAACCTCCACCGGTGTTACAGAAACTGCTGTTTGACCAAACAAACCCTGAATCAAAACTATTTCAACAACAAATACGTCTTTTCAACATGATGTTTGCATTTACGTCTCAAGGTGCTAAAATGGACAACCGTTTTAACAATGGTAGAGGTCCTCCAAATTATCGAATTCAAGGACAATCATGTCATCGTATAGGTAGCATGTTACCATTGCCAAGACAAAATCCCTGATTTGCACAACTCTATATATATATGATACTGAACATGAAATACAGCATAGAGTAAACGGATTCAAGTATGTCTATTAATTACTTCATGTATAATAATATGCTCTGTTTTATGCGATATGGACCATATACCATTTTTTTGTTTTCATTCTTTGCAGGACAAAAGACGGAATAGATGTTGACATAGTGAAAAAAACTCTCTTCTATGTTATATCAACACAATGTTCATGCTCAAAGTTTTAAGATGGCAAGGGATATACTTTCCGAAGGCAATGTTTCTGACCTAAAGCTCCGTCTTATTTCCGAGCGACGCACCGATGGAAGAATTTATAATCAACCAACTGTTTCCGAAGTTGCTGCTCTAATTGTTGGTGATGTTGATACTGCTGAGAAGAGGGACATAATAATGCACAAACAGACTTGACAACTTCAAAGAATAGATGAATATCATACATCATATTTGGGATTTCAATATCCATTGCTTTTCCCTTATGGCGAAGATGGTTACAGGCCTAACATTAGACATCGCAATCAAGATTCCAACAATAGACGTAACTCAGAATCAATGATTGGAGTAGCCGACAACGAGGATGTTCCGTGGGAGCAAGCAACTAAAAGAAATAGACTCACAATTAGAGAGTGGTTCGCATTTCGTATTCAAGCCAGAAAGAATGAGGCCCAAACAGTTATCAGATCAAGAAGGTTATTTCAACAGTTTTTGGTTGATGGTTATACAATGATGGAATCTGAGAGACTTCGATGGTTAAGAAAAAAATCTAAACTTCGAGTTGGAAAGTATAACTATCTAACAGATGTCAGAACCAATGGACATACCGATGGTGCAAACACAGGGAAAAGGGTTGTCCTTCCATCTTCGTATGTTGGTAGTCGCAGATACATGGATCAACTTTACTTTGATGGAATGGCAATATGTAGTTATGTTGGATTCCCCGATCTATTCATAACGTTTACGTGTAATCCAGACTGGCCAGAATTGAAACGTGTACTTGCTTCTAATAATCTGACACCAGTAGATCGGCCGGACCTCATAACGAGAATATTTAAGATGAAATTCGATGAGTTACTGTCAGATTTGACTAAAAAAAGTATTATGGGCAAAGTTCTTGCATGTAAGTATTGATTCATTTCAAAACTTGGCATATATTATTTTGATTCTTAAACATCATTATTCATACATTTTTTTTCTGTTGTAGATATGTACACCATTGAGTTTCAGAAAAGAGGCCTGCCCCACGCTCATATTTTGATATTTCTACATCCATCCAGCAAATATCCAACACCTGTTGATATTGACCGTATCATATCTGCCGAAATTCCGAACAAGGACACCGACGGAGACTTATATAACTTGGTAAAAAGTCACATGATTCACGGACCATGCGGAAACGCAAACCGGTCTTCGCAATGCATGAAGGAAGGTAAATGTTCCAAATAATTTCCTAAAGACTTTCGGGCTGATACAGTCGTCGATCAAGATGGTTATCCAGTTTACAGAAGAAGGGACAACGGCCACACTGTCATTAGGAATGGTATAGAGGTTGACAATAGATTTGTTGTTCCTTACAATGCAAAATTGTTGTTGAAGTTTAGAACTCATATTAATATGGAATGGTGCAATCAAAGCACATCCATAAATATTTGTTTAAATACATCAACAAAGGCTATGATCGAATAACCGCTGCAA
The DNA here is from genome assembly GCF_029867415.1 of Vicia villosa. Lineage (NCBI taxonomy): Eukaryota > Viridiplantae > Streptophyta > Magnoliopsida > Fabales > Fabaceae > Vicia > Vicia villosa. Next base: position 124,903,704 of record NC_081180.1, on the reverse strand, counting down.
TTGTCATGAATGAAAATGGATGTCCTATCGAGAGTCAAGATGTTGATGAAATCAAGCAGTATATTGACTGTAGGTATGTTTCTCCAAGTGAAGCATCTTGGAGAATTTATGGTTTCCCCATTCATGGAAGGAAACCAGCTGTGGAAAGATTACACTTCCATTGCGAAGGTCAACATTCAGTCTACTATACTGACATCAGCAATGTTTCTAATGTTCTTGAGAAACCAAGTGTAACTGAATTGATGTTTATGGCATGGTTTGAAGCTAATCAGAAATACATCGAAGCTCAACAGTTAACTTATAGCAATTTTGTTTCAAAGTTTGTATATGTCAAAAAGAAAAGAGAGTGGAAACCCAGGCAGAAGGGTTACACAATTGGCAGGTTAATTTGGGTTCCTCCAACTACAGGAGAATTGTACTTTCTCAGAATGATGCTAACACATGTGAAGGGCCCTCGAAATTATTCAGAACTGAAAATAGTTAATAACGTCAAGTACGATACATTCCGTGATGCATGTTTTGCAATGGGTTTTATTGGGGATGATCGCGAATTTATAGCTGCTATTTCAGAGGCATTTCAGTGGGGTTCTGGCCATTATTTAAGATTTCTTTTTGTCCACATGTTATTGTCAAGTAGCATTAACAGACCAAGGCATGTATGGAGCAAAACACGACATCTTATATCCGATGGAATTCTTTACTCTCAGCAGACTATTGCCAACAACAGAGGTAACATGTCATTGAAGTAAAAAGTAGATATCAACTTCCTTAACTTCATTTTTTAAATAATTCTATTGCACACTTCTGTTAAAATAGGTTTGAGGTTATCAGAACAAGAAATCTACAATCTGACATTGATTGAGATAGAAAAGCTACTACAATGCAATCGTAAGAGCCTAAGCGACTTTCCTGGGATGCCAAAACCACAAGGATATGTTCCCGAAGAATTTGGCAACAAGCTTATTTACGAAGAGCGGAACTACAATCCCGATGAACAACTTCAAGAATTTAACATGCTGTATCAGAATCTCACAGGTTTCTTCACTGTCCATTTGTATTTTGTTATAAATGTAAAACCAAATTATATAGTATAGCATAGTATATTAATTTAATTAAGAATAATCTTCTAATTACCAACAGATGAAGAAAGGGATGTATTCAAGCAAATCATGATGGCCGTGAATAACCAGAATGGAGGCGTGTTCTTTCTTTATGGTTACGGCGGTACAGGCAAAACCTATATGTGGAGAACATTAGCTTCTTATATAAGATCAAAGAAACAAATATGTTTGACAGTTGCTTCTTCTGGAATTGCCTCACTATTACTTCCAGGTGGCCGGACGGCGCATTCTGAATTCAAAATTCCAATTCCCACGCTTGAATCTTCCACATGCGACATAAACAAAGGGAGCGATAGAGGTGATCTACTAAAACTATCAAAGTTGATAATCTGGGACGAGGCTCCAATGTGTCATAAATTTTGTTTTGAGGCATTGGATAAAACTCTGAAGGATATCATGGGTGGATCCAAAGCATCAAATAAAATATTTGGAGGTAAGGTAATAGTCTTCGGCGGTGATTTCAGGCAAATTCTTCCATTTATTCCAAGAGGCAGCCGCTCAGATATAGTTCATGCTACAATAAATTCATCATACATATGGGATCACTGCAAGGTTTTGAAACTTACAAAGAACATGCGACTACAGCAGTCGGCAACATCCACCAGTTCTGCAGAGTTAAGACATTTCTCAGATTGGATTTTAACTGTTGGAGATGGGAAGATATCAGAACCAAATGATGGTTACGCAGAGATCGACGTTCCTAAAGATCTGTTGATCTCTAACTTTGATGATCCCCTTGAGGCAATATTTGAAAACACTTACCCAAATTTTGATGTTAATTTCAATAATGTGGATTTTCTACAGTCAAGGGCAATATTAGCTGGAACCATAGAGACTGTTGATCAAATCAATCAGTATATTTTAGAATTTGTTCCCGGTAATCAACATTTCTTTCTAAGATTTCATTGTGTATTTTATTTTTTCATGCCCAATATTATGTACGACAACTAATAATATTATGAACCTGCAGGTCAAGAGAAAGAGTATTTAAGCTCGGATTCAGTTGATACCACAAACGGTGACGACAATGAATCTTTTGATGTTTTAACTCCTGAATTTTTGAATGCCTTGCAAGCTTCTGGTGTCCCCAATCATAAAATCAAATTGAAAATCGGTACTCCAATAATGCTTCTCAGGAATATTGATCAAGCAGAAGGTCTTTGCAATGGAACACGTCTCATTGTTACCAAATTGGCCGATCATGTTATCGAAGCAAAAATTATTTCTGGAAAGAACATTGGTGGTGTCGTATACATTTCACGAATGGACATAACTCCGACTCAATCCCCATGGCCCTTCCGAATGACCAGAAGACAGTTTCCTATAACGGTATGCTACGCTATGACAATTAACAAATCTCAAGGTCAGTCTTTAGATTTTGTCGGTATATATTTGCCAAGAAGCGTGTTCAGCCATGGTCAATTTTATGTGGCAGTTTCAAGAGTAAAGAGCAAAAAGGGTCTAAAGATTTTAATTCACGACAAAGACAAACAACCATTGTCGGTGACGACGAATGTCGTTTTCAATGAAGTCTTTGAAAATTTATAGTTGGACATTTAAATGTTCTATTCAATTAGTATTTTGAAATTTTAAACGCCATGCACGTTAATCATTTCAAGTTCGGGGGTTTCTAATGAAGATCTTGAAGGATACTATGATTTTATTGTAGATGCACAATATATTTTTTTGTAATTGCAATAGATAATATATGCAACTCATGTATATCTATTTTTTTTCAATTCACACATTCTTCAATTATAAATCATTAATCTAAAGATTTAGTAAAACATAAACATGCCCTAAAAGAATTACATCATAAAAAGATCCACTCTTTAATAAAATAAGTCAACGACACCGTAATTCACGTTGTTACCAAACAATGTAACATTTGCATAATCTTTCATAGAATTTAACAGACGTAAAACTAAATCACAGTCAACATAAAATCCATATTCTTAAACAAATACATTTCACAACACAAACACTAAAGATAAAAAACAACCAACCCAACACAGTACCTTCGTATTAAAACATACCAGCAACATCAATTCCTGTTCACTAACTCAACAAATATCAGATCTGAAAATGGAATCATTGAGAATTCAAGCACGTCTCCTGATTTAAGTTTCTTCTCTTTTGCAAAAGAGTACCATCCAAGCCCAATATGTTTTTCATACTGATTCCTTCCGGCCCTAAGAATTACACAGTGATATCCTTTTCCATCAACAAGATCTACCATCCTTATTGCATTCTGCGTCTTACCAAAACATGTCTTTGATATTTCCATTGGAATATTCTACAGAATTTATAACATGCATGATATGTAAAATATAATTACAAATATAAACATAAATACATTAAATTGTTCAAGATATTTACCAATGCATTTTGTCCAAGCATGTTTGATTCTGTGACATGCTTCCTCCACTTTACTTCCCCACTATAATCAGCCATGCATTCCACCTCAGTAAGAAATCCATCGTTTATGAGAGTTTTTAACATTTCATCTTGCTCTTCGTCGAACTCTTTAATGATTTGACGTGCCCACTCAAGGGAGTCTCTTTCCGGATCACTTAAACATTATATACAACAGTATAATTATTTTACAAATTATAAAATAATTATTTCGAATATGTACTATTCACTTTTTTGTTGTTGTTAAGAACAGCAGCCATATAAGTACAGATCTAACAAAAATCTTTAATAAATACTTAGTTTTCAACTATATATCCCTATATGAGATCAAGTTTTTTAGTGCATGCAAAAGTAGAGAAAACTGAAATATTCTTATGTCTTTCATAAATTTTCTACTTAAGCATGCACAGTCTACTTACCTGCTGGAAGGAGAAGGAACAAATGGTACACCCCACTTCACCATCTCCAAAGTTGTAGTGATAATAGAGCAAGATATTTCCATTTCTCTACAACTTCCTATATATGCTCATAGGTACACACTTACATTTTGGGCCGTGGAACTTGATGGGCCTTTATTTCATATGACATAAAAACCAAAACAAATTAAAATAATATTCAACATTATACTTTGTAACATGTATACATATATTGTAAATCATACATTATTACTTATTTTAATTTCTTATTTATGTTTCAAATATAAATCTTATTTTACTCGCAATACAACATAAATTAATTCCTATAGTTTTTTTGTTTATAAAAAACATCTATTTTAAAATCCAATAGAGTTTGGACTTATCTATTTTTAAAATATTTTCACATTCTTAATAGATACAGTAAAAAGGAATTCATATCTTAAATGACAGCATTGTAACAAAATAATAGTTTTCATATTCCAAACATATGAATCACATTAAAGTTAGATGCCACAATAGTTATGCATAACATACAAATAAACTTATAGATTCCATAACATCAGAATTATAAAAAAGATGTAACCATTAGAAATTTAACAAAAAAGATAGTTCAGTTTTGATAGAGTTAAGGAGCATTGCAGGAAAAGTCAACACATAATGTCATCCAACAACAAGATTTAAATTATCCCATACATAAAGGAAAAAGAGTTTGTGAACTGAAAATACTTAAACAACATAATAGAAAGCAAGTTTCTTCCACAACTTTTCCAAGACCCATCATTTCTTCTTCATCGTAACATAAATGAAAGTACCATGTCGCGCCAATTGACATGTCAGTTTGTCACCTCTCTTAAACCCTTTGGCCTTCACATATGCATACCATCCTTGAGTCATGTATTTCTCAGATGGACTTGGAACCCCGTTACGATATGCCGTCTTCACAGTACACTTGAACTGTTGATACAAATCACAATCTCTAATGGTTACCTCCTTCTGATTACTTGCCAAGCAGTCTATTGCTATCTGCTTAGGGAAATGCTGCAACAACATAGAAATTCATTGATCAAACACTTGACATCAGCAAAGTATTAAAACACTAGGAAAATTTCGAGCATGCTTACCTGGACATTATCCTTCTTTACTTTTGAATTCTTTATAGCAATATCCCAGCAGTAAGTTGGCTTTTCCCCCCACATTCTTATCCTAATATTTGAAACATTTTTGCCCTTTTTTGCAAGTTTCATTGTTCTTTTCTGATTCCCATCTGTAACAGCTCTTTTGTTGGCAGTCCTGCACTCAGCCTTCCTATTTGTTCTCTTATCAAGGACAGTTGCTTTGTTCCCAACTGTTTTCTCAACAACAGTGTTGGAGTTCTCAGTGGTTTTGCTACTGGGTTCACTATCCTTCCCAGAGACAAGGGGGACATCATATTCTTCAACCTTAACATTCCTTATAGGAACAACTGTGTTGATGACATTTGAAACAACTTCAGGGGCATTCTTGGAAGTTTCTGCAAATGTAACAGATTTCTTCGATTTTGTCCTACCTTTTCTAACAGACCTGGCACAAGATTGTTTTTCAGAACCATCTGCAACCTCATTCACGAGTTTCTCTATTTCATTCATTGCTGTCTCCTCACTGGAAGAACAGTTGTAAGTCCGTTAGGACGTCATGAATGCGAAATAAACAATAATAACCCTAAGTCTTACTTAAAACAGCGAAAAATTGAAAGATTAACAACTTGAAAATATATATAAGATGACAATCTGGACCGAAAATGAAACTCTTATGAAATAGTGAGTAACACTAACAGGCAAACAAAGATAAATCAAACTTTCACAATATTCTGAAAGGTGGATTTCAGAAATAGTAAGGGTTCAACTCCATTCACATCATTTTCTAAAACTCACACAAAACCATTTTACCATGCAGCATAAATCAAAAAACCCTAAAACTTAAATAGATCGGGCATGGAAAAAATCCCAACAAGTGAAATAGAGCAGGAATTCATGTTTCTGACCTGATGACCTCTTCTTCGTCGTCTGATATCCACCCATGCGTTGGCTTTCGTCCACCCCTCAATGTCTTCATTTCTTACTATCTTCAGAAGAAATGTCTGTTTTTTTTCTAAACGAGAGGAATGAAATCCGGAAAAGTGATGTAATGTGAATAGTCCAAAATATATCCTGACTATACCTTGCACGCTTCAGTTTCCCTAGACTTCTTCAATAAATGACACCTATTTAATCAATCATAACTGTTGCCTATTATCCACGGTGTAACCAAAGCAATTACTAAACCATTTGGAACAACGCTTTGTATTGTAACTAAAAAAATGCATTTAAGTTATCTTTATCTATTAACTTCAAATATACATGCATACCCTACTTTTTTTAGCTTTAGCAATACCATGCAGTGTTTTTATATTTAGTTCTCCTTTGTTTTGTTTTTTATTACTTCCTCTTTACCATTTTTTACGGCATTTCAAAACAGTAAAAAACTATATATATTTTTTTATTTATACCTTTATAGTATAATCCAATTATTAGGGACAATTATTATATGTTATCAACTATTTTTAAATGAACTATTAGTTTTTGTCATCACATTTATTATCAAAATAAAATTTATCATATGCAGAAATTAAGTCACATATTAGTTTATAAATACTTCATATATAATTTTTTTAAAATTTTAATGTACATGTTAGAGCAAATATTTCAAACAAAAACTGTCAAGTTATTTTTTTCCACTCACATAATAATTAGGAATCAATAAATCCAGATAACATGAAATTTATATTTCAAAAGAATATTATATTAACACACTTATTATTGGGCCTTAACTGTTGGAATTTTAAACTGGGCCGTGACATAAAATTATTAAATTTCAATCTTTTTTTCGAAATTGTTAAATTTAATTTAGATTTAATTCCATTCAAATAATATTGCTATTATCATTTCTCCTACTAATTAAAAAATCCTACAGGTCTTATTTTTATAAAAAATACTATAAATAATTTTAAACACTTAATATTTTATTACAAAAATAAACGTAATTTATACATAATTTGTGCTTTCAGATGCTTTTTTCTATAAAATTTTATTATTACCAATTATATTGAACTGCAAATGTTGTTACAATATTACTTACACATAATTATATAAAAACTATAAAATAAACATTTCAAATGTTTTTTTCTCTCTTTCATAATTAATAATAATAATTATTTTGTTCTAATTATTTATTTTTTTATTATTTTATTTTTTCTGTCATACATAATTCATTTTTATTTCGTAATAATTATGATTTATTTATTTTTATTTATATACATATTTCATTTTTTTTAATATAATTATTTAACCATAACAATATTATATTTATTTAATATTTATAATGTAATCCACAAATTTTAATTATTTGTTTTGATACATTATCAAACGTTTAAGATTACTTAATATTAAAACTATTACATTTATGTTCAAAAGTTTTTTTCCTCTCTGTCATAATTAATAATAATAACTGTTTTATTCTAATTATTTATTTATTTATTATTTTTTTTAGTCATACATATTTCATTTTTATTTCTTAATCATTATGATTTCTTTATTTTTATTTATATACATATTTCATTATTTTTAATATAATTATTTAACCATAACAATATTATATTTATTTAATATTTATATCGACTTTACGTGACCCGTGCGGGCGCACGGGTCCTTTACTAGTTTAAGGATATAATAGGAAAAGTAGCATTAATTATTCATTGGAATTGTAAAGCGACTTATATTTAAATACAAATTTTTTTCCAAAACGACTTATAATAAAAAACGGAGAGAGTATTTGGTTTCGTGACAGTTGACATTTGAAAATAACTGCATAAATCTACTTATAGTAGGGATCCGTCACCTGCTATAGCAGGTTAGCCTAGAGATTAACTGACACGTGTCAGTCAGTCCGTTATAAGTTTGTTACAACAATTTTTTATTTTTTTTTGGTTTTTGTGTAATAATAAAAAATGCTGTGATAATTTATTTTAAAACAGCTATTATAATTTTAACTGATTAATTAAAATAAATTATTTGAATTGATTTATGTATATATTTAATATAAGTAAGTTTCAGGTTAATATATAAAGTTATAAATTATTATAACTTATTTAGTTTAATTTAATTTGTATTTTAATAGGTGTTTAATGAATATGCACTGATATCGAATAGAAAACCATATTTCTATTATATCATTAAAAAAATTTAAAAATAAAAAATATTTTAATTAAATATATAATTGTGATTGATTCACAGTATAAAAGTGGATCATTCATTTTCTGTTTTAATATTTATAAAATAGAAAATTAAGATTTTTGTATTACTATGAAAATTGAACACTCACTCATACACGTTTTAGTTGGTTAGTAAAAAAATACTACTATTAATCTTTAATATACTGTTTCAACGTGAACTTGGTGCAATTATAGGTAACATAAATATTTCCATTTTTTTGTTTTCATCTCACTTCTCTCATATTTCTTTATCAATTGAGATTAAACAAAAATGTTAAAAATGTTAAGGGGACCCATATATTTTTATTTTCTCTTCACAAGTCATCTTTTATCCAATCATGAGAAATGCATTACTTCTCTTCTATTTTTCTCGTAAATGAATTCCAGATTCTAAATCAATTTTACCTAAATATTTCATATATCAATCAATTTATTATTAACAAAATTAATTATATCCGACTCAATTTTAATCAACGCAAAATTAAATATACGCTAACTCTCTCAAACAATCAGAACCATAGAGATTTATTTATTTTGATCAAGTAATGTGGTCAAAATTTTGAGTTGTATGTCTCAAAAAATTAACTTTTTCAAAAAAATCTCATATAATTATTATAAGTCATACAATGATACAAATACTTTTATCATATATTTTTATGTGTAACTTGAATATTTCTGCTAGTATCCTAATTAACTTTGAAAAGCAATTGATTTTACTTTTGATAAACATGTCTCGTTAAAATCAAAACTAAAATCAAATTGTTGATGGTAGTCTTTTGCTACGAGCCTAGTTTTATATTTGTTCGTTGTGCCATAAAGATTCTTTATCACCATTTACAACCAACAGGATTTCAATGAGGTGGAAGTATTGTCAAATTCCAATTTTGGTTAGTCAAAAGAGCATCATATTCAAGTTGTATAGCATGATGCCAATCATGTTGAGAAAATGCTAGAAGAAAAGAGATGGGAGAGAAACACAGACAGAGAGAAAATACAGAGAGAAAAAACAAGTTTTAATCTTCTACTAACTTTCATTGGTCTATCCATGGCGTCTTCCATTAATACGGGAGGTGGAGAATGGAGTATTGTAGGTAAGAAACTCGGTAAAAAGGAGTCACAAGGAAGGTGGAATATCATGAAGAATGAGAGAGGTTTTGTCAAAGGAATGACGACAATGTTCTTCCTCACGGACTTTGGAGATGGTTGGAAGGCTAGGGATTTGTTTTTTGAGTTTAAAGACATTGGTGTGGTGGATGAATTTGTTATCCCGGCTAAAAAAGATTGGAGGGGTTTGAAGTATGGCTTTGTGAGGGTTGTGAATGTAGAGGATGAGAGGATGGTGGAGACCAAGCTCAATAATATCTTTTGAGATGGAAGGAGGATAGCTGCTAACATCTCAAGATTCAAAAGAAAGATTGTTAGCAACCATGAGGGTAGGGTTCCTTTCAAGAGGAATGTTGGCAATGGTGTTAGGAACAAAGTCATATTTGGGAAAAATAATGTTGTGTTTGCTGGTCCTTCATGTGCTTATGAAGGGTGTGGGGATGGATCAAAAAAAGTTACGTAGAGGCGGTGAAAAAATTCAAGGGGGAAAGTAAGGATAGGAAGGAGGAAACGGATAAGTCCTTCACTTTCAATTCATTAGAGGAAGAGAAACGCAGGTTCTGTAAAGCTATGGTGGGCATCACGGTTGCAACGGACCTTGCTTTTGGGGTAGCTCAGAGTTTGATAGAGGAAGGAATTTTTACGGTTCAAGCTACATCGTTAGGACCAAACTAATGCTTGTTAGAGGAGACTACGGAGGGAGATCTAAAAACTTTGCTCGAAGAGGGAGAAGAATGGAAAAAGAAGTGGTTTCGGGAGGTGAGAAAATGGAAAACGACGGATGTTGAATGCTTTAGAGCTGCATGGGTCTCTATATATGGAATACCTTGTCATGTGAGGAATATACGTTTTATTGAATAACTTCTGTCTGATATTGGTATTATTGTCAATTTCGATTTTCTCGATAAACCATCGGAGAGGCTTGACGTTCTATCTTGCATGATTTTCACTAAGTGCATAGAACCTGTAAGAAGTATGGTGAAGGCTAAGGTGGATGGAGGATGGACAAACTTGATGATAATGGAAGATCTCTTAGTACATAGCGACTCCAATCGTGGTCATGGGGGAGATGTGTAACACCCCTCTAATTCCCCCGCGACAATTAACAAATTAAATCAGAGTAACATGCAATAAGGGTGTCACAATTCATAATAAAATAAACCTCATTCGTCTTATGTCATGCATTCACCAAGAACATCTAATCATAACTCATAATTCAAATTATCATGTTTACACATCGGAAATAAATCGTCAAGTCAACATCACATCATTAAAATAAATTAAACAAATAGAGTTATCCTCTCAAACTCAAACATCGCGTTCCCAGTGTTACATCTATCAGACCATGACACCTGACGCTAACTAATACATCGACTTATGAGCTAATCCTCACCAAGTCAAGCCGCTATCCTCATTATCAAAATGACAACAAGTAAGGGTGAGTCTCATCACAATTAACCAATGTTATTGCATCATAAACAACAATATATCATAGTTATATCATTCACCCAATCGTTTCATATTCAGACACATCATCATCACACATTCACAATCATCAAGTCATAACATAACATATATTAATCATGTTATAAAAGTCATGCATATGTATGAAACTGACACTATGCATGTGGTACCAACATCATCAATGGGAAAACCCACCGATCGATCTAACCTCATCAAGATACGGCCCTGTCAGTATAATTCCACACAATGGGAATTATACCCTTCACTGAATCCCCACATCAAGATACGGCCCTACCAGTATAATTCCACACAATGGTTATGAATGCATGCAAACATATATACAACATACTTTCATCATCATCATTTTATGAGTAACATCATCTTATACTCATTTCATCATCATCATCATCATTAACAAGCATGTTCATATATACATTAACATCATTCAATAAAATCATATATCAATTAATCATACAGATTATCTCATTCTACTCATCATAGTCCAAACATCATTCCAAACAGATCATTAGTTCAAAAGTTACGCAACATCAACTTTCAAAATTTACAAACAGCAAAAATATGCATTTCACGCTGGCGATACGCGTACCAACAGGGCCAAAATTCCACAAACACACACACCATACGCGTATCATACGCGTATGAACAGAACCACATTTCCACACAAACGCACACATACGCGTATCACAAGGCCATACGCGTACCAATATCTCATCATACACGTACCATACGCGTACCAGCAGAAGGTGCATTTTGGTGCACAACAAGGAGTGTACCATACACGTACCACCCCCATACGCGTATCATACGTGAATGGGCAGAAGTTCCCAAAAACTGCAACTTACTCATTCGTCTTCCTCGCGAATCCATTTGTTACAGCCTGCGATTTGGATCTAAAACCAGAAATTCCACACTCTTAACAGTATAAGATTAATCTAAAATCAATAGTATATGACCCTTTATTCGATTTTACTCATCACAACCTAATTCTACTCAATTTATTAGGGATTCACATTCATAGATTTCAATCTAAGGATGAACACAACAGCAAAATCAGAATACAGAACCTATTGATCTAAACAACATCCCTAGTCAATATTATCATTCATAACATACAATAATAGAGATTAACTGGAGAGTCCCCCTTACCTTAGCCAAGAGTTCTTGACTGGTCTCTCCCTCTTCAGTTCTCCTTTCACGTTCTTCGTGTTCCAACCTTCAGTCTCTCTTTTCACGTTTTGTCCTTTCTTTCCCAATTCTTATTATTTTATGAAAAATAATATTAAAATTAGTAAAGGCTTTACTACACCACACCCCCTCTTTTACTAATCTCACACATGGCCCAAATGCCATAAACCATACACCACACCCCCTCTTTTACTAATCTCACACATGGCGCAAATGCCATAAACCATCATCTTTTACATTATTTTCATAAAATCCATAAAAATTCTAATTATTAATCAAATATCCAAATTAAATTAAAATTAAAATTATACGGGTGTTACAACTCTCCCTCACTAAAAGAGTTTTCGTCCTCGAAAACATACCTCAGGTAAAGAGTTCCGGATAAGAATCCTTCATCTGGCTCTCTAGCTCCCAGGTAACATTTCCCTCAGCTGGTCCTCCCCAAGCTACTCTGACCAAAGCTATTTCCTTGCCACGTAATTGCTTCAGTCTTCGATCTTCAATCCTCAGAGCTAAAGTCTCAACCGTCAAGTTGTCTTTCACCTGCACATCATCTACTTGGATCACATGGGGCGGTTCCAAAATGTATTTCCTCAACTAAGACACATGAAATACATCATGCAAGTTTGCAAGCATCGGCGATAAAGCGATACGATATGCTATTTCTCCCACTCTTTCAGAAATTTGGAATGGTCCAATAAAATGCGGAGTCAACTTCTTCGACTTAAGCTCGACCAATACCCGTCATAGGAGTAACTCTCATAAACACATGATCTCCCTCTTGAACCTCAAGTGTTTTCCTCCTCTTGTCATGATAACTCTTCTGACGACTCTGAGAAGCTTTCATTTTCTCTTGAATCATCTAAATCTTCTACGTAGTCTGTTGTACAATTTCTGGTCCAATAACGGCACTCTCACCAGATTCATACCAACATAATGGAGTTTGACACCTCCTACCGTACAACGCCTCAAACGGAGCCATATCAATACTCGAATGAAAACTGTTGTTGTAGGTAAACTCAATCAAAGGCAGATAACTATCCCAAGAACCTCCTTTTTCCAACACACAAGCACGTAACAAATCTTCTAATGACTGAATCGTCCTCTCAGTTTGTCCATTCGTCTGCGGATGATAAGCAGAACTCAATTTCAGCTTAGTACCCAAAGCCTTCTGCAAACCTTCCCAGAATTTCGACATAAACCTCGGATATCTATCTGACACGATACTTGAAGGAATACCATGTAGACTAACTACCTTCTCAATATACAACTGAGCCAGTTTTTCCATCGGATAATCCATTCTTACTAGTATAAAATGTGCAGACTTCGACAATCTGTCCACTACGACCCAGATAGCTTCACAATTCTTGACAGTTCTCGATAAACCAAAAACAAAAATCCATTGATATGCTATCCCACTTCCACTCAGGAATAAACATCAGTTGCATAAACCCATACGACTTCTGATGCTCAACTTTTGACTTCTGACACGTCAAACAAGAATACACAAACTCAGCAATTTCTTTCTTCATTCTAGGCCATCAAAACATCTTTTTCAAATCATGATACATCTTGGTAGAACCAGGATGAATACTTAATCCACTACGGTGTCCTTCTTCCAGAATACTTTTTCGAAGTTCAGCAACATCAGGAACACAAACTCGATCACCAAACCTCAATATACCATTCTCGTCGATTCTGAATTCACCGCCTTTACCTTGGTTAATCAAAGTTATCTTATCAATCAACTCAACATCAGCTTTCTGACCCTCTCTAATCTCTTCAAGAATACCACTAGTCAGCTTTAGCATACCCAATTTAATACTAGAAGGAATACCTTCACATACCAAACTCAAATCTTTGAATTGTTCAATCAAATCCAATTCTTTCACCATTAGCATAGACATATGCAAAGTCTTCCTACTCAATGCATCAGCAACCACGTTTTCTTTACCAGGATGGTAATTCAAACTAAAATCATAGTCTTTAAGGAATTCTAACCACCTTCTCTGCCTCATATTCAGCTCCTTTTGATCGAATAGATACTTCAGACTCTTATGATCACTGAATACTTCGAACCTCGAACGATACAAATAATGTCGCCACAACTTCAAAACAAAAACCACAGCTGCCAACTCTAAATCAGGAGTCGGATAATTCATTTCATGCATTTTGAGTTGTCTTGACGCATACGCGACTACTTGTTGATTATGCATCAGCACACCTCCTAAACCCATCAGTGAAGCATTACAATAAACCACAAATGACTCTGTCAGATTCAGCATAATCAAGATAGGAGCACTAGTCAACTTCCTCTTCAGCTCTTGGAATCCTTCTTCACATTTTGCATCCCAAATAAAAGCCTGACCCTTTCTAGTTAATTTAGTTAACGCCAATGCTAACTTTGAAAAGCCTTCTATAAACTTTCTGTAGTAACCTGCAAGACCAAGAAAACTACGAATCTCTGACACTGACTTCAGAGCTTCCCACTGAGATACTGCTTCTATCTTTGTAGGATCAACATCAATACCATTCTTAGAAATCACATGTCCCAGAAGACTGACTTCCTCCAACCAAAATTCACACTTCGACAGTTTGGCAAAAAGTTGCTTCTCTTTTAACAGCTCTAACACCGTTCTGAGATGTTCCGCATGTTCTTCCTCATTCTTAGAAAATATCAGGATATCATCTATAAACACCACCACGAACTTATCGAGATAAGGATGAAAAATCCTGTTCATATACTCCATAAAAACACCAGGTGCATTAGTAACTCCAAACGGCATTACCGAATACTCATAATATCCATACCTTGTTCTAAAGGCAGTCTTATGAACATCATCATCCTTCACACTAATTTGGTGATTCCCAGACCTCATATCAATTTTACTAAATACACACGCTCCAACCAGCTGATCCATCAAATCATCAATCCTCGGCAGTGGATATCGATTCTTGATAGTAACTTTGTTCAATTGTCTGTAATCCACACACAGCCTCATCGAACCCTCTTTCTTCTTCACTAGCAGCACAGACGCACCCCACGAAGAAAAACTAGGACGAATGAATTTCTTCTCAAGAAATTCTTCCAACTACTTCTTCAGTTCAGCCAACTCAGACGGCGACATACGATACAGTGCCATCGACACTGGACTAGTTCCCGGAACCAAACCAATAGAAAATTCTACTTCTCTTTCTGGTGGTAATTCATTCACATCTTCCGGAAAAACTTTTGGAAACTCACATACCACTGGTAGTTCGTTACTCACCACTTTCTCTTTCCAATCCATCAATGCAAACAACATAAATACAGTTGCACCGTCTTCAATAGCATCATTCACTTGTCTAGCTGTCATGTTCAGATCGTCAGCACTGACGGCTTTAGGAAAAATTACCGTCTTCGCAAAACAGTTGATATGAACACGGTTGAATTCCAACCAGTTCATTCCCAGGATTACATCAAGTTGTTTCAATGGAAGACATACTAAGTCCATCCCGAATTCCCTACCAAAAATGTCAACCGGACAATTCAAACAGGCAGATGAAGTAGTTACTGAACCCGACGCGGGAGTGTCAATAACCATACTTCCATTTATGTCAGATATCTCTAAATTCAACCTCTTAGGACAATCCAAAGAAATAAAAGAATGAGTTGCCCTAGTATGAATAATCGCAACTAAAGGTGTGCCATGAATGAAACACATACCTTTAATCAATCTATCTTCTGGAGTAGTCTCTGACCCGGTCAAAGCAAAAACCTTTCCTCCCGATTGGTTCTTCTTTGGCTTAACACAATTCGGACTAATGTGACCCTCTTCACCACAGTTGTAACAAGTCACAACCTTCTTACATTCAGCAGCAATATGGCCCACTTGGTCACACTTGAAACACTTTTTCTGATCAAGCTTACATTCATGTCTACGATGTCCTATCTCACCACAATTGTAGCATCTGATACGAGCACTGGAATCTCCTCCACTCGGTTTCTTCCAATCATCAGATTTACCTCTATCGTATGGCTTACCTCTATCCATAGGCTTCTTACCTTTCTGTCTACTAACTCGCGAGAGTGAGATGACTTCAGCTTAATGTTATCCTCTTCAAAAATCCTGCTACAGTCCACTAAATCGACAAATCTCCGAATCCTATGATATTTGATGCCTTGCTTGATCTCATCACGAAGGCCATTCTCAAATTTGACACACTTTGAGAACTCACTGGCTTCATCATTGTTGTAGTGAACATAGTACTTTGCCAACTCAACAAACTTTGAAGCATACTCTGGTACCGTCATATTACCTTGAACCAGCTCCAGAAATTCAATTTCTTTTCTGTCCTTAACATCCTCAGGGAAGTACCTTCTAAAAAATTCTCTTTTGAACACCGCCCAAGTAACTTCTATACCATCAGCATCCAGTTCAGCTCTGGTTGCCATCCACCAGTCACCAGCTTCTTTAGACACCATATGTGTGCCATACATCACCTTAAGATTCTCAGCACAATCGATGACTCTGAATATCCTCTCAATCTATTTAATCCATTTCTTAGCACTCTCGGGATCATGCATACCCTTGAACAATGGAGGATTGTTCCACTGAAAATTCCCCAGTTGCCTATCAGCACCGATCCCTGCTCCTCCGACATCGTTTCTTCCTCCTATTCCACCCATTGTTCTGCTTAAATCAAAAACAATTCAGTCAGAACAAAAGTATTGACAAGTTAACTCTTACTAGTCGCATACACAGGAAAGACTGACACTAAGACTCTGGTCACAACGACTGACTATGCTCTGATACCACTATTGTAACACCCCTCTAATTCCCCCGCGGCAATTAACAAATTAAATCAGAGTAACATGCAATAAGGGTGTCACAATTCATAATAAAATAAACCTCATTCATCTTATGTCATGCATTCACCAAGGACATATAATCATAACTCATAATTAAAATTATCATGTTTACACAGCAAAAATAAATCGTCAAGTCAACATCATATCATTAAAATAAATTAAACAAACAGAGTTATCCTCTCAAACTCAAACATCGTGTTCCCAATGTTACATCTATCAGAGCATGAAACCTGATGCTAACTAATACATCGACTTATGAACTAATCCTCACCAAGTCAAGCCGCTATCCTCATCTGAAAATGACAACAAGTAAGGGTGAGTCTCATCACAATTAACCAATGTTATTGCATCATAAACAACAATATATCATAGTTATATCATTCACCCAATCGTTTCATATTCAGACACATCATCATCACACATTCACAATCATCAAGTCATAACATAACATATATTAATCATGTTATAAAAGTCATGCATATGTATGAAACTGACACTATGCATGTGGTACCAACATCATCAATGGGAAAACCCACCGACCGATCTAACCTCATCAAGATACGGCCCTGCCAGTACAATTCCACACAATGGGAATTATACCCTTCACTGAATCCCCACATCATCAGGATTCAGCCCTCAACAATGGTTATGTATGCATGCAAACATATATAAAACATACTTTCATCATCATCATTTTATGAGTAACATCATCTTATACTCATTTCATCATCATCATCATCATCATCATCATTAACAAGCATGTTCATATATACATTAACATTATTCAATAAAATTATATATCAATTAATCATACAGATTATCTCATTCTACTCATCATAGTCCAAACATCATTCCAAACAGATCATTAGTTCAAAAGTTACGCATCATCAACTTTCAAAATTCACAAACAGCAAAAATCTGCATTTCACGCTGGCCATACGTGTACCAACAGGGCCGAAATTCCACAAACACACACACACCATACGTGTATCATACGCGTATGAACAGAACCACATTTCCACACAAAATGCACACATACGCGTATCACAAGGCCATACGCGTACCAATATCTCATCATACATGTACCATACGCGTACCAGTAGAAGGTACATTTTGGTGCACAATGGAGAGCATACCATACGCGTACCCCCCACCATATGCGTACCATACGCGTATCATACGTGAATGGGCAGAAGTTCCCAAAACCTGCAACTTACCCATTCGTCTTCCTCGCGAATCCATCTGTTGCAGCCTGCGATTTGGATCTAAAACCAGAAATTCCACACTCTTAATAGTATAGGATTCATCTAACATCAATAGTATATGACCCTTTATTCGATTTTACTCATCACAACCTAATTCTACTCAATTTATTAGGGATTCACATTCATTGATTTCAATCTAAGGATGAACACAAAGCAAAATCAGAATACAGAACCTATTGATCTAAACAACATCCCTAGTCAATATTATCATTCATAACATACAATAATAGAGATTAACTGGAGAGTCCCCCTTACCTTAGCCAAGAGTTCTTGATTGGTCTCTCCCTCTTCAGTTCTCCTTTCACGTTCTTCGTGTTCCAACCTTCAATCTCTTTTTTCACGTTCTGTCCTTTCTTTCCCAATTCTTATTGTTTTATGAAAAATAATATTAAAATTACTAAAGGCTTTACTACACCACGCCTCCTCTTTTTCTAATCTCACACATGGCCCAAATGCCATAAACCATCATCTTTTCCATTATTTTCATAAAATCCATAATAATTCTAATTATTAATCCAATATCCAAATTAAATTAAAATTAAAATTATACGGGTGTTACAAGATTACTCTTCTTACTATGGTTATGAGGATAGTGATGATTCATGAGAGATGGGAAGTAAGGAATATGACAACATGGAGGTGAAGCTTCGTTGCGACGAGGTAAGGTTAACCGAGAATGATGGAGACATTTCAAGGAATGTCGGTAGCAATGGGAAAGCTACTTCTGATGTTGGAAAGGGGGAGGTATTCGGCGCGGTCACAAGAAACATTAATTGCAATAACAATTTTTTGGACAAATATGCATCGGGTAATGTGTGCCCTAGCCTCTCTGATACCATATCAAATGAAACATACAACCATGTTGCTTGCTCCATAGCAATTGCAGATACAGCAAAAAAAATCGGTGACATGGATACAAAGGTGGGACCCGCTGGGTTATTTGTTGAAACAGAACCTGGAGGTGATTCTTTTGGACCTTTAACTGATGGAAGTGGTATTGGATGTGGGCCTCATGGTTTTTGTGGCCCAAGTAACAACTTAATTTGAAATTTGATTACCAATTCCAACGGAAAAAAACAGAAAACACAAATCATGGATTTGGCTAACAGTGAGGTTACCAATCCACTTACCTTCGATGAGCATTGCAACAAATTGCAGAATTCCAAGAAGCTGAGAAAGAAGATGCGGGAAGTTATTAACCTGGGTTTGAAGATGGAAAACTTTGGCTATCCGGTGGAACTTCACTCTTGTCTCAACCAGGAACAAAATCTAATTGCATCAGGTATCAACAATCTCTATGCTAAAGATAATTATTTATCTCATGGCATACCTTTATCCTATGATTCCTTATCCCAATATGATATTAGCAACTGTAACGATATAATAGAAAAAGGAGCTTTGGTAAAAGTTTCATAGGGGTTATGGAGGTCTATTAAAAGTCTGGGAGTGTCTAACAATTCTGTTGATTTTGACCCGGTAACCAAAATAGAGGAGATAGAAAGGAGAGATGCATGAGGAGCCAAGGTTGGGAAGGAGATTGAGAGGAATTACCCATGATAATTATTTATTATAATATTAGAGGTGGGGGCAGTAGCTCTAAGAGAAAGAGGTTGGGTTTCCAAAACCATAAAGAAGATATAGATGTTGTTTTTATTCAAGAAACAAAATTGGGAGGATTGGAGTAGGGCATAGTTAAATATTTTTGGGGTAATGATAAGGGCATAGTTAAAAAAAGAACCCACAAGATTTATTTGAATATCGTCCTATATGTTTGGTGGGAAGTCTCTACAAGATTACCGCCAAGTTGTTGGCCACTAGAATATAAAAGGTTATTGGTAATTTGGTCTCCTCAAACCAAACCGCGTTCGTTCTGGGAAGAAATATGATGGATGGTGTGATGATGGTGAATGAGTTATTGGATTGGTCTAAAAAATGAAGAAAGTTGTTTCTTGTTAAAGGTTGACTTTGAAAAGGCATATGACTCCGTTTCTTGGAATTACCTAAGATTTGTGATGAATAAAATGGGGTTTGGAGTTAAGTGGATGAAGTAGATGGAGGCTTGCATTTTCACCAGTCACTTATTGATTTTGGTAAACGGTAGTGCTACTAGTGACTTCAAAGTGCAAAAGGGATTGCGCCAAGTGGATCCTTTGTCTCCTTTCCTTTTTGTTCTAACTATGGAAGGATTGACCGCTCTCGTTAGAAAAGCGGTGACATTAGGGGATATTACACCGTTTCATTTTGAAGAGGAGGTAAAAGTGGACATATTACAATTTGCGGATGATACTATCATCTTGGCCGAACCAACAAGAGATAACCTTTGGAGCTTGAAAGCTATTTTGAGAGGATGGGAGCTTGTTTCGGGTTTGAAAACAAATTTCTCTAAAACCAGTGTTTGTGGGGTTAACATAGGAGATGGATTCATGAACTCCTCTACTACTTCTCTAAATTGTAATAGAGGGGACATTCCGTTCACTTTTCTCGGAATTTTGGTGGGAGCGAATCTTAGAAGTAGGAAGGTGTGGACTAAGGTGATCAAAAACATTAAAGGAAGATTGTCTTCTTGGAAGGGTAGGAACATTTCGATTGGCGGTAGAGTGACGCTCATTTGTGCGGTGCTAAACGCTATACCTTCTTTCACTCTTTCTTTTTACAAGGCGCCGGTGGTGGTTATCAAAGAGATTAGAAGTCTCTTAAGCAATTTTCTATGGAGTGGTATTGCGGCCAAAAGGAGTATTCATTGGGTTAATTGGAAAAAGATTTGCAAACCGAAAGAGAAAGGTGGTTTAGGTGTCCGAGATGTAGGGGAGATTAATAAAATTCTCCTTCTCAAGTGGAAATGGAGAATCCTTGAGGAGGACAGTGCTATATGGAGTATATTCTTGGATTTATGCTACAACGGTTCAAAAATCAAAGTGCTACATTCAAATGGTGAAGATTGTAAACCAAAAGACTCTAATTGGTGGAGGGATATAATTTTCAACGATATCAAGGTGGAAAATGGAGAAGAAGGCTTCTCGAGGTATGTTTTTTTGCGATTTAAAGAAAGGAAAAGATATTTTGTTTTGGGGCAGCATGTGGATGGGTGATCAATTATTGAGTACTTTATTTTCGGAACTGTTTTTGTATGGTGCAAACAAATTGTGCACAGTAGCTGAGACATTCACTTGGGATAATGATGATGTTGTGTGGCACCAGCAGAAAATTATTGGTGTAGAGGTTGTTGTCTTCAACAGCACCACCGGTGTAGAAACAAAATTGCAGTGGCAACAACTCTCTCTACTGCTGGCCGCGACTTGTCCTGCGAAGGAAGGGGAGGACCGCTTTGTGTGGAGGCCCAATTTAGATGGTGTTTTTTCGGTCGCTAGCATTTCAGCCATGGTGTCGGATTCGAAATATTTAGCGTGGTCACCTTTGACTATTCTAAATCTGAACGTTGTATAGAAGACAATAGCACCAAGTAGAATCAAGATTTTCATGTGGAGAATGCTCATTTCAAGATTACCAACAAAAGACATGTTGATCACGAGAGGTGTTGCTATAGAATCCCAAAATCTTCTCTGCGAGTTTTGTGGGATTCAACCGGAGAATTCAACTCATTTGTTCTTTTCTTGTGAAGTGTCGAGGCATGTTTGGGGTAGGATTTTTACGTGGATGGGGGAAGATCTACCGCTTAATTTTGAGGATTTTTTGAATTTTAATTCTATTCAACAGAAGGTGAAGAACACAAATGCGAAGATATAGATTAGTTCCATTTGGATAGCGACAGCATGGAGTTTATGATTGATGAGGAATGCAATGATATTTGAGAGAGCATCATATAGCTTCGACGTGGTTTGTTCAAATGCTATGTTCTTTTCATGGAGTTGATTGGTTAGTTGTAATCCAGTGTTTTTTCATTGTTGTTATGATTGGTTAATAAAATCTTTGGGTTGTTTTAATTTTTTGTAACAATTTTATGTTGTAAGGATTGCACCCCTAGTGCGATTACTTTTATCAAATGGCTTATTTTTAAAAAAATGTTGAGAAAATGCTTAATTGACAAAAGTAGGTTCCACATGTGAGAGAATAGCTTTTGGCTTGAAATGACGAGTTTTGAATCTTGTTAACATAGGGTGAACATTGATATTGAGAATTACAGCTTGTGTGGAATTATGTATGGAAGGTGACATTGACTCATTAGAATAGGTATCATTACGAGGGAATGATGGTCTAGACCTAATGGTGTGTTTGACCTGGCATGGACATTGGGAGATAATGTGTTAATAATGTTAGATTGAGACAATTGAGGAGGACTACTAGAAGCACTTTGATGCATGCTAAGTTCATGTCTAGAGTGAGTACTATGATGTTACTGAATAATAGGTATTTGAGTTGCAGACAGACTGTCAAATACTATTTGAGGAGAGGAGACATTGTTCGTTAGGTTGATGCCAGCTATGTGAGGCATTTGAGGATAGGGTAACTTAGGAAAATTTAGAGACTTAGTGTGGCAGTTAGGATGAGGAGAGGAATTGGAACCAGACTAGAACATAGTGGAAAAGGGAAACACATATCATGAAACACAACATTTTTTTAGACGAACACCTCTGTGTTAAGATGAGACTTCAAGATACACAAACTCTTGACTTCTAAATTTGAGTTTGTGTTTATTTAAGGTTTAAAGGAAAGCAAACACAACCAAAAACTCTTATATAGTTATAGTTGGGTAACTTATGGTACAATGCATGATAAGGAGAATGAAAATTTGGCTGGCCAGCAGCAGCAATTAAAAGTCTATTTATGATATGTATATAAGGAGCAAAGATGTGGTCCTAAAATGTCAAGGGAATGGATGAGAATGCGAGTTTCATCTCCACAATATGTCTATGTTTTCCTTCCACATTTCCATTTTGATGAGAGGTGTGAGGGAAAATCAACTTATATGAGATGCTTAACTCATAATGGAACTTGATAAAATGTCTAAATTCTCCCCATAATCTTATTGAATAACTTTGATAGTGGTGTTAAACTGAATTTTAACAAAGCTAAGGAAGAGTTTGAAAATATATATGACCTTTGACTTGTATTTCAAAAAATAAATCCAAGTATACTTGGTATAGGAATCAACAAAGCAATATGATAAAGGAAGCCTGAGCTAGATGGACTAGGTGCAGGTCGGGAGCAAGGTTGTCAGAATCGAGTTTTTACATTGACTCATTTTACCGAGGTATATTCGAAACGTAAAATCATAGAATTTACCTTATATTAAAATTATATTAAATTTATATATACGACATATGTATATTTATATAATATTATAAATGCATTAATTATTTAAATTTTTAACTTAATTATAACGTAAAAATATACTATATAATTATAATCTTCACAAACTTGTATCAAACTACATAAATTGTCCACCAAATCATAAAATGTAACATCTAAAAGATTATAAAAATAATAATAGTTTCATATGTTTTTTGAGTTAAAGAAAAAAACAAATCTTTTCATCTCCATCTTCAATTCAAACAAAAGTTCAATGCTTCTACAAAATCATCTTCATTAGAACGTTAATATTCGACTTGATTAAATCCATCTCCAAATGTTAAAGATTCTTTAATATTATAACTAAGATATGAATGTGAATAAAATTAAAAATTCATAGAGCAAATTTTATGGGCCAAAATATAAAATTTGATTTATAAATTTTGACTAAAAAAATATAAAATCAGGTCAAAGAGTAAAATCTAAAGATTTTACATGATTTTACACGATTTCACCAATTTCAGGACGATATAAATCATGTTAAATCATTACGGAATACGATTTTACATAAAAATATTTTTACCTGCGATTTAACACGAAATGCTGACCTAGAAACGTAAAATCTATAAAGTTTAGGTTTTAAATCGAAATTTTAACATGGTCCGGAGAGATTTGAGTGTACAACATTAAAAGGAGCATTATACACATAAGAGGAAAGTGGAGCATGTAATCTATGGAATTTTTCCCATACGGGGATGCATCTCCGTATTACATCTTAACGTAAAAGAGATGTCTCTTCAATTTTATCAGAGAAATAGTAAAAATAGGTGCGTTCGAATATGTATCTCCGGACATTAAAGATATTAAAAAAAATTCACGATAGTGCGAGAACATTATAAAGGTAGAAAGAGCATTTCCCAAATTGTTATCATTTCCTAAAATATAATGGTTATTTTCCATCTTGCGTCCACTATAATTTGAATGAGTTACTAGTGAGAAACTTATTCTTTTGCAGATCCCCAATGAAACTGGCCACATTATGCTACATTGCATTGCATGGTGGTAAATTTTAGAACTCTGCTTAATGGAGAATCATGGAGTGTGGTGACATTAGTATTTGCTTTTAATGTAGGAATCATATATCCAATGTATATTTAGTCTGAGAAGGTTATGTGGAACATGGGGGCCTCCTAGATATGTACCATTTGAGATTTTAAATAATGGAGACAATCTATAGCAATGTGCTTAATTTGGGCTAAATTTTTTCCTTTTACAAGTATCTTCACCAACTCCGAAATTTTCAGTGTAGAATGTAGATACATATTTTGTATGGTGCCAACATAAACATCTCTCCCCCCTGAAAATTTCACGCTGATAACAATTTTTGTATGATAAATTTATACGAAAGAAGCTATTCTAAAAGCTATAATCATTATTTCTTCTTACCTAAAAGTAAATATGGCTTCATGAATGTGTAACTAGAAAAATTCTTGCATACCAAGGGCAAATTGCGGAGCCGTTCTTCTAGCATTCCTACGCATTACAGTCATTTCCCTGTTGGATAAGCTATGTTTCACCCCATATGGAAGAAGTATGAACATTGTTTTGTATTCTGGAATAGGGCCGATAATGAACTGAAAAACTCAAAAATAGTTTGAAATTCGGTTCAGGAATTAAATCATTGAACTAGGTTCATGAACTAAATGAGTTGAATATGAGTTAAAAACTAAGTTCATTAACTAAATAAGCTAAACTTGAACTATACATAATTCGATCCGTTAAGTTCACGAGTCAACTCAATTATATATTAGATGGATTATATTATTTTTAAGAGTAGGTTTAAAGATTTGCTCCAAATCTTAACCATATATTTTCTTTTAATCTAACAATTTTAATTGATAATTTATATTCTTAACTGAGCAAAATATTTCTAAAAATAATTATACAGATAAAATCAACGTAATATAAATTTCAATGTTATAAATTTTATTTATTTTTATATTTAATATTTAAAAAAATTATTAATTTAAAATGTCAAATATATGAAAATAATAAATTTTAAAAAATAACTTTTAAGTCCGTGAAACAAACTAGTTGAACCTAACAAGGTGAATTGAGTAGTTTGTGAACTTCTAACGAGTCGAATTTGAGCTAGAAAAAAATTTGTGACAAATTCGAACTGATATTTAAGCTGAACTAATTCTTAACGAATCAAGTTGAGCTTAGGTGATTTCGACTCGATTTGACTCATTTTCAACCCTACTCTAAACCACATAAGGTAACTGATCTACTTCAACAGCTAAAACCACAGCTAAAACCACGAAAGGTAACTGATCTATCTCAACAGCTAAGGGCTCACAGTCTGTCCAATCTTTGAAGCACAAACCCAATTCATCTAACAAATGGTTGAGTTCGATCAATTCCATCAATTCTTCTTCACTCATGTCCTTTAAATACACTTTCGAGTATCGATTTAATGATTTTATAAGTACAACCGTTTCTTTGACACTTACTTGAGTACTACTTCCACTTCCAACATCCACTTAATTATCTATAACATCACATACTTTAGGATAGGATTCTATGGAGGGTAGCTTGTAAGACATTCCTCGATATAACACTGTAGAACTGCCTGATCGCCATACCACGATACCTCCAGTTTTACTCTGGTAAAATAAGCAAGAAAGTAATACTATGAAGATAAAGGCTCTTGCAATTCAAATATTCTGATAAGCAACTACACTACAAGTGTTGGGATAAACAACCAACTTAATAAACATTTAATGCATAAGTGTGTATCATATAAGTGTTTCCCTAGAAGCTATTTCTATATCAAAAGATTAAATAAATTTAAATTATTTTTCTAAGCTATCCAATAGACCTTATAAAAAATAAGTTGAACATAAGTTATTGGGAATCTCTCATAAGTTGTTTCCACTTCTCATAAGCTGTCTCAATATCATACATAATGGTTCTTCAAAAAAAGTCTATGTGATTAAAGTTGATGACTTATTTTTGTTTTTTCATTATTTATATTAAACTCATTAATACACGTGGAATTGCAACATGATAGTTAATAAAATGAGGAATGAAATCCAAAAAAATTATCATTTTACAAATTCTTCTCACCCAGTCTTCATTACTGTTATCTTCTTCCTCCTCTAAACCTTCATCATTCATTTATCCATGGCTTCCTCATCAACTGCAAACGTTAACTCGTTACAAATGTCAGTTTGTGGTTGCAACCGATCAATAAAATTGTTTATGTCAAACTCACTTGAAAACTCTAAACATAGATATTGAAATTGTCCGACTAATGTCTAGTAGCAAAGTGTTCATATGAGATGATGAACTTGAACGAAATACATCAAGTGACCCCAGAACTTCAAGTCGATGCAATTTTTTAAAAGTATTGAAGGATTTAAGTTGCATTATTAAGGATCTTAGACATTAAAAAAAACAAGGATAAAAATGAAGTTGAAAAAGAAAAGGAGAAAAACAAATTTGTTCAAACTTCTGCTATTGTGTCATAGAGTTTATTCATTACTTATCAGAAATGGAGTTACACACCAGCAATAATATTATTAAGAAGTTGTAGTGATTTATTGACATGAATGTATTTATTATATATTTTGTTGGTCGAAGAATGTATTAATTATTGTGAGCATTAGATAGGTTTTAGGAGTTAATTTGTCACCCCTTATACTTGGCATTCCACCAAATCGTATGTTTTTACTATTAAACGACTATACCAATAGTGATAAACTAAAAAAAATTTATCAAATTTTAAAAAGTATGAGTTTTTATCAGAAATTTCAAAACTATACCTGAAATTTTGAAATTTTTGAAAAAATAATCATAATTTTCATGTTTTTATCGAAAATTTCAAAACTATTCCAAAATTTTTTAAATTTCCGATAAAAACTCATGAAAAATTTACTAGCAATTTTGAAATGTGTGTTTTTACCAAAAATTTCTGATAAAAACTCTTGTATTTTTTACCAAAATTTGAAATGTATGTTTCTGGAAATTTTAAATAAACTACTGGAATTTTTAAATGAACTACCGCAAATTTCATTCGACCATTTTGTTCTTTTTTCGACCAGAGACATTTTTGACATTATAAAAATATTGGAGGTGTCAGGTTTAAATTTTAAGGTGGCAGATAAATTCAGGATTGGTTGGCAAAAGTGCATGGCACATTCATAATATTCGGGTGGGCCAAATTGCAAGGTATTCCACAAGCCCACATAGCCATATGGCTTATTCGCACGATTATTTTTCGAAGATTTTATTTTACACTTCTACAAGTCCAGCGAAATTCCCAAGTTGCCCCTGCTTCGGAGATGTATCTCCGAAGTATTTTTTTTATAGATTTTTCCAAAGTTTGGAAGTGCACTTCCGAAAAACATCAAATGGGGGGTGTTTTCGGATATGCACTTCCGAAAACACCTTTTTCACATTTTTGGGGGTTTTCGGAAGTGCACTTCCGAAATATGCAGAAATTGTGTTTTTTTTTATGTTTTTCTAAACAACGTTTAGTCCCGTATTTTTAATTAAACGAAAACACCAAATAAAATAAATGACATATCAACATAAAATACTAATATTATATACAAGCCGAATTATATATACAAGCCGAATAAAATACTAATAGTGTGCGAAAATGTACGTGAATGTCAAGAAATACAACCTGAATACAATAAAATCCAAGAAAAATAAACTGAACCCCTAATGAGTATGCCTAACCCTAACGCCCTGGGACCTCCTCTGCCTCATATATGTCGCCGCACCACCCGCATCACCGACCATCCTCTCCACCACGGCGACTGCCTCTGGACCGCCCTGATCAATGATACCTCGCTCCAACGCGTCCTGCCCAAGCATCTATATCCGATGGCATATCGGCAGGAGATCAATGGCATGGTCATCATCGGCTTGCTGGTTCTCCAGGATCTCCTCGTATGTTGGCCTAGGAGCTCCGAGAGCGTCGGGTGTCATCAGAGGATGTGACACCTGATAGATACTCCTCCGGGACCAAATGATGCTCCCAGTCCTCAAATATTGCAGTGAGCTCCACTCGGGTAACTGTGACGGGAGCAGCCTCAAACGGTGATGCGGGCACCGCTTAAGGAGATACCTCACCATGGTGTTGGCCCCGCATGCCAACCAGCCTGAGTATAACGCGATGCAGTCAAAGGGGACAACAGTAGTGTAGTCACTGAATAGCCTCCAACGAATGTCATTGTGAGCTGTGCGGACGAGGTACCCGCGATATGGTCTCACTATATTGTTCCCTCTTTGGAGAACGTCTCGGGCGGCCCTGGGCATGGCGTCATCGTACGCAGGATCAATGGCGAAGCCGTGGATGCGGGGGAAGTAGGAAATGATCCAGCCCTGAAACACAAACACGATAATGTATTAAAAATAAATACGAACCATAAATAAATGTGAAACAATTAAAATGAATGGCAGATCCGATCAACTGCCTGGTCCTCCAGTTGGAGGCTTCATTCAGCTTCTGGTATAGGTATACCAGAATAGCTAACCCCCAGTTCCACTGGTGAATGGTAGTGAGGTCCATGAAGTAGCGTAGGTAGGTCACGTCAGGTTGCACTCTTTTCCACGAAAAGTGCAGTGTCTACCAGGAACATGAACCAGCATCGGAGAGCGCAGGCACGGTGATACTCCGTAAATAGGTCGTTACCCGCCTCCTCAGACTCGGCCGCCGTCACCAGGTGATTCTCATACAACTCCTTCAAGCTAGAGAACCAGATATGGGCCCCACTCGTCGTCCTGCACTCAAACTCAGCCATGTATGGGTCCATACCCAAATAGTAGACCATCCACTCGATCGCCTCGACCCTCTGAATCCGGAAATGGTGCAGCAGTCTCCCTCTGATTGGCAGGTGGAGAAGACAATGCACATCGTTAAAGGTGATCGTCAACTCCCCAACAGGTAAGTGGAAAGAAGACGTCTCCCAATGCCATCGCTCCATGAAATCCCTCTGCATGTTGTGGCTGATGGTGGTATACCCGGTCATGCACAACTCACCTAGACCGGAAGCCCGCACCACATCATTAAACCACTGCGCCTCTAGTTTAAAGAGAACAAAAATCTTCCGCGTGTGGTTCACTATTTTTAGCGTCGGCCTTTCCTGTTACAACAAAAATAATAATAAAAAAGATTGTTAATTAGACTGTGAAGAAAATGTGAGATAAAAAGCTAAATAAAAAGCGGTTAAATAATAAAGTTGGATAAATTATAAAAAAATACCTCTCTCTCCAAGACACATCGAGCGACGTGCTCGTGGTAGGAAATTAGCACGGAAGTGTCCCTAGACCCTCCGGGTAGCCCTCCTCCTCATCCTCCCCGTGTAGAGGATCAACATCAGGTATCTCCTCCTCTGCCTCCTGGTATCTCTCCTCCTCCTCCCGTACCTCCTCCTGACGGGAAAAAGATACCCGAGCCAGCCGACTCCTCGATCCAGACGAGGAACCAGGCTCATATGTATGGACGGGTGCTCGTACTCTACCTCGTCCCCGCGTCGGTGCCAGCTGCTCCGCCAGCTCGTGTCTTGCCGACGCTATTTGTGTCTCTCTCCTCTGTCTGATACGTGCCGGGTTGCCTGCCATTTTTCTGAAAAAAATTGAAAGCCATTAGAATGTGAAACACTCAAGAAAATTAAAAAAAACAACTCTGGGTATATTTCGGAAGTGCATTTCCGAAACTGGGCAAGGAGGTGTTTTCGGAAATGCACTTCCGAAACCCCCCCTGCGAACACCATTTTTGCAGCAACCCATTTCCTCCCTATATGCTTCAGAATCAAATTTTTACTAACTAAACACACACATTGAAGTATAATAACTAAATCCTAAAACATTTTACTAATTTCTAACAACCCTAAAGTGCATTTCAATCCTATAGTTGAAGGATTTAAAACTTACAAATTAGAAGCTTTGAAATTGGAAGTTTGAGTGGCCTTTGAAGGTTGTAAGGAAACTTTGGAAAGCAAATTCGTGTAGTAGGATGGAGATTTTGAGTTTTAGGGTAAAAATGAAAATGGGGGGCTGTTTTGTTTAAACAGCAAAACGCGTATTTTTTCGAAAATGCATCTCCGAAGTGGTGATTTCGAAAATGTATTTCTGAAAAAAAATTTTACCTAAAAAAAAAAGGTGATTTCAAAAGTGTACTTCCGAAATCACTCTTTTTTCCAACTTCGGAAGTGCATTTTCAAAATATAGGGACATTATAGGAAATTCGCCGCAGTGATCAAGAAGGTAGGGGGTCAATAAAGAAATTTTCTTATATCTTTATCATTATAAAATTTATAAAATACTAAGATCAGTTTGATTTCCTTTTTAAAAAGTTTTTTTTGAAAAATTAAAAATTAAAAAACTTGTTTGGATATAAAATTGTTTTTAAAAATTGTTTTCAATTTAATACTAGTTTTTAAAACTGAAAAAGTAAAACAGAGTTAGCATATTTTTGCTTTTCAATTTTGATTTTTCATTTTAAATTTTGATAAAAAATACAGAAAAAAAAGAATTTTGTAATGGTATTTATGTAATACTTTTCCATTTGAGAATATAAAAAGAGAAAGAAATATTTTTTTATGTGTGAAGGTTGTTGGAATTAAACTCAATCCTTTGAGTAATTCACTATCACTACACAATGACAATGAAAGATTTGGTGAAAAGGTGAATTAGGGTTTACGAAAATAAAAGAGAAGAAGAAGAAGATTTTCTGCAGAGTTTCTCTCTGTCCACAAACTGTGAAAAACCTTTTATTCACTTGCAACAGCAAATTTTGTGAATACAAGTTGTAATACAAAAATAGGGGTTACTTTCTCTATTTATAGTTTTAGGTTTGCCTTCGGCCTAAGCATAAAGCTCAAAACATAAAAGCCCAAAATACATATTTTAGATCCAAGTCGAAATACTGTGTGAAGCTAACTGCTTCGACACTTCCGCAACCTAGACTATTTTGACACAACCTTCCTTCTGTCGAGAAACCTGCTTTGACACAAGGAATTACAATTTAACCCACCATCTAATTAATTGTGTCTACACTATCTACATTTATCATAGCTCTTAGTCTTCTGAATACTTCGACTTGCACACCCTTCGTGATGATATCTGCAATCTGATCTTAGTTCTGCAGTTTTCTACATTCATCTTTCCTTTAGCTACCTGCTCTCGAAGATAATGAAATCTCATTTCGATGTGCTTGCTTCTGCCATGTGCTATTGGGTTCTTCGCCAGATTGATAGCTGGCATGTTGTCGATCTTCATGGTAATTGCTCCATGATCTTCTGCTGTAATATCTTCGACCAAGTTCACAATCCATGTTGCTTAACATGCACAAAGAGAAGCAGCTATGTACTCTGCTTCACACGACGATAATGCCACTACTGGTTCTTTTCTCGAACTCCAAGCAATTGGTGTACCACCTAGCATAAACACATAACCAGTTGTGGATTTTTTATCCTCAGCATCACTACATTAACTTGAGTCGGTGTAACCCACTAACTTGCATTTTTCCCTTATTAGCTGTAGGAAACAAAATGCCATAGTCGAGAGTTCCTTTCAGATACCTTAGTATCCTCTTTGTCGCTGCTAGGTGTGATACCTTTGCCTTCTGCATGAATCTACTTACCATACCGACATTGTATGCTAAGTCAGGCCTTGTGAGACAAAGGTACCTCAATGACCCAATAAGTCTTCTGTATTGAGTTGGGTCGACATCATTTTCATCAGATCCTTTCGCCAGTTGCAGTCTTGGTTCGGTAATTGTTGAATTCGATTTGAATTCTTCCATCTTAGATCTCTTGAGAATTTCACTTAAATATCTTATTTGATGCATCATCAAGCCTCTACTACTCTTCTAGAATTCGATGCCAAAGAAATATGAAATGTCGGCCAGATCAGAAATTTTAAATTCCTTGCTAAGATCACCTTTGAAGTATTCAATATCTTTCTTGCAACTACCTGTTATCAATAAGTCATCGATATAGAAACATAGAATAAGCAATTCACTTTTGCTTCTTCCTACATATACTCCATGCACAGTTGTGCCCTTCACGAATTCCTTCTCCTTTAAGAAACTGTCAATCTTCTTATTCAAAGCTCTTGGAGCTTGCTTCAGTCCATACAGGGCCTTATGCAGCCGGTACATTTTTTTAAAAACTCGATTGACTACTTTAGACATAATTTTAGTGAAATAGACAGCCATCCCAACATTTTCGGATTCTCTACCAAAGAACACAGTTAGAGCTACAGCCGCATAGAAACTCAAAGGCACCTAATAAACAAGTAGTGATGATCCCGTCTCTTTGCCCTTTGCAGAACAAAAACACAACCTACTGGAAGGCCAGTGGGGATATACTTAGTATGTGATCGCTTCACACCACATCATCATCATCCTATACACACCATATTTTTGTTTGTACATGTTTGCAACTTCCACAAAATATCATCATCACAATTTGAACATTAAGTTGTATTTTATCACATTTGCCTGTATTTTGTAGCACTATATATATATATATATATATATATATATATATATATATATATATATATATATATATATATATATATATATATATATATATATATGGGACGACTCAAGTGAGAACACTTGGTTATTATGAGAAATGAGAACAATGAATCACGACCATTAAATTTTGATTTTGTTGATTTTAATGGACTGGATTAGTTTCTCTTTCTATGTTGATTTAAAATAAATACAAAGGATCATAGAAAGAGAAACCAATCCAGTCCATTAAAATCAACAAAATCAAAATTTAATGGTCGTGATTCATTGTTCTCATTTCTCATAATAACCAAGTGTTCTCATTTGAGTCGTCCTATATATATATATATATATATATATATATATATATATATATATATATATATATATATATATATATATATATATATATATATATATATATACGTCACCAAATATTTAATATAATAAAATAATAAACGCCAGATTTTCACACGGGGGAATTGTAAAATTTTCAATAAAATTAGTTGTGACATGTATTTCACGTCGCTAACCAGAATTTAAAAATTAAAAAATATTGAGTGGGAAATGTTGACCGATTGAATTGATTGGGCTACCAATTTTATCTTTTTGTGGTATTTCACGTGGCAAGTTTAGCGTGATTTTCATGTGGCTAGTTTATTAGATTGTGGCGTTATTTTCATGTGCCAAGTTTTCTCTTCCCCATGTGTTATCAATTTCCCCGAATCTCTTCTCACTTCTTATGAGTTTGGGCGTGGTTTTCACGTGGCAAGTTTGACTACAAGAAAATAATAAAATAATCAATCTCAAATTTTCTCATGGAGAGAATTTTAAAAATTTTAAAAATGGAAATGTGACGTGTTTATCACGTTTCTACTTAAATTTCAAAATTTTAAAAATTTAAGGGGGAAATTTTGATCGGTACAATAAAGTAGACTGACATGCTTTTAAACTGCGTCATGAAAATCATGTCGCAACGAACAACGTTACTTTATTAGTGACATGATTATCATGACAGTGCCTATCATGTGAAAACAGTTTCACAACCAACAATGTGACTTTATTTGCAACGTGATTATCATGACACTGCAGGCCCTATTTATTAGGCGAGCTGCACACCTCCTCTCCATATTTTTTATTAGTATCTCTTCAACAAACAAATCTCATTATATCCCATCACTTCTTCACCATTTTTTTCTCCTTTCCACCATTTATCCTCCATCAAAAATAGTGCATATTCTCATTTTCATCTACTCCACCTTTTTTTGCAAAGCTTAATTTTATCTGGTTTCCACTCATAGGTATTATTATTTAGTAATTTTTGTTTATTAAACTTTATTTTTGATATTTTATAATTTGATTTTTCTTTTATTTGTTGACAAGTTGATAAAGATTCAACAAGCTTTATCGACTGATTGAAGCTTCTCCATTTTTATTTGATTTCTTAATTAAAAGGTATATATTATTTTTTATTTTCATATAAAATATATATTGAGTTGTAGGTTGTTTGATATTTTTGTTATATATTGTTGAAAATAATTGATTTTAGATAATATATTGTTGATATTTAAATGAAAATAATTTTTTAATTTTTAATAAACATACATTGCTTTATATAAAAAATGATGTAAAACTAAAAAAATTATCTAATTTAATAGTGTCTTTTAAATTGCTCTTAAATGATATTGTTTTTCATTAAAAAATATATATTTTTTGTTTGTAAAAGGAATTGTTTATTTTAATATCTCTATTTAAAAAAACTCTTTAAAATGACAATATTTATCTTACTCGTATTTTTTTAAAAATCAAATGAAATTTAGTAATTCATTTATTAAAAAAGTTATCTTTTTTTACCGGTGACCATGTGTATATAGCATGCAAAAAAAGATTTTTTTAAAAACATTGTGGATTTTAA
Organism: Vicia villosa; assembly: GCF_029867415.1. Taxonomy (NCBI): domain Eukaryota; kingdom Viridiplantae; phylum Streptophyta; class Magnoliopsida; order Fabales; family Fabaceae; genus Vicia; species Vicia villosa. Next base: position 124,868,876 of record NC_081180.1, on the reverse strand, counting down.
CTTTTAAATATTAATTTTTATATACTGCGAAATTTGATTTTAGTCTCTGGTAAAGTTTTTTTGTAAAACCTCCATCGTAATATCTTGATTCTCTCGTTATAGACCCTGAATGTACTATTTCAACTTAGATTCTAATTTTGAGTGACTTGGCAGTTCAGCTGGATTTTTATTTTATTTTTTATTAAAATTTTTAAATTTTTTAAAATTAACTACTTATTTTTTGATTAAAATTTTATATTTTTTAAAATTAACTATTTATTTTTTTTATCAAAATATTATTTTAGACTATGCAAATTCTCGCTGCAAGACAAGCCCATTTACTCAAATGTTTTGAATTTATTAACTCACAATTGAGTTTGTTTATAAACACTAACATACTTTTATTACTAGTCGATGTGGGATTCCTTGGCATTACAACAACATACAGTATCCAACATAAGAAAACCAGTTTAAATGATTAATTTCTTTAAAAAACAATAGAATTACAAGTTTAAATGATTAATTTCTTCAACAAAAATGAGCAAAATACAGTATCTAACATTCTATTTCTTATTGTTTTTGGAAAAAGCTAAAAAATAAAAAATCAAGTGCAACTGACTATAATAAACCAAGATCCTAAAAACTGCTTCACAACAAATCATATAAGTAGATATTTTGGTAGTTGACTCACGATAAATGGAGTCTCGCTAAAGAAGTAGACTTCAGGAACATCCAATCCACCAGAACTAAAACTTGTATCACCAGAGTTTAGATGGTGCGAGTAAGCAAAAAAAAAAAATTGACATATTGATAACTATATTTGACATTGATACCAAGTTTAAATCTAAATATGCAAATCCAATAAATCACTAGAGGCAGGAGGTGCATCATTTGGCCTTACATAAAATGAACACCAATAAGATACACTCAAATTAAAGAAGAAACAGCTAAAGAAACTAAAAGGGAAAGTACTGGCCGAAGAAAGCTAACACAATAGTCCCACATCGTTTTTTAAGTAAATAATTTAAGTGTATATAAAATAAAATCTCATATAAATGAATGAAATAAAAACAAGCCACAAGTCAAGCCCAATATGAATTCAAATCAAATTTTTGTTTAAATAATTTCTAAATTTATAATTTATATAAAAAATCATATTTATAACTATTATTTATTAATTTTCGTTTCTTTATTAACTATTTATTATTAATATTTTTTAATTAAAAAATATTTTGTGGCATGGTTTCCATGACGAAAATTTGATACATATATCTATTTGTGAATTGAATTTCAATTGGCAAAGTTGTGACGTGAAAATCATGTGGCAAACTTCACCAATATTTCATTTTGTGGGGTGGAAATCACGTGGAAAATCGGTCACCTACTCTGCGATTTGAACAAACCTGTAAACAATGTAGAATGTTGTGACGTGAAACTCACATGGCAAAGTGTTGCGACGTGAATTTCATGTGACAAATTTGTGACGTGATTTTCACATTGCAACTGAGTTGCCACAAGCGCTCCTGTCACGTGATCACTCATATCGTTAAATAAAGCGTTGTGGCGTGATTTAGGTGGTTGTGGCGTGAAACTCACGTGGCTAATGACATTATTTTTTGTAGTGATATATATAATTTCAAGTATTTGTCATCTCAATGTCAATGACAAGGTAAAATTACAAACACAAATATCTTGAATAAAATATAAAGTCAATAGTTATATTAACTTAGCATCACAGAACATCTAAATGTACCCTGCTTATAAATATTGAAAGGAGGCAATAGTGATAATTGAGGTAGAAGCACAAACCTCAAGAATCTGCTTTTTCATCATTTTTTCAATGGACTTGTCACCCTCCCCTTGGTTGAATACAAGAATACATTGTAAAATGTTCTTAAACACCGTCATCAGCATCCCCTCTAAACTTGTTACAAATTCAGCAATAAAAGAATATAATATCTGATTAACATAATAACCAAATAAAGCAACATTATAAGTGTAAATTATGAAAATTGTTAAAAGCAATGGAAAAGGATAACTAATTTTGTAACAGCCATTTGACTTTTCGAATGTTTCTATACTCATATCTCAGTGGCATAAAAAGGTCATCTTTTTCCAGATTCCCCTAAAGAAAGATCATAAACAGTTATTTTTCACTAATTGACTTTAGATTTATGTTAAGATTAATATGTGAGTTCTTTTTAGTACAGTTCAAAACCAAACAAAAATGAGGGAGGAAATAAGAGATTGGAGGAGAAGATTATGAAAGCTAAATAAGAAAGGTTTAAGAACAACAATTACCAAATGCTCCAGAGAAGATGGTGAATCCCCAGGTCTTTGCATGGTGAAAGAGTCTTGAAAGTCTACTATCTATCAATAGCAAATGAAATGCATGAGATGTCAAATTTTCCCTTCATGTCAAATATAATTGCACTAACATAAGGACACTTACGTAACTAATAAATGTAAATATTGAAAATCTGAACATAGCCTCTTCTAAACGCCACCTATCTTGTTTTCATTTGACATAATTTAAGGTCTCATCCCCCCCCCCCCCCTCTCCCCTAAACTCACTACTACACACTACCTATACCAACTTTACACCATTTCCCCTCGAATCTTCATTGAGCATTCCGAAAGTTTCTTTCTCTACCTCTATCCCTGCTCCTCAACATATCCTTCTTCATCTTCTTCTAAAGTAAACTCACTCTCCTTTGCTATGCCAACACTGTTTCTTTATTTGATTTTCTTTGTTAATTTAAACATGGTGTTTCTCTGGATTTTCCATTTATTATTTACATTCTTTTATTGCATTTACCTTCACTTTACATCACTAACTTACACATGAAATCTATAAAATCGAAAATGATATAAATACTACTAAACTCAAAAGTCATTGACATTAGTTTATATCTAGAACTCTGGAAAAATTTGGTTCATTGTGCGTAGCTTATTTTGTAGCTCTGTTAAAACCTTGACAATAGGGTTCACATCCTTGTTATCTGCATTTTTATCGTAATGGAGAAACTATTGTTTCCATAAAGTCATCCTTTTTAATTCAAACGGATGCATAATGTTTATTATCGTTTTCTTAAAAAAGTGGATGGATGGATGATATGTGATTGTTTCTGAATAGTTTGTGTCTTCTTAGCTTGTTATCAAACTATACTCATTATCTTTTATGTCTATGTAATTGTTATTTTTAGAGATGTTGCAAGAATATGGATATGGTATGTCCTATATCATATATTCAATGGCGGAGCCACATTGGAGTGAGAGGGTGCAGTTGCACCCCCTGAAATTCTGAAAAACATGAACAATACCATTGAATTATAAGCTTTACAAGTCATATTGAACAAATAAATAATGTTTGAACCCCCTGAATTTTGTTAAAATCATTAACTAAATTATATTGCACCTCCAAAGCTGTACATTCTGACACATTAGTACATATAGTAAAAATGCAAGAAATTAAACAAAATAAAATATCAAACTAGTACATACTATCTTTTACTATAAATAAAATCTCTTTATTTTCCCCTTATAATGCATATTCTAAATATAATTTCAATAATTTTTTTTTGTTTTTCCACTAAAAAACATAGCTTACGTTTTGCCGCACGTGCATACATGTTTTTCTGCTTTAATATAATTATAGTTTTTTTATAATATCATAGACTTAAATTAATTCGTATATATCATTAGTATAAATTTTTTTACATAGAAATAAATTATAATTATTAAGTTACTTAAAAATTATTTTAATTAGAAATATTACTTAATTAACACATAGAAATTGTTATTTTAAAGTATATAATAAAAAAAATTCAAAAAATATTTTGCACCCCCTAGTCCAGGTTCCTGGCTCCGCCTCTCCATATATCTCTAGAGTTTTGTAATGTTTACTGATTTTTTATCTAATGGAATGGTGTTTACTATAAAAAAAATTAACCTCTTAATAAAATTACCTTCAAAGAATATAAATTACCTCTTAAATATATATTAAATTTAACCTCTCAATAAAAAAATATAAAAAATTACCTTACATGTTTGGTATTAATTGAGGATAGATTGTTTGGCATTAATTAAGAGGCTAAATTTATTTAAGAAGTCATTGACTTAATGTGAATATCTTTTTCTCATGAAGACTCAACAATTACCCTCAATAAAAAATATTTTTTTAATATTGATTATTTATTTTATATTTCAATCCATTTACATTAATTATTCTTTAGCATTTTTATTTTTAAATTAGTTTTTATCAAAGATAATTCAGGTTTTCAAAGCAACTTTATCTATTTGGCAAAAATATTTTTCATAGTGGTTGCTCTAGTCTATACATATAATAACTTGGTGCTTTAAAGTTTTTTTTGTTGAATTAGGATCTGACTTTATATTTTTTGGGTGATACTTTATGTATTTAAGATGTTTAATATATATATATATATATATATATATATATATATATATATATATATATATATATATATATATATATATATATATATATATATATATATATATATATATATATATTGGATGATTGGTTTCATCAAAGAGTAAAAAATGATAACTTTATACATATTTTATAACTTAAAAGATCAGGTTGTTACAAAAAAAAAATTAGAAATTAACTTATTACAATAAAATAACTTAAAAGAACATTGATATAATGATGTCTACAGAATTAACTATATTAATATATTGCGACTTTCATATAGAAGAACAAAATTTTAGCGTGTATGCTTATACAATATATCAAATTCAATATTCACTCTCTTAAAAGTAATGTCTTTGTTTTAGAACAATCCATCAATTCTAGAATAATAATAACACAATAGTAATTTACAATAAACTATTAACATATTGTGTTTACCAAAATTATAAATGATAGTAGATAATCTTATTTAAAAATTGAAAGAATTAACAATTACCAACGATTATGGCATGAGTAATTTTTTGAAAACTCAGTTATAGTCAAAGTTAAGTCGCGGGCAATATTTTCTTGAATTCTTTTTTAATGCATTTCAATGTATAATTTTAAACATACTGTACATTTGGGACGCATATCCTAGAGTGGAATTCACACCATCTGTCATACCCCAAAATTTGCCCACACTATTTCTCCTATTCAAGTTTCAAATCCATATGCAAAACTCCTATACAAATTCTCCTATACAAGGCTCTGAACTAGGGTTTGGTTCATTCAAAAGAAAATCACTGAATCAATGGCTCAACATATCCCACTTTACCTCCATGACAAGTATCAACGCCTATCTCAAAGTTTTGGTCATTCAAAAGCTCAGAAGGTCAACAGTCGACTGTTTAACCTAAAAAGTCAACTGTGGTCAAAGTAAAGTCAAAACTCCTGACTTTTCGCCAAGATCCTCATATTGAATTATCATTCACCATTTGATCAAGAATTGATCATGGTTCATCAAGGAAAGATCAGAAAAGTCAAAGGTCAGAAGTTACTATTTTTGGCATGAACTGAAAAAGTCAACCAAACTTTGAAAATTCACCAAATATTCATACTTCATCAGAAAAATTCCCACCAAAGCTCATTTTAAAGGAAATTCATTCCTCTATCCAATGGTCCAAGAATCAGAGCTCATAGGTCAATGGTTTAAGAGATATGGCTTCATACATTATAGGTCCTTTTCAAAAGTCAACAAAAGACACTTTTTTCAAAAGGGGCATAAAGTGAGAATGGAAAATGATTTTGACATAGGACCAAAGACACTAGTTAGAGGACTCTCTAAGCTTTATAAAGAGTCCTAGAAAACTTCCATACCCCAAAAATTGAGGGAGATACACCTTGGCAAAGTTGAGCTATTTAAAAGGGAAATATGTGAAGAAATTCAAATTTTTTTGCAAATGGGCCTAGGTAACTTTGATTCAATCTTGATCCATAATTCATTTAGAGCCCAAAATCTATTTGCCACGAAAATATGATGAATATTTGATTTTATTTGAATTGTTATTCATTTAAAATCATATATTTAATCAAGATTGAAGGAAAAATTGAAAAGATTTATTTTCTTTCTAAAATCAATCATCAATAATCACCAATATATGCCAAATATTATTCATAATTCGTGCAAGGCAATTTGTGAAGAGAAAGATTGAGTTTAGGCCAAGATTAGAAAGGAAATTTCAATCAAATTTCCAAAGTTGCAAATTTTAGATTCAAATGGATTCTCTCCATATTTGTTAACCTATTCTCCTCTCTATAAGTACTTGAAGCAATCCTAATGCTAGGGGACGGATGCTGCAGCCTCCAGAACTCGTACCTTGCTCTCAAAATTTCAAGAAAATTCATAAATCGGTTTCCACATTGCAGCTTGATTCAAGCCATATAAGGTGTTCCAATCAATCCCTGGGCGTTTTCTAGACGTGATCATATCCTCTCCATCGATTGGAATACTCAGAGTCAAAGCGTATACATCACGGTTAGTCAGTTTCAAAATTTGTTCGATTCGCATTATTCATGGATCATTGGTGTTGTTTGGATGCATATTACTGTTTGCCATGATATATAGAGTCTTTCTGGGCGTTTAATTGTATTTCCATGGTCGTTTGCCCCGAGTTGCCATGTTAGGGTTTACGAGTTTCAAATTAGGGTTCTTCGATTTAGCATGAATTAGGACTTGACGCAGGTACTATCATGTTCGTATGGCCAAAACGAACAAGAATATGGTTTCGCTTTTGAATTTTTATGCGTGTATGAGGTTCTAGCATTTGACAGGTATAGAAAGTATACGTTTCTACAGCTCACTGGTAATGAGCGCTGTAAAAGGTGGATTGAAGAAGTTTCATGAAGAAGACGATGATGTGTCTTCACATGAGTGGACCGTTCGAATCCGCACGCCTTTTTATTATTATCGATTGCGTATTGTTATATATTTTTCTGTTTTCAAAGCCATATCAATTGAAACATGTAGACGGAATGGCAAGAGAGCGTATGCTTCACTCAAGGGTCCAGGGTTCGATCCCTGGCCCTTGCAAAGATTTTTTCACTTATTTCTCTTGCAGATCCTGTATGAACTCAAAGCTAAGGATTAGCATACACCCTCATGCGACCACCATCAGATCCAGCATCCAGCAAATCCAACGCATCAGGATCAAGGGTCCATCATACACCTTCAGGCCTGCGTAGCACCAAATCAAGAGCTAAGTTTTTATATTTTTTTTAATTATATAGCTTAGTATTCCTTTTATATATACATATCATTTTATTATTTATACTTTTTTCCTAATAAACTTATTTTACTAAATTTTGTATATACATAAATAATTTATATTTTAATTTATTTGATAAAAATTGATTTTATTTAAACCATAATTAATTTATTTTAATTAACGGAAATTATGAGATTATTTTGTCCGATTAAATTATTTCTTTTTCCTCGGTTTAATTAATTAGGTTGCGAGACCAATAATTAATTAAATCGATCGCGTTATTTTATTCAATTATTCTATTCAATTTACGTCTGAATCAGGGTTTACAAGAATTAACCCTACACTGAAAAATCTTCTTCTTCTGTGCCTTTTTCAGGGTTATCTTTTCAAACGCCTTCCGACTACGCGCCTTCAACAAACCTCGAAGTTAAGTAATTTAATTCTAATTTAATTTAAATTATATCTAGATTATTTTGATATTAGGGTTTGTTTTGCTTTCATCCCTTCTGCCTTGCCTTTTTCAGGATCAACCCTAAAGGCACCTTAGCAACCATATCAAATCAAATTCAAAAGCTAAGTATTATCTCGTATCTAATTCAAATAATCGTTCTTTTTTTATTTTATTTTATTTTGTTTCCTCAATAAATTAGGGATAAAATTAAATATCAATGAACTGCCTATACACTCACGCCTTATTTGTTTCTTTGCTCATTCCTAATGGTCAGAGTCGATGCTTCTGGCAAACCTTTGCCCTCAACCCTGTCAGGCAAATGCCAAGCTAAGTACTTTTGTTTATTTTATTTTAAATACATTATATCCTTATTTTTAGGGTTAATTGTGTTCGCCTTCGAACCGATAAATGCACTCACCCTATTTTGTTTGCCTTTTCCAGGGTTTGTCAAATTGCCAAAGCCACGAGTTTGGTAACCCTAAACCCTAACCTTTTATTTTTCTGTTTAATTATTACTTGTGTCAAACCCTATTAAGGGATCCGCTGGTTACAATTTCCCTCCCCCATATTACTGTTTCTTGCCTTATATTATCTGCGTGGTTAGTAAAATAGGGAGTGGCAACCATGAATTGAATTTAGAATCGCTAATTTACAAGATAATATAATTGAATATAATCACGTGATTGGTGCACACACGCACGCTTTTGGGTAACCTCTCTGTTGCCTTGTTGCCTGTTGCCTTGTTGCCTTGTTGCCTGTTGCCTTGTTGCCTGTTGCCTTGTGTTTTTTTTTGCAGAATAAGCCAAGTCCCTCGAATACGAGAATACCTCAGCCATGTTGCCTCGATAATTAAAAGGTCATACGACCCTAAATGATGCTGCCTTCGATACACAATTATGACCTCGACCCTCGGATGTTGCCTACGGAAAATGGCTGAGGTATCTTCTGGTTGCCTAACGGAAAAATGGCTTATTCTGATCCTTGCCTTAGATTACCTGCCCTTCTATGGCATGGGACAGTCTCATGGCAAAGGATGCTTCGACGACCCTTCAACCTCCAAACGAAAGGCTTCCTGCCCTCTTATGGCAAGGATAGACCCTTTCATTCTGAAAGGCTAAAAAGAGACCTATCATCTGAGTTTAAGGTAATTGCCCCTAATTGCCTTGCAATGCTCAAACCTTTTTATTATATTCTTTCTCATAATTTTTCAAAAGGGCAACGCTTATTCACAAGCTAAAGTCCCTATCTCTTTCATCTACATTTTCTAAACAAACGAGCAAGCAAAGCAATTAAGAGCCCATGGAAAACCATGGATGCAAAGGGTGCCTTACACCTTCCCTTTGCATAAATTACCCCCCGAACTTAGACTTCTTTAAAAAGGTTTTTTTCTGTTTCTTTTTGCCTTTCCGAATTTGTTTGGATAAAATAAAAGTCGGTGGCGACTCTTGCTTACCGCGACATTTCGATTAATAAAAAGTCAGTTCACCGTATTACACCATCATATAACTTAAGCGTCTCACTCTTTCCCGGCTTCACGTTTGGGGGACTTATATATGTACATCTGGGATGTATTACCTAGATCAACCAACACCCCGCCCCATCTTACCAAACTAACCCGATTTGTTCCTTCTGCCTAGCCGCCCTTTAATGTGAAAAACATCCTCATTAATTAGAGCTCAATATCCTTTATGATACCTCAGGTGTTGCACCCCAAAATTTGCCCTCTTTATTTGAGCTATAAGATATCAAAGACGTTTATTTCGTCGTTTGAAAAGGGAAGAAAAATATTAAAGAGTTTCCAGGGTTTTAAGGAGATATGGTGTGAAATGTGGTTTATACAGTGGAAATATGAGAAAATTCCCAAGTCTTATTTGGAAGGTGATATGAGCTTGGTTCCCGTTAAGCCAGGACTGTTTTGACGTTATCTACAACTTTCGTGTTTGGCTCAGAAACCAATTCCATGAGGAAGGTTGTCGAATTTGCAAATTACTGGAGCGTTTGCAGTAAAAAATGGTGCTGAATGTAGGTTTTCGGGCCTTGGAAAATTTATATCTCATGATCCGCTTGTCGGATTCGCTCGAAAATTTAACTCAAGCTCCGTGCCATCATTCTAGAGACTTCATATGTTCGGGCCGTCGACCAATTATGCACCATAAATGCCCAGCATTTTGAAGAACGTCGTAATCTTTCGGTGAAAAGTGTATTTTCGGGTATGTTGCGACAAGTTTGAAAATTCATAACTTCTTCGATTTTTATCAAACGAAGTCCATTCCGGCAGCATTCTCTCGGAAATTTCATTAGCTTCAATTCTTCGTCACACATGCTTGTTCATATTTCGAGCTAAAGGATGAGTTTTATCGAGTTCTTTGAGCGGTACGCACAAAATTCTACACAATCGCGCCAGATGAATCGGCGTTTCTCGTCATTCAAACCCGCGTAATTTCTTCATCGCTTATCGGATTGAGACAATTCTCGCGTAGTTTTGGACATTTCACCACTCAATGTATATAAGTCATTTTTCTTCACATTCTCTCATAACTTCAATTCACCAAAAATCTTCATAAACACTTTCTCTCAATTCTCTCTCGATTCCCTTGGATCAAAACCACAAATATCATAAAACTTTCATCAATCTTCATGAACATTCATTGATCTTCATCGAAATCAAGAACGATATGGATTAAAGTCAAGATCTCGAGTTCAAATTCACTCTTCTCTCCCCATAGCTTTCGCGCCTCTCTCCTTTCTCCTTCCGGATTCGCTTTTTAATTTCGTTCGTGTTCGCGCTTCACTCGGATCTTCATTCGGTAAGTGTTCGAATCTTGAATTAAGTGCTTAATTGTTGATGTTAACATGATTTGAATGTTAGATCTAGGTGTTGATTATGCTTAATTGATGTTGATGATGATTAAATGTTAGATTCAAGTTATTAGATTGAAACTTTGCTTGCAATCGCATGTTGATACAAGTTTAGTGCACTATGTGTTTGTGATAATGCTTGCATGAATTCGTTGCTTGATAATTATTGATGTTGACTTGAAATCTATGTGAATTGATGCCTAATTGTGGTTATTTGATGCTTGTGTTGCTGTCCAAATTGATGTCAATTTGTGCTTGATAGTATCTTTGATTGATGCATGAGTAGATTGCTTTTGAATGACGTAATTTGCTATTTTTTGCACTTCTGAATTAAAGTAACCGGTTACCTCATTTCAAGTAACCGGTTACCTGGCTGTTTTTTGCACTTCTGACTTGAAGTAACCGGTTACCTCATTTCAAGTAACTGGTTACCTATCTGTTTCTTCATGCTGCCTGACTGAGGTAACCGGTTACCATGTTTGGAGTAACCGGTTACTTGCCCTGTTCTCCACTAAAATTCCTGAAGTAACCGGTTACCACATTTCAAGTAACCGGTTACCATTGAGTGTGCTATCTTGTGAGATGATTGGTATTATGTGATTGTAGGTTATTCCTGTATGTTTTCTCCTTGACATTTATCGTTCATTTCATGTTTACGTTATTTGTTCCTTTTCTTTTGGTTTATAGTAATAACGCAATTCTGATTGCGATGTTGGTTATCTCTAACTTGTGTGCTAGTGTGAAAGGCTTTTGGATAGTCACCGATTGGCGCTTATTACTTGAGTGTTCCGCTTTATTTTCGGGACACAATTTCATTCACCTGTGTCGTGTTCTCATCTTGGAGACACGTTTCTATTACTTTATGTCTACTTGTTTGGATTGCTTGTTCCTCTTGCAGGTGTATTGTGATTATGCTCGACACACATGTCGACCTTTGTTTGCTTACATGGCTAATCGGTGTACTGACCATTTGCTATTGCCTTTGCTAGCTCGCTCGCGGGACCCCTAGTTTTCTTGCTTTCTTTACTGCAGTTTACGGATCATAATTTGTTTGGTATTGATCCCGTTTCATTTTATCTTTCTCGCACTTTACCGCTTTTCGCATCATCCTTTAACATGAGAAGTAGGACTTAGACATTCATCTGGCCAAGCCCTTGAAAGAGGATTTATTTTTGTTGGTGTGTTTTTATTTGTGCTTTACGGCAGGGAGTCACGGTGTAATAAGACCTACATGGCACTCCGTTAAATCCTCATGGAAGGCATGCGGAAAGGGTTAGCAATCAACCCATGCCCAGTCTCATCGAGTCCGTCCAGTATCGCACGTTACGCGTGGTTCGCTTCTGAACTAGCACAAGATTTTGTTATCGAGTATGTCAGGAAAAGGGTCCATGCAATCGGACCCCCGCATTTCCTATAGCTCGAGTCGCTCGACGTTGATGCTCGGTGTACGCACGCACCGTTTTCCTTTCAGATCCGTGACAGCTTGGTTGCTGAGAGGGATTCGCTCCTTTTGTCTATGGCCCGATCATTTTCGTGAGGTCTAATGCTTGGTTGACTCGGGTGATCCGCTCCCCTTGGCTATGGAGGGACCGCTTTTCTACTACTCGGCCTGCGCCAGTGGTTTTATTTGCTTTACGAGCGGAGCTCGTTTGTGTGATACTCATGTTTGCCTTCCCTTTTCCTCGTAGGTTGCTAGTTTAGTTTAGACTTGTACCCTTTGTATGATAACTTAGGTAGCAAGCTTTCCCCCTTAGCCTAGGTTTTCCTCATGCATTCTTTAAAACACAAACCACACTCTTTGATTTTCTTTTCTTAAGAGCTTGTTATTTCCGCTCCATTCCCAGCATAAGCCTCCAAAGGTCGATCAGCGAAGTGCGAATGTAACTCGTTCACCTAAAAAACACAAAAAAAAGAAATTAGTTAGCCGAGCTACGGTACCTCTGATTCCTCAAAAAGGATACGTAGGCAGCGGGGTAGGGCCCGTGCGAGTATAACTTTTTCTTTTCCCTAAATTTTGCATGCATTTTAGTCCAGGTTAGTGCAGTTTGTTACACACCCATAGTTTTAGATACAAGCGTGGATACCATCGAGTATGATGGGCGCGAGGGGTGCTAACACCTTCCCCTTGCGTAACCGACTCCCGTACCCTTTTTCTCGGATCGTGAGACCGTTGTTTTGTTTTGTGGTTTACTGGCATTTCCTTCCTTTTCAGGATAAATATATATTGGATGATTGATTTCGTCAAAGAGTAAAAAATGGTAACTGTATACATATTTTATAACTTAAAAGATCAGGTTGTTACAAAAAAAAATAGAAATTAACTTGTTACAATAAAATAACTTAAAAGAACATTGATATAATGATGTCCACAGAATTAACTATATTAATATATTGCGACTTTCATATAGAAGAACAAAATTTTAGCGTGTATGCTTATACAATATATCAAATTCAATATTCACTCTCCTAAAAGTAATGTCTTTGTTTTAGAACAATCCATCAATTCTAGAATAATAATAACACAAGTAATTTACAAAAAACTATTAACATATTGTGTTTACCAAAATTATAAATGATTGTAGGTAATCTTATTTAAAAATTGAAAGAATTCACAATTACCAACGATTATGGCATGAGTAATTTTTTGAAAACTCAGTTATAGTCAAAGTTAAGTCGCGGGCAATATTTTCTTGAATTCTTTTTTAATGTATTTCAATGTATAATTTTAACCATACTGTACATTTGGGACGCATATCCTAGAGTGGAGTTCACACCATCATATAACTTAAGCGTCTCACTCTTTCCCGGCTTCACGTTTGGGGGACTTATATATGTACATCTGGGATGTATTACCTAGATCAACCAACACCCCGCCCCATCTTACCAAACTAACCCGATTTGTTCCTTCTGCCTAGCTGCCCTTTAATGTGAAAAACATCCTCATTAATTAGAGCTCAATGTCCTTTATGATACCGCAGGCGACAAGGAAATTGGGGAAATTAAGATATATGAATACGATATAATGCCATCATTAGACAAGTACTATAAGAGAAATAGCCTAACTACGTTGATAAGTGAGCAATCCTAACATCACAAAACCCTAGATACACTGCGGCATCTCCCAACCAGCTTCGGGGAAGTCATCACATTGTTCTTCAAGAACACATATAAACATAGATTTACCACAAACAAGTAGTGGGTAAATTTTCAGAAATCCTTTCTACAAGTTATCAGTACACAATTCAAAAAACTTAATAATTCGCCAAACAATTTTACCCGTGAAAACTTAGGTTTACCCAAATATAATCTGCACATAAATATCCGAAACTCTTTTTTATAAGTTATTTAATAAAAATTCGAAAAACTTAGTAATCCGGTAAACAGTTTTACCCAAAAAAACTTAGGTTTACCATGATAGGCCAGGAGTATATTTTTGAAAAACCTTTTTTGAAGTAATTTGGAAAACTTGTTGTTCTTGTGTAAAAAACTTAAGGTGAAAGAGCTCGCCCTCGGAATGGAGGGGAGCTGCTAAACACGATGGTGGGCAAGGCACTTTGCTCCAAGATGAGTGTCTTGCTTATCCCTCTGGAGGGAGCCCCTTTTTATAGCTGATTTTGGCCTTCAATACCTCATTAAAGAAGTGTACTTTGGCCTTCCACCCTTACAAGCATTGGTTTAGACATTAATGCCAAGTTCATTGATGATATATTCAATCATCAGTTACAACCGGCTTGTGCGTAGCTGCCGAGCGTTACTTCCGGGTTGTGCCACGACCCCTCGTATTTTTTCCCGACGCGGCCTTTCACCAGTACTTGACTGAGGTACTCATTCCTGGGGCCTCGGCGTCCGACTATGGTAACCCGAGAAGACTCATACAGCAGCCTATATCCGGTTTGTGTACTCGGTTGGCACCGTAAGCTTCTGTCGGGTAGGTTGTGAGGTGTTCTTGAGGAAGCTCGTCAGTAGATCGCGGCCTTACAAGAATCCCGATCCCGGAACAAGCCCCCCGAGTACGTGTCCTCTCTTTCGTCGAGAAGATGTGCTCGGATGGAGTCCTCGGATTCTTTTATAGCCGCTTGAAGACGTGTCAGCCAGACGATAGGTCGCGTTTCTAGCGGGTTGTTAGGCTTTTTACAATGATGGCTTTTATGGGGAACGAGTGTTCTTAGGGAAATGTTCGACTAGCCTTCATCATTGCTTTAAAACCCCATTTAAGTCCTTTTCCATCCACACCTCCATCATCATTTTCGTGAAAAAGCCCAAAAAACGTTTTCGTTCCTCAAGTTTTTCCAATAAGCATTAACTGCACAGGTATTGTATCTTTCTCTTCCTTTTATTCTCTTAGTTCATTTTTTTTCAAATTAACACATTTAGTAATGGCACGTATGGGTGAATACCATAAGATGATTATGTTCCGGGAGCGGGATTCTTACAAGGGTCGCAACCTGTCAAGGAGTACCTCGTAGAAGATAGCCCGGAATATCTATAGAAGCTAGTCGAATCCTTAATCCGGAGGAGACACTCAAGTGAGTCGGTCCGAGTTGCACATAACCATATGCTGGGAAACCTTAAAGTATTAGTCGGCTAGGGTACATGGGAAGGACGCGTATCAAAGGAATACGTAGAGGCATAATGCAACTCGGACGTAACGCCCCACGATTATGTACAAGTCAGACGTAATTGTTGGGTAAATATGCCATCAATGAGCTTCGTATTCAATGATGGGCAACGCCTATAACGCTAGAAATCCAAAGGTTGCTTCTTAAATGAGGCAGTAAAGGTCACAACAACTATAAAAAGGGGGCTCCCGTATGAGGGATAAGCCAGACACTCATCTAGGAATTCAGTGAACAGCACACTGTTTCCAAATCCCCCATAATATATCTAAACACCTTCGTGCTCAGCGGTTCTCCTCCGTTTAAAGGGGTACCCACCTAACTTAAGTTTTTTTAGACAAGAACAGATTTCAAAACCCACTAATTCCGTTGAGAGAAAGGAACTATGGGATTCGTTTTTGAGAGACATGGATGAGAGTTTAGGGAAGGATGAAGCAGATATACTCCTTAAAGAGGTCTATTATAACCCTGATTAGTCTTCCTCTTCCTCCTCAGGTTCCGTAGAGTTCATAATGCAGACCGCTGCCCCTTTTGATGACAGAGTCATGAGCTACAAGGATAGCTCGTTTGATAAGGTCGAGATAGCGAAGCTTCACTCCCTCAGGAATATATCCTCAACTGGGAATGAAGACGACGTAGTACTGGAACCCTGTGGACCCGGGGAGAGAGTTTGTACCCTTCGTCCGGCAAGTTCTGAAGATGAACGGTTCTATTTTTATCCGAGTGTGATAGAGACCTTTGATGTGAGGATCCCCTTCTCGGACTTTGAAGTCTCCCTTCTCAAAACCGTGAATTCCGCGCCATCACAACTCCGTCCGAATAGCTGGGGCTTTATAAAAGCCTTTCAAAGGGTTTGTGAGGCTGTTGCAATTGTTCCTACAATAGGTCTGTTTTTCTTTTTCTTCGAAGTTAAGGCTTTAGAGAAGAATAGTTGGATACAAATAAGCGACATCCCCTCAAGAAGCTTTCTGATAGCCTTCACCAGCAATTATAAGGATTATAAATGTAAGTTCGTGCGAGTGAAGGGCGGTCCAACTTGTCCCCAAGTCCTCTACGCAGCTGATGGCCATGCCCGCTTTCACTACTACTGAACGAAGGACCATGTTCCCGTATGTGGTTTCACTTTTGAGAAGCTCGGAGAGGTGGAGCGCATTTGTTTGAAAGTTTTAGACTCTTTCAGGATGATGAAAATTAAGTCTTTGCTTCTGGTTCCTAATAAGGAACTTCTGGCTTTCCTTGGTAATGCCCTCTTTATCGGATATGCACCTTTTTATCTTTTTATGCATTTCTCATCTAAACGATTCTCTTTTATGCAGATAAAATGACTGACTTATCTCTTGCTGAGAAGAAGAAACTTCTGCTCCAGGCTCGTGCTGCCCGGAGAGGAACTGGAGGCCCGACCGAGAACAAGTCTGACCTTTCCGGCCTTGAGACCTGGACCAGCAAACGTAAGAAGTTTGTGGCCTCTAAGTCGTCATCCGTGAAGCTTCCAGGACAAGAGACGCTAGTGCAAGAAATCGTCGAGAAGCAAGTTCAAACGGCTTCAAAGAAGCAACACATAGTGATGAGCGGTGATACTTGTCAAAGACACATAGACATGCTCGCTCTTATGTGTAGCTCTGGTGAAGTCAGCAGTGACAAGCCCGGGGAATTCAGGTTCTGGAGTAATTATTTTGATGGGATCAAGTAGGCATACGACCATATGAATGCTGAAGATGACGTCTAGAGAGTCAAGGTTGTGAGTCCTCAAGAGCTCCTTCAGAACCTAAGCTCTTATCTCATGAGAAGCATGATCCTGTCCTGGACCCTCTTTGAAGTCAGAGATGACAACATGAAAAAGACCCGCGACCTTGGGAAGGACCAGAAGCTCCAGGAAGAGGAGATGGCTAAGTTGGAGAAGAGCTTGAAGGATGCGGAAGACAAGGCTTTCGGCTTTGAAAAAGATCTTGCCAAGCTAAAGACCAAGAAGGAGTCCTCTGATTCCGAGTTCAACAACTTTATTTCTGATCTAAAGGATCAGCTGAAGTCGGCCATAGATGCCAATGAAGAACTAAAAGAATCTTTGAGGAAGTCGCAGATCGAAGTGTTGACAGCTAGTGATGAGGCGTTTGACAGAGCCAAAGAGTAGGTCTTAGTCCTTTACCCTGAAGTGGATTTATTGTTAGAACAAGAATTGTTCTGATAAATATTCTTAGTTTTGATGATAACAATGTATATGAATTTTGTATAAGATAATGTGGTACTCTAATCCTATGCAATTTCCATTTCAGGAAACATATATAGAGTATGCATAAAATCAGCGCAAGAAGCACTGACTCAGAAGGTTCAGCATGCAACATCAGAACATGCTCTGACAAGACATCAGAAGCTGGTCAAGCAGAATTAGAACATGGTCTATTGAAGCATCAGAAGAACTTGAGATCAGAAGCAGAAGCACTGAAGTTCTCATGGTATCACGCTAGAAGCTCTTCAAGGTCAGAAGACAAGAAGATGCTCTGCACCAAGCTGTTTGACTCTGATGAAATTCAAACGTTGTATCTATAAACATCAGATCAGAAGCAAGTACAAGATGGCAGGCTACGCTAACTGACAAAAGGAACGTTAGAAGCTATTAATGGCAAAGACAGTAAAAGCAGGAAAAGCAAGGCTCGAGGTAGTTGACAAAAGAGTGAAACATTAAATGCAATGCTGTACGGATCACGCAAAGCATTAAATGCTCCCAACGGTCATCTTCTCAAAATGTCTATAAATAGTGAAGTTCTGATCAGAAGCAAGGTTACCAACTTACGAACAACTTTTCAATCTTGCTGAAACTCTGCTGAAATCAAAAGCTATCAAACTTCATCTTCAACCTCACTTAATTGTAATATCTTAGTGAGATTTAAGCTTAGAACTTAAGAGAAATATCACAATTGTGATTATAGCTTATTAAGAAGAATTGTAATACTCTTGTAAGAATTTGTTTTACATTCATTTGTAAAAGGTTCCTAGAGTGATAAAGGTGTGATCAGAATACTCTAGAAGACTTAGAAGGTATCTAAGTGGAAAACCATTGTAATCAAGATTGATTAGTGGATTAAATCCTCAAGTGAGGTAAATCACTCCAAGGGGGTGGACTGGAGTAGTTTAGTTAACAACGAACCAGGATAAAAATCATTGTGCAAATTGTTTTTATCTTAAGAGTTTTAAAGCTACACTTATTCAAACCCCCCCCCACCTTCTAAGTGTTTTTCTATCCTTCAATTGGCATCAGAGCGCCGGTTCTAAGGTGCAAACACTTAACCGTGTTTAGAAAAGATTCAGGAAGATAAAAACGCTAAGTCAAGATGGCTGGTGAAATTCCAACAACTACATCTACATCTGGCTCTGCTGAGCAATACAATGGAAATGGAAACAATGGTTACACTAGACCACCAGTATTCGATGGTGAAAACTTTGAATATTGGAAAGATAAACTTGAAAGTTACTTTCTTGGTCTAGATGGTGACTTATGGGATCTTCTGGTGGATGGTTACAAACATCCAGTGAAAGATAGTGGTGTAAATCTGACAAGACAAGAAATGAGTGATGATCAAAAGAAGCAATTCAAAAATCATCACAAGTCAAGGACGGTTTTGCTGAATACTATCTCTCACGCTGAATATGAGAAGATATCTAACAAGGAAGCTGCCCATGATATATATGAATCGTTGAAAATGACTCATGAGGGAAATGCCCAAGTCAAGGGGACAAAAGCTCTTGCCTTGATCCATAAATATGGAGCCTTCAAGATGGAGGATGATGAAAACATTGAGACAATGTTCTCAAGATTTCAAACGCTAACTTTTGGATTGAGAGTTCTTGACAAGGGATATACCAAAGCTGATCATGTCAAGAAGATCATCAAAAGCTTGCCAAGAAGATGGGGCCCAATGGTGACTGCATTCAAGATAGCAAAGAATCTGAATGAAGTCTCTTTGGAAGAGCTGATCAGCGCCCTGAGGAGTCATGAAATAGTGCTGGATGCTAATGAACCTTAGAAGAAAGGTAAGTCTATTGCATTAAAATCTAATTATAAAAAATGCACTAACGCTAGGCTGAAGAGAAGATTTTGAAGAATCAGAATCAGAAGAAGAAGATGAATTGTCCATGATCTCCAGAAGGGTAAACCAACTCTGGAAGAGCAAGCATAGGAAGTTCAAGAACTTCAAAAGTTCTAAGAAGCTTGAAAAAGGAGAATCTTCTGGAAGCAGAAGATATGACAAGAAGAAGGTCACTTGCTTTGAGTGCAATGAGCCAGGTCACTACAAGAGTGAGTGTCCAAAGCTTCAGAAGGAGAAGCCCAAGAAGAAATTTCATAAGAAGAAAGGTCTTATGGTAACTTGGGATGATTCAGATTCATCAGAATCAGAATCAGACTCTGAAGGCGAGCAGGCAAACATTGCACTGATGGCCACAGTTGATGATGGATCAGAATCTACATCAGAATCAGATTCTGAAGAGGTATTTTATGAACTACCTAGAGAAGAGTTAGTTTCCAGTCTAACAGAACTTCTGGAACTCAAGGCTCATCTTAGTATCAAATACAAAAAGCTGAAAAAGCTATTTGAATCTGAAACTAAGAAGCTGGAACTGGAAAATTCTGAACTGAAGGAAATTTTTTTAAAATTATCCAAAGATGTTGGATCTCCTTCTGACTCAGAAAAGTCCATTCCTAGTCTGAACCATATTCTGAAAGAATATGACTTGAGCTTTAGAAAGTTCTTATCTAGAAGTATTGGCAGAAGACATCTTGCTTCTATGATATATGTTGTTTCTGGAAACAAGAGAGTTGGCATTGGCTGTGAGGGTGATACCCCATACAAACTTGAACCTGTAGATGATATGAAAATCACATACAAGCCATTGTATGATCAGTTCAAGTATGGCCACTCCCATGATATTAGGCTCACATCACATGCCAAAAGCTTTCACATTACACACACTAAGAAGCATGTGACACAACCTAGAAAATATCATGTAACTCAGAATAAGGATTATCATGCTGTACCTCATATTGTTTATAATGCTAAACCCAAGTTCGATCAGAACTTGAGAAGAACTAACAAGAAAGGACCCAAGAAAATATGGGTACCTAAGGAAAAGATTATTCCTGTTGCAGATATCCTTGGCCGCAAAGAAGAAGGAAAGCATGTCATGGTACCTGGACTCTGGGTGCTCTCGACACATGACGGGAAGAAGGTCTATGTTCCAAGACCTGGTGCTTAAATCTGCTGGAGAAGTTAAGTTTAGAGGAGATCAGAAGGGCAAGATAATTGGCTCAGGAACCATAAGTACTGGTAACTCTCCTTCTATAACTAATGTTCTTCTGGTAGATGGATTAGCTCATAACTTGTTGTCCATAAGTCAATTAAGTGACAATGGTTATGACATAATCTTTAATCAAAAGTCTTGCAAGGCTGTAAGTCAGAAGGATGGCTCAATCCTATTTACAGGCAAGAGAAAGAACAACATTTACAAGATTGATCTTCAAGATCTTAAGAATCAGAAGGTAACTTGTCTTATGTCTGTTAGTGAAGAGCAATGGGTCTGGCACAGAAGATTAGGCCATGCTAGTTTGAGAAAGATTTCTCAGATTAACAAACTAAATCTGGTCAGAGTTCTCCCTAATCTGAAATATAAATCAGATGCTCTTTGCGAAGCATGTCAGAAGGGCAAGTTCTCCAAACCTGCATTCAAGTCTAAGAATGTTGTTTCTTCCTCTAGGCCGCTAGACCTTCTACACATTGATCTGTTTAGCCCAGTCAAAACAGCATCTGTCAGAGGGAAGAAATATGGATTAGTCATCGTAGATGATTATAGCCGCTGGACATGGGTAAAGTTCTTAAAACACAAGGATGAGTCTCATTTAGTGTTCTTTGAATTCTGCACTCAGATTCAATCTGAGAAAGAGTGTAAAATCATAAAGGTCAGAAGTGATCATGGTGGAGAATTTGAGAACAGATTCTTTGAGGTTTACTTCAAAGAAAATGGTATTGCCCATGATTTCTCTTGCCCTAGAACTCCACAACAAAATGGAGTTGTAGAGCGAAAGAATAGGACTCTACAAGAAATGGCCAGAACCATGATCAATGAAACCAATATGGCTAAGCATTTCTGGGCAGAAGAAATAAACATTGCATGCTATATTCAGAATAGAATCTCTATAAGACCTATTCTTAATAAGACTCCTTATGAATTGTGGAAGAACAGAAAGCCCAACATTTCATATTTTCATCCTTTTGGATGTGTTTGTTTTATTCTGAATACTAAAGATCATCTTGGTAAGTTTGATTCTAAGGCACAGAAGTGTTTCCTTCTTGGATATTCTGAACGCTCTAAAGGCTATAGAGTATACAATACTGAAACATTGGTTGTGGAAAAATCAATCAATATCAGATTTGATAATAAGCTTGGTCTTGAAAAGCCAAAGCAGTTTGAGAATTTTGCAGATTTAGATATTAATATATTAGAAGCTGAAGAACCAAGAAGCAAAGTATCAGAAGATCAAGTTCCTGCATCTTTAGAGAATCTAAGAATTTCTGAAGAGCCAACAGTCAGAAGATCTTCTAGACTCACCTCTGCTCACTCAGAAGATGTTATTCTTGGAAAGAAAGATGATCCAATCAGAACAAGATCTTTTCTAAAGAATGGAAGTCAGAATCAATGATCAGAATCAGAAGTTAAAAAGTCTAACTTTCATCAGAAGCAAAAATCAAAGCTAAACAGCTGTCACCAAGTGCTTTCTAATGGTGAACACGTGTTCACTCTCTAGGTAAAAGCGTGCGTGTAACTGATGGGACGCCACCCTAGGTAACTGTGCAAATTATTTCAAATATCACGTTCTCTCACCTAACGTCATTCCTCATTTAATGAACTTGATTTCATTTGATTCTGTAACTGTTCATTCTCATAATTTCATTGCATTCTTTTTCAAATCCGCCTCTATATATTCATTTCAAATCACAATGTTTATCTTTTTCGCTCTCATTCTCTCTTCTCTTGCATGCATTTCTGCAATTTGTTCGCCATTTTCTCTAACCCTAAACACAAACCCAAGAAGAAATCCAGTAATCTCAGTTGTGCTCAAATGGCTGCTTCTTTATCGCAATTCGTTGGTTCCTCTTCTCAGCAATTTCAACAAGGAGAAGAACAACAGATTGTTCCGGTAATCACTTGCCTGATTCCTAGGAACGAGTTAGAAGCGATTTATGAGTTAGTGGTTGATTTCGACAGTCTTGAAGAACATGAGTTTCATCTCAAGGATAACATGCTCTTTCAAGGGTGGACGTCATTGTTTTCTGAGTTCTGTGGACCGGTTTATCCAGAACTGGTAAAAGAATTTTGGGTTCATGCTGTCGTAGCCCCTAAAGCGATTATATCTTTTGTTCATGGAAGAATGGTCGTCATCACTGAGAACATTCTGAGAATGATGTTCGATTTGAGAAACCCTGAAGGTGTCTTTGAATCTGATAAAAGAACGGATTGGGATGTTGTTCTGACTGAACTATACACAGATGTGAAGAAAACAAAAGATGTCAAAGATATGAAGGACCTTTACAAAGTCTGGACCAAGATTCTTCTAGGGTGTTTCTATCACAAAAAAGCAACCCATTCTCCAAACTTTGTCAACAAAGAGCAGCAATACATCTTGTACTGCATTGGTACTCAGAAAAAGGTTGATATCATTTACATCATTTTCAATCATATGTGGCATGTTGTAAGGGACTCCAGAAATGCGTTCAGAACGAAGAAAAGAAATATTATTCCTTTTGGAAGAATCCTTTCTAATATTCTGGTTCATACCAAGACTATTGAAGACTTGGAAGCTCAAGGAATCGTCAGGGATCTTGTTACTGTTACAGGAAGCTTCTTGAATGCCAACACCTTGAGAAAGATGAATCTTATTCAAGCTGTTAGAAATATTACCCAACCTCTCCCTGGAGCAAGAAGCAGAACAAGTCCTGTTCTTGCTGAGTTTGAAATGTTTTTCAGAAATGAGCTGCCAGGAGTTAAGGTTCAATATCTTAACACTCTCAGGGAAGATGGTGCCCAAGATGCTCCTGCTAAAGTTAGTCGTAAGAAAACCTCCACTTCCAGGCCTGCAGTCTCAAAAGATGTCTCAGAAGTTGCTCCAGAAGTTGTTGTCAACAAAGAAAGAAGAACAAAGCGTAAGTTTGATCGTCTTTCTGTTAACAAGGAGAAGGAAACTCAAGAAGAAGCTGCTGCAGAAGTTGAAAATGAGAATGTTGCTGTGGAAGAAGATGTAGCTGAAGAAAATCAAGAAGTATTAGTTGAAAATGAAAATATTGAACAAGAAGCTGCTGAGAGAAAGAAGAAGAAGAAGAAGAAGAAGTCGAAGAAAGAAAAGAAAGCAGAAGATGAGAAGGAAGTAGAAAAGAAAAAAAGGAAGAAAAATAAAAAGAAAAAGGAAGTTGTTGTTGAAGAAGAAGAGTTTCAAGAAGCTGTGAATCAGCAAGTAGAAGAAGTGTTCCAAGAAGAACTGAATAAAGAAGAGCAACTGAAGGAAACTGCCAGAAAGAGAGAAATTGCTCTGGGCAAGGTAAAGCCTGTCTATGAGAAGAAGAAGAAGAGAAAAAGGGTTGAAGCTGATTCTGAAGGGTCTCAGAAGATATCCAAAGGTATACATATTTTTGAACCTGTCTCTGTCTCTATTTTAAATTCAGAATCTGTACCAACAAAAGTTCCGGTTACCCCTCAACCAGAAAATCAACCAGAAACAGCCCCAGCAGAATCACCTCAACACACCAATGTTCTCACCCCTCCTTCTTCTCCCCTTACCAATGTTTTTACCCCTCCTTCTTCACCCATAACCAACACTGCTTCTGACCATCCCCTTGATACTCTCGTTCTTGATATCCAACCCCTTCAAACCCTTTTTCCACCTCACTCAAATGTTTCCACTTCTCAACCCCCTCCTCATGCTAACTATGAACCTTTTGTGACCCCCACTCAAAATAATCCCTCTGATAATCCTGTTGCAAACAATTCACATGCTTCAGAATCAAAAAGTTCTGGTTCTTTGGCACAATTGTTTCATGATTGCAACTATACACCTAGGCCTCGTCCTGAACCTGAGCTTGTGGTGCTAGACCCTGAGTCAGAAGAAGAAGAAGGTTCATCTCTTTTTCTTGATAGAGAACCTCAACCCTACTTCTTTATGAACCCAGACTCTGCTATCACCAGACTCAAATCCCGTCGGGAATTTTCTGTTGGTGTACGTTTTGAAATTTTAAAACTAAGATTGCAGACAGATTTAGAGACTTTGCGGGCTGCACATTATGCCATGATGGATGATGTTTCTCTGAGAAATCTCTGGAGAATTTTCAGAAGAAAGATGGACTCTGAGTTTCTGAAGCTTCAGAAGATATGTGAAGCAGAAGCTCCACGTCCTCTTGGGATTCTCAGACCCTATGAATATTTCTGGTTCAGTCATCTCGGAGGCAGGTATTGTTTTGAAGAGAAAGAATTTGTTGATGAACTTGCAGAAGTTCCTGAAGCTGAACAAGAAGCACATTCTTGGGAGATTATTGTATGGAAGCCTAAATATCCTGTTCTGACTGGAGATTTCCAATGGCTATTCAACTGTCTAAGGGAGAATCCTTCTGAGAAGGCTCCTAACATGGTCATTCCCGAGGTTGTCTACTCTTCAGAAGTTGTTGCTCCCACTCCTCCAAGAAATCTGGCTGCCATTCTCCAAGCTCTTGAGAATGAAGATTATGATCTACCTACTCTAGAATATTCTGAAGATGCTTCTATGGTAGAAGCTGATTCTGAGAAACAAAGTGCTGATGAGAATCATCCTGCTGAGAAAGTTCCTGTTGAGGAAAATCAAGGTGATGTTCTCATGATAGATGCTGCTGTTAAGCATGCCATTCCACTGAATGATGGTAGTGAAGCTTCTTCTGGTGAACCCTCTCGTCTGGTGAAGACTTTGGAGGTTCTTCAAAAGAATCAAGCTGATCTAGCTTCTCGCTTGGATAAGCATGAAGATACTCATGATGAGTTTCGGTCTTTCATGAATAAGCAATCTGAAAGCACTTCTGAGATTCAAGACCTTCTAGCCAAGATAGTCTCTTAGCTAGGCTAGTCGTAGTCATTTGTGTCTTAGTTGTCTCTTATTTCTTGCATTTGTTTCTTGCATATGTTTTTGTATCTTCTGATATCTTCTAATGAATCAATGAAATCTTTTTTCTCTCATTTTGTTTTGTTTTTCATCTGAATCTTTTATGTTTTTTGATGTTATGACAAAAAGGGGGAGAAAATGTGATAATTGATTTGATTTATTATATCAGTTGCTGGGAGTAAGTCTCAACATTTCTAACAAAATTTGAAAGTTCTATGTCTTTAAGATTTTTGCATGATTGAAGACATTCTGAAAAAGCTCAACATGAGAAGCAAAGACATGGGGAAAAGCAATTCTGTAAAGAAACATGCTCATGGAAATTGAAGCAAGCTGAGTGCTGTGAAGCTTCAAGATCAGAAGCAAGAAGGAAGAATGTTCTGATATTCTTGTGATAGAATACGCTCTAACACATTCTTATCTCTTATATGTTCTGATACACTTTTTATGTGCTCTGATACATATTTTATGTTCTGATACATATTTCTTTTAAGAACTGTTTGCTCTAATACAGGTTCTTTCTTAAAAGAATATTCTGATTCATTCATGCTCTGACTTTTGCTGTATAGCTTATTCTGAAACGTTTCAGGATGTAGAGATGCTCTGATAATGCTCTGGTACATTCAAGAATGTTCTGATACAATCAAGCATGCAATGATTCAAGAAGAAATTCAAAGCTCTGAAGCTGTCCTATGGAAGCAAGAAGCAGAAGCTCTGAATGTTCTGAAGTTCTAGGCATATGTGAACGTCTCAACTGAAATGGAAAATACTCAGGGAAGTCTTTTATTTGTAAACTTCTTCCAGTATTTATTTTAGGGGGAGATTATTCATCTCAGGGGGAGATTGTTAATCTCAGGGGGAGACATATTCACACACTATGTTTATATGCTTATGCTATAAGTGTGTATTTGTCTTTAGCCATCTGATATTCTGATTGCAAATTCATATCAATTATATATGTTTTTGTCATCATCAAAAAGGGGGAGATTGTTAGAACAAGAATTGTTCTGATTAATATTCTTAGTTTTGATGATAACAATGTATATGAATTTTGTATAAGATAATGTGGTACTCTAATCCTATGCAATTTCCATTTCAGGAAACATATAAAGAGTATGCACAAAATTAGCGCAAGAAGCACTGACTCAGAAGGTTCAGCATGCAACATCAGAACATGCTCTGGTAAGACATCAGAAGATGGTCAAGCAGAATCAGAACATGGTCTATTAAAGCATCAGAAGAAATTGAGATCAGAAGCAGAAGCACTGAAGTTCTCATGGTATCACACTAGAAGCTCTTCAAGGTCAGAAGACAAGAAGATGCTCTGCACCAAGCTGTTTGACTCTGATGAAATTCAAACGTTGTATCTACAAACATCAAATCAGAAGCAAGTACAAGATGGCAGGCTACGCTGACTGACAAAAGGAACGTTAGAAGCTATTAACGGCAAAGACAGTAAAAGCAGGAAAAGCAAGGCTCGAGGTAGTTGAAAAAAGAGTGAAACATTAAATGCAATGCTGTACGGATCACACAAAGCATTAAATGCTCCCAAAGGTCATCTTCTCAAAACGTCTATAAATAGTGAAGTTCTGATCAGAAGCAAGGTTACCAACTTACGAACAACTTTTCAATCTTGCTGAAACAATGCTGAAATCAAAAGCTATCAAACTTCATCTTCAACCTCACTTCACTGTAATATCTTAGTGAGATTTAAGCTTAGAACTTAAGAGAAATATCACAGTTTTTATTATAGATTATTAAGAAGCATTGTAATACTCTTGTAAGAATTTGTTTTACATTCATTTGTAAAAGGTTCCTAGATTGATCAAGGTGTGATCAGAATAATCTAGAAGACTTAGAAGGTATCTAAGTGGAAAACCATTGTAATCAAGATTGATTAGTGGATTAAATCCTCAGGTGAGGTAAATAACTCCAAGGGGGTGGACTGGAGTAGTTTAGTTAACAACGAACCAAGATAAAAATCATTGTGCAAATTGTTTTTATCTTAAGAGTTTTAAAGCTACACTTATTCAACCCCCCCCCCCCCCTTTCTAAGTGTTTTTCTATCCTTCATTTACCCGAGGTGGATTTTCTTAAGGTAGTGCAGGATGGCCGCCTTATTGATCCACTGGATGCGGACCGCACTCCCTTTCTCTGACCCGCCGAGACAAAACTCGACAATGCTGCCAAGTTGCATCAGGAAGATATGTGAAGAATGTTGAAGTTATTCCTTTGTTTTGGTTAGTCATCCGCTATGGATGCATTTATGTAATCACTTTGTGGAGTGACTGTGTCCTCATTTTCTGAATTGCCCTTCTTTAATCCGAACACAGCCCTTCTGAGGCTTTTTTAAGTTCATGTTTATTGGATCTTTTGCTAATTCAGTTGCCTTTAAATTTTTCTAGCATTTGCATTTTGTCCTTATGTGTGAACTTATGTGTGTTTTTCTTTGTGTAAATTTTTAGGCTTTGCATGTTTGATAGTGAGCCCCGAGTTGTGACTGTCGGGTTTACATAACTCGAAGATGGTTATGATAGGCCCCAAACCTTTGAGATCGAGATCGTATAAGTTTTGGTCCATTGTGATCCGTTTTCAGCCTCCCGGCTCTTTTGTTTATCAACTTTGTTATTGTTTCACGTTTTATCCGAGTAGTCATTTGTCGAGTCCTAAATCGGTTTGAAACTGGATTTCGTGAACCGTTCTCGACGGAATTTTCTGTTCCTAAGATCTTTCTCTCCTTTTAAAAATGGATAAGACTAAAGGTGAGAAACCCTTTGAAGCCTCAAAGCCATGTAGTTTTGAGGAGTAAGAAAGGAAGCTTGAATCGCAGTCTTTTAAGGCTAAAGCTGTTGTTACGGAAGATTTTGAGCATTGCAAATACGAAGCATAATTTTTAAGTACATCATTTCCTTGAATTTTCGCTTTTGCATTGCTATTGTCATATTCTAATTTACGAATAAAGAGTTAAAGTTTGTCCCTTTATTGTTTTTATAATGACAAATTTATAAGGCTTTTCTCCGATTTGTGTTAACCGGGTGAGTGCTCATATGATGTAAGCCCCAAGCGTTTGTTATTTGCTATACTAGCTTATATTAAATGCTTTTCAGGTCTTTGCGTTCCCAATCAACAAGCCGGGCTGCATATTTATTTCCATGTAAGTTCCCGTAAGTCGAATGCCTAAGTATGTTTTTACCGGTTGAGTAACACTGAACTCGTATACTTGGCTTTATAAGCATAGTACTTAGAATTCGTTATTTCTAAGTTCGCAAGCGTGTTAGGATTGTTGCTTCCGCTAGTGCCTTTTAAGCTTGCATTTAGCTTTGTTGGAGCTGATTATACCAGAGGCTTAAGAGTGCGCTTGGACTTTTGATTTTAGGTGTAGAGCCCCTTGTAAGGTCTTTTGAAGAGCCTTATCAAGGTTGACCGAAAGATGTTTATGGTTCAGAGCTTCTTGCAAGGATTCACCAAGGACCGGTTTGAGAGCCTTGACGAGGTTGAACCGAGTTTGTGGCTAGAGGTCTGAAGACTTAACCGTCTTTTAAGGCGCGGTCATGGGCCCGAAGGCTTAACCGTCTTCGAGTGCAGTTAGAGGTCAGAAGAGTTAACCGTCTTGGAGTGCGGTTAGAGGTCCAAAGAATTAACCATCTTTGAGTGTGGTTAGAGGTCAGAAGACTTAACCGTCTTGGAGTGCGGTTAGAGGTCCGAAGACTTAACCGGCTTATATGTGGCAGAGGCCCGGAGGCGTAATCGGCTTTGGTGCGGACAGAGCCCCTTGCAAGGATACATCGAGAACCGGTTTGAGAGCCTTGGCGAGGTTGAACCGTCTTGAGGTGCGGCTAGAGGTCCAAAGACTTAATCGTCTTAGATGCAGACAGAGTCCCTTGCAAGGATACACCGGGAACCAGTTTGAGAGCCTTGGCGAGGTTGAACCGAGTTATATAGTTAGAAACACCATTTTGATATATGAGTGCCTCACTAAAAACCCTTGCAACTGCAAGGGAAAAGAGTGCACCTTGTTTTATTCATCATACTGGATCATTACATAGTAGGTTAACGGAAATAAATCCTAAGATTGGATACATTCCAAGTCCTAGGTATTTCTACTTCATCTAGCGTTTCTAACTTGTAAGCCCCATTGTCGAGCTTGCTCCGCACACAGTATGGTCCTTCCCAGTTGGGAGATAACTTTCCCTTGTTTGCAGGATCCTTCACCTTTTTGAGAACCAGATCACCTTGACTGAAACCTCATTGTCTGACCTTTAAACCAAACCTTTTTGCAAGTTAATCTTTAGTTGCGTATTCCAGGATTCGAGCAGATTCTCGGACTTCGTCCACCAGGTTGGTTGAGACGTTAAGTCCTTCTAAGTTAGCATCTTCGCTGAAGTGTGTCCGTCACCAAGTTGGTGTATTGATCTCAACTGGAATCATAGCATGAGCGCCATATACAAGCTGGAAAGGAGCCTCTTGAGTAGTGGAGTGAGGCGTTGTATGGTACGACCAGAGAATTTCATGCAATAACATGGAAAAGAAATTTGTCTCAAAAACTGTAGTATGATTCCTTATGCGTCTTCTCACATAGAGTGTGAAGAAAAAGGTAGGAATGATAGAGGATATACTTCTTAGCCTGAGTCTCATCCATGGCCTGATATTTCACCCCCAATGCAATAGGCTGAACCACCATTATTATTTTCTTAAGGCCTTTGACATGTTGCTACCCTTATTTCACGGCCATGCTGTTTTACGTCTATGTCAAGGAGAGTTAAATATAATACAATACTTTAATTTATTATTAATGCACAGCATTCAAGTTGATTGTTTTATTTAAATGAATTATTTTTGTAGAATCGTGATACCTGTGTGTCAATGATGGTCGTGAGATATTCTCTTTACCAGAGTTCGATAAACATTGGTTTCAAGACGTACTAACAACATCAGGTCTCAAAGAATTAGCGTAAATCGGATACAAAAACATATACCATGGTATGTTTTCATCATTTATTGAGAGACGGTGCGCTGACACATGTTATTTCCATCTATATATTAGGGAGATTACGATAGATTTAGAATACATGTTCTTTATATTAAAACTGCAAATCACAAGGTAGTTGTTGAACCACTCGCTGAATTCTATATCAAAGGTGAATAAAGTAACAATGAGAAGAGATGAATGGATTCTAAAGAATGCAAACAAGAAAAAAGTAGATTTATTCACCAAGGTGCTGAGACAATGAACAACAAAATAAACGAAGTTTTTAACATGGAAAAAACATTGAAATTTCCTAACAACTATGCTCAATTTTAGAAGAAGTCAATTGTTGAAAGAGATCATGCACAGGTTAAACCAAAAGTCTAAACCAACCCTAACGGGATTCATTGGCGCAAGCCACCCAAATGGTTCTATAAATAGAACCCTTGTACTGAATAAAGATTCTTGATCGAAATTCATTTTAGAAACCCTAGTTTTCTAAAACCCAAAATCATATCCTCTTTCTCTAACCCTTCATTCGAATAACCTAGCCCTTAGAATGGGAATATTATGTTTGTATGGACTGATTAGAGGTGTTATTATTTGTATAATGCTCATGATCACTCTTTGACTTCAACTTCAAAGGTTCATCATTTCAAGAGGTAATCATTTTATCATTGATCATGGCAATTTGTAAGGCTTCACCAAAAGGATTCTTTGTTTATCCGATGTATTTTTCTCGTAATTTCCCTCTAGGGATTTTTACAAAATCTCTCTAGGCACTCCATCCTACACTTTCTCCAAGCCAATGAAAACTAAATATGATTCTTGTTTATCCATATGATACCTCTCCATCACACGTCATATTAAATAGATTGTTTCAATGGTCGTCCTCTAAGACATAAAACCAAATTGATTATCAATAATTTGAGTTTATTTTCTTAGTATTTGTTTAATCACTTTTCCCATAACTTTATAGTATGGCTCATAAGTTTAACCCCTCTATAATCTACACAATTTTTTATATCCTCCTTGTTTTTATAGATCATAATTACATTGTTTATTTTCTATTCATCTTACATTTGATTTGAATTTATAATTTTTTTTAAAGTTTGGCGAGCCACTTAAAGTCTCTATCTCCTAAAATTTTCTAAACTTCAATAGGTATGTTTTATGGCCAAATTTCCTTTATATTACTCATCTTTTTCAACACTTCTTTTATCTCGTGTTTTAAAATATAAAGATAATGTGATAATTTTGATCCTCCTCTCTAGTGTCTAGTATTTTAAAGTCTAGTAAGATTTCATTTCACTCATTAAATAAATCGTAAAAAAATATCATCCACTTCCCTCGATTCAAGTTTCCTGATTTTCTTTTTCTTCCCTTAACAAGTTTATATATAGATTTTTCTCCCTCATTAGTTCTTAGGCGTTGGTATAATGTATCGAAAGCTATGGCTCTTGCTTCCTTCTCCACCTCTTGGTCTCTTTCTTAATTTTCTTATTATTTTCCCTTACAACACACCTATCTTTAAAACATTCATTTTTAATATAGTTTTACTCTGAACACTTATGTCCCATCATCACAAACTTACCCTTAAGTCCAAAACCTCTTGATTCTTCCAAAATCTCTTTTCTTTTACTTTTCTAATCTCTTTTATCATTTGTTCTCACATATTATTTGCATTTCCTTATAGCTATACCCAAAACCATTCTCAAAGATACTGTCTTGGAAAATCATTTTTTCACCCTTCAAATGTCACTACTTGATATATGGAGTGCCTCATTCGTTGTGGTGGAGGGATTTGCATATGTTGTCGAATGCGTGGGGGGCTGATAACAATTGGTTTCGCATGAGTCTTTTGTGTAAGGTTGGAAATGAAGCAAATATTGATTTTTGGAGAGATTATTGAATTGGTAATGAACTGCTCAACATGCAATTTCCTCTAATGTTTTAGGCGCTGCATGAGCCAAATTTATGTATTATGGAAGTTGTATCGTACTTCAGAATGCTTGGTTATGGTCGTTCTATCACAATCATGAGATGTTGCCTGTGTAGGAAGCTGATGAGTGTAACAGTCTGCCATGATTACGAAAATGAAAAAACACTTGCTATTTTTTCACCACTTATGGGCGATGATGCAACAACTATTGCTCATTTGACATTATACTTGAGTCATACAACATGTTGCTTCCAGAAAACGATTTAACATTTACATTATTATGAATTTGTTTCATGTCATAGAGATGTGACAAAATTTTATGTTGAATGCCGACTCTTTAACATAACTCACTCATTTTATCTAGACTTCAGACTGGTCATGTATAATAAAGATAAAATAGGTTGGTTTACATAATAATATGAAAATATAATAAAATATTAAACATTTCTACAATTAACTATGTCATATAAATTAGAATTTTAATTAAAAGTGATAGTATGATATAAATCATTATTAAATTTTAGTCTTAATAATCTTTGGTTTAATTAACGTCGCGGTCCCTTAATTAAGAGATCTTCTACGGTGAAGTCGCACAATTAACTTCTTTGATGAAGTTACTTAAATTGATCAATAAAATAACAAAGGATTCCACATCAACATTATAGTACAAAAAATTTATGGTGAGTCTTTTATATGAAATTGTATATCAGACCTCTATTAAATTAATAATAATTGGATTAAATATACGTTACCCCTTGCTATATAGGCAAGATTCGGTTTACCCCATTTAAAAAAAATTGGATGACCCCATTGTAATTTTTTAGTACCCCCTAAGCGTGTAAAAATAAGGGGGATAAATAAAAAAAGTATTTTACAGGGGATAATTTGTGCCCATAGGGGACAAAAGACATAGAATTTTTCAAATTTCAGGGGTAATCCAAAACAAAAATTTTAAAGGGGGTAAATCGAATCTCGTCTATATGGCAGGGGCTAACGTATATTTAATTCATAATAATTTACAAATTAAAAATAATTTTTATTTGAATTTAAATGAGACAATAATTTATAATAATTTTTATTTTCCAAAATTAATTTTATAATTTAAATGACAATTTTACTTAACAAATTTATTTTTTGTCACAACTAATAAATTAAAGATAAAAAAAGAAATTTTATTTATTTATTTATTTTTCCATCGCCACACTGTTAAAGGAAATCGCAACAGACTATTGCATAGCCGAGCTTCACTATACATCACGTTTCTGCGATTTTGTGTTCAATTGGTCCAATCGATAACATGTCTCACTACATGAAATAAAGAGTCTACGAATATGATTTTGGTTTATATGTGAAAGCTTACTTCGTATTTTGATCAAACACACGGGTTTTCATTCATGGCAAAGGAAAATTCTCATTTTCAAATTCGTGGTGATGATTTTTTAATAAAAAGAATTAAAATTAAGAAACAATATAAAGATTGAAATAATTTTTCCACTTTTAATTTGTTAGGGACTTAATTGCAATATTAATAGATTTGAGAATACATAAAAAATGCTATGTTTCATATAATGATATGTGGCACTGTTGGAAGATGTCTTAAAACTTTTGTTGACGAAGAGAAAGAAAATATATTTCGAGATTGGCAAGAATTTAGAAAGCCGAAAAGTAATCTGGTTCAAGTGATTTACGGTATCGGGTTCGGTCAGTTCGGTTCATTGATCCATTCATTAATGTTAGAATATTTTATATTAATTTGGAGATCATATAAGTTAATATAAAAAGTTATTATAAGATATTTCTAATATTCTAAAAGATATTATAAGATATATTTATAATAGTCTAAAAGATATTATAAGATATATATTTATAATAGTCTAAGAGATATTATAAGATATTTATAATATTTGAGAGATATTATAAAATTATAATAATATATTTTATTCTAACAATTAAGGAGATATTTTTGGGATTTGGTATGGATTTGTTGGATTTTGGCTATTATAAATATATATCTCTTCTATTATTATAGTGAGACAATCTTAGAGCTTACAGCAACAAGGGAGAATAAGGGTTTAGGGAATTCCAAGGGAAAACTTAGAAAGGCAAAGGTTTTTGGAAAATCTTTGGAGTTATCTAAGGGGATTGGGAAATACTTCTAAACACCTTGGGTTTGAGTGATTCTTATATTGAGAGTTGGAGAGGTTGGGAAACACTTAGGTAGAAAATAAGGTTTGTTCTTTGGGAACTGTGAAGGCTATTTTCTTGTAACTCATTTGTAATCTCTTGTAACAACTTTTTGAATATAGTGAATCGGAGAGCTGCTCTCTCACCCATAGTAGATCGTTTGATCGAACTGGGTAAACAAATCTTCGTCTTTTTCTCGCCTTATTCTGTTATATTATCTGTGTAAGAATTATTATTGTTGTAGACTATTTATGTTGGTTGCTACTTTTCTTTGCCTCACAAATTGATATTGATTTTTGTCGTAGTTAACAACAAGATTCACAACAAGTGGTACGGTGAACGTGGAGCAAAGAGGTATTGTTTACAAGTGAGCACCATGGTTAGATGGGAGATCGAGAAGTTTTCCGGTAACAATGATTTCGGGTTGTGGAAAATTAAGATGCAAGCAATTTTAATTCAAGAGAAGTGTATCAATGCTTTTAAGA
Organism: Vicia villosa; assembly: GCF_029867415.1. Lineage (NCBI taxonomy): Eukaryota > Viridiplantae > Streptophyta > Magnoliopsida > Fabales > Fabaceae > Vicia > Vicia villosa. The sequence continues at coordinate 124,834,050 of NC_081180.1, read as the reverse complement.
GTGAAGCATTGATGCCTGTAGAACTTACATAGGTACAGAAGACCGAGATGGTGGATAAGGCCAGAAGTGCCATTATCTTGTGCCTCGTGGATAAAGTTCTAAGTGAAGTCTCCAGGGAGCAAACTGTGGTTGCTTTGTGGACAAAACTTGAATCATTGTATATGACTATGTCTTTGGCTCACAGGTTGTGTTTGAAACAATAACTCTATTCATTCCGAATGGTGGAGTACAAATCCATAGTTGAACAACTTATAGAATTTCACAAGATTATCGATGATCTTGAGAATATTGAAGTGAAGATTGATGATGAGGACAAGGCTTTTCTCCTGTTGAGTTCATTACCCAGATCCTTTGAGCACTTTAAGGACGTCCTTCTTTATGGTAAGGAAGATACTATTACTTTGGATGAAGTCCAGACGGCGGTGAAATCCAAAGAATTTTCAAAGTTGAAAGATTTGAAGATTGAAGATAGTGGTGAAGGCTTAAATGTGTCAAGAGGAGGAGGCGCGTTTAAAGGTATGTCCAAATCAAAGAGGTCCGACAAGTCAAACGTAAAAAAATTTAATTATTAGAAAATTGGTCACTTTAAAAGAGATTGTCCTGAGAGAAAGATCAATGGAGATTTTGTTCAAGCTATTGTTGCCTTGGGTGAGGAAAGTTATGAGGATGCCGATGTACTAGTAGTATCGAGTTTGGAAACTAAAGATGGTTGGGTCATTGACTCAGGTTGCTCTTATCACATGTGTCCAAGAATAGGATACTTTGAAACTTTGAAGATGGTGCAAGGTGGAGTTGTTCGCCTTGGTGATAATAAGGCTTGCAAGGTTCATGGTATTGGTACGGTCAGACTTAAAATGTTTGATGATTGTGAACTTCTTATTCATAATGTGAGGTATGTTCCAAAACTCAAGCAAAATTTGTTATCGATAAGTATCTTTGATGATCTAGGCTATTGTACTAGAGTTGAACATGGAGTGTTGAAGATTTCGCGTGATGAATTGATTATTGCTAAAGGTCTAAAATATGTGGTCTATATATTTTAGAAGGTTCAAATGTTGTTATTCATTCATCATTAACTAGTGGAGGCTTTCATAACAAGGAAGAACTATGGGATTTGGGTTTAAGGCATTATGAATGTCTTGAGAAAGTTTTATAGGAGTATAATGAATTTTGCAGAAATCAAGGAATAAAGATGCATGTTACCGCTGAGTTGTTATTGAGTTTTTAGGGAAGAGTTAGGGTTAAAACAACTTACTTGGTATATATAGAAATTCTTCAGAGGGAGAATAGTGAAAACCAAGGGAGAAACCTGGTAGAAACTATAATGGAGAAAACTCAATTTGAGGTAGAGTTTCCTACTATGGATACTAGTAGTAGTGAGGGAACGGTTACAGAGATCTCTGATTATCATTTGACTCTTGATAATGTAAGGAGGTTTATTGTAGCATCTCAAAGGGACGATTATGCTAGCCTTGGATATTATGTTTTTAATGTGGCTGAAGGACTGCAAAATAAAAGAAGAAAAACCTCCAGGGAGGCATTTAAAAACAGACGGAGTCAATGGTGGTTTAAAAATCATACTTGTAGGCTTGTTAAATTACATAAGAATAAAAGGGTAATTGGAAACAAGTGGATGCAAGTGACGAGATCAAGATTCAAGGGTTGTTTGAATTTGATCAAGGTTATTGATTAGAGTTTCAACTGGGTAGAGAGCAGCAATGTTGATGATTGTAAAATTGGCATCAACACGGTTTAAAGTCAAGGTGGAGATTGTTGGAATATGCCTTAAAACCTTTGTTAACGAAGAGAAAGAAAACATATTTCGATATTGTCAAGAATTTAAAAAGCCGAAAAGTAATCTGGTTCAAGTGATTTACGGTATCGGGTCGGTCGGTTCGGTTCATTGATCCATTCATTAATGTTAGAATATTTTATATTAATTTGGAGATCATATAAGTTAATATAGAAAGATATTATAAGATATTTATAATATTCTAAAAGATATTATAAGATATATTTATAATAGTCTAAAAGATATTATAAGATATATATTTATAATAGTCTAAGAGATATTATAAGATATTTATAATATTTGAGATATTATAAGATTATAATAATTTATTTTATTCTAACAATTAAGGAGATATTTTTGGGATTTGGTATGGATTTGTTGGATTTTGACTATTATAAATATGTATCTCTTCTATTATTATAGTGAGACAATCTTAGAGCTTACAACAACAAGGGAGAACAAGGGTTTAGGGAATTTCAAGGGAAAACTTAGAAAGACAAAGGTTTTTGGAAAACCTTTGGAGTTATCTAAGGGGATTGGGAAATACTTCTAAACACCTTGGGTTTGAGTGATTCTTATATTGAGAGTTGGAGAGATTGAGAAACACTTGGGTAGAAAATAAGGTTTGTTCTTTGGGAACTATGAAGGCTATTTTCTTGTAACTCATTTGTAATCTCTTGTAACAACTTTCTGATTATAGTGAATTGGAGAGCCGCTCTCTCCCCCAGAGTAGATCGTTTGATCGAACTGGGTAAACAAATTTTCGTCTTTTTCTCGCCTTATTCTGTTATATTATCTGTGTACGAATTATTATTGCAGTAGACCATTTATGTTGGTTGCTACTTTTCTTTGCCTCACAAATTGATATTGAATTTTGTCGTAATTAACAACAAGATTCACAACAGGCACTAACTAAGTCAACATTACTTTCTCATTGGCTAAGATTAGTGACTTTATCAAAGTCAATTGTGTGACTTCTCCATAGAATTTTCCTTCACTTAATTTAAGGTTTCACGTTATTAAAATGGTACCACGTTTGTCCTGACCGTTAAAAACGTTAGATTATTATTAAAAATGTCGCTGACGTGTTAAGTTAATGGTGAGGTGTCATGAATGGTTTGGTTAGGTGGCCACAATTTCACATATAAACCTTTTTTTTTCTAATAAGTCAACCCTCCCAAACACATAACATATAAACCAAAATTTCACCCTTCCATCTCCATCTCTAACAAATCATTCACCTACAAACCATAAACCGTAACCTGTAAAAAAACCTCACCTTTAAACCATTGCAATCATCATCATAAATTTCCAAACCTTAACAACATCCTTCAACCTGCATATTTTCAACATTACCATAAACACCACAACCATTAAACCCATACCAAACTCTTCACACAAAAACCCATTAACAAACATTACTCAATAACAAATTTCAATAGATTTTGAATCTCCAAGAATTTCCATCAAGTTTTCACCTCAGACAAACTATCAACAAACACAACAACCAAACTTCCTAGGATCTTTATTGTCGGCCACGACGTCGATGAAATAGCACCGCAAAATGCGGCGGCCGCTTGCCATGACAACAACACCACAACGCCGCAAGGAACGCGACCATCACTGTCGCTGGAGAGCCTGTTGATGATTTGTATTTGTGTTTTATTGTGTTGGGATTTTGAAACAGAGGAATTTGAGATTGAAAAGTCAAGAGGAAGAAGAGCGTATTTTATCCCAATTTTCTCCCTTTTTGAGCCTTTGAAAAAGTGTATTTTAATTTGCAGGAATTCTTTTCCTTTATTTTGATTAAAATGGCAGGGGGTATGTTACGTGTGTTTCATGAAGTTCAGTTTGGCAAGTGCAGAAAACGCATATTACATGGCGGTGGAAATTGATTTGTTCAATTCAACTAGGTTTCAATAATGGTCTTAAATGATTTAGGTTTCAATTAGGGGATTTTGGGAACCATTTTACGTTAGGGTTGAATTTGGGGGAAAATAGAAAAGTGTTTCAGCAACAAGGAAGAAGAAGGTGATGAATAGGCATTCCACTAATCCACCTCAGCTTCCATGTCATCTAAAGTAACGCCGTTAGCCTATTTTTGACGGAAAGGACCACTTTGATTCTGTTAGACAACGTAAGGGACCAACTTAGAACTTTTAAAAGGAAGAGAACCAAAATGGACCCTGAGGCATAGGTACGGGACCAAAAAGGGTATTAAGCCTTTTTTATTTAATAAACATCACATTTTAGTTATTAAAAAATTATTCCGTTAGTCAATTTAGTCCAATCCATTAATTTTTAACTTTAAATATATTACATGAGATAATATGTTTTAATGTTCGCCATAGACTTTACTATTTTTTAATTTTAACTGTTTATCTAGTTGAAAATTGTTTGTCTACTAAATGTAACCATGAACTACCAACACATAGGGCCGGTCCTTTGAATTTGGGTGCTTTGGGCGATTCAAAAGAGTGGTGCCTATATAATTTTTTAACAATAAATACATAAGGATAAAAGAAATAATTGGATAAAAAACACATTTTCATTTGACATTGTGCAAATAGAATAGAAATATAGATTTTTGAATCAATATTTATACTACATCAAAACATAAACCACTCACTATAAAGAGACTTATTCTTCTTTTTCTTCTTGATCCGGTCTTTTTTCTTATAAAAAAATTGACCAAACCTTTAAAATTATTTAAATATCATCCTCTTAGCATTTTTTATTACAAAATCGTTAATAATTTGTTCATAATCAAGGTTCTTCAAAAAATTATTTTCAATTGAAATCAACGCAAAACTATTTAATCTATCTTGTGACATAGTAGATCTCAAATAAGATTTTAATAATTTTAATTTAGAAAAACTTCTTTCAGCAGATGCAACACTGATAGAAATAGTCAATATTACTCTATAATTTATGCATGCATTAGAAAAACAATTAAAAGTCTTTCAAGAACTCGATATCATATAGCTTGTTTTGATTCAACTATTAAAACTTCTCTAATAACTTTCAATTCTTCAAACAAAATTTCACCATCAAGATCAAGAGAATAGTCATGTTTTAAACAAGTTTCAACATGTTTATAACATGCTTTCAAGTTCCTATCAAATAATGATCTAAGTCTTTCAATAGTAAACAAGAATCCAAAAATATTTTCATATGTGCTATACTGTTCAAATCTTCTATCAAGTGAGCCAATTGTTTGATCTACAATATAAGAAATAATAATTTCGAAAAGACTCTTCAGCAGACTGAAGATTCAATTGTGTGGGTTGAGATGAATTTTTATCATAGTGTTGTTTTCTACTAATTTGAAGATTTTGAATAAACACATTCAATCTCTATTTCATTCTCAATCTTTTCAACACTAGCCTTAGCATTTACAAATCCAGATTGTTTATATATTTTTCAAATACTTGATCAAACCTTTTACTAGTTCTATAGCCACATCAATACACATGTCTTTTTTTTTTGTTGCAAACTTTTGCTAATTTCATTAACCGCCGTTACCAATTCAAACCAAATAATCATAACTACTTAAAATTCAAAGTTTCCAATTTCATGAGTTGCTAAAGATTCGACTTCACTCTTATTTTTTGGATCATTATCTTGTTCAGCTAGTTGAAGTAGTGCTTCACTCTTGGGATCAATAATATAAAATATTTTCTATATCATTATTTTAATTTTAGTGCCTCAATTAAACTCTTTAGTTGCTAAAATTGTGGATATATTAATTAATTTTATTTTAGGTAAATTAATTGATTTTATTATACTCTATATTTTATTTATGAGAAATTACATTCTTTTATTAATTTTGATTTTGTAGGATCCCTATAATTTTATTAACCAATATTCATTTTTAAAATAAATTTAGCAAGTATTTTTGTAATAGAAAATTTTATTTTAATATATATATATAAGAGTAAGAAAAAAAAATTGGTGCCCCAAAAATTATGGAACCCTAGGCTCCCGTCCCGCGAACCCGTGCTTAGGACCACCTCTACCAACACGTGATATCTATAAAATAAGAAAATACAAGTACCTGGTTAAGACCCATTTGCCCTTTGCTTAAAAAATTCCACCTATTTTTTTTGGGGGCAAAATGTGTCTAAATATTACTTTTTGTGACTAAAATCTGTTTTTGGCTTCAATCTAACTAATGGTTTCATCTGTTTCTCTCTCTATTGGCCAAAGTATGTACAATTTTCACTTTTATTTCTAATGTAACTGAACCAAATAGTGCAGTGTCCTCGTATCTGTACCCATTTTCACTTTTTCTCTCTTTTCTCTCTCTTCCCTTTCACGTTTCTATTTCTCAAAGTTCTCATGTTTTCTCTCAAATCCATAACCCTAAACCCTCTTCTTTCGTCTCCTTCTCTTTCACCACAACCGCCGCCACTATCACCACAATCGCCGCCACTGTCATGTCTCTTTATTGTCATCAACGCAACAAAAAGTTTCAACGATTCACATTATAAGGTAAAAGATGCAAACTTTTGTGTTGTGTTTTCTATTTGCAATTTTCTTCTCAGATCTGTTTTTTTTTTTGTGTTACTGAGTAGTGGTTAAGCTATTCAGCTTTTCACATATATGGGTTTTTTCGTTGTTAAGGATGGTGATGAATAGAGTAGTGATGAAGAGGGCCCTTAGTTTTTGGTTAAACTTGCAGCTGTTCTTCTTAGATCTGGGTTTTTGCTGTTGATATTTAACGATGAAGATTGAATCATTTTTTTTAGATCTCTCATTATTTCTTTCATTTTTCAGCTTTTTTTGTTCAGGTGTTCGTGAATATTGCCTTCTAATTCCATGATTCATTAAATTTTTCTTCTTATGTGTTCTTTGGAATGATTAATTTATTAATTTCTATTTGATTGTAGATTTACCTCTACAGTCACGGTAGGATTGATGGTTGGCGTACGCGTATAGAGTGTCTTGCTAGCCTTTGAAGGAGCAGCGATAGAAAACCGAGTCAATGGTAGCCTAGATCTACGGTTTTGTATTATGCTAAAGATGATTATGTTTGTTTTCTGATCAGGATCTGCCTATATATTTTATGGTGAATCGAAATTGTTTGATAATTTGTTGAGGGACATAACTTGGTTTACTTATGATTTATGTTTTTGGCAGGTTATGTTTATATGTAGTGGGTTTATCGTCGTAGTTCGATCGCCGTGGCCGCCGGTGATTATTTCGAAACAAATTAGTTTTCAATATTTTTGTTTTGAGATTTGTGGCTCACTTCATAATACTGAGTTGATTTGTTTGAAACTGAGTTTATGTAATTTATAGAACTGGTTTTATGCTCTTGCAGAATGACATCACTGTTTTATTTTACTTTTATTGCGTTTTTCATTTTCTGATGATTATTTCAAATATATTGAGTGTTGTAGAAATTTAACGGTGTTATGATGCCAAATACAGATCGGGTGTTTCGTCTGAATCGGGCTACATTCAGCGGTGGTGGTGGTGAAAGGCGTTCTTATAAGGCTACTATTGATTTCTCTTAAAAGCAATTTAAATTGTTATTAGTGTTGATTACCTATTTGTTTCACCAGTTTCTTTTCAAATGGAATAACTCCTCAAAGGTTTAGACACACCTATTTATTTGAAGCTTCATATGAATTGGCAATTTGGAATTTGTTGAACCTGGTGTACAATACCACCACCGACAAACCAGAAGACGACATGAGTTACAATACCATCGTTGACAAGAAAATTCAATACTATCGCATGAATCACAATGTCGTCACCGCCACCGAAAGATAAGTTACTCTTACATATTCTATTAATTGATCGTAAGTGAATATTGAGTGTTTATGAGTTTTGTGTCCGGGTTACCGCAAGGGAGTATGTAAACAAATGTTAGTGTGTATTTTTATTTTTTTTCAATCTTCTATATTTGTTATGTTGATTTGCATTATTTACTCAAAACGTCATATGAGTTGTTCTAATTCGAACTGATCTCTTTGCATTCTAGGGAAATTGGTTTATGCACGGTAGCTGTTTGTATTAAGGTCGCAGAGATGTCAAAAATGAAAACTATGATGGTAGTGTAAATTTTATATAGGATATGCAGTTGTATACTTCTTCTTCAGTTGCTTCGTCATCGGTTGTTCAGAGTTTATATTGTTCGGCTGAATTGACTAGATTTCCGAGGTAACGGGTTTAGCAATTTTTAGACTTTGTGAATACTGTCATTTGATCATTTGACAGCAATGACATTGTAGCTATGCTTTTATAAAAACTGAATCTTTGTTTCCTTGCTGTTATTGTTGCTTGCTGAGATTGAAGGGTTTGCTTTGTGATGGAGTTTCTTACTTTTTTTGTCATTTGAATATTTGAAGGGTTTGTTTTGTATAGTTCTTCTTCGGTTGCTTCGTCGTCGGTTGTTCAGAGTTTGTATTGTTCGGCTGAGTAGAAGGAGGTAATCATTAATGGAAACTACTAATTCTTTATAAGTATGTTCATTGTACTTGGTATGCACATTATCATGGATTGCAGCCTAAATACTATGATGGGGACTACAACAAGATTCTGAAGATACTTCTTGGTTATAAAGAAACTGGATGCACCTTTTTTATGGTTGATAGGTATGTATATGGTGTATTTAAACTGGATGCACCTTCATTGGGTCATGTATATTTGTTGTATGTTAGTCTAATTCAATTAAAATTGTTAGTGGCAACCATAATTTAATAGAGATATTTATTGTATTCAAAGTTTAAAATGCTGATAAGATGTATCAATTTCCAGAGCTATTTGCGTATCGTCTATTCTGCGTTGCAATTGTTCGATTATTTCTTATGAATTTTAATGCTGGTGAAGTTTTCTTACAATTGTCTCACATACTTTGGTTTCTATGTTAGGCTGCCTGAATGCACTTCAACATCAACTGATTAAAAATGTCGTCATTGATGGGGATGATATTTTATACAGAGATTATGTTGATATCAGCATAGGTGTTGGAACTCATTTCTATGTTTTATTATGTAGAGAAATTCTTATGTTTGGATTTCTTTATCAATTGATGAGATGGCTTGAGGCACTCTAACAAAAGCAAGCATATTAATGGATTGATAAGTAGGCTAATGATGGAATGTGACTGGATTTCTTTATCAATTGAGAAATTCTTATGTTTGGATTTCTTATGGTCTGCAACTTATTAATGGATTGATAAGTAGGCTAATGATGGAACTTTATCAATTGATGAGATGGCTTGAGGCACTCTAACAATATCCAGTGGCAGTGTTTATGGCAGCCTTTTAATTACCCCTATTAAACCTAACTGACAGACCATTTCAGATAAAAGCAAGCATTGTTTAATATTTTCCAAAATTTTCAAAATCAAGAGATTCTAAATTTCTAAGTTATTCTGCAATACTGTTCTACATCATTCTGATGTCCCTCATATTTTGCTTTTTTTGTTTTACTTCATCAATGACAGTTTGTTTTTCATACCATTAATTTTTTGTGATCATAACAGTTTTATTATTTAAGGTTGTTTTATTACTTTGATTTAGTCTACACTCTAAATTATCAGCAAAAGTTGTTGCATTCTTTAGCAGATGGTAATCAAGATCTACGGAATGCAATACCATAAACATCAAGTTTTAAAGACAAGTGTTCAAGTAACAAGAGTAACGAGATCAGGGTGATTCCATTTCAAATACAATGAAGAAAATGTATGTCACATGCAACATATCTGTGAAATAATTTTCCAGTTTGTTAGGTTGATATGGGTTGTAATAATTAATTCATGTTTTCTTTTTCTAAAGTTTGATAAAGGCTGAAGCATTTGATCGTTGAAGCAAATGGACACTTTGGTCTTTGTGAATAATTCATATATATTTTGATTATCACCACAATATATTTTTTTATTTAAACAATAAATTGATTTAAATATTTTTAAATAGGGAAGAAGATTTATGATCCAAATATTTATGATCCAAAAATGGTGTACGGGAAACAATTTATTATTAATCTAAATATTTTTTATATACGAAATATGGTATTTATGATCCAAAAATGGTATACAGAAAAAAAATCTATTATTAATTTAAATTTTTTCATATACGAAAAATATATTATTGATTTAAATATTTTTTCTTTTTAACGTTCTATTAAAAATAAATATATTATGTAAATAAATGCGCGTATCAAACCAGAACCCGTGCGGACGCACGGGTTTCCCACTAGTTTTTTATATAACTTCATCTCCTCTCACCTTCTCCTTCATCATCACATTCATCTTAAACTAAAAAAAATTAAATTTAAACCAGAAAAATTTAACTCATGTTCCATCCAATAATTAAATCACAATATTTGGAGAAACAAATCCAATTAAACTCATATCCAATTTTTATAGTAAATTCAACTAACCCTTATTTGAAATTCATCATGTAGTATTTTCAAGCTTGTAAACCGTAAAAAAATTGATTTTGTATATTGCTAATAAAAAATTAATCTCAATTTTATCTATCACCAAGCTCATATTCACCAAGTTTCATGTCACACAATCAATTTCCAATAACACACAGATTGACTATCATAACTCTCATTGTTAAAATATTTAAAATAATCAAAATTCCTAACCCATAAAACTACACTAGAAACACAACAATATTAATAAATCTATGATTCAAATATAGAAGAACTCCAAAATAATTAAAAAAAATAAACAAGTAAAACTAAAGTCAAATGGATTTAAGGAAACAGCTACGAAAGTCCAACAAAAATCAATGAATCAAAAACTTGATAGAAATAATGAATTTACCATGGAAAAGCGTAAGGGATCAAATGTTGAATATACCATAATATTTTTTGTTTTTCGATTTAAAATTTCTGTTAGTTTGATTTATACGTCAATTTTTTAGAAAATTTCTTCACCCACCTCCTAACCTTCTTGCTCACCCCTGGTGAATTTACAACATTACCTCTTGTTTCGGAAGTTCATTTCCGAAACGGTACTTTTTTTTGGAAAAAAGGTGTTTTCAGAAATGAACTTCCGAAAACGTGTTTTTTTAATATAAAATATTGGTTTCGGAGATGCATCTCCGAAATAAAGTTACATTATCAGAAAATGTGGTGTTTCGGAAGTTCATCTCCGAACGCACCCCCATGATGGAATTCGGAAATGAACCTCCGAATTTATGTCTGGACAGAAGAAAAATGAAAAACAACAACGATTCGCTTTATTTAATCGGGTGAAGATTACAACGATAATATTACTGAAAATTAAAGTTACATATTGTTGAACACGGGTAGGTGGGGATGAGTCAACATTTTGATAACGTCGTCCGCCGATCTTTGAAGTTTGGCGTCCAACTCGATCGGGCCTTTCGAAGAAAATCGGTCGAACGTTGTCCACATAACCGCTAAATCTTCGTCGTTCTTGATCTCAAAAGGTGTGAACTTAATGCCTCCCTCGTCGTTAAGCGATGGCGAGCGGTACTCGAGCTTGACAACCTTTCGATTCTCGGGATAGCGCAAAAGCGTGTTGAGCGACGATATCAATTCAGCAAACGGCGTGTCGCGCGAGAAGCGAAATTGGAACGGCATCGGGTAGCCGGTTTCAAAGTAGACGAATGCTAGGTGGGGGTAGGTTTGTGTCATTTGTGTTTTGTGGTGTGAAGAGGATGAAGAAGAGTGTGTAGTATTTATAGACTTATTGGAGCATTGATGGCCCAACAAACCTTATCCTGCCTCAGGGGACATTTCGGAAATGAACTTCCGAAAATAGGCTCCAGACATGTATATTTCGGAAGTTCATTTCCGAATTATGCAGAAACAGAGGTGAATTTTGCATTTTGTGCATTGCATTCTGTTTTGTGTAAACAATACCAAAAGCATACAAAATAGGCATAAAATAGGCAATGACAACATAAAACATACTTATATTATATATGTATTGAATCGGTCCGATTTTACATAATAAACAACAATACATACAAAAAATGATCGTTACAAACAAAAACGATCCGGAACGAACTAAAATTCACCGAACCAATCGGTGGATCCTAAGTCAAAAATAGGCACGTTCTTCGACCGCTCTCTATTTTGCTCGCGCTCTTTGCTCATCATTTCTTCAAACTCCGCCATCCTCGAAACGAACGGATCCGGCCAAGTCTCCGCCTCATTTGAACGATGTGCCGTCCATTGACAAGAAGTAGCCGGTATAGGACAACCCGGTTTCAAAAACACTTGAACGAAGTGCCGCGATCGTAGATACCCGATGCATATGATGCGGCCCGACGCGTCCAACGGCGGTCGACTATGAAGTGGAAAGAAAGTCTCACTTAGTCCAAACCTCGTCAAATCGATACACACCATATCATACGCACTTGCTATTAGATGACCCATATCGGGGAGTGACATCCACTTCGAAACCGGAGCGATACCGGTAAGTGATGGAACAAGTGCATCATGAATTTTTGCAAACTTTTCTTGATTTTCATATAGTCGGCCGTAGATGTCCCGATACGAAGTCAACTCCGCAATGAGTTCCCGTCGGACTAAAGTGTGATTATTTTCCCCTTTACCGAGCAAACCCGCAACGGCCCGATATCCACAATTGCCGTCGCCTCCAACATCAACGATGTTATCGATATATTTGTGCATAAAAAGTGGCATCTCATCAATGTAGACAATTGGTGATTTTTTGATCGGCGGTGTACGAGGTGGCTTCGAAATACGGGCTCCTTTGTTACCACTACACTTAGACTTCGGTGTCTCATGAATTTCCGGGAACGATGCATCAACATGTTCAAAGTAGGAAGGAGATCGTTTTGTTGACGTGTCATCTTGTGTAATTTTGGACTTTTTCGGTGCACCTTTCGTTTTAACCGGTTGAGATGGCGGTTTCAAATCGGTGGTCTCCGAAAATGCGATCTTTCGCAATTGTTCTTTTATGTGCATTTTTGTTGTGTCGTCCGCTTTAGCAAACTTCTCCATTATCACTTCCAACTCGTCGGAGATGGTGATTTTGGAGTCATTTTCTTTCGGCGGGTCAAAATCATCAAAACGAAGCTTCTTCCAATGGTCGGCTACCTCATCCATGCGTATTGGTGAATTCAACTTCTTCTTTTTTGCAAGTATACAAGCACATGGAAGGCCGTATGTCTTTCTAATGGTGCACCCACATAATGAACTATCGGGCCCCGTGGTCTCCGACCGCTTAGCTTCATGAAACAAAAAATTCAAACCCGTTCGAGATATGTTGTAAATCAATTGAAAGAATAGAATTTGGCCCTTATACCGGTGTTCCATAACCGTCTTGCTCCGACCGAACGATGTTTGAATTTCATTGTGTTGATTTTCAAGCATTTGGTTCACGGTGTCCCATTCCCGACACAAATCTCCCTTGCTATCACCCAACCACCTCTTGAAGACCGCATGTGCGGATTCAACACGGTTAGTCGTGGTGCAACCAAGATGTCTAACTCGATTTGTCCAAGCGCACACGACTTTTTCTCTAACTTTGTCAAGAATGGTGGATTCGACGTAATGACAAAATGTCCTAATGGAACCACACAAAGACCTAAAGTGTACCAATTTCTCGGTATACACCTCTTCGGAGTGTGCATCTGTTGCACCCCAATTTTTGACCTCTGAGATCCCATCATTTTCTAAGTGTTATGATCATTATTGTTATACCCCAAAATTTGCCTGCGTTTTTAAAAAAAAGAGAAGTCAACAGACTTCTGTCTAAAAATTTGGAGTTTTATACAATCTTGGATTTTTATTTCATAAATATCCTGATTTTATAAATACTCAATTTTTAGAATTTTTTATACAGTATTTTGGTTCGCTGTTAAATTTATTCTTACATAAACGCCAAATACTGTTTATCACTTCATACACTGTTTATTTGAGATTTATTTTCAGATAAATAATGCTGACGCAGTTGGTACAGAATTAAAATTTGCAGGCGCGGAGTCCGGGTTTCAGATTATACTGGTAACAATTAAATTATTATTGGTTTTATTTCCCACTAATTTTTATTTTTATACTATATTATTTTTTAAAAATCTTTTTCTTTCTTTTCAAATCTTTTTTTTTCAAAATCAAATCCTAGCTTTATTCTATACCCCTTTTCTTTTCAAAACCTACCATACTTTTTTTCAAATCCTACTACTATTCAAAACGGTAACACTCCACTCCCAACGACTCTATCTCTCTCTTTTCACTCTATAAATACTCCTCATTTTTTCCATAAATTCTCACATCAAATTTCACTCATCTCCCAAATTTCTCAAACTTCTATCTCATAATTATTTTCTCTTCTTCCTCGGCAAAAATGGCAAAGTGGATGGATACACTTTTTCTTATAGTCATCACTATTTTTACGGTGATCATGTCCTTCTTCTGTCTGCATAGTCCTGAAAAATGCGGACCTGCGATGGTTACACTTCCGATCATCTATTTTCTGTTGTTCATAGCATGGATTATTAATCGTCATTTTTAAAGTTTGTTGTATCTGTCGCTTTCAAATAGTGTACCGTTTATTTTATTTGTCGTACTGTTCATTATATTATGTAATATTTGTACTGTTAGTATTAAATGTTGTACTATCTGTCGTACGGTAGTTTAATTATCAAGATAATATTATGTGTGTTAAATATTTATTTTTCTGTGCATTAAATATTTTTTTTCAAGGTTATTATCGGTATTTTCGTTCGCGTACAGTATATTTTATTTATTTATTATGTTTGTGTTTTTCTAACAGCTCAGGTAAATAAATTTTTCACCATTAACACAACAAAAACAAAAAAAAGAAAAAAATTAACTTTAAACTGTTGAATTTTCACTTTAACTGTTACGTTAATACCCGGACAGCTAGTTACCAGTCAAACCCGCTATCAGCGCAATTCTCCGTGTTTGTACCATCAGTCAAATCAATTTTTTTGCACTTCAAATTTCCAAGATTTTGTTCTAGAAGTCTTCTGATAATCACGTGGTCAACAGAGACTCAACACTGCACAAAAATCAGGTACGCCTAACTGTCTCCTACACAAACAGTCCCTAACTAGGGTTTTTGTTTTTTTTTCAGGAGAACGAGTTTTTGAGACCTTAAATGGATTTCATGGATCTCCATATGTCTCAAAATACCACCAGAAAAATTTTCAAACTTCGATTCGCTCAGACGCACAGTCAACAGCTCAAACAGTCAACAGACGACCAGTTTGACCAAAAAGTCAACAGACAGTCAAAAATGCAATTTTTTGTCAACATCCATATTTTTTCAAAAGATTCATCATGTGATCAATGGTTGATCATAATTCATCAAGAAAAGTTCAGAAATCGACAAAACTCAAAATTGCAAAATTAGAGTTTTTTAGCTAAAAGTCAACTGAACTTTGACCGACCATAACTCTCTCATAATTTATCAGAAAATTTCCAACCAAAGCTCATTCTCAAGGAAATTCAATTCTCTACAACTTTGATGTTGGGACCAAGGTCAAGAAATGCTTCCGCCTAAGAGATATAAGCCAAAACATTACGGGTCATTTTGAAAGTCAACAAAAAAGCAGTTTTTTGTCAAAGCCCATATCATCAAAATAACTTCTCCAAATGCAAAAACGCTTCCAAAGTGGCTTGTAGAGGACATCTTGGGCTTTCCAAAAAGTTAAAGAACACTTTCATAGGATCAAAATTGAGGGAGATATGCCTTGATGAAGTTGACCTTTTTTTGGAAAAAATGCATGAAACAAGTAATGACCAAAATTTGATTTTTTTTCAAAAAGGCCAATTCTTTTGTGATTCAATCTTGATTCTCATATGTTTAAAGGGCATCCACGACCCATCCATGATTCATGACATTTTTATTTCATTTTAATTAAATTTTATTCATTTAAAGTTTAATTAAAGTGAGATAATTCAAAGATATTATCAAAGATGCTTATGGTTGCCAATCAAGACCAATTCAAGATGCTTAAATATATTATTGCAAGGTTGAAGAGAATAATACTTGAGTGTTTTAACCATGGTTAAGAAATACACTCATTGAAAATATTCCATTATCATATTTTTTCCACAAAATCAATCATGACAATTTCCACTTGCAAGGCTTCCAAGATCAAACTCTTTGCCTATAAATAGAACTTCATTTTCTTCATTCAAGGGGAGAAAAAAGAGAAAAAAACAAGAGGAGAGCACAACAACAAACACCAAAGTCATAGCATAAGTTTTATATTTTCCAAAAGTTTCAATAAACTTGTAAAAATCAAGGCTCATTCAAATAGCCACTTTCAATCAATTTCAATCACTCTTTTCCACTCTTGGAACATCATAGAGTAAGTACAATGTAATTTTTAATATGTAGTAGTGTTAGAAGTTCATGAATTAAAAACTCCATATTTATGCATATTTTCAATTTCTCAAAAAAAAATGTTTTAATTTTAGTTTTAAGTTGATAAAATGTTTATTTAATTTTTAACATAAAATATTTAATTTCTTTTCATAATTAATTTATATTGCTTAATTAATTAGTAATTATGTAAATATTGCTTTTTAATTATTTTTAACCAATCAAAAAACTCCAAAAAATATTTTCCTTTTAGATTTAGGTTTATATTTTTTATAATCTAATTTTTGACATATAAAATAATATTTTTCTTGTTAAGTTTAATTATTTGTATAATTATTTGTTTAATTAGCTTGTTAATTAACTTAAAATCAAATTCCAAAAAAATCACAAAAAAAATGAATTGAGTTTAATTTGTTTTATATTTATTTTTGTATATTATTTGATATTATTTCTTATCTTCCCTTTCTTTGTCCAAGATCGGAATAAAAGATCAAATATGGCAGAGATTGTATGCAGTTGATTTAAGACTTTTGGAAATTTTATCGTGTAGTCGCTATGATTTTATCAAGCTTCTGATAAAGTTCCATTGAATTTAAATCCGAGAACATCTTTCACTCACCATCAATCTTTATTACTAACTTTGATAACATACTTGACAAGTTTCAAGATGGTTATCTTTAACATACTAACAATTGACTTTAATTTCCGCATTTTATTATATTGTTCTTTATATTTCTTGCTTTATGCTTTATTTTATTATTTATTATTTATGTTTCTGTTATTTTTTCTTTGTCCATTTGGACATATTATTTATATTTCTGTTATTTTTTCTTTGTCCATTTGGACATATTATTTATATTTCTGTTATTTTTTCTTTGTCCATTTGGACATATTATTTATATTTCTGTTATTTTTTCTTTGTCCATTTGGACATATTATTTATATTTCTGCTATTTTTTCTTTGTCCATTTGGACGTTTATATTTCTGCTATTTTTCCTTTGTCCATTTGGACGTTTATATTCCGCTATTTTCTCTTTGTCCATTTGGACGTTTATATTCCGCTATTTTCTCTTTGTCCATTTGGACGCTATGTTTATGTTTCCGCTATTTTCTTTTTGTCCACTTGGACCATACTTTACTTTTATGCTAAAACACTAATAAACAACAAAAATCTAAAAAACGCTTAAGGTTCTCTCTTGGACTACTGGTTACTATCCCTAGCATTTTGGAGATTTGGACTTATGGACTTAGTGCCTCTGGACCCTTATTCTGTTATTACTCTGTGGTTGTTCTGTCTGTCTGGCATTGGATTGTTGTCTGTTTGTGTATGCAGGTATTTCCTTGAAAGTCCTTGATGGTTAATTCCAAGGCATTGAGATAAGAATTTTACCCGAAAACAGCCGTTACTCTGCCCGATTTTCATCAGAATTTTA
This sequence comes from Vicia villosa, assembly GCF_029867415.1. Taxonomy (NCBI): domain Eukaryota; kingdom Viridiplantae; phylum Streptophyta; class Magnoliopsida; order Fabales; family Fabaceae; genus Vicia; species Vicia villosa. The sequence continues at coordinate 124,816,504 of NC_081180.1, read as the reverse complement.
ATGTGCTTAATGCAAAGTGGTGCTAAAGATAATAAGTTCATCTGGATCCCCAAGTGGTAATGCGTCGGCCAACTGTTGGTTTCTTATTTTGGTTAGATCATTCTCTCCTTAAACTTTTATTTTAAGCACTATGATAGCCTCTTCATCTCTTCCCACTTCTTAAATTTTCAAAATCTTCTCCCTTTTTTCCAAAATCTTCTTATGTTTGTAAAACCTCTTTTAAAAATCTTTTCTTATAAAATACCTTTTGCCTTTAGTGGCTTTTCTTTCAAAGTTTAGACACGATTAAATGTTGTAGTGAGTCATGATACCCCACGATTTTGAGATTGATTGATATAATGGAATCTTTTCCACGTGAGAGAGATAGTGTCATACTCGTTGATTTTCATCCGAGTTGGAGCTCTTCTTTCATTTGTGATGCAAAGAATCTATTTGTTCTCATAATCAAGATCAATGGCTGAGTATTTCTCTCCGACGACGATAAAGTGTTTATTCCTTTTAAAAAAAACTGTTTTCCCTTTTAAGCGGAACTACATTAGCTCTGACTTCTCCATTGCACCGAGGAGGTATGTAGGCACAAGGCTTAATGTCTTGCCGAGCTTATTTTAAAAATCAAACAAGAGCAAAAGTGATCTAAGAAAAACTAAGAGCCCATGGATAACCATGGATACAAAGGGTGCTTAAAACCTTCCCTTTGTATAACCAACCCCCCGAACCCAAAATCTGTCAAAAGGTCTTTTTCTGTTCTTTTATGCCTTTCCTAATATAATTGGATAAAATAAAAGTCGGTGGCGACTCTTGCAAAAAAATAAAAAAAAAACAAAAATAAAAGAGAGCAAGGAGTCAGTTCGCCTCAAAAAACCGAGTTTACAGCATCCAAAATTTCCTTCCATGCCGACATTATCCTTTCAACCACAACACCGGCTTTGACAACTTTACCGTTTTCATCCGGCCTATCTTTTGTCCCAACCGCGGGTTTCAACTTGCTTCTCACGTTGCAAGTTATGTGATACCGGCAAAGTAACGCGGTCGATGTCGGGAAGACGGTATCGACCGCATTCATCAAAGCATTGTCTCGATCGGTGACAATGACGTTTGGCATAACCTCTTGATCAACTAACAAAGACTTGCAAATTCCCAAGGCCCACGTAAAGTTTTCTTCTTTTTCACACTCCAAAAAAGCAAACCCCACCGAATAAGTCTTGTCCGTCGAGGTCACACCGACGATCTCTAGAAGAGGAAGCCTATACTTGTTTGTCTTGTACGTCGAATCCATGACTAGAACGGTTGGAAATGTGTTGAACAATTTGATACTTTCGGGATGAGTCCAAAAAATATCACGCACGGTAACTTTGTCCTCGGAGGTTCGGAAGCTTGAAACATAATTGTTATCGCCTAGAAGTTTCAAAAGTTGTTGCATTTCCGACCGAGGGCCCATATTCAAAACCTTGAGATTGTGCCGTTCATTGTAAACTTGCTTGATATTTGAAACGCTATCCGGTTTCTTACGCTTCAAATCGGCAAGTATGTTGCGAGGCGCCACTTTGACTATCGTTAGGTCCGATATCACATTTCTCTCTTCGCGGGACAAACGACACGCCATTGGATGCCCGTGTAACTTGACATCCAAGGCATGATTATGCATTCCACAAATTACGGTTAACCGCCACAAATCATCAACCCTCCGAGTGGCACGCAACTTAAACGGACACCCGCACTTTCTCGATCCCGTGTCCTCGTGTTTTAGCACCCGGTTGGATTGTACATATCTACCACCCCGTTCGCAATTCAAAACAACGAAAGCTTTCCGCCTACTATTTCCGTTGTCCGACCTTAAAATAACAATTCCAAATCCATGTTTGTTAGCTTCCTTCCAAACCCAATCAATCAATTGTTCTCGACTACCGAAACTCCGATCATTTGTAAAATGTTGCCGAACATCGACCGCATTGATCATGGGAGTAGCGTCAATAACCGGATCGTTATTAACGTTGACAATTTCCGGATTTAATACTCCATCGTCTTGCACAATGTTGTCCGGATGCACCATACCTAACAAATGCAAAAATTAGCAAAATTGGCCAAAACTGTTTTTTTTTAACTGCCAGGGCATATTTCGGAAGTTCATTTCCGAAATTTATTAGGTGATATATTTCGGAAATGAACTTCCGAACCATATCAGTTTTCAGCATAAATTTGTTGAATCAATGTAGTGAAATAGGGGATGAAATGAGAGATGTTTACCTGAAATTGTAGCTTTCTATGCTCCCTTTAACGTGATCAACGGTTTGAAACTTGATTTTAGGGCGAAAAATTGATGGAGATTGATTGGGTTTTAGAGAGGGTTTTGAGAAGTTTTGGAGAAAAATGATGAAATAGTGAAGGAGGGAAATTTGTATATGCAGAAATATTTTCGGAAATGAACTTCCGAAAATATTCACGGTTTTGAATTTTTTATGACTTCGGAGATGCATCTCCGAAAATACCAAAAAAGTGGTGTTTTCGGAGATGCATTTCCGAAGTAAAAAAAAAATCAAAAAAAAATAACTTCGGAAGTTCATTTCCGAAGCAGGGGCAGTTTTGGGTTTTCGCTGGGGGTGACCCCCATAGGGAGGTGGGTAAAGAAATTTTCATTTTTTAATTAAAAAATTACTTAATAAAATCAACATATATTAAATATTAATACTCAGAACTAAATTCAAATCTAAAATTTCTAATTAAATTGGAAAAGACCAGTTACCCATCTCAGTGCTTTTGATTATTGATTAAAACTTGTTGGTAAAATTCGGATGGGTGCCAAATCCATAAGTAGCAAAGATGAAATATTATACTATATTCTAAATCATGCTTCTCGAAGAAAAAGCTGACAAAGATGAAATATGGTCATGGTCAAATGTAGATTTATTCAACTGTAAATATTATATATTTTAGATGAGTGACCAAGGACTCAAGATTTTCTTTTTACGGAAAAATTAGACTAATCTTATTCAAAAAAAAAAAAAGTCAATATGATATGTATTGTTTGACCATATCTACTATAGATATAAGTATTTTAAATCTATTCTATCTAAATTAATATTGTAAATCGACTAAAAGAAAGTTATAAAAATTAATATTGTAAATCAAGTACAAGAGACTAAAAAATAGACTCATTTATCATATTTCTCATGTATAAGTCTTTATTGAAGGTTATTCTTCTCCCTTATTTTAATGATTCTCAGCATAAAATTATGGTTTATTATGGATTGTTTCTTCTCCAACTATATCTCCAACCCCTTCTTCTTCCTCACAAGTCTTTGATCTCTTTCTCTTTTCTAACTTTTGTTTCTATGTACTCGTAGAATGACTTCATTCTAAATTATATTCTTAATTTATATTTAAGACAAAACCTTCCAAGTACTTAAGGTTCACACACCCTACCACCTAAAATATATCAATTACCACACAATAATCAAATAAATACACAAAATTATAATTAAATTAAAATAAAATAATTTACTAAAATTAGGGTGTTACATGAGAATGCATATGGATACTTATATAACAACTCTGATTTATTATGAATTTTTAAAAACACGAAACTACGTTCTTGCAACCTCCCAGGTAGTGAGGTTCTCCAATCACAAGACAACTCGCTTCGTCAAAGCAATCTCTTAGGTACTTGAAGTCTCCAATCGCTAAGACAATGTCTTTATATCACATAAATAAGAACTTAGTGTTACAAAACACATAATTACCCCCTTACAACATCTTAGGTAGCACAAGTATCTAATAGAAAAGATACTCGCTTCGTCAAAGCAACCTCCCAACTACTAGAAGTCTCCAATTGCTAGATAAAAGTTTTATTAATGTGTTAAACTATAGTAATATATGGTTGATATTATTTTCACTGCAACATAAATGATCATTAAAATCTCATATTCCTACCATTCAGATAGACAAATTATCGTTGAGTCTTATTGTCCTCTAGATCAATCATCCCAATTTCATAGATCGGAGAAATCATTTAATACAAATACAAATATATAATTATTGTCAAGTCATTACAACAGCATCCACAAAGAATTATATCAAATCACATGTTTAGGTTAGAATCTTTTATGGGTAACCTAATCTAAGGGAACTAGTCGCCCATCCTTAAGGGATTCATGACTATTACAAAGATTATAAACTTATTAATGATTAGGGTTTTGACTCTTCTATTTGTAGCCTTTGTTTCACATTCTCCTTGGTACCAAAATGGTGTAAATCTTGGACAACAGACACCCTTGTCTTACATTTCATTAAATAGGCATTGTAATGGCATTTATGATTTAAAGAATGGTCTAATTATTTTTTTTCTTATAGCTCTCTGGTTCCTAGGGGAAAGGGGCCCTATTAATCCAGAGTCATGAATTGAGGTATGAACACTGGGCAAACATTTGTAACAATTTTATATGTATACTCGTTTTTTTTGTCATTTTACAATCTCAATTAGACTTTGACTAATTCATGAGAGTTGTAGCCTTGGAAGTAAGATTTATTTTTCTGTTGGTCTCATCTCAATTGGAGTTACTAAATTCTATATATGATCAAAGTACTACATAGAGGTCAAACTGAAATTTACCAACACACCCTTATTTACCCAAATTATGTTGATATTTTGTGTTTAATCTTATGTGACAATTTGGCATCATTAGAATTGTGTAGTTATGCCTTGTGGTGCACTGTTATTGGATGAATGTTTTGATTTGTAATTTTGGTAGAATGTTTAGATAACGATGTTTTTTGTGTTTGCGTCTTTTTGGGCCACTAGCGTTGAATCATGCCACTATAAGATATATGTGTCACTATTTATTGCATTTTGTCATTTTTTTAATGTTTCTATTTTGTTCCTCGTGTGCTAGTCCTCTTAGTGTTTTGTCATCATAACTGTCATGGTAAAATAATAAAAAAAATTGTCAAGTTAGGATGATTTTGCCTTGGTTTGGTCTTTTTCATAAAATTTTCAAAATATTTATTAAAAATCTATAAAACCTAAATGAATTAACAATGAAATTACTTAAAAGTGAATGAATTTAATAATAAAAACATCATATGACAAACTATCAACAATAAGGTTGTTCGGTTGACCCTCGGGTAAAAGCTCAAGTTATTTAGCAGAAATTTCAAGGGGAAATTATTTGGACTATATTAGGTTTTGTGGTTTAAGGCTGAATCAATTTAAATCTTGGTGTGATCTTTCTTTCTCTCTATTTTACTTTTTCATATTTTATTTTCTGCTGCTTAATCTTTTCTTCTTTTTCTTCTTATATATTAAATTTAACAAACCTTAAAATATATTGTCACTACAATAAATAATATTTTTTAATCACAAAGCTTTCACCACGAAGAATAAAAAACCGATGGTATATGTAATGAGAGCACCTTATTTATTAAAAAATATTGTTACCTCAGTTTTAGCAAAAGCCTACATAAATATATGCTCAGGGTTTGAGATTCGATTCTCATCTCCTACAATTTTATATTTTATTTAGGAACAAAAAGGAGCCTTTATTTTCTATAGATTTAACGTCGGATATATTACCTCGGTTTTCTTTAAAAGTAAGATAAAAACTCTAATTTTCAATTCTTTTTGGAATAAAAAATGCGCCTTTATTTTTATAGATTTTACGTCGGATATTTTACCTCGGTGTTCTTTATAACCGAAATAAAAACTCTCTAATTTTTTATTCTTTTTGGAACCAAAAAGGCGCATTTATTTTGTATAGATTTTGAAATTTCTGGTACACGCAAAACATGTTAATACTGATGTCTTTGCATCAGAACAATAAATCACAGAGATACACTTAGAGATACAAAACTTCTTCCCAGATTAAATATTCTTCACATGCATAAATCACAGAGATATAATCAAAGGAAATATCAAATATTCAATTTAAAACAAATTAAATATGTCAAGATTCCAAAAAGCATATGCTGATTCTCCAAACTGAACAGATTCATCAAATTGTATTTGATACTGAAATAAAATTGCAGAATGATAAATAACACATGGAAATTTTAACCCAATTTAGTGTAACAATAACTAATCTGGAGCTACCAAGCTATGAAGGAAATCCTCTATCATCAGCATTAATTTAAGGCTAAACAATCATAGTTTACAACATCTCGCCTAATCACTATCCAGTGCAACTTCTACCTAGAAATCAACATCTAGATATGGGAAATTTCCATCCATCTTCCTAAATCATCTCAGTGATATCTAATAGTCACAATCCCATTTACTGCATCAAGAAATAACTCAACAAGAAGTTCACACTTTCAATACAAAAACTTGACTCTTTTGCTTAAAAGCTTCAAGAGTGAGAACAAAACTCAACTCGTTACCTAAGGCTTCTAAGTAAGAATAAAACGTATATCACAATTATCAAAAGATACAAGGGTGAGAAACACTTACACGAGAGACTCTCAAACCTGCAATCATAAGTTTCCCCATAATTTACCAAATTATGAAAGACTTCTTGATTACATTAGGTCAGATCTTCTCTCTAAATACACCTTTGCAGTCCATGTGCTTCAAAATCTATATTCAGATATTTCTTGATCCATAAGCTAATTGATACACCAAATGTGTAGATAAATCTCCTTAAATCTTGGAACACAAATATCAAGTTTCCTAAATTGTCTTAACATCCAATTTTGGCAACTTGTATACACTTAGAGATACAAAACTTGTTCCTAGATTAAATATTCTTCATATGCATAAATCACAAAGATATACTCAAAGGAAATATCACATATTCAATTTAAAAGAAATTAAATTTGTTAAGATTCTAAAAAGCATATGTTGATCCTCTGGTTCAGAATGTCATGATATCAGTCAGGACATTTGGTTTTTAATGTAAGCTCATACTCAGTTGTATTAAGAGACCAAGATGTTATGACATTTTTCAAGCACCATATGTTAGCAAAATTCTGCTAACCCCAAAATCATGGAACTAATAGATTTTACATCGGATATTGTACATGCCAAAAATACTTAGGTCAATGTGGGAGATCGGGTGTGGATATAAGCGGCTATGGCAAGAAAACCAATTTGCAATATATCGTCGAGTAGGACAGAAACATTTTCTCTACTCGGGGCATCTTCTCTACTCGGAAAGTCTCCTAAGTCGGAGGGATCCTCCATACACCGCCTAGGTGGCTAGTTATCATAACCGATTACGGATATAGAGGATCGCTTGGACCATTACAGAGTGTTATGCCTTCTAAAGGAGAGCAGCGAAGGTTATGATAATTGTCATTACTGAAGGACTCCAAGAGTCACTTCATAAAGGTTGTGGTTTCGCATTGTAGAGGTATGAATAGGGCTCCCATCCGAGGGATAAGGAAGACATATTCCATCTTTAGCTCACAAATACTCCTATTGTCCTGCTCAAATCCCTTAACAAACTAAGTTATCTTCTACGTTTAACTTATACAGTTGTGACCTCACTGGATTTGCTTCTGGGAGGTAGTTCAAACGTGTTTTATAGGAACATTTGGCGCCCACCGTGGGGCCTAGGTAAAACTTTCACAAGCCACACTAATACACTTTCGCTCTCATTCTCGAAATGTATGAACCTTCGCCCAATAATGGTGACCCTCCACCGGAAATGACCCAAATACTGGACATGGTGGAGGCCTTGAGAAAGCAGAACAGGAAATTCCAAGGCAACCTCCAAACAATATAGACTCAAACAGGGCATGACGACGACTTTGAGGAGGAGCCTCTGGTTCTCTAACCCTTAATAGAAATTATTAGGGAGTATGCAATGTCGTATTACTTTAAATCGCCGCCCTTGACATCTCTTAATGGCAACAAAGACCCTTTGGAGCACATCACTTGTGTCAATAGCCAAATGCCCATAGTTGTAAACCTTTCCAAAACCCCACGAATTTTATTTTAATAAATAAATAAATAAATAAACGTAAAACAACAGCAAGAATTTCACATCTTCACATAAAAATCATATAACAAATAGTCCTGCTTCGTAACATGGGTTGTAAATTTTTTTTTAAAACTTAGATAGAATCTTTGGTATCACAACCAATTCATTTCAAACTTTGTAGCAGAATTAATGAGTCTTAAACTTCTTCATAAAATAGTCTCAATACCATGAAAGGTAGTTCAAATGTCGATAAAATTATCACACTTCATCGTTATCACCAAAGATCCCCACCGATAGGATCGATTCCCACTTGAAACCAGAGCACATCAAAATTTGCACTTAATCCTCACTATGGGAATAAGGCCATCACTAGACCATATCATCCTATAACTTCGTTGGATCAATATTATGCAAAAACATCACTGGACTAATTGTCCTAACAAATGCCATGAATGCATGATGCGCAACAACATATAAAATACGACCACAGTTAGTCAAAACGTATCATCATCCATCATATTTGTCATGTTCTCTTCACATAAATCATAACACATACATCATACATCACATTCAAAACATCATCAGTTTATCATACTGAACACCAATCAAATCACCTCAAGGCAGAATAATACCAATTCACAATGGAAAACATACCCACGATTACGTCGACACATAATCTCATCATCTCACCATGACACAATCACTAGAAACTACATCCTATGATTCATTTTATTTTATAAGGGTATAGATCATTGTGTTAGCTTTCCAACACTTCGAGCGGTTCTCTAAACAGAGTTATGGCTTAAAAGATAAGATTATTTCAAAATCATGTTGTGCTATTGAGCTGCCATGGCGGCCGGCATAAGGCAATGGCGAGCGCCACACAACCTTGACACCATGGCGAACACCATGAAGAGACAGCGATCATCTTCGCGTCTGCTATTGCACAGACAGAACTATTGCGGTGCAATTTCCCGTATAAACCAGTCCCAATTATTGCGTTTTTTTGCACATTATAGGTCTCATACATCATCTTAACACATGATTTCATCGCATAATAACAACCTAATGTATTTCACATCATGTGCGTCAATCTATTGGCAAAGAATGTTACCAATTCATCAATCTTCATCAGATCATCATATTATCATCATAAACCATAAACCCCCAACAAGACCTACAATTATCGAACCCTTAAATCAATAATAATAATGATGATAAACTCCCCTTACCTTAAAATTGTAGTTTGATATCGAATCCTCTTCGTGCTCTATCGAAATTCATATGCTCCTTTTGCCTTTTTGTGCCCTAGATTTTCTCTCTTTCACGCTTCTCCCAACTTTCACGATCGAATGAATATTTTCTTCTCTCTTCCCTTTTTTACTTAGTTAGCCTTAAGACCCCTAATACGATCTTCCTATTATGCCCTCACTTACTTCTCCTAGTTATTTATTCCATACCTATACTATTTATTTAATTAAATGATAATGCATGATTAAAAACTCTATTAATTTATATATAACTAATCATTCTAACTATTATTATTAAATCCAATTATTATAAGAATAATTCACGTATTTCGTTATAACCCAACAGTTCATCCCAACACATCATACTCATCAAAACGTCACATAATCTTATCGATAAATCACAATAATCACCTTTGACTCATATATTCGTGTCAAATCAGTTAATTAAACAATTTAAATAATTAGTTTAGATTTTTGGGGTATTACAACAGTTGAATCCTCCGACTCCCTAAAATGTAAGCTGATGGCAGGAACTTTCAAAGATGTCGCCCTGCGTTGGTACATCAGTCTGCCGAGGTCTTCGATTATCGAGTATCAAGATTTAACACGCAAGATGGTTCAGTATTTCGCGGCCAACAAGCATAGAAAGATGTCCACCACCAGCTTATTCAATGTTCGTCAGGGACCGTCTGACTCTCTACGGGAATACATGGAGCAAATCTACGAAGAAACCATCAAGGTTTCTCACCCAAATCAAGAGATGATCATATGGGCTTTCCATAATGGCTTAAAAGCAAGTCATTTCAATGAATCTCTGGCTCAAAAGCCAACTTCCAACATGGATGAAGTGATCAATCATGCCAGAAGATGCTACATAAAAAGAGAGGAAAGTAATATGAAGAAGCGACATTGGGATGCTAAAGAGAGACTTCTGAGCATGTCGGAGAGGGTACTTCCAGAAAAGATAAACAACAACACTCGATCCGGGATCAGAGCGTGACACGCCCAAATCGGAGACCCTTAAATAGAAACCCCGGGTCCTTTACTCTACTTAATACCAGAAGATCCAATATACTAGGTGAAGTAGATCACTTGGGACTAATAACCATACCGTCTCGAGCTTAGTTAGTCGGAGAAATTACCGGAATGGAGGACGACCCTTGGTGCTCTTTTTATCGCATGAAGGGTCACCATATCGAGGATTATCTATAACTTAAAAGGAGATTGAAATGCTAATTCTGCATGGAAAGTTGTTATCCTATGTTAAGGATGACTGGTCGTCACCAGCCAGACAGAGAAGTCCATCTCGGAAGGATTTTGGGACAGAAAAGTCACAGACTAAGAAGGGAAAAGACCCATTATAGGACCTTGACCCTTTTATTCTTTAACCGATATTAGGGGGCAACTGTTCTGGGACACCTATAACACCCACACACTTAAACCCAACAATTTTAAAATGAAAAAAAATTGTTCAAAATCAGCTAAACAACCCAATAAAATTGAGCCAGATTGAGGCCCAATGTAGAGCTTCACCCGCTCATATAGACAAACACGTAGATCCTCACTAAGGAGTCACACATTGAAGGAAGACCCCACGCTCATATCATCTATTGAAGTTAATACTAAGGTCTCTCGTATCTGGCGCCACATTCATCTAGGGCAGTTTTAACTATCGTCTATATATAAGTGTGGATTCACATCGCGCCAAGGTATGATTAATCACATTCTTGCAAGTTAGTCCTTTCTGACATCAGTGGCTTAGGCGTTGGAGTGCTAATCTTGCAAGTACACCCCTAGTCCATTTGGGGTTATTCTATATTTACTTTAAGTCCAGTCTACTCATTGTCTCAATGTGTTCAACTTGTAATTCTTAATGGGAGTTTGCTTTATAAACAATAGTTTTGTTATTCTCATAAACGATGTGGGACTTCCTTTTGTTCTATTTCTTCACCACCAACTCTATTAACCTTGTTCTTGTAGTTTAGAATAACAATTGAAAGCTTTATGCTCAAGTCCATATTAACTATAACCTGATATGATGGAGTTCCATGTTGTTAAACATGGATCCTTGATGTTATAGAATACCTTTTCAGCATAATCTAATCTTCCACGCTTGTTATACATGTGTAAAAAAGCAAGCATGTAGAAACCATAACTTGAGTAAATTGGCATCTTTGTCTCTCGCCCATCCATCTCCAAGAACATAATGCACAGATGTTAATAATTTTTTTGGATGAAAAGAAAAGGAATTCTTTTTTCTTTAAAAAACTATATTAAACAATATGTTAAGTATGTGAGTGTATACAATCCTACTTATGAATTATTGCTTAGTAGAAACTGGAGCAACTTAAGAGAACCGATGATAAAAATCACAATCCCGCTCATTTATTGACATTGCATGTAAAAGGTTATAGGTCTGAAGCAACATCTTTCTTGGCAACTGCTATGAAAATACTGTTTCAAAATTACTACTAATTCATAAGTTGCGACTACAATGGTTGGATCTATTGAAGAGTAATTCAATATTCAGAAGATGAGCATCAGAAGTTCTGATGTGGGCTGATCTTCTGATGGTTAATCAGAAGATGTTGTTGACCAGAAGATGTTATCTTCTGGGTCCCATTAGCTTAGCTGTTTAGTAGTAAGGGTACTTTAGTATTTTGTAGTATTGTACTGTTTGTACCTTAAACTTGTTCACTAAGTTTAGTCTGTTAGGGCCTACGTGGCAAGAATTTTCTTTTGTATAAATAGCCTTGTAGTAGCTATCATTTATTATCAACAACTTTATTCTCTCTCATTAATCTTTGCGCCATTATTCTCTTTGTCACCATCTTTATTCATTGTGCACTAACAATTGGTATCTAGAGCTCCGGTTCCAAACACAAGGAAACACGAGTGAACGTGAGTTTGTGTGACTGGGTGATTGATTTTGTTTCTGGGAAACAAAGTTGTGTTGAATCACATTTTCTCTTGGCTGTTTGTGGGTTGGGAAACACTGTGTGAGTGTGAGTGAAATCTGTTTTTGTCTGCACAAGTTTAAAGATGAGTGGAAGCAATTTGAATACCAAACTTCCAGTTCTTGATGGTAAAAACTAGAATAGATGGATGATTTAAATGCGTGTATTATTTGGTGCTCAAGATGTTCTAGATCTTGTCACTGGAGGATATGTTCCGGTTGCAGCGGATGCAACGGAAGAACAAAGAGAAGCGCAGAGAGAGACAAAGAAGAGAGACCAAAAGGTGTTGTTCTTCATCCATCAGTGTGTGGATGTGAATGTGTTTGAGAAGATTTATGATGCTATGACGTCAAAGGTGGTGTGGGATATACTGGTAAGGTGTTACGGTGGTGACGTATCAGTGAAGAAGGTGAAGCTTCAATCCTTGAGAAAGCAATATGAGAATCTCAACATGAAGAACAATGAGAAAGTCTCTGAGTATATCTCTAGAGTGATTGTGATCACTAATGAGATGAAGGCTTGTGGGGAAACCCTTTCTGAACAAGTAATCATAGAGAAGATATTGAGGTCACTTACTCCTCAATTTGATTATATTATTGTATCGATTGAACATTCTAAAGATCTGGAAACCACGAGAATAGAAGAGTTGCAAAGCAGTTTAGAAGCACAAGAGTTGCGTCTGACTGAGAGAACTTCTGAGAGAGAAGTTGAGCAAGCTCTGAAGGCTTCTTTTGTCAAGAAGGACCAGAAGCATAGACGTGGTGATAGATTCCAGAAGGAAGCGTCAACTTCTGATGAGAAGAGATATCAGAAGGGAAAGGATAAGAAGAAAGTTCAATGTTACTGTTGCAAACAGTTTGGCCATTTTGCTAGAGACTGTTTGGCAAACAAAGGAAGGAGATCAGAAGAAGAAAATATAGCCAGAGGAGCTTTAGATGATGAACCTGTGCTATTGATGGCTTCAGAGTCTGACGAAGGATGTTTGTCAGAGTGGTGGTATATGGACACTAGGTGTTCAAATCACTTGACTGGAAACAAACAATGGCTGATAGATTTTGACTCTGAAAGGAGGACAAAAATCAGATGTGCTGATGATAAGTATCTTTATGCAGAAGGTATGGGAAATGTCAAAGTCAAAGTGAAGAATGGGAAGAATGTTCTGATCAAAGATGTTTGGTATGTTCCTGGAATCAGAAGCAATCTGATGGGCGTAGATCAGCTCATTGAGAAAGGTTTCTCAGTTGTTATGAAGAACAACCTCTTGAAGTTGTATGATTCCGATCAGAAGTTGATTATGCAATCTGAACAGGTGTCATACCCCAAAATTTGCCTACACTATTTCTCTTATACAAATACAAATCAATACACAAAGCTCCAAGACACACTCTCCTATACCAGGCTCTAAAACTAGGGTTTGGCTCACTCAAAGGAAAATCAGTGAATCAATGGCTCAATACATCTCACATCATCCCTATGACAAGTATCAAGGCTCATTTCAAAGAATTGGTCACTCAATTATTCAGAAAGTCAACAGTCGACTGGTTGACCTAAAAAGTCAACTGTGGTCAAAGTAAAGTCAAAACTCCTGATTTTTTGTCAAGATCCTCATATTGAGGTATCATTCACCATGGTTCATCAAGGAAAAATCAAAAAAATCAACAAATCAAAAAGTTTCAAAATTAGGGTTTTGTATAGGAAAAGTCAACAGAACTTTGACCAGCCATAACTCTCACATGGAACATCCAAAATTTTCCATCCAAAGCTCATTTTGAAAGAAATTTGATTCTATACAAAATTGTGTCTCACATGCCAAGTCTAAAAATGCTTCATTTGAGAGATATGGACCAAAACATTATAGGTCCTTTTCAAAAGCCAACAAAAAGACACTTTTTTCAAAAGGAAATAGAATGAGCATGGAAAATAATTTTGACATGAGACCAAAGACACTGGTTAGAGGACTCTCTAAGGTTTCTAAAAAGTCCTAGAACACTTCCATACCTCAAAAATTGAGAGAGATAGACCTTGTCAAAGTTGGACTATTTTGGAGGGAGAAATGTGAAAGAGTTTTGAATTTCTTGCTAATGAGCCTATATTTTCAAGATCCAAACTTGTTCCTTATGATGTTAAGAGCCCATAAATCATTTGCCACGAATTTGTGAATTTTATATTATTTTTTATTCATTTAAAAAGTGATCTAAAATCAAATATTCAAAGAAATATGGAAGAGATTTAATTTTGATTTGATTTTCAATCAAATTCCAACAAATAAATACCATATACCATAGTCAATTTTGTGCAATGTGATATTGATCATAAAAGATTGAAATTGGACCTAATATAGAAACTTCCATGAATCAAATTTTTGAGATTTCCAATCAGTGATCCTTGAAGATTGAAGTCAGAATAACAACCCTAATACATTCTCTTATATAAACACATCATTCACATATCATTAGGGGACGGATTCTGCTGCCAAAGAACCCTAAAACCGAGTCCAAAAAATTCCAAGAAAACTCAATTTCGAATTCTGAATTAGAGGACAATTCAAGTGGTTTTGTGGATTGCAACGTGTTCCAGGATCCTCAAGGAAGCTGTCCCAATCATTCCCAGGGCCTGAGACATCAAGAACGCACCATCATAACTCACGGTTTGCACTTTTCTAAACTCATTCGATTATGCCAAATCATGCAACATAAACGAATTCTAATTGTATATCTATGTTTGTCATGATTCTTTTAATGTTTCTGAAGCTTTAATTTGATTTCTGGGCACGATAGCCATATCTCACCATGGATGAACTTCTAGGTTATGTATTAGGGCTTTTCGTTTTAGAAAAAATTAGACCTAATTGCAGGTATCCATAAGTTCGTGAGACTGAGACGACCAAAATGGTATGGTCGCGAAAAGTTTTTGGTGGTGTTTGGATGTATTCGTTGTTTTTCAGGCTATGGCAACGGAGATGCAGAACCGTGGGTATAGGGGGGCTCTAAGGCAACGGCCCAAGGTTGAAGATGACTGCGTGTCATCACGTGATTGGCCAGTTTCGAAAAAGGGCGCGCGGACATATCCTGGGATCCGGTGCTTTAAGACCTATCTGGATGCTATGGTCCTCAGCGCTTGTCCATGGGATCGTTTTAGTCTCAGATCCAACGTTCCTAAAGGCTGCAGGTCTATCATACACTCACGCGCGTGCCACACTGAATCAAAAGTTAAGTTTTTTGCAATTTTTTTTTAATTTTTAATTACACAGCCTATTTTATTTAGTTTATAATATATATATTTATTGTTTTAAATTCTTTTTTTCTTCTCTATTATATAAAAGCTATTATGTATTTTATTTTCAAAAACCTTTTATATAATAAATATTTATTTATTTTATTTTATTTTATATACTAATTTATTTTACTTAAATATTTACAATATTTGTTTTCTTTACTTATATTTATTTATTAATACATAATATTATATATATATATATATATATATATATATATATATATATATATATTTATCATATTATATTTATTTACTTATTTATTCAAAAAATATTTATATTATTTTCTTATATGTTTATTTAATTTATTTATTTAGATTATATTTAATTACTTCTATTTATTCAAAAAATCATATCTATTTTTATTCCAAAAATTCATAAAAATTACTTTTACACTCGATTTAATTTTATTATCCCGATTTAATTAATTAGGTCGCGAGACCAATAATTAATTAAATCGTTTGTATTTTCTTATTTAAATTCGTACCCTAATCAGGGTTTACGAAGGTCATGCCCTACACTGAATGTTTTTTTATTTATACCTTTTCAGGGTTACTTTTCAAACGCTTTCCGACTATGCGCCACGTCAAGCCAAAAGCTAAGTCCTACTTCATATTTATTTTAAATAATCATTTTATTTTATCTTGTTCTTTTTTATCAAATTAGGGTTAAATTTAATTGCCATTGAATTAGCCATACACTCACTGTTTCCTGTTATTTTTCTGTCAATTCTCCGAGGGTCAGAGTCAATGCTTCAGGCAACCCCCGACTATCAACCTACGTCAAAGCGAAGCTAAGTATTCTATTTATTCAAAGTCTATTTTGTTTCCTTTTAAAATCAGGGTTTGTCTTGCCTTCCTTCTCTTTTGCCTTTGCCATTTTTCAGGGTTACCCCGAGGCTTCCTCCGACTGCCAATCATATCAGATCAAATGCAAAGCTAAGTGCCTTTCTTTGTTTATTTAATTATTTTTAAATTCTTTATCCTTATATTTTTAGGGTTAACCTCGTTTGCCTCCGAACCGATAATGCACTCACCCTTCTTTGTTTATTCTTTCTTTTCCAATTTTCAGGGTTTGATAATTGCCAAGGCTACGCGTATTGGTAACCCTAAACCCTAACTCTAATATTTTTTGTTTTAATTTTTAATTATATCCCGCTGGTTTCAATTCCCCTCTCCTCCGCTGGTTACAATTTCCCTTCCCCGTTATTACTGTTTATATTAAACTATATTAAACTGCGTGGTTAGTAATTCTAGGGAGTGCAACTTATTAATTGAAGTAGCATCACGTAATTTTACAAGATAACATAGCTGAACATAATCACGTGATTGGCGCACACACGCACAGTTTTGGGTATCCTCTCTGTTGCCTTGTTGCCTGTTGCCTTGTGTTTTTTGCAGAATAGCCATGTCCCTCGAATACGAGGATACCTCAGCCATGCTGCCTCGATAAATACAAAGGTCATACGACCCTAATGATGCTGCCTTCGATACACTAATATGACCTCGACCCTCGGAAGTTGCCTACGAAAAAAGCTGAGGTATCCTCTATTTGCCTACGAAAAGGTTATTCTGATCCTTCCCTTAGACTACCTGCCTCTCTATGGCATGGGTCAGTCTTATGGCGAACGATAATGCGATGACCCGTTAACATCCAAACGAAAGGCTTCCTGCCCTCTATGGCATGGATAGACCCTTTCACCCGGAAAGGCTAAAAGAACATTTCTCATCTAACCAGGTAATTGCCCTTAATTGCTTTGCCTTGCTCTAAAAATATTTTCCTTACACTTTTTCTAAAACACTTTCAAGGCTACGCTCATTTACGAGCTAAAGTCCTTGTTTCTTCATCTTCTATACATTTCTAAACTTTTGGTTTCAAAACGAGCAAAGCAATTAAGAGCCCATGGAAAACCATGGATGCAAAGGGTGCCTTACACCTTCCCTTTGCATAATTACCCCCCGAACTCAAAATTTCTTTTAAAGGTTTTTTCTGTTCTTTTAGCCTTTCTAATTAATTTGGATAAAATAAAAGTCGGTGGCGACTCTTGCTTACCGCGACATTTCGATTATAAAAGTCAGTTTACCGTATTACAACAGGGAATCAACAGAACATTCAAGGTGAATGTAGAAAAAGCTGAAACAGAGTGTCTGAGTGCTGAAGGCTCAGAAGGAGATAGTAAGCTGTGGCATAAGAGGTTGGGGCACTTAAACTATAGAAGTCTGGGACATCTAAGTTCTAAGAAGCTTGTACATGGCATTCCAAAGATTGTGAAGCCTGAGAAGTCTTGTGAGGTATGCATGAAAGGCAAGCAACCGAGATTGCCATTTGTATCAGAAGTTGCTCCAAGAGAAAAGCATGCTCTGGGAGTAGTGCAATCTAATGTGTGTGGACCATTTCCAGAACCTTCACTTGGAGGAAATAGGTATTTTGTGTCTTTTGTGGACGAGTTCACAAGAATGACGTGGGTAACGCTTATCCAGTTTAAGACTGAGGTGTTCACAGAATTCCAGAAGTTCAAGGTGAAGGCTGAGAAGCAGAGTGGTCAGAAGATAAAGATTCTCAGAACGGATGGTGAAGGCGAGTATAACTCTACAGAACTCCAGAAGTTCTGTGATGATAATGGAATTGAGCATGAGGTTACTGCTCCTTATACTCCTCAACACAATGGTCTTGCTGAACGTAGAAACCGTACTTTGCTTGATATGACGAGAAGTATGCTAAAAGAGAAGAAGCTTCCTCATAATCTATGGGGAGAAGCTGTAGCTACTGCAGCATATGTGCTCAACAGGTTTCCAACGAAGAGGCTGAAGGAAATTGTTCCTTTAGAGAAGTGGACTAAGGAGAAGCAGAGTGTTAGTCATCTGAAGGTTTTTGGTTCTGTGTGTTACAAACACGTTCCAGAAGCTAGAAGGAAGAAGCTGGATGATAGAAGTAAAGTGATGTTATTGGTGAGGTACCACAGTACAGGTGCATACAAGCTCTATTGTCCAGAGACTAACAAAGTTGAAGTCAGCAGAGACGTCATTGTGAAAGAATCAGAAGTTTAGGATTGGAGAGAGTCTCAACCAACTTCTGATGTAGAGATAACTTTTGAAGAAAAGTTAGAGTCAGAAGATGAAGAATATTCTGAAGACGAGTCAGAAGATGAAGCATCTTCTGAAGATGAGTCAGATGGTGAATCTGATTCTGACCCAGATTCTGATGATGACCCAGAATCTGGTGGTAGTCATGATTCTGGAAGGGAAAACTCTGAAGACGTAGAGTCTGGAGGGCAAGCTTCTGGAGATGATCATGAAGGTGGAGACTCTGGAGTAGCTGACTCTGAAGTAGCTCAGCGACCACAAAGAGTCAGAACTATACCAAGAAGGTTTGCAGATTTTGACATGTTGCAAGACACATAAGTTGATTCAGAAGGGGATGTCATTCAGTGTGCCATGTTAGTAGATTCTGAACCAGTGGGTATTGAAGAAGCGCTCAATAAGAAAGTCTGGCTAAATGTCATGAAATAAGAACTTGAGGCTATAGAAAGAAACAAGACTTGGAAGCTGACAGAACTTCCAAAGAAGAAAAAAGCCATCAGCGTCATATGGGTTTTCAAAGTAAAGCTGAAACCAGATGGATCAGTTGGTAAACACAAAGCGAGGCTAGTGGCTAGAGGTTTTCTTCAGAAACCTGGGCTAGATTACTTTGAGGTGTTTGCTCCTGTAGCTAGACATGAAACAATCAGACTGGTGATTGCGTTAGCTGCAAATAGAGGTTGGTCCTTGATGCATCTGGATGTAAAGTCTGCATTTCTGAACGGTCCATTACAAGAGGAGGTATACGTGTCACAACCCCCTGGCTTTGTGAAAAAGAATAAGGAAGGGATGGTGTGCAAATTACATAAAGCTCTGTATGGATTGAAGCAAGCACCCAGAGCTTGGAATTTGAAGATTGATTTATTTTTCAAGAAGCAAGGGTTTCAGAAGTGTGAGATGGAATATGGAGTTTATGTGCAACATTCTGGAAGCAATATGATTCTGTTGTGTCTGTATGTTGATGACATATTGCTTATGGGGAGTTGTCCAAAAGATCTGATGAAGTTCAAGAAGGTGTTGATGAATTAGTTTGAGATTACACACCTTGGGAAAATGTCATATTTTCTAGGGATGGAGATTCTGTACTCAGAAGATGGTATCATTCTGCATCAGCTGAAGTATGAGTTAGAACTTCTAAAGAAATTCAAGCTGGAGAATTGCAAAGCTGTTGTTACACCGTCAGAAACGAATCAGAAGTTGGACTCTGATTCTGAAGGTGAAGATGTTGATGCTACGATCTTCAAATTGCTGGTGGGTTCTCTGAGGTATTTGTGTAATACCAGGCCTGATATATGCTATGCAGTTGGATTGGTTAGTAAGTTCATGAGTAAACCTAAGTGGTCCCATTACCAAGCTGCTGTCAGAATCTTGAGGTATGTCAAGGGAACTCTGAAGTTTGGCATATTGTTTCCTTCTGGGAAAAAGGAAGAATCAGAATTATTGAGTTATTCTGATTCTGATTGGTGTGGAGACAGAGTTGATATAAGGAGTACTTATGGATATTTGTTTATGTTTCTGGGAGGTCCTATTTCTTGGAGTTCCAAGAAGCAACCTGTTGTTGCTCTATCAACCTGTGAAGCTGAGTACATCGCAGGCGCTGTAGCTGCATGTCAAGCTGTGTGGCTTCTGAATCTATTAGAAGATCTGAAGATTAGAGTGAAGAAGCCTCTAAAGTTGATGATTGATAACAAGTCTGCAATCAATCTTGCCAAGAATCTGGTGTTACACGGAAGAAGCAAGCATATTGAGACTAAGTATCATTTCTTGAGAAGCCAAGTCCAGAATGGAACATTAGAAGTTGTGCACTGCAGCACCCAGAAGCAGATGGCAGATGTTCTGACGAAGGCGATCAAGACGGATCAATTTCTGCTCTTAAGGGATGGAATTGGCGTTATCAACTTTGATTGAAGAATATGAATTAAGGGATGGTATTGAAGAGTAATTCAATATTCAGAAGATGAGCATCAGAAGTTCTGATGTGGGCTGATCTTCTGATGGTTACTCAGAAGATGTTGTTGACCAGAAGATGTTATCTTCTGGGTCTCATTAGCTTAGCTGTTTAGTAGTAAGGGTACTTTAGTATTTTGTAGTATTGTACTGTTTGTACCTTAAACTTGTTCACTAAGTTTAGTCTGTTAGGGCCTACGTGGCAAGAATTTTCTTTTGTATAAATAGCCTTGTAGTAGCTATCATTTATTATCAACAACTGTATTCTCTTTCATTAATCTTTGCGCCGTTATTCTCTTTGTCACCATCTTTATTCATTGTGCACTAACAGGATCAGTATAAAAATGCTCCACACGTTTCATTACATTACATGAAACAATGAAAATATCTATAATATTGTAGTACTAATAATTGAAGTCTCACTTACACAAAACAAATAAATTTTTATAAAACAAATTCACAAATGGACTTACAAGTTAAAATCATTTAAAAGTGCATGTCAATTAAATATTTGCTTTAATTTATTTCTTAATATAAAAAAATTAAAAAAATTATTAATTCATAAACATTCTGTAAAAAAATTAATAATAAGTATTCTATAAAATAATTAATATATAAAATATATATTCTATAACAAAATATAAAAAAATATATTATTTAAACAGATTAATCAACGTAAAATTATTTAATTAAAAGAAAATAATGTCATGGGTTAATATGCCCAAGCCACATGGCAATAATGAGAAAATTTTAATTAAAAAAATATCATGGTGTCAATATGTCCAAGCCACGTGACAATAAAGAGAAATTTTTTGAAGAAATTTGAAAATTAATGGTCTAATTGACGGAATATAGATATTGTGAGAAGGATTTTTTATCTCACCTGATCAGATGGATCTTCAAGGCCTGCACGAATTTGGATCCTCTGTGAACTGGGGGGTGTACATGCAAGACACTCCGATGCTAAAGTGAGAAGATGAGTAGCAGAGCGCAAGTACAAGGTAAAAGGATAAGAATAGAATACCTGACCCTCAAGTGAAAGAGGGTATTTATAGCCCCCAATGCTGTGCCAAGATCTCGTTATTGGACTTGATACCCAAGCCCAGTTTAGAGACTGCCAGGATTCTAGGTGGAAATATCGGAGACCAGTACGCGGTCTCCGTCCTGGTCAACCACTCCGAAGTTTAAGGGAGACGCAGTCTTTCAGGAACTACCTGGACTCCGTACTATTCGGGGGTTGGATGTGAAGTAACCCTACGAGGAGGAGGGTCCTCGGCATAAGGCTACGAGGAAGAGAGTTCTCGGCGGAAGGGACGCTCGCGGGGAGCGTGCCTGGTGAGCCTGAGTCTGGATGAGGAGGGAAGTCCTCGTCAGATGGGACGCTCGTGGGGAGCATTATATACCGAGCACGTTCCGTAGTGCTCCAACACTATTGGGCTTACGAGGAGCCGAACACGTGTCTGCTCCTCCAGAACTTAGAGACGTTTTGGGCCTCCAAGTTCAATTGGACCGAAAGTAGACTGGGCCGAGTCTTAGCTCAGTCCAGAACAGTTTTAAAAAAAAATTATCACAAATTTTTTATATATTTAACCCTTTACTCAATATACCCAAAAATAAATAATTTCTTGTAATAATAATAATAATAATACTAGAGAAAGTATTAAATAAATATAAATTAACAATTTCTGTATTTGATCCTATATAGCAGCAAACAACCTAAATTGTAATGATTTATTTGGAAAAATTAAAAATGACAGGTTGGATTTTATATTTCAAAAGGTAAAACATTATAAGCATTTTCACTTAACAATTATAACAAAAATAAGAAATTTCGCATTAATTTTTGCTGGAACCTTTTTTTATTAATGGAAAATCTTGAAGTTTTTTCCTGTTTCTCCCCTTTCTCATCCAAATCTTCTTCGAATTATTTAACCAGGCAAGAAAAACGTGCGAGTAATAAACTAACCAAACAAAGCATACACATAAGTAAACAAACATAACAATAATACAAACATCACCCAATAGTGCAAAACACAACACACAAGCATCCCAAACGAACGAGATTGGTCAATCTTTTTCGGAAGATTCCGCTCTATTATGTTGGTCCACGTTTGTACTTGTACACCGTCTCTGACCAACATAAGATTATTACTCCAAGTGGACCCCATTTTCAGTGACTTTAGAACCCGACCCAAACTACACGACACCTTCTAATCTTAATCAAATTGTCTTAAACAAACACAAAACACAACACCTTTGATTGTGTCTTTTTATTCTCACGCACAAACCAAACCCTTCATTTCATTTCATATATAATATAACCTCTCTCACCTTCACTTCTTCAGACTCATTCTCCTTTTCTTTACAGAGAGTTCAGTCATTACTCTCATCTCAACTATTTCATCAACAATGGATAACCAAAATGACAAAAATATCCCTCTATGTTATTTCTTTGTCTTTTTGTTTTTCTCCGGTGTCCACTTCCCCTTCGCCGGAGCACAGTCAGTCAACGGTAACACAAACGGTAACGCAAACGACAACAACTATTACAACCGTGTAAGCCCCTCCATGGCGATAATTATCGTGATACTCATCGCAGCTCTCTTTCTGATGGGATTCTTCTCAATCTACATCCGTCAATGCGCTGATTCACCTTCCAACAGCATCCGCAACATGGCTGGTGTCACAGGACGATCACGACGCGCGGCGCGTGGTCTTGATGCTTCCGTGCTTGAAACGTTTCCGATTTTCGAATACTCGTTCGTGAAGATTCACAAAATCGGAAAAGGGACTCTAGAATGTGCTGTGTGTTTGAACGAGTTTGAAGAAACTGAAACGCTGCGTTTGATTCCGAAGTGTGATCATGTTTTTCACCCTGAGTGTATTGATGAGTGGCTCGGTTCACATACGACTTGCCCGGTTTGCAGAGCGAACTTGGTTCCTCAACCGGGTGAATCGGTTCACGGAATCCCGTTGTTTAATACAGAACAACAAGATATCGAGGCTCAAAACGACGTAGTTGAATCGGTTCATGAACATCAAAATATGGATGGTTCTGTTAAAGAGTCAACCGAACCGGAAGTGTTGACCGTGAACGAGACGCTGAACCGGAACCGTACGAGAGGCTCCCGGTCTGGAAGGCCTCGTTGGTTTCCGCGGTCTCATTCGACCGGTCATTCTTTGGTTCAACCGGGTGAGAATACTGAGCGGTTTACTTTGAGGTTGCCTTTGGAAATGAGGAAACAGATATTACAGAACCCGGAATTGCATCGGGCTAGAAGCTTGGTTGTGTTGCCGAGAGAAACTAGTTCACGGAGGGGATATCGGACCGGTGGTGGGGAGGGGAGTAGCAGAGGGAAGTCTGTAAGGTGGTTGGACCGGGGTTTTAAATCGGACCGGTGGGTTTTTACTATGGCGCCTCCTTTTCTTGTGAGAGCGTCGTCGATTAGGTCACCGAGGGTGGCTAATAGCGCTGGGGAAGGTACTTCTGCTTCAGCAGCTACGACGGCGGCGGCTGTTGACTCGCCGCGCCCTCCGGTTTGACTGTCTGTTTCTAGTTGAACTCCCCTCTGCTTACGATTTCATTGTATTTATTTAATTTTTTTTTATATCTTGAATTAGTTTTTGTCTTAGTGTAAAATTTGTAAAATGTGTATAACGCAGCACATTATTTTCTTAAGATAAATATAGTCATGATATACTGACAATTTCATGATCATTATTATTTAAGTTCATACTAGTATTTTAGATATGGCATACTCTACTCTTTTGTACCTATTATGGGTGAGGGAGTATCAATGGGTAAGGTATAAAAAGAAGAGGCTTGCTATTTGTCCACCAAAAAACATACACCATTCACTTACATCTTATCAAATATTGCATAGTGTTTAGGGATTAGAATTTTTATAAAGGGCACGACGTGCCAAAGTGAAGCTCTTAGAAGGTATCCCATTGACGTATCTGGCAGAAGCCTTCAAGTCTGGTCGAGTTTACAAGCTGGAATGAGCACTCACAAGAGTCTATCTAGGTAGACATGGCTGAATGCCCAGAAGTCACGAGTAGGAATCAGCCGGGTACTCAAACAAGCCGCGTACCAGAAGAATACATAGAGACATAGGCCAATTCGAATGTAACGCCTAACGGTTACACACAAGCCGACCGTAACTGATGAGTAAATATGTCATCCACGAACCTTGTATTCAATGATTGAGCAATGTTTGTAACGTTGGAAGGCCAAAGGTTGCTTCTTAAATGAGGCATTGAAGGCCAAAGTAGCTATAAAAGGGGCTCCCGCCAGAGGGATAAGCAAGACACTCCTCTTGTAATTCAGTGATCAGCTCACTATTTTCAAATCCCCCAGAATACGTATAAATATCATCCCGTCAAAGCTTCCCTCACCTCTGGAGGCAAGCTCCATCATATTCAGTTTTTTTACACAAGAACACATAGGTATATGTATTGTTGTGTCAAAGTATAGGAAAATTAATAATTAAATATTTATAAAACGCAAAACCATATAATGTTACGGTGTAAATGTCATTTTTAGTGTACAAATAACATTTCTCTACAAAGAATTAGGGTTGATGATCAAGAGAAAAGAGCTTAAAACATAGAAAAAAGGTACATATAAAATGATGGCAAAATACTCTTTTTGTCCCTTAACTATACTCCAAAGTCTATTCTAGTCCCTTATCTTTAAAAAGTATTAAAGTGGTACTTTAATTGTTCAAAAAGGATCACGTTAGTCCTTTCCGTCCAATTTTCTCAAACGGCGTCACCATATTAATTAAAATTCAACAAAAACTCAAAAACTTTGCCTTAGACCTGGATTCAAACCAGGTACATGCTAGTCATTTAGCAATTAGTTTACCACTGAGCCATTTATCCTTTTGTGATTAAGTTTACTAATTAAATTATATTAACTCTTTCATTTCATGGGTTTCAACATCATGAACCCTAAAGCCTCAAATTTGCTCTTTTACATGAATATCTCAACTTTGCACCTCTTCTCAGTAACAATTTCAGACTTTGCAGGCTACAAAGAAATAAAATAAAATCCAACCACAACAGCATCATCATCAACAACAATAACAAAAAATTAATAACAAATTAATAACAATATCGTTAAAATGATTATAATGGTTAAATAATTTGATTTGATTTTTCAGGACTTGATTAACATTGAATCTGCATATAAACAAAAGGGTAACATAAAAACACAAACTTTGAACAAACAAGTGAAGTAAATACTTAAAAGAAAGAAACTCAAAATTCAATTGCTTTGGATAGAATCGTTGAACCCTTTTGAAATTGTGGAAAATGAATTAGCAATTTGAGTGAGAGAAATGGAGATGGAGTTACAGTGAGGAGAAACTGACGAGGGTTTGTTGAATTGAAGTTCGACTCTTTTGGCTCTTGCTCGAATAGTGATAAGGGATAATAGAAACTGGAAGAGTGTTTTTCCTAAGATGTTTGTGTTTGAAAGGATCGATTTTGTCTATTGTTAGAACAAGATTTGTTCTTATCAATTATCTTAGTTTTGATGATAACAATAATATGAATTTTGCTTAAGATAATATGGTACTCTAATCCAATGCAATTTCCCTTTCAGGAAATATATATAAAGAGTACGCATAATTCAGCGCTCAGAAGTTGTGTCTCAAATGGTTCAGCATGCAACATCAGAACATGGTCTGGCAAGACATCAGAAGATGGTCGAAGCATAATCAGAACATGGGTCTATGGAAGCATCAGAAGAACATGAGATCAGAAGCACTGAAGATCAGAAGATGGTATCACGCTCAGAAGCACTTCAAGGTCAGAAGATCAGAAGATGCTATGCACCAAGCTGTTTGACTCTGATGATATTCAAACGTCGTATTCACAAACATCAGATCAGAAGGAAGTACAGGTGGCAAGCTACGCTGACTGACAAAAGGAACGTTAAAAGCTACTAAAGGCTACGTCAGTAGACACAGCGTGAACAAGGCTCGAGGTAGTTGACAAAAGCGTATAACATTAAATGCAATGCTGTACGGAACACGCAAAGCATTAAATGCATTCAACGGTCATCTTCTCAACGCCTATAAATATGAAGTTCTGATGAGAAGCAAGGTCACCAATTTCTACATCTATTCTGTGAATATCAAACTTGCTGAAACGCTGTTCAATCAAAGCTCAGAATCTTCATCAACTCACTACATTGCTGTTGTAATATATTAGTGAGATTAAGCTTAAACGTTAAGAGAAATATCACAGTTGTGATTATCGCTTTTAAGAAGCATTTGTAAACTCTTGAATAGATTACATTAAGTTGTAAGGAACTAGAGTGATCGTGTGATCAGTATACTCTAGGAAGTCTTAGCAGTTGGCTGAGCAGTTTGTAACTAGAGTGATCGTGTTGATCAGAATACTCTAGGGAAGTCTTAGGAGTGAACTAAGCCTAGAGTGATCGTGTTGATCAGTAGACTCTAGAAAAGTCTTAGAGGGTATCTAAGCAGTTGTTCCTGGAGTGATCAGTGTGTGATCAGAAGACTCTGGAAGACTTAGTTGCGGACTAAGTGGAAAACCATTGTAATCCGTGCGATTAGTGGATTAAATCCTCAGGTTGAGGTAAATCATCTCTGCGGGGGTGGACTGGAGTAGCTTCGTTAACAGCGAACCAGGATAAAAATAATTGTGCAATTTATTTTTATCGTCCAAGATTTAAAGTCACACTTATTCAATCCCCCCCTTTCTAAGTGTTTTTCTATCCTTCAATTGGCATCAGAGCGCCGGTTCTAAGGTGCAAGCACTTAACCGTGTTTAGAAAAGATTCAGGAAGAGAAAAACGCTTTATTTAAAAGATGGCTGGTGAAACTCCGACAAATCCACCTGCATCTACATCTGGCTCTGCTGAGCAATACAACGGTAACAATGGTTATACTAGACCGCCGGTATTTGATGGTGAAAACTTTGAATACTGGAAAGATAAACTGGAAAGTTACTTTCTGGGTCTAGATGGTGATCTATGGGATCTTCTAATGGATGGTTACAAACATCCAGTAAATGCCAGTGGCGTGAAGCTGTCAAGGCAAGAAATGAATGATGATCAAAAGAAGTTTTTCAGGAATCATCATAAATGCAGAACTGTTTTGCTGAATGCTATCTCTCATGCTGAGTATGAGAAGATATCTAACAGGGAAACGGCCTATGACATATATGAGTCCTTGAAAATGACTCATGAGGGAAATGCTCAAGTCAAGGAGACTAAAGCTCTAGCTTTAATCCAGAAGTATGAAGCCTTCAAGATGGAGGATGATGAAGACATTGAAAAGATGTTTTCAAGATTTCAAACTCTTACTGCTGGATTGAGAGTTCTTGACAAGGGATACACCAAGGCGGATCATGTAAAGAAGATCATCAGAAGCTTACCCAGAAGATGGGGTCCTATGGTGACTGCATTCAAGATTGCAAAGAATCTGAATGAAGTTTCTCTGGAAGAGCTGATCAGTGCCTTGAGAAGCCATGAGATTGAGCTGGATGCAAATGAGCCTCAAAAGAAAGGTAAGTCTATTGCATTAAAATCAAATATCAAGAAATGCACTAACGCTTTTCAGGCCAAAGAAGAAGATCCTGAAGAATCAGAATCTGAAGAAGAAGATGAACTGTCCCTGATCTCCAGAAGGCTAAATCAACTCTGGAAGACCAAGCAAAGGAAGTTCAGAGGCTTCAGAAGTTCAAGGAAATTTGAACGTGGAGAATCTTCTGATGAAAGAAGATTTGACAAGAAGAAGGTCATGTGCTATGAATGCAATGAGCCTGGACACTACAAGAATGAATGTCCAAATCTTCAGAAGGAAAGTCCCAAGAAAAACGTTCATAAGAAGAAAGGTCTTATGGCAACCTGGGATGAGTCAGAAGATGATTCAGAAGATGAGCAGGCCAACTGTGCGCTGATGGCGACAGAAGATGACGGATCAGAATCTACATCAGAATCAGATTCTGAAGAGGTATTTTCTGAACTTACTAGAGATGAGTTAGTTTCCGGTCTAACTGAACTTCTGGAACTCAAGTCTCAGATTAGTCTCAAATACAAAAAGCTGAAAAAGCAATTTGAATTTGAAACAAAGAAGCTTGAATTGGAAAATTCTGAATTGAAAGATAAACTTTTAAAATTATCCAATGATGTTGGATCTCCTTCTAATTCAGAAAAATCCACTCCTAGTCTAAACCATATTCTGAAAGAATATGATTTAAGTTTCAGGAAGTTCTTATCTAGAAGTATTGGCAGAAGTCAGCTAGCTTCTATGATATATGCCGTATCTGGAAACAAAAGAGTTGGCATTGGTTATGAGGGTGAAACCCCATACAAACTTGAACCTGTTGATGAAATGAAACTCACATACAAGCCATTGTATGATCAGTTCAAGTATGGCCACTCTCATGATATTAGGCACACTTCACATGCACAAAGTTTTCACATAACACACACCAAGAAGCATGTGACACAACCTAGGAAATATCATGAAACTCATATTAAAAATTATCATGCTGTTCCTCCTATTGCTTATAATGTCAAACCCAAGTTCAATCAGAACTTGAGAAAATCTAACAAGAAAGGACCCAAGAAAATGTGGGTACCTAAGGATAAGATTATTCCTATTGCAGATATCCTTGGCTGCAAGAAGGACAAAGCACAACATGTCATGGTACCTGGACTCTGGATGCTCACGACACATGACAGGAAGAAGGTCTATGTTCCAAGACCTGGTGCTTAAGTCAGGAGGAGAAGTCAAGTTTGGAGGAGATCAGAAGGGCAAGATAATTGGCTCTGGAACTATAAAGTCTGGTAACTCTCCTTCCATTTCTAATGTACTTCTTGTAGAAGGATTAACTCATAACCTCTTATCTATCAGTCAATTAAGTGACAATGGTTATGATATAATCTTCAATCAAAAGTCTTGCAAGGCTGTAAATCAGAAGGATGGCTCAATCCTATTTACAGGCAAGAGGAAGAACAACATTTATAAGACAGATCTGCAAGATCTTATGAGTCAGAAGGTGACTTGTCTTATGTCTGTTTCTGAAGAGCAGTGGGTCTGGCACAGGAGATTAGGTCATGCTAGTTTGAGAAAGATCTCTCAGATTAACAAACTGAATCTTGTCAGAGGACTCCCTAATCTGAAATTCAAATCAGATGCTCTTTGTGAAGCATGTCAGAAGGGCAAGTTCTCCAAACCTGCATTCAAGTCTAAGAATGTTGTTTCTACCTCAAGGCCATTAGAACTCTTGCACATTGATCTGTTTGGACCAGTCAAAACAGCATCTGTCAGAGGAAAGAAATATGGATTAGTCATCGTAGATGATTATAGTCGCTGGACGTGGGTAAAATTCTTGAAACACAAGGATGAGACTCATTCAGTGTTCTTTGATTTCTGCATTCAGATTCAATCTGAAAAAGAGTGTAAAATCATAAAGGTCAGAAGTGATCATGGTGGTGAATTTGAGAACAGATCCTTTGAAGAGTTCTTCAAAGAAAATGGTATTGCCCATGATGTCTCTTGTCCTAGAACTCCACAACAAAATGGAGTTGTAGAGCGAAAGAATAGGACTCTGCAAGAAATGGCCAGAACCATGATCAATGAAACCAATATGGCTAAACATTTCTGGGCAGAAGCAATAAACACTGCATGCTATATTCAGAATAGAATCTCTATCAGACCTATTCTAAATAAAACTCCTTATGAATTGTGGAAGAATAGAAAGCCCAACATTTCATATTTCCATCCTTTTGGATGTGTATGCTTTATTCTGAACACTAAAGATCATCTTGGTAAGTTTGATTCCAAAGCTCAAAAGTGTTTTCTTCTTGGATATTCTGAACGCTCAAAAGGCTACAGAGTATACAATACTGAAACATTGGTTGTAGAAGAATCAATCAATATCAGGTTTGATGATAAGCTTGGTTCTGAAAAACCAAAGCAGGTTGATAATTTTGCAGGTTATGATATTGACATATCAGAAGTTGTTGAGCCAAGAAGCAACGCATCAGAAGCAGAGCTTCTCAGAAGCAAAGAATCTGAAGATCAAGTATCAGCTTCTCTGGAGGATCTAAATATTTCTGAAGAACCATCTGTCAGAAGATCATCCAGACTCATCTCTGGTCATTCAGAAGATGTCATTCTTGGAAAGAAGGATGATCCAATCAGAACAAGAGCATTCCTTAAGAACAATGCAGATTGTCAATTAGGTCTTGTATCTTTAATCGAGCCAACTTCTGTTGATCATGCTCTAGAAGATCCAGACTGGATAATTGCTATGCAAGAAGAACTGAATCAGTTTACAAGGAATGATGTTTGGGATCTTGTTCCTAGACCAGATGGATTCAATATAATTGGTACAAAATGGGTCTTCAGAAACAAGCTCAGTGAGAAAGGTGAGGTGGTAAGGAACAAAGCCAGATTGGTGGCTCAGGGTTATAGTCAGCAAGAAGGGATTGACTATACAGAAACCTTTGCACCAGTGGCCAGGTTAGAGTCTATTCGTCTATTAATTTCTTTTGCCACTCAACATAACATCACTCTCTATCAGATGGATGTTAAGAGTGCCTTCTTAAATGGTTATATAGATGAAGAAGTTTATGTCCATCAACCTCCTGTTTTTGAAGACTCTATGTCTCCTAATCATGTTTTTAAACTAAAGAAATCATTGTATGGTTTGAAACAGGCTCCCAGAGCTTGGTATGAACGCTTAAGTTCTTTTCTTCTGGAAAATGGTTTCACTAGAGGAAAAGTGGACACTACTCTCTTTTGTAAAACCTTTGAAAAGGATATTTTAATCTGTCAAATATATGTAGATGATATTATTTTTGGAACATCTAATGCTACACTTGGAAAGGAGTTTGCTAAGTCTATGCAGGCTGAGTTTGAAATGAGCATGATGGGAGAACTCAAGTATTTCCTCGGAATACAAATAAATCAAACATCAGAAGGAACATATGTTCACCAAACCAAGTATGTGAAGGAACTTCTGAAGAAGTTTAATCTTCTGGACTGCAAAGAAGCCAAAACTCCTATGCATCCAACATGCATCCTAGGTAAGGATGAGGTAAGTAAGAAGGTAGATCAGAAGTTATACAGAGGTATGATTGGATCTCTTCTATATTTGACTGCTTCTAGACCTGACATTCTGTTCAGTGTCTGTTTGTGTGCTAGATTCCAATCAGATCCTAGAGAATCTCATTTAACTGCTGTTAAGAGAATTCTAAGGTATCTGAAAGGTACTACTAATGTTGGCTTAGTTTACAGAAAATCTAAAGAATACAACTTAGTAGGTTTCTGCGATGCTGATTATGCTGGAGACAGAATTGAAAGAAAAAGTACTTCAGGAAGTTGCCAATTTCTTGGAAGTCATTTGATCTCCTGGTACAGCAAGAAGCAAGCAACTATTGCTCTATCAACGACAGAAGCAGAATATGTCGCTGCTGCTGGCTGTAGTACACAGATGCTCTGGATGAAGAGTCAGTTGGAAGATTATCAGATATATGAGAGTAACATTCCTATATTCTGTGATAATACTTCTGCTATATGTTTATCTAAGAATCCTATTCTTCATTCAAAAGCTAAACATATTGAGATTAAACATCATTTCATAAGGGACTATGTTCAGAAGGGTGTCATATCTTTAAACTTTGTTGATACAGACCATCAATGGGCTGATATCTTTACAAAACCCCTGGCTGAAGATAGGTTTAAGTTCATTCTGAAGAACATCAGTATGGATTTATGCCCAGAATGAGAAGATGAGAAGTTCTTATATATGAGTAACTTCTGAAATGAACATGGATTATTTTTTATATATCAGAAGTTCTGATTAAAATCTTTTAGAAATTATGATTCGGTTATTACTAACGTTTCATTGTCTAAGTTGATTCAGAACCTCTTTTAAAGCAAAACAGTTGTTACGTTTTTATCTCGGGATGGTAAACCTGTCGTTACTATTCATGGATAAACGTGCGTGCAGTTGAAGGGACACCGACCATAGGTAACTGTGCTAGTCACCTCATTTGTCTTTATTATCTCTCCTCACGTCACGTAACATTAAATGCTT
Organism: Vicia villosa; assembly: GCF_029867415.1. Classification (NCBI taxonomy): domain Eukaryota; kingdom Viridiplantae; phylum Streptophyta; class Magnoliopsida; order Fabales; family Fabaceae; genus Vicia; species Vicia villosa. The sequence continues at coordinate 124,783,996 of NC_081180.1, read as the reverse complement.
TTCATCATTCGCTTCATTTTATTTCTTTTTAAATACTCTTCAAAATGGTTTTTGGTTTCCTATCTCTTTGTTTTCCTCTTAAATATTCTTTTTGATGTTATGACAAAAAGGGGGAGAAGATAAATGATAAATGATTTGATTAAATCTATCAGTTGCTGGGTAAAGGCTCCCACACATTCACTAACAAGAACTGCAAGTTCTATATGGTTTAAGTGTTTTGCAGGTACAGAGAAGTGAAGTGAATCTTCAGAAGCAAACACTAGTAGCAAAACCATAAGAAGCGTTATTCTGTAAAAGGAATAAGCTCTTGGAAACTGAAGCAAGCTGAGTGCTGTCAAGCTTCAGAGATCAGAAGCAAGAAAGAAGAATGAATCAGAAGCACTGATAATAGAATTTGAATATCATTGTCTATCCTGTTCTGACAAAATTCTATTTGCTCTGATACATATAATGTTATGGCTCTGATACATTATTTGCTCTAATACATTATTTCAGCCTATATGGCTCTGATTCATATAATGTGTTCAAACATACATTTTATGTTCTAACTCGTTCATGCTGACTTTTGTCGTTTAGTTTTTGTTCTGTAACATTTCAGGATGTAGAGATGCTCTGATGATGCTCTGGTACATTCAACAATGTTCTGATACAAATCTAGCATGAAGTGATGATTGGTAGACATTCAAAGTTCTGAAGCTATCCGAGGGAAGCAGAAATCAGAAGATGTGAATGTTCTAAAAGATCCAGAAAATTCAAGTTCTGAAGCTGTCCTGAATGGAAGCAGAAGTCAGAAGCTGTGAGTGTTCTAAGGATCTAAAGAAATTCAAGTTCTGAAGCTGTCCTGAATGGAAGCAGAAGTCAGAAGCTGTGAATGTTCTGAAGATCAAAGAAATTCAAGTTCTGAAGCTGTCCACGATGGAAGCAGGAATCAGAAGCTGTGAGTGTTCTAAGGATCTAAAGAAATTCAAGTTCTGAAGCTGTCCAATGGAAGCAGAAGTCAGAAGCTATGAATTCTCTGAAGGCAGAAGCTTATATGATCGTCTCTACCGAAATAATCAGGGAAGTCTTTTATCAAAGTTCTTCGAGTATTTATTTCAGGGGGAGATTGTTAATCTCAGGGGGAGACATATTCATATGCTTATGCTATAGCTGTGTAATTTGTCTTTTGCCGTCTACTCTTTCTGATCGCAAATTCATATCATTTATATATGTTTTTGTCATCATCAAAAAGGGGGAGATTGTTAGAACAAGATTTGTTCTTATCAATTATCTTAGTTTTGATGATAACAATAATATGAATTTTGCTTAAGATAATATGGTACTCTAATCCAATGCAATTTCCCTTTTAGGAAATATATATAAAGAGTACGCATAATTCAGCGCTCAGAAGTTGTGTCTCAAATGGTTCAGCATGCAACATCAGAACATGGTCTGGCAAGACATCAGAAGATGGTCGAAGCAGAATCAGAACATGGGTCTATGGAAGCATCAGAAGAACATGAGATCAGAAGCACTGAAGATCAGAAGATGGTATCACGCTCAGAAGCACTTCAAGGTCAGAAGATCAGAAGATGCTATGCACCAAGCTGTTTGACTCTGATGATATTCAAACGTCGTATTCACAAACATCAGATCAGAAGGAAGTACAGGTGGCAAGCTACGCTGACTGACAAAAGGAACGTTAAAAGCTACTAAAGGCTACGTCAGTAGACACAGCGTGAACAAGGCTCGAGGTAGTTGACAAAAGCGTATAACATTAAATGCAATGCTGTACGGAACACGCAAAGCATTAAATGCATTCAACGGTCATCTTCTCAACGCCTATAAATATGAAGTTCTGATGAGAAGCAAGGTCACCAATTTCTACATCTATTCTGTGAATATCAAACTTGCTGAAACGCTGTTCAATCAAAGCTCAGAATCTTCATCAACTCACTACATTGCTGTTGTAATATATTAGTGAGATTAAGCTTAAACGTTAAGAGAAATATCACAGTTGTGATTATCGCTTTTAAGAAGCATTTGTAAACTCTTGAATAGATTACATTAAGTTGTAAGGAACTAGAGTGATCGTGTGATCAGTATACTCTAGGAAGTCTTAGCAGTTGGCTGAGCAGTTTGTAACTAGAGTGATCGTGTTGATCAGAATACTCTAGGGAAGTCTTAGGAGTGAACTAAGCCTAGAGTGATCGTGTTGATCAGTAGACTCTAGAAAAGTCTTAGAGGGTATCTAAGCAGTTGTTCCTGGAGTGATCAGTGTGTGATCAGAAGACTCTGGAAGACTTAGTTGCGGACTAAGTGGAAAACCATTGTAATCCGTGCGATTAGTGGATTAAATCCTCAGGTTGAGGTAAATCATCTCTGCGGGGGTGGACTGGAGTAGCTTCGTTAACAGCGAACCAGGATAAAAATAATTGTGCAATTTATTTTTATCGTCCAAGATTTAAAGTCACACTTATTCAATCCCCCCCTTTCTAAGTGTTTTTCTATCCTTCATCTATTTCTTTTGTGAATAAATATTTTATGAAATTAATTTCCCCTTCATTACATAGCAAACTGGAAGAGGTTTGTGTTCTGATTTGAAAAAGTTGTAGGCGGAGAGATGAAACGGAGACGACGAGCGGAGATGACGACAGCGGGAGAAACTACCGTCGGTGCGACGGGGACGATGGGGTTTTGTTGAAATTTTATTACGGTTTGTGTTGAGAAGAGTGACATACAAATCCAACATTAGTACACAACTACTTTTTGTGAGTATGGTATCAATCTTGTCGAATCATGAATCAGTTTAATCAATTTTGTTATGTTATCACATGAATGATTTTGTCTGATTTGGGAAGAAAGGGTTATGAAAATTCTGGGCAAATCTATCTTGATGAAATACGCAGTTTTATTTCACTCATTGTGTAAGACATATAATCAAGTGTGAAGTGATGTAGTGGTTTGATATGTTGTCAAGCAATTAAGTGTGTCTGTGTTCAAATCTTGGCTGCAACAATATTTTTTAGAAATTTTCTGGGTATTTAATGACCTCACATGCCACGCGTATGACCAAGTGCCACATCAGATGCCATCATGCAAAAGTTAACGTCGTGTGAGAAAATTGGACGGAAAGGACTAACGTGATCCTTTTTGAACAATTAAATGACCACTTTGACACTTTTAAAGATAAGGGACTAGAATGGACCTTGGGGTATAGTTAAGGGACCAAAAGGGTATTTTGCCTAAAATGATGATATATTAAAAGGAGAGAAAAAAATTATAGAGGATAAACAAGTTAATCCGCTTAGATTAATTTAGTCTGACATGTATTAGTTTGTCTAAAATGGGTCGGCTAAACATGCATAATTAAACGTATATATTTGAAATTTGGTTCATCTTATTTTACCGCGGATTAAGAGATTAACACAGTAAATTAGCGATAAAAAGATAAAATTATTTACAATTCATCAAGATTGAATGAAGTGCATGCGAGCTACCATATAGATGAGTCCAGACAATCTAAAGGCAAGATACATATAACAGCTCTTTACATCGCATGCCTAGCAAATAACGGGTTATTATAACATCCCTACTATATAAAGGACACACGCGAAGAATACAAATTCACAATTTCAAATTTAAATTGCTTTCACTCTTCTTTTTCACATACTGACTTGAGCGTTGGAATGCTAACCTTACAGTTCATTCACTCCTCCACCGCATTGAAAACTCTAATCCACTGTCATTTATCACAACAACCAATTCTCCAACAATTTTTGTTTCCATAATGAAACACATTGCATTCATTCATTGTATCATCATGAAAGTTATCCTTAGCTTATATAGTAGTGTAGGTTAGTTACAACTTCCATACTAACTTTCGTAACATCCTAACAACCTTTCTCTAGTTAGTATAACTAACTCTTACTTGAGATTGCTCTAATATACTTTAACACAAGAGTATAAAAGAATAAAAACAAAATTAGTACAAATTTAAAATACTTTTGATGAATGCATTTTATAATAAAAAACTTGAATCTTTTATATATTCTTAGATTTTCTCTTTTTTTTTTATAAAACTAAACAATATGAGACATAATCAATATGCATACTCTGCATCACTTCGACTACTACAATTTATCAATATGTATACTATGTGTCATTGTTCGCTTTGGACTTGAAAATTCTCACAACTTTGTCTTTTAAAAAATGCATCTTATTGAGTTGAAGATTATGAGTCTTGTATAAAAATTGTTAAGGTGAATTAATGGAGAATTAGGTTAATTTGGAGAAGATGAAGTTAAGAAAATGAGAGAGGGAGAGAGAGAGAGAGAGAGAGAGAGAGAGAGAGAGAGAGAGAGAGAGAGATAGATTAACAATAGGGAGCATTGAACCCCTTATATACAACAAGTTAGAAATGATTAGGGAGGTTGAAACACAGTTAAAAATAAAATAGAAAACTGAAAGTTACAGTGGTAACCGGTTGCCGGATATAGGGTAACCGCTTACACCATATCCGAATTCTCCTTTGTCGTCTCTGTCGAATAGGGTAATCAGTTACCCCATATTCAATAACCGGTTACGGCAACTGAAATGACAAAACAGTTTTTTCAACATAAGCTACTCTTAATCTCGATTTTTTCAAGCAATATAATACTATTTTGCCCACTTTAAAACAATTAGAATTTTTATTTCTTTCTTAATTGAGTTCTAATTATATATGTATAGATTTATTTTATGTATGGCTAGAACTTTTTGATCTTTTTATAATACATAAAAAGTTTTAACCATACACGTACAAAAAGTTCTAATCATACATACATATTTTTTCCCTCACACAGTATATTTATTTCTGCAATACAAAATGTTTTAAAAAAATTTAAGGCATATGCTTTGTAATAAATATCATTTTTTCACTTTTTTTTTTCAATTGATCTGCATCATGCAAATTGCTAGTACTAATATTGAGATTAATATTCTTTATTCTTTTTAAGTACCAGTGCTATATGTTAGCAACTGTTTCTAAAATTAAACCTCATATAAATTGTATAGTGAAAACGTTTTAAATATTTTTTATAAAAAATAAAATTAGATTTTAAGTTCATAACAAAAAAGTGTAGGACCCTAATAACTGAAATTTCATGTTTTTAATTGGTGTAAATTAACAACTTTTAAAAAAAATATTGACTTAAATGCAACTTTGATCCTCCTATTTAGTATTTTTTTTATTTTGGTCCCCCCCCCCCCCCCCCCCCCACTTTAAAAACCATTATATTAGTCCCTTTTTTAAGTTTTCATGTGATTTTTGGCCCCCCCTTTCAATTTGGTGTCTATTTTCAGTGACATGGCACATTTTTTGTTGAGCTGCATGTAACATTTATTCCACGTCATTTTTTCCATTAAATTTTAAAATAATATTTATGTAACTATATCTTACCAATTAAAAATTATATTAATGGATTAAAGTTAATAAAATAATTATAATTATCATATCCTTCCTTCACCAAAGAGGAACATAAGATTAGGTTTTCTGAGAAACCCACGATGAACCCTAAGTAAGTACTCAAGGCATCTACAATCAATCACCAAAAAGAAGAGTTGTATTTCTGGATTTCATTTTCGGATTCGATCGGTATGGCAGACCTAACATACGTTTCCAAGTAAGTATTTTTGTCGCTCTTCTGTCGCGTTTTCTGATTCGTTGATGAATCATTTGCAGTTATAATTTTTGTTATTTGTTTGTGCATTTTCTGAATCAATTGCTGTTATTTGTTTGTGCGTTTTCTGAATTGATTCTTCTGCTATTTGTTTGTGTGTTTTTTGAATCCATTTTTGAATATGTCATATTCTATTGCAGGCCACCCGATACCCAACATGTCAGACTTAGGTTACATCATCGGGGCCGTTTTGTTGATAATCCAATGAAGTTATATGTTGGTGAGCTTGTTACTGAATTGGACTGGGACTGGGACGTGGATTTTCTGTCATATATACACATTGAAGAACTGGTCAAAGCTGAAGGATATTGCAACATAAAGTGCTTATGGCATTGGAACACTAACTATTCATTTTCATGTGGACTCCGGCCTCTAAATAGCGACAACGACGTGTTAAGGTTAGTGGAAGGTGTTAAAGGATTTAAACTCATTGACATCTATGTTGAACACAAAGTTGAAGAAATTTCTATTGATGATGTTATTTTTGAGGATGAAAATGTGGAAAATGTGGAGGTTAATGGTGATGGCGTAAATGTTGAGGAGAATGTGGAGATTAACGGCGAGGGAGCAAATGTAGAGGAAAATGTTGAGGTTAGTTATGAGGGAGAAAATGTAGAGGAAAATGCTGAAAATGTTGAGAATGTAAGTGAAAATGCTGAGAATGTTGAGGTTACTAATGAAGAAGTAATTGAAGAAGAGAATGTAGAGGGTACTAATGTTGAGGAAAATGTGGAGGTCAATGAAGAAGATAGTGAAACAGATCTAGACTATAACATTAGTAGTGATGATGATGAGGAGGAAGATGATGAAGCTAGCTTAGATGAGTTGGAAGTAGATCCTGCTGTTGTTGTTGATTGGCAGACAATTCTCCCTACAATTCCAACAAAAGAAACCTTAAATGCATGATATTTCTGATGACGAAAGTGATTCGGATGTGCTACATACTCCACCGAATAGTGATGAAGAAGTTCATATGGAAAAGTTTCCAACTTTTAAAGAAACAACAAAGCTGGAAGTATGGATGATGTTCAAGGATAAAGTGCAAATCAAAGATGCCGTAAAGGAGTTTTCTATGGAGAAGAATAAGAATCTTGAAATCAAGAAAAATGACAAGAAGAGAGTGGTTGTGAAATGCATTGAAGGTTGTCCATTTCATATTAGGTTTAGCATGAGGTCTACCAACCAATTTTGGCAACTAGTTAGTTTCACCAATCAACATACTTGGAAGGACATAATGGATGTTCCTGCCGCATGTTGGAGTAGATCGCATTTCAAGACAAACACGCAGTACGACTTACAAGTCAACAATATGTGTGAAGCTTTTAATCGAGCGATATTGGAATATAGAGACAAGCCAATCATTTCACTACTTCAGGGAATCAAACATTACATAACTGTTAGAATTTCAACTCAAAAGGAGAGATTAGGTAGGTACAAAGGTGTAACAAGTCCTAACATTCAAAAAATCTTGGAAAAAACAAAGAGGGACTCAAAAGGCTGGCTTGCAACATGGCATTCCGATGATGATATGGCTATATTTGGGGTTTCAAACGGTGTTGAGACGTACTCTGTTAACTTGTTGCAAAAGAAGAGTGGTTGTAGGAGGTGGGATTTAACCAGAATCCCGTGTTGCCATGCTGTTGCTAGAATATGGTATACCAAGAAGGAGCCCGAAGATTTTGTCTCATCCTACTATCGGTAACGTCTTCTCATAGTATTTTACTTTGTTATAACATGTTAAGTTACTAATGCATGTTTTTTTTGTAAACAGGAAGTCTACTGTGTTGGCTACTTACAATCATATCGTTATGCCAACCAATGGCCCACAACTATGGCCTGTCACTATTGCTAACCCAATCAACCCACCAGTCATGCGGAGGTCAATTGGTCGTCCAAAGAAGAATCGCAACAAGGCAAACGATGAACCGAGCAACAAAAGTACACTACCTAAAAGTCTTTAAACTGTCAAGTGCAAGAAATGCGGTAACTTTGGCTATAACAAGCGAACATGTAAAGGGAAGAGAGAAGCAGAGAGAGCAATTCCCAAAGGTGGTAATAAAAAGGCGAAAAAAAAGGTTGGACAAACGGTAATTTAAGGAGGATCACAAGCACCGCCATCAACCCAAGAACAGTTACTCTATAGTGTTATCTCTTTTGTAATGATCCAACTTTTTGTAATGACCCAACTTTTTTGTAATGACCTGTTATATGGCCAAGTTATGGTCTCTTTTGTAATGACCCCACTCCAAGTTATGGTGTTGTTATTAGGTTGTTATATGGCAAATTTATGGTGTTGTTATTAGGTTGTTGTATGGCCAAGTTATGGGGCTGTTATTAGGCTGTTATATGGCCAAGTTTGGCTGTTATAGGATGTTATTAGGTACATGTATTGAAAATTAGGGCAAGTAATTACAAGTTACATGTTAACTATGTTGTTATTACAAATTTCTGTTATGGTTATTACTGTTGTGTATGTGGTTATTACAAGTTACATGTTACAAGTTGTTAATTACTGGTTTGGTTATTACATGTTTCAACTTGTTTCTGGTGATGTTACACAATAATTTACGGGACAATTCATGGTGTTGTTACATAACACAGAAATTGCATACACAGAAGACAAATTACATTTACGGTTTATGCCTAATTACACAACAGTTACAAACACATCAAAATAACCTAGAATAAGAAATTGCAAACTTCATTTGAAACTAGAGATTAAATTAAACAGAAGACAAATTAAATAGAAGACATTAAAGTACACAACACTTGCAAACGCAACTTCATTTGTGTCCATGTGTTGCCACCAGTGCAAACCCAAGTAACAATACAAACATCATACATAAACCAACAACATAAGACATTAACTTAATCTTCATCTTAAGCAACTATTCACTATTCTTGGTGTCCCTAAGTAAATCTGCAATCTCGTCATTTTTATCCTTCAAAGTTCTAATCAGATATTTAGGTATGTTGCTCATATCTTCATCAATCCATTGAAAGTAATTACAACCTTTTTTCTTCATCACCTTAAAGTTACCACAACCATAAAATCTTCTTCTTGGATTTTCGTTAGTCCATGACATCATCAATGGAGACTCAAGGCCACACCAACATCTACTACCTCTTCTTTTTACACTGGACTGATTTGTTGAAGCTAATGAAAAATTTGTTTCAGACATTGTTTGGAGGAAGAAGAGGACAATGATTGTAAGTGTTACGGTGTTGGGTGTAAGGGAAAACAGCAGATTAATAATGGTGAGAGGCGCTTGATGGCTTGAGAGAAGAAGAAGAGCGATTGAAAAATATGGAGGAGGAGGCGCTGGAATAGGATACAATTAGGGTTAGTTTTATATCAATATTAATAAAATATAATTTGCATAAAAAATATATTGTTGATTATGAAATTAAAGAAAATGAATTATATTATTATTTGAATGACATGGTAATGACACGTCATACAAAATAATGTCATGTCAGACATAATCATACCCAGATTTGATGGGGAGCCAAAATTCACATGAAAACTTAAAAAATGGACTAATATAGTGGTTTTTAAAGTGGGGGGACCAAAATCAAGAAAAGTGTTAAATAGAGGGACCAAAGTTGCAATTAAGCCAAAAATATTTTTAATATTTATTAAAAAATTTTTTTTTTCTATAACAACTTATTTCCCACCATGAAATTGCATGCATTGGACACGAATGTTTTATTCCCAACTAATATGAAAAAAATTCATCATGCAAGATTGTTGGTTCCAAACAAAAGTTGTATAAATCAACAATATGCCCCTAGTCCCCACATCCAAGAATCTATCTTGATAGCAAGAACTGATTGACTGTGTTTTGTTATGTCTCTTTTGTGTGTCCCATTTTTATGTGGAGCATAGTTTGGTGTATTTGTTATCATAGAAAGCCAATGAAAGAGAATGAGAATCAGATACTTTCAACAATAAAGCAATCGCAAAAAAAAGCACTAATAAGGATCCACAATAGAATACATAAACTTAACAAACAAATTCTGAAATTAATTAATATTAAAAATAAAATTATGCCACCTCATAGCTTACGCAAAAAAAAACTAGTAGAATTTTATAGCATATTAAGTTGACGGTCATTTTGAGCAACTTGTTATTAATTATAAATAAAATAGTTTTCGTTCTCCCCTCAAAAATTGACCGGAATGAAGTTCTTGAGTCTTGACCTTTTCTCAAACAAATTTTCTGTTTCTAGAATTGTATGGATAATAAATAACATAAGACTAGTGGTACTAACTATTATTGTGACGATGATATCATGGCATGGCTGCTTTTAATTAAGAATGTTTACTTTTATTTTTAGAAGTTTTTGGAATTATTTGGGTTTCAACTTTCAACCTAACTAGCCATGGCCACCAACCTGAAATGAATAAACATTCAACAATTAGTTGTTATAGGTCAAAGAAAGACTTTAATTACTCGGTAGATATTGGTAGCGAGACCAGGGGCGGTTCTAGAGCCCAGCTAGCCCGGACACGCGTCCGGACTCAATCCCGGACTCAACCCCTATTTTCTTTGTACTCCTCTAACTTAATAGTCGATTTTTAGACAAGACTATAGACAAAATTAATAAAAAAATAGGGTGTAAAAATTAAAACAGATGAATAATTAGTGGGGTAAATCTTTTGCCCAGACTGTCTAAAATTCCTAGCTCCGCCACTGAGCGAGACATATTGGTAAAATTTTAACTATTAGATTATTAGGAAAAAAAAACTTAAAATATTGGTATATTATTAAGGTTTATATTTGTTCTTAATGCTCGATTTTTCTTTTGTTAACTTGAACAGTTTGTTATCCAAAATGAAGCGAGGGACGTTAAGGAATCTTTTAAATTCAAAAGTTTCCAACTACTTTCTGCTCAAATTCAATTAGGTGTAAGATGGTTTAGTTTTAAATTTTGTTTGGGCTGCTTTTTTTTCTTTGTACATGCCTAATTAATTTATTAGTGATTTGATGTGTATTTGTACAGCACGTAGCTTCATTAAATTATGGATTTTGGTCATTTAATGGCAATTTTGCCTTGTATATCTTTCATTAGCCACCAACCCCTAGTATGGGAAATAATCGTTTGACACATAAGATGACACATACACCTCTATTGTACTAATAGAGTGTGCGTTTTTATGTTTATCTTGAATTCCTATGCCATTTTGATTTGGTTTTTAGAGGTCATTTTTTGTAGCTTTTGATTAAATGAAAAAACTAAACCTACATTAAGTTTGGACTTTTTTCATATATTGTATTTGTAGCTTTTGATTAAATAAATAAAAAAACTAAATAAACATTAAGTTTGGATTTTTTTTTCAATTCTTCTTATAACTTTTTTATTAGTTTGTCCACACAAATGTAGTTATTCTATTTTTGTTAAAAAAAATATATTATTACACTCAAATAATACAGTACATCGTATTCACCGCTTATTAATAAGGTGAACAATATTCTATTAAAAAAATTTTTTTTTTATGAAATAATATATAAAATAATTTATCTTTTTAAATTAAAGAGAACCGATATAAAAATTGTGTGATTAATCAATTTCTTCACTTTATTAACTAATATTTTATATTTTATTAACCAATTTTATTTTACTATTAAAAATTATTTTTAATATTTAGGCATTTATTAACCAACTTGATTAATTAACATTTTATATTTTATTAACCAATTTTGTTTTACTACTAAGGCTCTGTTTAACAAGCCATATTTTGAGTTTATGGCTTATAGCTTATAGCTTATAAGCTCGTATGACAATAAAAGACCTGTTTCATAACAGTCTTTTCATCACGAGCTTATAGCTTATTTTACTAGCTTATAACTTATTTTTTAGACGCTATTTTAAATAGCGTTTTAGCTTATAGCTTATAACTTATCATTTTTTCTTCCATTAATACCCTTATAAATTTTAATTATTTTAAATGTGAATTTAATTATTAATTAATAAATGTCTTTTTAAGTCATTTTACATTTATCAGCTAGTTAAACCGTTAATGTTATCAAACACTTTAATTAGCTTATCAGTTATCAGTCATAAGCCATCAGCTATAAGCTATCACCCATCAGCCATAAGCTATCAGTCATCAACCATAAGCTACCAGCCATTAGCTATAAGTTAACTTATCACCCAACCGCTAATTTGATCAAACAAAGCCTAACTTATTTTTAATATCTGAGTGCTTATTAACCAACTTCATCACTACATTAACCAATATTTTACACTTCATTAACCAACTTTGTTTTACTACTAAAAAACTTATTTTTAATATCTGGATGTTTATTAACCAAACTAAAAACTATATTAACCAACTTTTTACACTCAATTAACCAATTTTGTGTTATCACTATTCACATTACTATTCATCTTACTATTCACTATTCATAATTTCATAGCACTGTTCATGGTATTTGAGAACAGTAAATTAGGTGTAACATGTGTGCAACATCGGACCCTTGTCAGCATGCCAATGTTGTTAATGTCTTGAGCGTATTTTCTGGATGTGTGCAACGAGATTTGTTGTTAACTTTTAGCAATGTGTTATTTATATTTGTTTATAAGATTGAATGAGATCAAATTTATTTAATTTAAAATTTAAAATTTGAATCAAAACAAATCAAATCTTTTTTTAGGCTTTTGGAAAACTAAATCAAAACAGAATCCTCTACAAATTTGAATGTAATCAAATCTTATGCCCATTAGAGAAAAGCACAAAAGTTGCATTTCTATTTTAGGAGACTCAAACCTAACGTTTGAGGGCGTGAAAGTATTTAAGAATTTTTGTATTAGGGTTTCTTTTTGAGTCTTTTGTTTATGTTATTATTTATGCATCACTCTAGTGCATGCATTCATAACTAAAGACATAGAGTTTGGTTTGTTAGTTGAGTTGTAATTTAACATTCATGAAACTAATTAGTATATTGATAACTAGGGTTAGTGACTGAGAGAAAGTGGGAAGGGTCTCATATATAAAGGGGAGTCCTTAATGGAAATACACAGGTAGAATTAAGAAGGTGGAAATTGAACAAAGAGCTTGTTCATCTAAAACACTTTGTATCAATTCTATTGAGAGTGAATTTTCTTTCTTGGGTTGGAAGCCCCCCAGGCATAGGTGAGATTGCACCAAATTGGGTTACCAACTCTCTTGTATTCTTTATTGATTTGTTTTAAATCATAGTTGTTGTCAAATTCTGTCAATCTGTCATCATCAAGTTGTGAACAATTGTCCCAGACATTGTGTCCAACATCTATCCCATTAAGAATAAATTTCAATTGACATCAAAGCATGCACCCTGTTCTATTTGGGTGAGCTCTAAGGAAGATAAATTTTGTTCAGATGGACAACATTAAATATGGAGGATCATTCAATAGACCATTTGTCTTGGATGACACCAACTATTTATTGGAAAGCTAAAATGGTTGTTTTCTTTAAATCCATGGTCAACAAAGCATGGAAGGCTATTATAAAAGGTTGGAAACATCATGTGATCACCTTGAAGATGGAAAATCAATCTTAAAGCCTGAACCTAATTGGACAAATGTTGAAGATGATGAAGCCCTTGGATACTCTAAGGCCATGAATGCTATTTTCAATAGTATGGGCAAGAACATGTTTAGGTTGATCATCGCATGTACTAAAGTCAAAAAAGCATAGGATATTCTCAAAACTACAAATGAGGGCACATTTAAAGTTTGTATGTCAAGGCTGTTAGACGCTAGGCTTACGTATCTAGAGGGGGTGAATAGATACTTCAGAATTTATTCGGATTTCCTTAAAAAATTATGGCGAAAGCGTTTACGGATCGACTCGCGTCTATTCCGAACCGCTACGGGAAGGATCAGATATGTATCTAAACCACAAACTGATTGCGATGTAATGATAAAAACGATTATAGAATCAACAGGTTGAAATGCTATAAATCGTTTAAGAGTTTGCTTGAGTAAACTTGTTTTCAATGACTTAGATATATGATGAAAGCAATATGTCAAACACTTGGTGATAATGTTCAAATTGAGTTATGTGTCAATGTGTGGTGACTTGTGATGATTATGCAGAATCTTATCACACAAGTTTAACACTTGACAAGTTAATCAATTTGCAATTATGACCAGAAATAAGCGAAACGTAAACGAAAAGATAAAAGCAATAAGAACACGATATTTGTTCAGGCAGTTCGTCGATCGTCCTCGCTACGACTACATCTCCCCCCAATTCCAAACGGGAATTGGGATGTCTTTCATTATGATTGAAAAGAGTTTATACAAAGAAGATAACAAAGCAATAACGATAAACCGAATATGTTGATTCTTTGTATCTTCTTCCCCTTGATCTTGAGCCAGATCAAGTATCCTCCAAGAGCTTATCGTTGATTCCCTTTCTGCAGTGTTGTGAATTGCTCGAACCTTTGTTCTTCAATCTTCACACTCAGCTGAATCCTTGATGAAGCCTCTTGATAAAAACCCCCAAAATTCACCAATCTTGGAGGACAAAATCCGCAGATTTTATTCACCAAAAACCCCACAAATCTTCACCCACTAGGAACCTTCAATTCCTTTCCATGGACGTTATCGATCTTGATCACAAACCCTCACCACAAGAATTGTTATGTGTAATTGTGCTCGAGTTGAAAAGAATAAAGAAGATGAGAAGCCTTTGTGTATCTTTCAGTTGTTGGTGTTAAAAATGAATAATTAACAGAAAATGATATAAATAGGTGCAACACACCAAACACAGAGGAAACACATCATTTGACAGATTTTGAGGTAATAGGTCGACCTACCTCATTGATTGGGGCGACCTAAATGAAGCAAATTCAACACAGTTCTGTTTGTGTCCAGTTGCGTCGACCTGTTGAAGCTCTGGGTCGACCTAACAGCAGTTGGATTTGGTTCTTGTGACTTTTCTTCAGTTTAGGTCGACCTAGGTACTTGGTTGAGTCGACCTAAATGGGACAGAGGTGAATCTTCTTTATTTGCTTCAGTTTGAGTCGACCTAAGGGATGAGTGAGTCGACCTATATGAGACCACTTCCTTATGCTGAGTGAATGAAGCCTTATAGGTCGACCTGGGCTTGTGGTGGGTCGACCTAAAATGTCTTAGATAGCCAAAATCTTATTTTTCCTTATGTCATTCACTTGTGGCTTGATATTTGTTCACTTATGATGTTTGCCATGAATCGAAAACTTCTTGATGAGTGTAGGCTTGTACTTACAAAGGCTAGGATTATGAGGTTTTCTAAGGTTGAAATTCGAGTAGAGTTAATGGTAGTGGGGCAAGACATAAAGGGAAAGCGGATTACACATCGCAATGGGAACAATGTCGTGTCTAAGATCATTAATTTGTGGGAACTGAATTGACAGGTGGAAATCACATATGTGCACAGAAAAGCAAATCAGTTGACTGACGCTTTAGCCAAGTACGGTTTCTCCTTAAAGGAGAAATATAGATTATTCATTGAGTGTCCTGAGGATTCCGAGCATGTTCTCAGAGCAGATGAGAATCGTGTTAGTACTTCTAGAATTATTTACTTGTAATTTGTTCTTTCCGGATTTTTAGCCTTCTATTCAATCAAAAAAAGAATAACAATTGTACGATAAAAAAAAAAAAGGAAAAATTAACCATTGAAAAGTGAAAGTTATATCATTTTCCGTTTATTAAAGATAATATTAGCTTTTTATTCCAAAACAAAAATGTGTAGGAAAACAAAAAAGTGTAGGATGTTAACTAACATTTCAACCGTTTTTTTAATATTTTGACACTTATTAAAATAATTTATTTTTAATAATATAACATTTTTTCTTATTGCCCTTGTCTCCCACCATGAATTTGCATGCATTAGACACGAATGTTTTATTCCTCAATGAATATGCAAAATTGTTGGTTCTAAACAAAAGTTGTATAAATCAACAATATGCCTACAGTCTCCACCATTAATTTAGTCGGATAACGAGAATTTATAGTGACTTTATTTTGTTATGTGTCTTTTGGGTGTTCCATTTTTATGTGGAGCATAGTTTGGTGTATTAGATTATCATAGAATATGAATGAAAGGGAATGAGAATCAGGTGCTTTCAGCAATAAAACTATTGCAAAGATAAGAGTCCAAGACAGAATAGTAAAATTTAACAAGAAAGAAATTTAATCAAATTTTGGCCACCTCATAGCTTACGAAAAAAACTAATAAAATTTTGCACCACATTATGCTATTATGCTTGATGGTCATTTTGAGTAAAAAATTGACCGGAAAGAAGTTCTCAAGTCTTGACAATTTCTCAAATAATTTATTCACTTTTAAAAATTGTTTGGATGATAAATAATAAAAATGAATCAATCGTTGGTTATTCAAGTGGTGAGTGACGGTAAATTTGATAAAGGAAATCACGGTTTTGAAAAATAAGTAGTTCGTTTGGTCATGATGACACCATGACATGGCTGCTTTTAATTAAGAATGTTTACTATTTTGTAGAAGATTTTGGAATTATTTAGGTTTCAACCCAAATAGCTATGGCCACCTACCTGAAATGAATAAACATTCAACAATTAGTTGTTACGAGTCACAACTAAGTGAGACGCTTCAAGACAAAATGGTTTTTAATTGCTTGGTTGATAATGGAAGTGAGACATATTCTGACAGAAACAAATATTAATATATATTTTACTAATACTGAATATATGTAAAATTAATTGGTCTGCATGTTTGGCTGTGGACATATACCAAACAAGTTGAAAATCGGTATATTTTTAAGGACTCTGCTTGTTCTTGATGCTTGATTTAGAACAATTTGCTATCCAAAATGAAATGAGAGAGACGTTAAGGAGTCCTTTTAATTCAAAAGTTTCCAACAACTTTCCTCTCTTTTCATTAGTATTCTTAAAGAACACAACACAAACTACAAATCCAATTAGGTGTAAGAAGTAAGATGGTTTGGTTTTAAATTTTGCTTGGGTTGCTTTTTTCTTTCTACATGCCTAATTAATTCATTAGTGATTTGATGTGTATTTGTACATAACATAGAGTTGCATTAAATTATTGTTTTCTTCCGTTTAACCATCCACCTATTGCAAATTTGCACTCCCTTTCGTTTGAATGTCTTTAGTTTGCCTCCAACCCATTAGTATGGGAAATAATCTTTTGACAATACATACACTGCCGTACTAATAGAGTGTTTGGATGTCCATTTTTTAATGCTTATCTCGAGTCTTAGGTCATTTTGATTTTGACGTGGTTTTATAGAAGCTACAGTAGCTTTTGAGTTTTGTTAATAACTAAGTTACTTATTTCTTTGTATATATATATATATATATATATATATATATATATATATATATATATATATATATATATATATATATATATATATATATATATATATATATATATATATATATATATATATATATATATATATATATATGAGGAGGGATCAAATTACATCCGAAGAGTTACACCACGAGTTACACTCGTTCAATAACTACATCTCGAAATAATATTTTTTAAATTCAACCGTTGGATTGAAACATAATATCATATAGATCATACCTATAAAGTTTGAGCTTAATCTATAATGATTTACTATATCATCAAGATATCCAAAGATTAACGTCAAAATGAGCTTTCATATAACGTTAATTTTGATGTTATTCAATGACATAGTAAATCATTATAGATTAAGCTCAAACTTTATAGGAATGATCTATATGATATTATGTTTCAATCCAACGGTTGAATTTAAAAAATATTATTTCGAGATGTAGTTATTGAACGAGTGTAACTCGTGGTGTAACTCTTCGGGTGTAATTTGATCACTCCTCTATATATATATATATATATATATATATATATATATATATATATATATATATATATAGGGAGTGTATCCAGTGAGAACTGATATTAATGTGAGAAATGAGAACTATCTATATCGGTCGTTTGATTTAATTAACGGGTATGATTTAAAAATTTCATATAAATAACACTTTACTTGATTTTTTTCTAGTATGATTAATATTTTAAAGAAAATCATTTAAAGATATTCTTACCAAAAATATTTTTATTTGATTAAATTGTTATAAAAATATTGTGAAATATATTTATTATAATCAAAATGTATTTAGTATTTTTATTTTAAATTAAAATTCTCTAAGCTATATATAAATTTTCAAGACTAAAAAATAATATAAACTTTAAAATAATAAGAAGTATAAATTTTTTTAATAATTTTATTTGTATTTAAATTATATTCAATTAAAATTATATCATCTAATGTTTTTAAAAAAATATTAGTTCTTACAAAATTAATATAATTTATAAAAAATTTTAACGTTTAATTCTTACATTTAACATATTTATAACAATATAACAAGTTTTTCTTTTTAAAACAAAACATGTGCCAAATATTTTAAAAACAATTTAATCATTACAATGGAAAGTAATAAGTAAAAATTTAACAATAATTATATAGAACAATGGAAATTAAATTGAGCCCTTTAGAACAATTTATTTACCTAAATAAATTATGAAAAAATATAACTCTATAAACTATGAGATACAATGTTAGATAAGTTTTGTTTAAATTTAATTACAATCGGTTTCAAAAATTACACTTTTAAATCATATACTTTAATTAAATTGTGATTAAAATATTTGGTAGCATATTTTGTTTTAAAAAGAAAGACTTGTTATATTGTTTTAAAAATGTTAAATGTAAGAATTAAACGTTAAATTTTTTTTTATAAATTATATTAATTATGTAAGAACTAATATTTTTTTTTAAAAACATTAGATGATATAATTTTAATTGAATATAATTTAAATACAAATAAAATGATTAAAAAATTATACTTCTTATTATTTTAAAGTTTATATTTTTTTTTAGTATTTTTTTAGTCTTGAAAAATATACATAGCTGTTGAATTAGTATTGTGGTACTTTTCGTTTATCGTTTCCACAGGGATTATTGCGATATCACTGCCATTCTATAGTTTACTTTGTCGTGAGTTAAAGTTATCATGGGGTTTGGTTTTGATTCTGGTAACATAATTTGTTTAATCTCAAGCAAGAAATGCTAAACTTGGTATGTGGTTTTAAAAGATGGTAAAAGAATGTCAAGATTAGATTTGTTTTTGATGATTTGCTTCTATCGTATTTTCTTGATCAAATACGTGAACTCATGAATGATACATATAATCACAATCCTCTCAATATGTTTCATGTCTAAACCATATTGTGAAATTTGCCATTTTGATCCTTAAATGATCTCTCAACCTAACTATCAAAATGACAACACTCAAAGCTTAATATAGGTAAATATCAACTCACAAAGCTATTTCTAAACTTTACTTGTTGATAGATAAAAAACCTAGGTCAAGACTTGAAAACATTTTCTCAAATAGAATACAAATCTCATAACTAAATAAACACAAGGTTTTTCACCATATATATATCATCACTTGTTCACATACAAAAGATCAAAAGAAATACAAACTAAAAGCAAATCATCTACCTCTAATCTTGACACCAAGAAGGTTTAGCCACCCATTTCCATGGTGACTTGAGTAACAAGCAAACTATCAAGCTTTATGAACATCAAGATGGAAGTCTCCAAGATTGATGGGTAAAAACTTGAATTCTACTAACAATGGAAGTTTTAGGGTTTTCTCACTCCAAAATGGTATATTTTGGTTCAAGAGAGAGAAATTAAAGATGGAATGCTTCTCAAAATATCTAACAAGCACTATATAGCATGGCACATCAGCCCAGATTCGCCCGGCGGAAGAACAGCTTCGCCGGGCGAAACCCACTAAACAGGCCACGTGACCTCAAAAGTACACAAAAGAACCCCAAAATAAATATCTTCTTCCGCCCGGCGAGACAGATGCTCCGCCGGGCGCTCCAGAGCAGAAAGATGGCCAAAAATTGAGCTGCTTCGCCCCTGGCTCGCCTACCCCTCGCCGGGCGGAGCTTCGCTTCCAAGCTATTCGCCGGGCGAAAACAAGAGGAATACTGACACCTTCAGAGTTGCCAAAATCCTCGATTCTTCGACTTTTTTCCCGATTTTTCTGAACATTTGCTATCACCAATAACTGAAACACTAGAAAATAGATCAAAATACCAAATATTTACATATGACAAAAATCACTTATTTACATAAGCTATTCTTCTAAAAACATAGAAAAAGGGGTTAAAAAGTGCCTTAAAAACATACGAATAGAAACAACAAAAGACACTCAACAAAATCTCCCCAACTTGCATCTTTGAATGTCCTCAATCAAAGGAAAATTTTTAAAATTAAACCAAAACGATTCAAAGCACAAAATCAACCGAACAAAACTTGAATGGTTCAAACTCGACAAGTGCACGCCCAAGGCAACTTCATAACTTAGATAGATAGATAGCACTATAACGAATTAAACCCTAAACACAAACTTCAAAATGCAAATCTTTGCCATCACATGCTCATGTATGAATCACCTAAGTTTCTCACAAAACAGGGATTATACACAATATAAACAATGGACAAAACACTCTCGCTAATAACTATATTAACATCCAGAACAATTCATACGTTCATCTCGACATTTCGCAAAAAAAAACATGGAACAAAGATCACAAAGGACTTTTCTCGGTTGTAGCTTGGCTTAGGATAAACAGGAAAGGATAATATATAAGGCCATTGAAACGAAAATTGGTAAGAAACAAGGAAAACAATTCTCAATCTGATAAATTCATTCTTGCTCAATTCACAACTTCTCACAATTCACTTCCTTTTCTTACAATGCATCTTCTCTTTATTATTTTTTTTTTTTCATTTTCATTTTTTTTTTTTCAATATATATATATATATATATATCCATATTTTCTTATAATCATGTATTTAAAAGATGCATTGCCCACCACACTTTCTTTCCCATGGCAACTTCACAAATAGGAACCACTCTCCCCAACTTCACACTTTTCTATCTCAAGAGACGAGAATTGCTTTTCAAAGTAAGATAAAGGTTCAAGGGAAAGTGTTTACACAAGAAAAATATGAGAATGAATCATCATTGACTAAATTTACTTGATCAACAACACAACTACTAAGTGGTAATCTTAATAATTTGTTGGCATGCAATGGATTCATTCACACAAACTTTCGGCTCAAAAAGGTTTACAAATGCGCACACACTAATTCGGTTAAATGAAGCCTTTTTGGAATGGTGGTTTTCCTCAATAATACAAACAATGCCTTGATCCCTTCAAAGTTCCATAATTTCAATTGAACACAAGATTTGGCATGAATCGAACGAGTTAAACAATATTACTAGACATCACAATATTTTGGTGAACAATGGAAGCTACTCACATTTATGGTTAAGTCCTAATGATTCACACTTGAACATATATTTACTAGATGATGCATATCACGAATTTGCATAAAGCGTTAATTTAATTATCGTGCTATCATTCTACAAAGCGATTAAAGTAATACCTTCTACGCACACTTTTGAGGATCTTATCATCACCATCCACACTTTTGAGCTGACAAATATTTTTGTTTTTCTTGCTCCTTGCGGAACCAAAATCTTAAACAATCAAACAAAGCTAAAAATTTAAACAACTAAAATATATAAAAAGAAATCCAACTAAAATTAACTAACATTATCCAACAAAACATGGCCAAGCGTCAACAACCAAAAGTTATCAAATACTTAAAACATATAAAAAAAAACTAAGACAAAAACAAAATAACTAGCAAACTCCTAATCAAGGATGTCATCACCAATTTCATCACCCTCTGCATCAGCATCATCCACCCCCTCAGAAAAGAAAGGCCTGCCCTCAGGCCAATTTGCATAAGCAGAATAATCCTCGCGAGAAGGAAAAGGAGGGATCTCACCAGAAGGTGCAGACTGATGCAGATACAACTGCCTCATGGAGTCCATAAGGAATTCACTGGACCTCCTTCCAGCCTCAAGCGCATCCCAAGTATAATTAAAAGATGCTCTCAACCTCGGATCCCAATCTTCATAATCCAGAGTCTCACCATGCTCACCTGCAGCAGAGGACTCACCAGCTTCCTTCTGCTTTTTCTTAGCAGCCAACTTAGCATTACAGTAGCGGTTGATGTAGATATCATCAACCACATCTCTTTTCCTTTCGTTCACCACACTTGGAAAACGAACACCCTGCTTTTGACACAAAGAAGTAATCAAACAAGGAAAAATGATAGGTGCGCTAGAATGTACCCCAGGACGACGAGTGTTCTCGATGAAGATTTTCATCTCATTAGCAATTATTTTAGCAACGTCGACCGTCTTGTTTTCCAAGATGTGATAAACAAGCAAAGCCACATCAAGAGGTGCCGAAGACTTATGAAACCTTGGCCTTATGTTAAACACAATCAGAAGAAGCACCGCCTGCGCCAAAGGAGTCATATCAATCCTGTTGTAACGAATCGGCTCCTGAACATTGTTCAACTCCACCTGCTTTCCCGGTTTAAGGATCACACGAGAAATTACTTCCTGGTTCTGATGAGTTCGCCGTGCAACAGAAAACTCATCAGTCTGGATATTTGGATCAAATGGATTCCAAGGATTGCCAAGGAGCTCACTGATTGCATTCCGCGAAAAATCGATCTCCTTACCACGAACAAAAGACTTATAAGAACACAACTCACCCTCCGGTTGAAGTGCATTAGCATAAAACTCACGGACAATCTCATAATTTATGCAATCAACCGGAGTGAGCAACCTTCCCCACTTCTTTGCAGTGAAAATGTTTGCTATTTCTTTGTAGCTTCCCTCAGTGTCAATCACAAACTTCCTCTCCGCCAAAATCTTTTTCTTTTCCAGCATGGGCATACGGTCCTGGTGGATGGCACTACTGAAACGCAATGCATCAAAAGCTCTTGGCGGAGGATTTGAACTACCAGCCGCAGTTGCATCCTTTAGAGACTTGGATCGCTTCCTTTGCCTGCTAAACATCTGCACAAAAAGAAGGAACCACACCAAACAAGCCACCAAAGATCGTTAGCACAAAACACACCAACGACTGTTGGAACTAAAGATAAATTGCAGGTCTGGAGTGACTCGCCCGGCGAGCCAGAATGCTCCGCCGGGCGAATCGAGCGAAACAGGGCAAGACAATCTGCAGAACATGCATTCACACACCAAACCCATTTTACTACGCTCTTTGGAACTTTTATGTGCATCTAATCAACTCTATTTCATCCTATTTCAACCAAAGATTTTCAAACCCTAACCAATTTCATGCTCTAATCTACTTGTCAAGAACAACACAAGAGAAAAGAGAACAAAAAGAAAAATTACCTTAGCTTAAAAAATTTATGGAAGAGAAGAGCAAGAATAGAGGAATTGAGAGCTAGGATTGGAGAAGGAAACGGCTAGGGCAAACACAAAGAAGGGGGGAAACGAAAGTTTCTTTTGGAACTGCTGGCAAGAGTGGGCCTCACTCATTTAGCCCCCTTTCTGCAGCCCAAGCACGTGACAATCTGCCACAGAAAATACTCCTTCGCCCGGCGAGACAAATTGCTCCGCCGGGCGCTCCACACCAGAACCAAAATTTTTTTTTAAAAAGATTACAGGTCTAGGCCTTTGGTTACACAACATTCAAATAAGATTTCACAGCTAATAAAACAACTAAAACAACAGTAAATACTTACAATGCCGGGGTGCCTCCCGACTAGCGCTTTGTTTAACGTCGGTCAGCTCGACGGCTATAAGTGATCAAGGATCACTAAGAGCAAGCACCTTTGTTTCTCTATTAAACTCGCACCCACGGTACACTTTCAATCTTTGCCCGTTAACAGTCCATGTTTCTTTGGATTTCGGGTCTTCTACCACAATCGCTCCAAAATGCTTCACCTCCTTGACCAAAAACGGTCCAGACCATTTTGACTTCAATTTTCCCGGAAAAAGTCTCAAACGGGAATTGAAGAGAAGCACCATTTGACCAACTTGGAAATCTTTTTGCCGAAGTTTGCTATCATGATAAAATTTTACCTTTTCCTTATAAATTTTGTTGGAATTGTAGGCATTAAGTCTCAATTCATCCAACTCATGGATTTGAACTTTCCTTTTTTCACCGGCCAAGTTAGGATCAAAATTTAAAAGCTTTAACGCCCAAAAAGCTTTGTGCTCCATCTCAACGGGTAAATGGCAAGTTTTACCATAAACCATTTGAAATGGAGTTAAACCAATTGGAGCCTTATAAGCGGTACGATACGCCCACAATGCGTCGTCAAGCTTTTGAGACCAATCCTTTCGCGAACTTGACACAGTTTTTTCAAGGATCCTTTTAATCTCACGGTTTGAAACCTCAGCTTGGCCGTTGGTTTGCGGATGGTATGGAGTAGCAACCTTGTGCCTAACTCCATATTGTTTCAACACTTTTTCAAGTGGAGCATTGCAAAAATGCGATCCACCATCACTCACCAACACCCTTGGCGTACCGAAACGCGAAAAAATATTCCTTTTCAAAAATTTGATTACGGTCTTACCGTCAGCTTTTGGTGAAGCAATCGCTTCCACCCATTTAGACACATAGTCCACAGCGACCAGAATGTATTCATTGGCAAATGAGGATGGAAATGGACCGACGAAATCAATTCCCCAACAATCAAACACTTCCACCTCTAGGAAGCTTTGTAGAGGCATTTCATCTCGACGACCAATTCCACCACTCCGCTGACAACTGTCACAACTCGAAACATAACGATAGGCATCTTTAAACAACGTAGGCCACCAAAAACCTGCCTGAAGGGCTTTAGTTGCCGTACGTAATCCATTGTAGTGACCACCATATGGTGAATTGTGACAATGCCACAAAATACTTTGAGATTCCTCACTAGTTACACACCTCCTTAAGAGATTGTCACTACTTAATTTGAAAAGATAAGGCTCATCCCAAACGTAAAAGTTAGCATCGGATAAAAACTTCCGTTTTTGGTTCCAAGTAAGATCTTCCGGTATCCACCCGGTAGCTTTATGGTTAGCCATGTCAGCAAACCAGGGTCTAACCTCTTGGACCATAAACAGTTTCTCATCAGGAAATTCCTCTTTGATCTCACTTTCAAATTGTGTTACCTCGGTATTCACCAACCGAGATAAATGGTCAGCTACCACATTTTCAGACCCTTTTTTGTCTCTTACTTCAAGATCAAACTCTTGAAGCAAGAGAATCCACCTAATCAGCCTTTGTTTTGAGTCCGGCTTAGTGAGCAAGTATTTGATAGCTGCATGGTCAGTATAACACACAATTTTGGAACCAATCAAGTAAGAACGAAATTTCTCTAATGCAAACACAACAGCAAGCAACTCTTTTTCGGTAGTTGCGTAATTGACTTGCGCTTCATTTAAAACTTTGCTTGCATAGTGAATAGCATGAAAAATTTTGTTCTTTCTTTGTCCTAATACGGCACCCACCGCATAATCACTCGCATCACACATGAGTTCAAAATCAAGCGACCAATTAGGAGCGACGATTATGGGTGCGGTTACCAACTTTTCTTTAAGCTCTAGGAAAGCATTTAAACAGGATTCATCGAAAAGAAATCCAGTACCTTTGTTGAGTAGATTACTCAACGGCTTTGCCACTTTGGAAAAATCTTTGATAAATCTTCGATAAAACCCGGCATGTCCTAGAAAACTACGGATACCCTTCACATTCAATGGAGGAGGCAACTTCTCTATAACTTCAATTTTTGATTTATCCACCTCAAGGCCTCTTGAAGAAACCTTGTGGCCTAGCACAATTCCTTCAGTAACCATGAAGTTGCACTTCTCCCAATTGAGGACCAAATTTGACTCCACACAACGACTTAGCACGGTATCAAGATTTTTCAAACATAAATCAAATGAAGCCCCAAAAACCGAGAAGTCATCCATAAAAACTTCGATGCACTTCTCAATTAAGTCAGAAAAGATAGCTTGCATACACCGTTGAAATGTTGCCGGTGCATTACACAACCCGAAAGGCATTCGCCGATAAGCAAAAATACCGAAAGGGCATGTGAAAGCGGTCTTCTCATGATCCTCGGGATTGACTACAATTTGATTGTATCCCGAATACCCGTCTAAGAAATAATAAAATTGTTGACCGGATAATCTCTCGAGCATTTGATCCATAAAAGGTAAGGGAAAATGATCTTTCCTCGTAGCTTTGTTAAGCTTACGATAATCGATACACATCCTCCATCCAGTCACAGTTCGAGTAGGAATTAGCTCATTCTTCTCATTTCGAATCACAGTCATTCCACCCTTCTTAGGCACCACATGGACGGGACTCACCCAAGCACTATCCGAGATCGGATAAATCATCCCGGCTTCTAACATTTTCACTACTTCCTTTCGCACTACTTCTTTCATCACCGGATTCAAACGTCTTTGTGGTTGAGCCACCGGTTTAAAGTCGTCCTCCATCAAAATCTTATGCATACAAAAAGAGGGACTAATGCCTTTGAGATCGGAAAGTGTCCATCCCATTGCTTCTTGGTTTCTTTCTAGGACCACAAGCAATTTTTCTTCTTCAACCTTAGAAAGGGCGTTGCTAATGATAACCGGCTTGTTTGCATTCTTCTCAAGGAACACATACTTCAAGTGAGAAGGTAACACTTTCAATTCCACCTTTGGTTCTTCAACTTCAAGCTCATCTTTCAACTCATCAATTTGAACTTCAAAAGGATTCATCTCATCACATGCCTCAAGATTTCTCAAGCAATCTTCAATTTCCTTCTCTTGATCTTTTGTAAGCACTTCAAGAGCTTCCATTAAAGTTTTCTCAAGAGGATTAGTCAAGTGCATTTCATTCTCTACTTTCATAATCGCTTTTTCTGTGGCATCGATTCTAAAACAATCATCGTCATCACTAGGATGCTTGATGGCTTCAAAGAGATCAAGACATAATTCTTCATCTTGGTACCTTAATTTCATTAAGCCATCATCAATATCTATCATCATTCGGGCCGTCTTCATAAAAGGCCTTCCTAAGATCAATGGAATCTCAGGATCTTCTTCCATGTCTATGACAATAAAATCAACAGGATACCAAAATTTGTCAACCTTGACAAGCAAGTCTTCCGCAACTCCATGAGGATGAGCTGTGGATTTATCCGCTAATGATAACGTCATTCTTGTCGGCTTCAAATCGTTGATTCCTAATCTTCTCACCATAGACAATGGGATCAAATTAATGCTAGAACCGGTATCTACCAAACCTTTGCCTATGTGAACATTTCCAATAGACACCGGTAAGGTTACCCGCCCAGGATCATTTGATTTTATCGGAGTAGTGCGTTGAATTAACGCATTACAACAAGAGCTCACCGTTACTACCTCCTGATCCAAGAATCTTCTCTTCTTAGTGATGATGTCTTTGATGAATTTCGTATACATCGGCATTTGCTCTAATGCCTCGGAAAAAGGAACATTGATTTGCAACTTGCTAAAAATGTCCAAGAACCGAGCATAGTGCTTTGCATCTTCTTTCTTTGACGGACCGGGAGGGTAAGGTAATTTCTTCACTTGTATAGAATCATCC
Organism: Vicia villosa; assembly: GCF_029867415.1. Lineage (NCBI taxonomy): Eukaryota > Viridiplantae > Streptophyta > Magnoliopsida > Fabales > Fabaceae > Vicia > Vicia villosa. The sequence goes on along the minus strand of NC_081180.1, from coordinate 124,756,730 downwards.
ACCTTCTTCTTTCCCTTTTCACTCACACTCAATTTTTTTCTCTCTTTTTCTACAACTTTCTCAAGAGTTTCTTTTTCCACTAATTCTTTCTCTTTCTCATTTTCAACTAAATCACCCTCAACATTTTTTTCTACTTCAATCACCCTATCTTTTTCACTCTCAACAATTTCCTCCTCAACTATCTCTCCTACTCCCATATCAATATTTCTACCGCTACGAGTTAGAATTGACTTACAATGCTCACGAGGATTTTCTTGTGTAGTAGCCGGAAAAGGACCTTTGTTATGATCGGCAAGTTGCTTTGACAATTGCCCGACTTGAGTTTCAAGGTTCTTTATTGCGGCATCCGTACTCTTTTGGCTTGCAATTTGCAATTGCATGAATTGGCTAAGAGTGTCCTCGATTGAAAGCTTTGTTTGTTGAGGTTGTTGATTGTAACTGCCTTGATAAGGATTTTGACGATTCGATGGGCCCGCTTCCGGCCTCCATCCTTGTTGATAACCTTGATTACCTCTTTGTTGGTAACCTTGGTTATTGTTGTAAGGTTGTTGTTGTTGTCTCCCACCATATCCTTGATTAGGATTAGACACATAATTCACCTCTTCACCCGGTGGAGGACAAAAACCTGTTTGATGGTCACCCCTACACAATTCACAACACAACACATGTTGATTTTTAGAAGGGCTCCCATTTATCTCTTTGATTTGTTGAGGGAGTTTTGACATTTGTTGAGTGAGCAATTCTACTTGTTGTGTCAATAACTTGTTTTGAGCAAGTATTGCATCACTAGTATTCAATTCAAGAACTCCCGGTTTTCTTTGCAATGCACTACGGTTGTGTTGCCCTTGATGATCATTCAAAGCCATTCTATCAATGATAGCAATCGCTTCTGCAGCAGTTTTTGACATCAACGAACCACCCGCGGTAGCATCTAAAAGAGTTTTTGGTTGAGGTTGGAGTCCATTTCTAAAGATATGGATTTGAGACAATTCATCAAACCCATGACCTTTGCATTTTCTAACCATGGACTTGAACCTCTCCCATGCTTCATTGAGAGATTCATTCGAACCTTGAGAGAACACCGCAATAGAAGTTTTCGCTTCCATGAACCTATTGTGAGGAAAGAACCGATCCAAGAACTTCTCTTCTAACTCGTTCCAATTTGTCATGACATTATTAGGTTGATCAAGGTACCATTCCTTAGCTTTTCCAATTAAGGAATGAGGAAAAAGTCTCCTGAACACCTGTTCTTCTTGGTCTTCCGGAGCACCAATTGTTCCGGCGATCTCGTAGAACTTTGTTAGATGAGTAAATGGATCCTCGTGATCTGCCCCTGTGAACGGATTTTGGTATAATAATTGAAGTAACCCCGTCTTCATTTCGGAGTTTCTTCCATTGGCCTGATCACGAGCAAATTGTGCATTTAGACGAGGGCTGTTAACACATGGCCCTCGAGCTGGAGGATCCGCAGCCATTTCTTCCTCAACCAAGTTTTCAACAGGAGTTGAAGAAGAAGATGCCTCTTGTTGCTGTCTTCTTTCCCTAGCTAGTTGTCTCCTCCTACGAGTTTTGCTATTCACTCTGCGAGCAGTCCTCTCAATCTCAGGATCAAAAAGGAGTTGATCTGCAGGTACACGTCCTCGCATAAACTGTAATCTGAAAAACTAACCAAGCAAATTAACAAACACAAGGAAAATAAATTTAGAAACAAGATATTAATTATAAGACTCAATACAAAACAAACTATTGCAATGCTTGCAATATCTAAACAACAATCCCCGGCAACGGCGCCATTTTGTTGAATTAGTATTGTGGTACTTTTCGTTTATCGTTTCCACAGGGATTATTGCGATATCACTGCCGTTCTATAGTTTACTTTGTCGTGAGTTAAAGTTATCATGGGGTTTGGTTTTGATTCTGGTAACATAATTTGTTTAATCTCAAGCAAGAAATGCTAAACTTGGTATGTGGTTTTAAAAGATGGTAAAAGAATGTCAAGATTAGATTTGTTTTTGATGATTTGCTTCTATCGTATTTTCTTGATCAAATACGTGAACTCATGAATGATACATATAATCACAATCCTCTCAATATGTTTCATGTCTAAACCATATTGTGAAATTTGCCATTTTGATCCTTAAATGATCTCTCAACCTAACTATCAAAATGACAACACTCAAAGCTTAATATAGGTAAATATCAACTCACAAAGCTATTTCTAAACTTTACTTGTTGATAGATAAAAAACCTAGGTCAAGACTTGAAAACATTTTCTCAAATAGAATACAAATCTCATAACTAAATAAACACAAGGTTTTTCACCATATATATATCATCACTTGTTCACATACAAAAGATCAAAAGAAATACAAACTAAAAGCAAATCATCTACCTCTAATCTTGACACCAAGAAGGTTTAGCCACCCATTTCCATGGTGACTTGAGTAACAAGCAAACTATCAAGCTTTATGAACATCAAGATGGAAGTCTCCAAGATTGATGGGTAAAAACTTGAATTCTACTAACAATGGAAGTTTTAGGGTTTTCTCACTCCAAAATGGTATATTTTGGTTCAAGAGAGAGAAATTAAAGATGGAATGCTTCTCAAAATATCTAACAAGCACTATATAGCATGGCACATCAGCCCAGATTCGCCCGGCGGAAGAACAGCTTCGCCGGGCGAAACCCACTAAACAGGCCACGTGACCTCAAAAGTACACAAAAGAACCCCAAAATAAATATCTTCTTCCGCCCGGCGAGACAGATGCTCCGCCGGGCGCTCCAGAGCAGAAAGATGGCCAAAAATTGAGCTGCTTCGCCCCTGGCTCGCCTACCCCTCGCCGGGCGGAGCTTCGCTTCCAAGCTATTCGCCGGGCGAAAACAAGAGGAATACTGACACCTTCAGAGTTGCCAAAATCCTCGATTCTTCGACTTTTTTCCCGATTTTTCTGAACATTTGCTATCACCAATAACTGAAACACTAGAAAATAGATCAAAATACCAAATATTTACATATGACAAAAATCACTTATTTACATAAGCTATTCTTCTAAAAACATAGAAAAAGGGGTTAAAAAGTGCCTTAAAAACATACGAATAGAAACAACAAAAGACACTCAACAATAGCTTAGAGAAATTTAATATAAAATAAAAATACTAAATACATTTTGATTATAATAAATATATTTCACAATATTTTTATAACAATTTAATCAAATAAAAATATTTTTGGTAAGAATATCTTTAAATGATTTTCTTTAAAATATTAACCATTCTAGAAAAATCAATATATATATATATATATATATATATATATATATATATATATATATATATATAGGGGACGACTCAAGTGAGAACACTTGGTTATTATGAGAAATGAGAACAATGAATCACGACCATTAAATTTTGATTTTGTTGATTTATATATATATATATATATATATATATATATATATATATATATATATATATATATATATATATAGGGGACGACTCAAGTGAGAACACTTGGTTATTATGAGAAATGAGAACAATGAATCACGACCATTAAATTTTGATTTTGTTGATTTTAATGGACTGGATTGGTTTCTCTTTCTATATTGATTTGAAATAAATATTAAGGATCATAGAAAGAGAAACCAATCCAGTCCATTAAAATCAACAAAATCAAAATTTAATGGTCGTGATTCATTGTTATCATTTCTCATAATAACCAAGTGTTCTCACTTGAGTCGTCCCCTATATATATATATATATATATATATATATATATATATATATAGAGAGAGAGAGAGAGAGAGAGAGCGAGAGGGGTCAGGAGTCTGAGTATTAATGCATGCGTTACGCGATGGTCCATTTAAGTCACTTTAAGACTGACGGCGGACGTTGCTTATCATAGCATAACAGAGGGAAATCCAAGAGGTGCCTCTTAAATGAGGTTCTTTATGATTAAAGTTATATAAGGGGTTCCCGACAGAGGGATAAACAAGATTTCTTCTTGGGTGTTAGTAGAACTCAAATTCTCCAGAATATCAATAAGATTCATCACACACTCAAAAATTAGGTAGGAGTGTCGCCGGAGGAACTTAGGTGTTACCAAAGAAATCAAAAAAGACAATGCACATTATGGTTAAAAGAAACCAAAATATCTTGTCGGGATAGCTTTTGATCAAAGCGTTTCATCATGTTCCACAAGCCTCACACTTAGGGGTTACATAGGTATCCCGGTTAGGAAGATTATAGAAGATAAAGTCAACTCATCTCATCGGGGAAAAATTTTAAAAACAAATTTATGCTTTAAACCAATTATTATTGTTGTATAAGGCGAGCTATTGTCTCTGCCATTTGTAAAATAGTTCAGGTAAATTTATTAAAAGGAGCAAATAGTGTCGTCCTTTTCCCCCTGCGTGGGCGGGAGGCACACTACTCTTGTTAAGTATCAAAATTAGGTGGGATTCAAACATTATGTAAAAGGATCTGTAATCGACTGTGTTTTAAAAACCGGACCGGACATCAAATCGGTGAAGGTACTGGGTCACTGGTTTATTGGTCGAACCGCATGACTAAACCGGATAACTCGGTTGAATAGATCGGTCGTTAAAACAAAATTATTATATGTATAAAACTTGTCGAACCAGATGATTCAGTCTCTACAAAATATAACTATCAATTAATTTTTTTTTAAATATCATTAAAAATAAATTCACAGGTTCATAATTTAAATTCAAATTTTAAACATAGGTATCAAACATAATAAAATAGTAAAAAATTACAAAGTATAATTACAAATAAAGTTTAATCGCAACATTATCTACTTGAATAATTTATAACAAAATAATTTTATTGTTTACTAAATTTAATTTCAAGAAAGGAAAAATTGTTTCAATGTGGGATCTCCTTCTTCAATATCAAAATCATCGGTAACAAAATCAACCGCATCTAAAACATTTTTTTATTCTATTTCTATTATTTTTTTTTTAATTTTTCATTAAAATAATCAAAACGACTGTAATATCCCACATTAATCTAAGCATAATTAAGAGATACTAAGAAGAAATGTGTATTATTATAGTGGATTAGTTAGAATCCAACTAAGTGGCATATTGGTAATTACCACTTAGTTGGAGGGCATTATGGACATTTAACTCTTTTGCATGGGCTTAAGGGCATGTTTGGTTGGTTACTTGTTACAAATCAGATTTTTTTGGAAAGAGGGACTTAGTAGCAAGTGGGAGAAAGAAGAAACTCATATTCATATTTGTATTTTCGCACCCTAAGAACAGCCTTCACTAAATCAGGTATATCTCTCAACTTGTAACTCCGATCGTAACGATTCTGGTCTCATTGGAAAGCTAACGAATTTCTCTTTGATTTGCACCTATGATTCGCATTTATAGCTTCTGTTTTGAAGGAGAAAAACGAGTTTGAAGTTGGGACATGCATGCTGATTGTGTGATAAAGAGTGGATACGGGTTTGATGAATTTGGAGTTGGATTTTTGGTCAAGTGAGGAGCTCAATTGCAGCATGTTCATCATCCAAAGCTCCATTGATGCAAGGTGAGTCCTTAGATAGTGACTTGGGGAATTAGCATGCAAGGGTTAGAATTGGGGTTAGGGAATTGTGAGAATGATCCATGAATCTATGATGATAAAATATGTTTATGTGATAATTGCTGGTAGTATGTGATTTAATTGATCAAATATGTGTTCTTATGATCATTTGCATGCTATAGATTGCTAAAATATGATGATACTCGTATTTGGAATGTTATAGGTATTGGGATTGGGATTGGTTTTGGTTAGGGACTGATAAAATGCAGATTTTTGGGACTGTCAGTCATGTAACCGGTTACATGGTTGACGTAACCGGTTACATGTGTGAAAAAGGGTGAAAAACGCAGTTTTACAGTGATGTAACCGGTTACATGATTCATGTAACCCGTTACATTGCTGTTGGGCAGATTTTCCAAAACTTCGGAAATTCATAACTTTTGCGTCGTAAGTCCGTTTCGCGCAAACTTTATATCGTTGGAAAGCTAGCGACATGTACTATCTAATGAAATAGGTCCCCAAACCAGAATGTTTGATTTAACAATAGTGGAACCCCACTTAGTGAATCAATGAATTAGTATGAGAACTTATGTCTATCATTGATTAATAATTCTTATGTTAAGCATGGCATAGTTTGTTTATTGCTTATTATGATTGTGATACCCATATTTGAAAGCATTATGCCATTATGTTTTATACATGAAAACCTATGGACTCCATCGTTTTGGTTAAATGATTGGATTGATTGCTTTGTTTGTGACCTTGACTTTATGTCATATTTTTGTATGCTTGAATCGAAGTGGCCGGCAGGCTAGATTGGGACGCTGCTCTGACCGTGTAGTCTATGAGCCCTCCCGGACAGTGTAGTCCAATGGAATAACCCGTTCATGTGTATTGTTCGATATGGTGTGCATCTGAGCTACCGTTGCAGTGTGCTCGTGAGTTTCCGTACGGGGTTTTACTCACCTGGCATTAACACACTTGCGTGCTCGGTATGGTGGGGTTATGCGGCCAAGTTGGCTAATGCATAATGAGGTAACTCACCTCTGGTGAAGTCACGTAGACTAACACTAGGCTTTCTCCCGATGGGCTCAGGCGTCAAGGTGGCGGTTTGTACTCGGCGTAACTCACTAGCGTGAAGGAGGTTAACGGGACAATGACGCCAATTAGGCCAGATCATCGCACGGCCATTTAGGCTTGTGGGGACTCGTTTAACCATCCTGCAGTATGCTTGTACAAGTCCCTTGACAAATAGGCAGGAGGTTACTCATCGAGGATGCATTTATTCCATAATCCTAGCCGGGGTTGTTTACACTTCTGGATTCCCCGTGTGTGGATGCGGGTTTGCATACTTGTTTGCTATACAATGTGTATTTGTTTTAGGCAAGTCCAATGGTGGACGAGTCACTTGTTTTCTCCGTACTTGTACCGGATGTGAGGATAACCCCGAATCAATGGTGGATTTGGTTGTTGATGCATGTACCCTGTAGAACCGAGTGGACCCATAGGATAGGAGGACTCACTGAGATTTAGTAATCTCACCCCAATCAACTTATATTTTTTTCAGGTGCAGTTTAGTAGCTTTTGATAGATAGCAGGTTCGGACTGAAGACTTGGAAGTGATGACGGCTCAGAGACCTCGTCCGATCTCAACTTTCCGCTGTGCAGATCCATCGAAGACACATGTTTTGTGATTATTATTATTTCATGTTGTATTCTAAATGGATCATCTTCTATAACTATAGCTTTTGTATGTACTCAATATCAATTATTAACGTTTTATGCATAATATACTAGTCAATTATGTATGGGGTGTTACAGTTGATATCAGAGCAGGTCGATTCTCGGCCGAGCCATGAGACATCACTAGCAATTCCTTTTCCTCCTCTCAAGTGTGCGTTGCTAGCCTGATTTTACTGAAATCTCATTCAGTTGTTGAACTTGATCAACTCATCGACTGAGTGTGAGACAGTAGAATTACGGCAGAGCCGCCACGAGGACTCGTAAAAACCTGCAAGGTTGTGAACCTAAGTTGTTGGATGTTTTAAGTGGATGATATTGGAGTCATCAAGATTAAGGAGAGCGTTCGACACGAAGTAGTGATACCCAAACTGTCAAGGTGTGGAATGGAGATAGCTAGAACCCCCAGGATTTTGACTGAACGAAGTGAAGCTTTCTCTAAGTCTTGGTAATAGCAAGGGAAATCCAAATAATATTGAGTAGGAGCCTTGTAAAGTAAGATTCTCCGAAGGTGTTGAGCTGTGAATTAGTAGGATTCAGTAATGATGATGCTGCCGGTTTTAAGTGCGACTGATGAGCTGATAGGACAGAATGGCCTCTGGAAATGCGGACAGAAGAGTTAGACCTTTCTAATTGCGCTGGTACGGACAGTAATTGGATGGATGAAGTATTAGATCCTGGTCCAACTTGAAGTACCATAAGCGAGAGTAGTTTCCTAGTGAAGGTTAGTAGAGTGTATGAGGGTGGTAACTTACGATTGGGCAAGGTTTGAATATTCGGTCGATAGAAGAGGATATGTATTTCTGTTCTTATCATTTTATATTTAAGTTCTAGAACTACGCTAGATGGAATATGAAATGATGTAGAAGCGTGAAATGCAGTAACCTAAGTTCTTGTTAGTTGTTGTTCGTCTGACCCCGAGTGAAGCCATAGAACTACGCTTGGCGTTGGGCGTTCAGGCGAGTAAGAACTAAGATCTATCTGGAACGTCAGAAGGATGATCGCAGTTGAGTTGGTTGTTAGGAACCATAGTATTCCTATCTGGACTGAATTATCCTTGGGAATCTCATGCATGCGTGGGACGAGTGGGTACGTGCACTGCATGGTGATCCGAAGTTGAACTTCAAATCTTCGTGCTTGCCGTGTTGGCTTTTCGAGTAAGTAAACCTTGGTGTGTAGCACTCTCAGGTTTTAGCATCCTGAGAAGTGTGATTCGAAGGACTTGAGGAACGATGAGCGTATTGGAAGCCTGTTCAGACACTTGTCGGTTGTGACAATAGGATACTCGTGGGGGTCATTATACGCCACTGAGGTAGTTTACCTAGATACATGGCCTCGGATGTTGGACCACCATGTTGGTACTACCAGACGGGTATAATGCCACAGTATCGCTATCGTGCACAAGATGCGTGAGTCATCCTTTTTCCGACATGTGTGAGACAAAGGTGATCTGAAGCTCAAGGTAGAATTCTGATTTGGCACTTGTGAGATGCAGATCCAGACTCTCATAAGGTATGTGGGATAAGGATTCATACGTCGCGCTTGATAGTAGAGGAATAACTAGACAGGCGATGGTGAGATGGATCAAGATCCGATACTATGCTTATAGAGACTCGGAATGATCGTGCTCGCGCGAGTTAGAGTCAGATTATACCTTGTAGACATTCTCATTTGGTGAAGTGTTAAGTTGGAAATTTTGCATGAGTGCCTAGGGTGGGACTCATGTGCGGTCATGATATCCTGGTCAGCATGGTGAGTGGCTATCATGTACCGTTGGCGATCGGTGATGGAATATGCAGGTTGTATCTTGGATCGGCTCGATGTGAGATGTGTCCGGTAAGGTGTTGCTAGATACTCTGAATGGAGAAGTGTTAATTTTTGTAAAGCATAAACGTTTTTGGTTCGAGAACTGCTAAGGAATTTATAAGAGAGATGTTCGAAGTGCAAAGTGCAAAGTGCAATTTCTTGCATTGTGGCTACACTCAGACCGTTGGAAGCACTGCAATGAAGGATGCAGCTGCTGAGGAAGTCAGTTCAGTGTCTGATTCAGAGGTGGAACATACGTTAGATGACTGTGTGAATGGAGTGTGGCTATGGGAGGATCGCTATATCAGTAAGTCGCACGAGTTATCAGAGGTGATACTACGCTAAGAGAATGAAGGTGTATGGTTGGGTAGAAGTTGTGTAGAACTGCTAGAGTTATCATGAGCTGCAGTACGTCGTGAAGGGTTCGATATACCGGTTGAGCAACAAGATTGGTTGGAATGAAAAACATAGCAGTTGTACGCTGTGGAAATCAGTGACAAGGACGAACCTCTAAGTCAGTGAGTATTTGGGTTTCAATGTCCTGAGGATGAAACGTGTACCTAAATTGTGGTAGATGAACTATATGGAATGGCAGAGTAAGTAGAAGCTTGATTCTGGAAAGTACGCAACTTCAAAGAGTAGTAGTCGATGATGGATGTATATAGAGTTCTGGCACGTGTTGTAATTGGACGACTGTAGATAATGAATCATTGTGTATTAATGGGAACTAAGTGAATTATGGATATAACGTGACTCGGAGGATTTCAAGGTGTGTGTGGCTTGTTGGAATCAGAGTAGCGCAACAGATCAAGGGAGAATCGGATAAGTCAGAGGTAGGAATGAACGGACTATTTGTAGGATTTTATGTTGGGATGAAAGTATCTTCCTAAGGGAAATTGTCGAAGCAGCGTTTCGTTCATTCCAGTCACTCGAGGATCCACCATAAGTTCGAGAGGTGTTGTCTATGGGCCAACTTGGGAATACTTTTTGTGGATGGCATGCAGTCCGACGTTCGTGGGTCATCAGTTTAGCTTGCAAGTCACAAGGGTTGGACTGAGTATCAGACCGTCGAAATGCTGAAGGCTAGAGAGGACATTCAGTTGGCGCAAGTTCTTTGTGGTTATGTCTTGTGTACTACGATTGTGCAGGAAGACTTGGACAATGGTTACAGGCCAGTTGCTGAATTTCGCCTCTCTTTAGTAGAATCTTGTGTGAGGTTATCGAATGTCAAGGCTATAGTTGCAAGATGATTACACCTTCGTGGTTTACGGTGACAGTTGTTATGTCTAAACTGGAGTAAAGGGTTAAAGTAGGGAGATTCAGTTGTATAAGTAAAGGTAAATTTGGGGCAATCACCCTAACACTTTGGGAACCGGAAGTTAAGACCAAGAATTTGGCTAACACCTAATGACATTTTATGGACTCGAGTGGAGAATAATTTGAAGTGTTGTCGCAGAAGTGATGTTATGGCGGTAATTCTCAAATGGGAAGTAATTCAAGGAGCTGAGTGAATCAGTAACGTTTGTTGAATAAGGTGAACACACCAGAGGATGAAACGAAGGATATCCGACATGAGTGGATTATTAGAGTTTTTGAAGTTCTGGAGATTCAGTGCCGAGCGGTGAAGGTCAAGGACCCTGGAAGGATCTTTCCCCAGGTGTGTAAAGACGAAGTATCAGATTAGACGTGTTACTTGAGAGTTAAGGTTTCTAACCATGTGCAGTGGGGTGCAAGCATTTTGACAGATTATGTTTCTTCGTATGGAATGACCCTCAGACAGAGTAGTGAGATTATCTAAAGAGAAATGTGAGTAACATTCTTTCCCTTGGTTGGTAGATATGAAGAGTTGGTTTTTCGCGATGATTGAAAGGAATTCGAGGACAAATTCAATTTAAGGGGGGGGGGGGGGAGAATGTAATATCCCACATTAATCTAAGCATAATTAAGAGATACTAAGAAGAAATGTGTATTATTACAGTGGATTAGTTAGAATCCAACTAAGTGGCATATTGGTAATTACCACTTAGTTGGAGGGCATTATGGACATTTAACTCTTTTGCATGGGCTTAAGGGCATGTTTGGTTGGTTACTTGTTACAAATCAGATTTTTTTGGAAAGAGGGACTTAGTAGCAAGTGGGAGAAAGAAGAAACTCATATTCATATTTGCATTTTCGCACCCTAAGAACAGCCTTCACTAAATCAGGTATATCTCTCAACTTGTAACTCCGATCGTAACGATTCTGGTCCCATTGGAAAGCTAACGAATTTCTCTTTGATTTGCACCTATGGTTCGCATTTATAGCTTCTGTTTTGAAGGAGAAAAACGAGTTTGAAGTTGGGACATGCATGCTGATTGTGTGATAAAGAGTGGATACGGGTTTGATGAATTTGGAGTTGGAGTTTTGGTCAAGTGAGGAGCTCAATTGCAGCATGTTCATCATCCAAAGCTCCATTGATGCAAGGTGAGTCCTTAGATAGTGACTTGGGGAATTAGCATGCAAGGGTTAGAATTGGGGTTAGGGAATTGTGAGAATGATCCATGAATCTATGATGATAAAATATGTTTATGTGATAATTGCTGGTAGTATGTGATTTAATTGATCAAATATGTGTTCTTATGATCATTTGCATGCTATAGATTGCTAAAATATGATGATACTCGTATTTGGAATGTTATAGGTCTTGGGATTGGGATTGGTTTTGGTTAGGGACTGATAAAATGCAGATTTTTGGGACTGTCAGTCATGTAACCGGTTACATGGTTGACGTAACCGGTTACATGTGTGAAAAAGAGTGAAAAACGCAGTTTTACAGTGATGTAACCGGTTACATGATTCATGTAACCCGTTACATTGCTGTTGGGCAGATTTTCCAAAACTTCGGAAATTCATAACTTTTGCGTCGTAAGTCCGTTTCGCGCAAACTTTATATCGTTGGAAAGCTAGCGACATGTACTATTTAATGAAATAGGTCCCCAAACCAGAATGTTTGATTTAACAATAGTGGAACCCAACTTAGTGAATCAATGAATTAGTATGAGAACTTATGTCTATTATTGATTAATAATTCTTATGTTAAGCATGGCATAGTTTGTTTATTGCTTATTATGATTGTGATACCCATATTTGAAAGCATTATGCCATTATGTTTTATACATGAAAACCTATGGACTCCATCGTTTTGGTAAAATGATTGGATTGATTGCTTTGTTTGTGACCTTGACTTTATGTCATATTTTTGTATGCTTGAATCGAAGTGGCCGGCAGGCTAGATTGGGACGCTGCTCTGACCGTGTAGTGTATGAGCCCTCCCGGACCGTGTAGTCCAATGGAATAACCCGTTCATGTGTATTGTTCGATATGGTGTGCATCTGAGCTACCGTTGCAGTGTGCTCGTGAGTTTCCGTACGGGGTTTTACTCACCTGGCATTAACACACTTGCGTGCTCGGTATGGTGGGGTTATGCGGCCAAGTTGGCTAATGCATAATGAGGTAACTCACCTCTGGTGAAGTCACGTAGACTAACACTAGGCTTTCTCCCGATGGGCTCAGGCGTCAAGGTGGCGGTTTGTACTCGGCGTAACTCACTAGCGTGAAGGAGGTTAACGGGACAATGACGCCAATTAGGCCAGATCATCGCACGGCCATTTAGGCTTGTGGGGACTCGTTTAACCATCCTGCAGTATGCTTGTACAAGTCCCTTGACAAATAGGCAGGAGGTTACTCATCGAGGATGCATTTATTCCATAATCCTAGCCGGGGTTGTTTACACTTCTGGATTCCCCGTGTGTGGATGCGGGTTTGCATACTTGTTTGCTATACAATGTGTATTTGTTTTAGGCAAGTCCAATGGTGGACGAGTCACTTGTTTTCTCCGTACTTGTACCGGATGTGAGGATAACCCCGAATCAATGGTGGATTTGGTTGTTGATGCATGTACCCTGTAGAACCGAGTGGACCCATAGGATAGGAGGACTCACTGAGATTTAGTAATCTCACCCCAATCAACTTATATTTTTTTCAGGTGCAGTTTAGTAGCTTTTGATAGATAGCAGGTTCGGACTGAAGACTTGGAAGTGATGACGGCTCAGAGACCTCGTCCGATCTCAACTTTCCGCTGTGCAGATCCATCGAAGACACATGTTTTGTGATTATTATTATTTCATGTTGTATTCTAAATGGATCATCTTCTATAACTATAGCTTTTGTATGTACTCAATATCAATTATTAACGTTTTATGCATAATATACTAGTCAATTATGTATGGGGTGTTACAACGACGTCATTTTAATTTTTTAAAATAAAAAAATTTTAAAATGCAATTAAACCGCCGGTTCAGAAAAACCGTCGGTTTTCCCGGTTTTAGCGATTTACACCGATTTTGACCAGTTCACACGGGTTTGATGACATATCTGATCCAACTATTGAACCAGTCCGGTTACCAGGCCGGTTTCCGTTTTGACCGATCCGACCGGCCGGTCCGATTTTTAAAACACTGGTAATCAGCTTTGGCCAAAAGGATGACTACAGTACTCGGTCAACCTCGTCAAAGGCTCTGAACCAACTTGGTCAACCTTGCTAGAGGCTCTAACCAAACTTTTACATCAACCTCGTCAAAGGCTCTAAACCAACTCGGTCAACCTTGCTAGGGCCTCTAAACGTCGGTCAACCTTGATAAGTGCCAAAATGTCGTTATTTTGAGTATTATAATTGTGGCAATTATCAATTATATTCTTTCTGTTTTTATTATAAAAACCCGACTTTTGTGTATATATTCATTCACTTGAGTTTTGATTCATTTTATGTACCATTTGACCATTTTTCATTTGTTTTATAGGTATTGATGCATATCGGAGCCTCGAGTAATCAAGTGTCGAAGGCATGACTTCGATGACGCAGTTTTTGAGCAATAAAATGGAAATTATGCAGAAGCTCTCTAAGCCAAGCTCAAGCGCACTTGCATAAATGTAACCACACCACGAAAGCTCATAAGGCATTTACTTGTGCATTCCGTAGTTGTCCAAACATATTTACCCTTGAAGCAATTACTATACCGGCCAGATCTAGTCGGGCATTTGATGAAATTGACCATAGAATTACCTGAGTTCAAAGTGTCTTTCAAAGCATGGAATGCAATGAAGGCCTAGTTGTTCGTTTCTTGGTTTAAATGACCCTAATACCGTTGGAACTAGATCACACGTGGGTAGTAATTACGGATGGATCATCCAAAAGTCAAGGAAATGGTGCCGACATGTTCTTGAAAAAAGTCTTAGGGTTGATGGTAGAAGTTTCTTTGAGGTTCGAGTTCCCAACCACCAACAACTAAGCTGAGTACAAGGCGATTATCGTAAGGATCACACTAAAAAAATATATGAGGGGCCAACGGTATTAAGCTGCAAACGGACTCCCAGTTGGTCGTTTCCTAAATAAGAGGGGAGGCTCAGGCCAAAAACTCGTTGTTACAGCGATACCTCAAGATAACAACAGAAAGTCTACCCATATTCAATATGTTCGAGATTGCTCACGTTCCATAGGAAGAAAACACTTACGCTGACATGTTGTTTCGATTGGCCAGCACAAGGAGCCCGAGTATTAATCATTCTTTCGTCCAAAAAACCAAGAAAGCACCAAGCATTGAATCCATGGGGAAATAGTGGTGGTCATGAACGCCGATGCCCCGCCATCATGGATGACTCCTATTTGTGATTATATCGAGACAAGGCGCCTCCCATCATATTTGTCTGAGGCAACCATGGTAAAAAATAGAGATATTGGGTACACAGTAGTCATAAAGTATTTGTATAAAAGAGGCTTATCCACGCCGCTGTTGAAGTATTTAAGAAGGGAAGAAACTGCATACGTCCTCTAGGCAGTGCGCAAGGGGATAGTCGGGCAACATCTAGGCGCTAGGGAGTTGGCCAAAAAGATGCAGATATCAGGATATTTCAGGCCAACCATTGTCCAAGATGCCCAAGAGTACATGAAAAAATGCAATCAATGCCAACAACATGGCGATGTTTTCAATGTTTCATCCATAAAATTGCAGATCCTAACATCACCTTAGTCGTTCCTACAATGGGGGATGGACTTTCTCGGTCCCTTTTCCCCTGCATCAGGGCAACTCAAATACTTGTTTTTATTCGTGGATTACTTTACCAGATGGACTAAGACGGGGGCATTGGAAAATATCGCAACAACGAACATCTTGAATTTTTTCAAAAGGAATATACTAGCCAGGTTAAGGACACCATAAGCTATTGTAATGGACAATGGACACACAATTCATAGACAAAAAGATGAAAAGCATGTTGGAAGAATTGAAGATCAAACAACATTTCGTGTCGGTGGAACACCCCCAAACAAATGGTCATCGAACTCCTAATGCACTCTATGGTCTGCGTAGGGTGTCTAGATGATATCGTC
This sequence comes from Vicia villosa, assembly GCF_029867415.1. Taxonomy (NCBI): domain Eukaryota; kingdom Viridiplantae; phylum Streptophyta; class Magnoliopsida; order Fabales; family Fabaceae; genus Vicia; species Vicia villosa. The sequence goes on along the minus strand of NC_081180.1, from coordinate 124,741,207 downwards.
TATAGTCAGGGCATCAATCCTCTTCCTGTACACTAGAACACTGCCTAGGTGTGCATGCATGGACTTCCCTTTTTTGGTCCGTATGGAGCCAGTAGTGGTAGGAAGAACCCGCCTCTCACAAACGGAGGGGAAATGCTTGTATATCTAACAATGTACAAGAACATTGTCAAATTAAGAAATGTCATAAATAAGAACCAGATTAATAAGTAACAAAAGTTCATACTTAAAATAGAATCATGTAACTGACAAACGGTCTAGTCTCAATGAAGGTCTCCTCTCCAAGTGTAGCATATAAAACAGTCAATACAACACATCTCCACATGCCTAACTAACATGGACAAGACTACTAAACAACCACATGTACTTCACATCAATATATACATGAGACTTATCCACTAAGATACTACATCATACATGATGTAGCATATATATCCTAGCGGCTGCCTCATACATAGACCGATGCACTAGGTCGCCATACCTATCCTAGGGCCAAGATAGGAAAAAATGAACACCCTTGTAACCCCAAGCTCCTCTATCACTTGCTCCTTAGTAACTCCCAAGTCCCGTATAGCAGTAATACATGCTAAATGCTAGCTAATACGAGAAGCGATGACGAAACTACCTGCCAAGGGAAGATGGAACAAAGAGGAGACATCATTCAAGGTAATCGGCATCTCACCAAATGGAAAATGGAAGGAATATGTCTCCTTATGCCATTGCTCAACAAAGGCTGTTAATAGCTGACCGCTGAACATCATCAACAAACAGTCCACTAGTGAAAGGAGATCACAATCTTCAACAATCACCCAGGGGCATCTAAGAACTTCTTCAACTTCCCCCGTGGGTGGGCACCTTCAGAGGCAGTTGGTCTTATAATAATCAAAGTAAACAACATTAGTTATTTTCAACGTATCAATAATAAATAAAGTCAAGTTCAACATAACATATACATAAATCTCCCTACCAAAATCTTAATGCCACATGATTGACATATCCAATGAGAACAAAATAGTCATTAGGCCCTACAAGAAACCCTTCACCCATATGCACAAACGACCCTATTGAAGTCGGTGCAGTAAAATCTGTCTCAACTGGAGTAGTAAGCTCCATGTCACTCGTAGAAGGTGGAGTAACCTCCATATCACCTGTAGCAAGCGCCTCAACATCCGGCTGCAGAGTAACCTCTATAGTAGTCGGAGCCTCCATCTTATAATGGTGAGGCACCTCTGCCACAACTTCCATTTTCTTGTAATCCTCAACTGCTACCAAGATATCCTCAACAACTAACTCAACATCAGGATCTTTGGTCTGTCCAGCAGCAGGTCTAGATCCTCTACGTCGAATACTACAGGGTGCACGAAACTGCTCGGCCGCCATCTGTCTCCTGTGAGAATCGGTCGGGGCTACTCTTCTCGCCCAAATATATGAGTCCTCGACATCATCTCCCCTCGGACGAGCCCTCGATGCAGCATCTGCAGCTCTGTCATTCTCCCTAGAAACAATTGTGCAATTTGATCCTATGGTCCTCACTACAATTAAAAAAAGATGCAATTTAAACTACCATATTTTTTAAAAATCTATAAAACTTCATGGTTTTCTTGATTTTTTTGAAATTTTTGGTTAATCAAATAACAATTATTCACTACCGATTTTTTCAAAGTCACAAGTATAAATGCATGCATTTTTACCATTTTTTTCAAAAACTGGTAGAAAACACACATTTCTATCGATGTTTTCAAAAATATTCGATAAAAACCATGCCTTTTTACCGGAGTTTTCGAATAATCTAGAATAATATATGCATTTTTGCCATAGTATGCATTTTTATCGTTTTTTTTTTCAAAATATCTAGTAAAAATACATGAAAAACATGAATTTTTCTTAGACATATTTAAAAATCGAGAAAAACTTGCATGGATACGCACATAAATCATTAGTGTTAGGAACAACCAATAAGAAAAGAGAAATTTTTAAATTTATTTAAAATTTAATTTCTTTTTTAATTAGATTCATGAGGTGGTTGTGATTGAGTAGGAAAGAGAAAAAAATATTTTTATTTTTTAATTAATAAAAATTTGTGATTGGTTGTTTGTAAAGCCATTTGTTATTTTTGTGTTCATGCAAGTAATTTTCTTAAAAATCTGATAAAAATGCATATAATTTTCTAAAAAAATTCAATAAAAACATAAAAATTCAGTAAAACTAGATACTCGCTGCTCATAAATTTGATAATTTGAATGAAAAATCTGATATTCACGAAAGCTTTTCAAAATACTCAAAATATTCTACTAAAATAGTGAAATGAATTTTATATTTCACAAAATTAAAAGAGCAAATCCATAACATCAGGAGGTGCAAAATTAAATTTGGAGATGGCAGGAAAATTCTAATTAAATTTTTTTTCTTAGGCTCAAGCTTAAGTAAGACTACAAGCCCATTTCAAACTTGTACAATTCATCCGCAAGAAACAACCCGAGCACACCCCTGTGAGCAATTTCATCAACCAGTTTGTGTTCGCGCGAATAGAGAGATGGAGAACGAGGGAGAAGCGCAAAACAACGACACAAACAAGAAGAGTTCCGTCGTCATACGAATCCCCTCCTATCAAGAAGTAGTCGAAAGTTCTCAATCCAGATCAACTCCACCGTCTCTCTTCGTTCCCTCTCAAACTTTTTCCCAAGCCTTCGCGTTCGTCAAATCCTCAGAGTTCTACTCTCCACCTCCTTCACTCCCAAAGTAATCGCACTTCTCTTTATCATATCATTCTTCGTCATTGTTATTATTCTTATCTTTTTCACATTATTCAAATTTTGATTAGGGAAACTGTTCAATCGAATGCTTCGTCTTCAACGCCGCCAACATTATCTGCAACTACTACTGCACCTGCAGCTTCATCGAAATTACCGAACTCTCAACCTACTCAAAATCGCAATGCGATTCTTGTGAGCAACAGACAGGTCAGATGGTTATGATTCTAAATTCTTATGCATAGCTTTATGGTAAAATTCAAATTTATTAGGGTTTTTCCTGATATACCAAACTTGTCTCAAAGTTTTGTTTTTTAAAAATATTTCAGAAGGGGAATCCGTTGCTCAAATATATTAGGAATGTTAGATGGACATTTGCGGATGTTGTTTGTGATTTCTTGCTTAGCCAAACCTCATGTGCTCTCTATCTCAGGTTATTTATTTTCTGTTCCTGTAACTTGTTTGTTTTTGCTGGTGAAGTTAGAGAGGTATGGTACCGGATATCGTAGAGTTTGTTTGTTATAGTGTTGTCAAATAACGGTTTGAGTTGCACTATAGTGCTATTTGCGTGTAGCAGAATTTTAGCAAACTGTTATTGTTATGTGGTATGCGATTGACAATACTAGTTTGTTACTGTCAGTTATGATATCTAGCTCCATTTCTTGATAGTTTCTGCAGACTGATAATTTGTTTAAATGAAATACTTTCTGTTTTCTAAGCATGTATTGGTTGACAAAAATATTGGGCTGCTTGAATATTTTTTTTTATAGCATTTCAGATACATATAAGTAAAGAAAAAACAGGTCATGTATATGTTTTTATCTATGTGCAATCCATATTAATAGTAGAATAAAACGGGATAAAAGGTTAACAAGGAACAAGACATTTTGGTCTCACTAAAAAAGAATAGAATAAAATAGAAAAAAGCCATCTCTTTCCGTGCTTTGTGCCCCAACACGGCCTTCTTATCAAATTGCCAGTAATGGGTGGATCTTCTGGTGCATGCCTTGCCTCAATTGCTCTGGTGTATATGCGGCATAAGTAAATGATCTGATATCTCACAATTGCATACTTATATTCATGCCAAGGGAATCAACTATCTTACGTACTTACGTGGAACTTTATGGTTTATCATGAGTATCGTAGAACTTCTAGTTTTCTACATTACCTGCCTGTTGTTTGTGGGTAGTTAGTTAGTTGGATATCTAAGATGTTGTTGCTCTACTAGATGGGTTTAATACAGTTATTTTTTCGCATCAACCTAACAAAAGTGGATGATTTTGATGCAGTCTTCGGTATCATCTGCTTCACCCAGACTATTTATATTACAGAATACGGGAGTTGCAGAAAAATTTCAAGCTCCGTGTAGTTTTATGCCATGTTGATGTGGTTAGACACCCTGTTATGTACTCAAATTTCCAAAGCATCTATTTTAGTTTATATCTTCCTATGATCTATTTAAGAATTTGTAATTTAGTTATAGCAAATATATTATACAAATGATGTAAGTGACATTTTCTTTGTTATTTTACTATTGATTATAGGAGGATGTAGTGAAGCCTCTACTTGAAGTTACAAAAACATCTATGCTTCATGATTGTACCCTCTTATGTGGATGGAGGTTTGATTGACTCATTGACACTCCCTTTAACTGCTTGTTTGCATTTTTCTTTAACTTGTAGGAGCGTAAGAGTGCTGCTTGTTTGCATTTTTTTGGTTACGACATACTGAAAATGTTAATATGCATAAATAATTTAGTCTTTTAACTTACTATGTACATCTAGAAAGCACGAAGGACAAGAAAAGCTTATCGTGGTTTCTTCTAGAACTTCTGTTTTTTAGTATATAACTCATACCATTTTAAGTAGCTTGGAATTACTGCTGCATTGATGTGAATTTTTGTCTCTTCAGTAGCATCAGGCAAGATTCCTCTTACCTGTCTAATTGATTTTTTATCATTCTATTCTATTGTTGTTACAGCCTGGAGGAATGCGGCCGTTACTTAGAGACCATAAAAGTCTACGAAAACAAACCTGCAGATATTATTCAAGGCCAATTGGATTCAGACTATCTATCGAGGGTATACTTGTGTTTTATATACCCCACACTTCAGTTTACTATGGCTTTTGGTACTCTTAGAAAAATAATAAAGTTGCCATTGTTAAATTGATTAATTTGCAAGCAAGGTTGTCCAACTCGAGTTTGTACATCAACTTGTTTTACCATTCTTAAAATTACTATATGCATGACTGATATATTTATATTATACCACAAATACGTCAACATTTCAACTTAATTATAAAGGAAAAATATGTCAAATCACCGTAACAAAGTGTCATGATCATAAACTTCTATCAAACTACATAAACTACATAAAAATACCTAAAAAACAAGTGTTACATTAGTTTCTAAAGTTGTTAAAAGTTAAAACTATCTAATAAAAAGAGTTAATTTCTTTCAAATCAGGTAAACCTGAATAAAATAGGGTAAAATTGTTTTTGATTCTATCTGATTTCAGAGAGTTCACTATGCTATGTATTAACTAGAGTAACATCTGGTTCAACTATGATTTTACCCAAATTTGATCTTTACAAGTGATTTAAGTCGAAATCAATACCTATAAATGTGAAGTCGGACGCTGATTTTATGAGTTAAAACTCAATTTTAACAACCTTGTTTGTAAGCATAATCATTGAAGGCGCTGATGCTATTTTACTTTCAACTGTAGCTAACACATTCCCTAACAACAGTTCGGCATGTCAACAAGACTGATGTAGTTACTCTTGGTACCAACTTTGGGGTATGCATTTTGTTTTTTTAGCACATACACAAATATTGATTGATTTGTTTGCACATGATTTTGATCAAGCTGGATTCTTGTCCTTTCAGTCTCTATCTAACATAATGGGTGCATCTATGGAAGATCTAGCTCGTTGTCCTGGCATAGGAGAGCGCAAGGTATATTATCAGCGGCGAAAGTGGAATAGGACAATGTTTCATAGTTATATTTTTTAGGCTATTGTTGCCTAATTTGGTACAACAGCCATTGATATAGACAAAAAAAAAAATCTCTGAATATTTTGCATGCTTCCTGATAACAGGTAAAGCGCTTGTTTGACACTTTCCATGAACCGTTCAAGCGTGTGGAATCCAGCCGGCAAGCCATTCCAGAGACTTCTGTCCTGAATAAGCCAGCTAGTCCAGATACATCTTTAAGGAATAATGCTGAATCTTCCTCTTCTCTTGAAGACAAACAGAACGATGTAGACAATGCAAGCAAACGTAGCAAGAAAGAACCTGAACTTACTGTCAAATCTGCCCTTTCCGAAGCCTTTGCCAAATTATCTGAGAGAGCTGGAAAGAGGAACATCACTTCAAAATCGAAGGAGAAAGAAGATCCAATTGTTGTCAGTGAATCAGATGCTGAAACGTAAAATTAATGCTGGTATTATCAATGGTTGTTAAATAGTTATTCCTGAAGCAAAATAATCTCGTGAGATTTAGAGAGTTAATCTCCATGAATTTAAGCCAATGGTATTCTGTGAGAATTTTGATAATGGAAACGGCTGTACTAACTAACTGAAGAGGTAGTTAGTTGGTTGCAATATGAAAGCTGGACCTTTAATTGACTAGGACAAGCTGTAACTTAACGGGAATGAAGAGAAGGGGACTTACGGGGTATGACACTTAGAATATATTGAAGATTGGATTTAATTTATGGTTATTGACAGGGAGAGCCTATCAAAATTCTTGAGTTGAGAGACATTCTCATCTTCTGTATATACTGTTTACCTCATCTCCTTGATTCTAAAATCACATTGATTCAGAATTGGGGGGAAGAGCGTCATCAATGATAGTTTCCATTGTTGTATATCACAAAAACATTCGGTTGTTTTATTGTTTCCTTCTGTTTTAGACAATTTTTTGAACCAGTATCAAACTCCTTTTGCCCAACCCCTGTATATATCTAGGGTAATTTTGGGTTGTGCAGGTTTAGAAAAGAACATGTGCTTAAATAGACAGTCAGACACAGATTTCAGCAAGGGTTCTGGAAGTTATAATGTTACTACAGGTCAGAATTATTACTCCATTAAATTCCTTACATCTATCTGTATGTATGTTATCGTCATAGAAAAATTAAGTAGCTTTCAATATAATTTTCATATATCACCTTATGCTAGTGCCTAAAATTTAGCACTTTGCCTTCAGCCAGATAGAAAGAAACTGGGCTCAATTGATCGCCTTCCTAACCTTTAAGTTGAAGCTTTATGATGTAGGCCTTTTTTCATGGACCGAAAGTTATCCAATTTGATTTGAAGTATGTCATTAAGTTTGGTTTCAGGCAGTGATTTGTGTGATTAAAATTGTTGTCGGAAATGAAACTCTTAATGATTGGATATTAATTTCATTATAATACAAAGAATACAAAGAAGAAATGTTCTCCTTAATTTTAGAAAGTTCACATTCCTCCTAATTATGTACCATATTTTAGCTAGTTTATCATAACATAACCAGCTTAAGGAAGACGTTAATATTCCATATGGATATCTATTAAATTCTATGAAGGGAATTCCAAACTAAGTTAACTACTAATAACTACTAAATTTTTTATTTTTCAAATTAAATTTAAAAAATATAAATCATGAATATTAGAACTAGAATTTAGATATCATAAAATTGAAAGAAGTGAGTTAAATTAAAACACATTATACAATAAAATATCTATACAACCAAACACAACAGAAAAAACGGATAGACGAGTGAGTCTTTCCGTCAGAAAATAAAATAAACATATAGAACAGAAAATAAAATAAACATATAGAACAAAGTGCTTCTATAACTAATGCAAATGGCTCTGGCCTTGTTGGCCCTTTAGGCTTATTTGGGTTGTCTGTTTTGCTCTTTTTTTTTCTTCTGTACTCTCTTCTCCTTTCGGTAGAGGTGAAGGAACCATGCAGATCTAAGTTGCCAACATGAGGATGTGCTATCAAGTATGAAATTACAATTTTTTTCACCATATATCTGTCCAAGCACCATTTTAGTCCAAGAAGGTAGAGCAGTTATTTCTAGGCTGCTTATGCTCTTCTCACACAGAACAATGAAGATAATGCACACTTAATAAATTGGTATTTGTTTATGAAATCTTAGTGAACTGGAAAGAGATTGTGTCCTCACAAGTGGTATCAATGATTGTACCACATCGGTCATTAGTGGCCTGTAATCAGCTTCTGGTTGTATGCACATTGCTGCGATTGCAGCTACCTGTGAACCGAGTAGTAGATAAAAATATTATCAGTCCAAATCATTAAGTCATAATGATGAGAATTAGAGAATAACGTTGACTAGCAAAATTAAGTTTGACCTGAACTAATGCCTTCTTTGAGTATTGCCCGTGTAGAACTGGGTCAACCATTTCCACAACTTTTTCTCTGTTTGTCAACCTTGGAAGAGCCTGATAAATAACAAAAATTGTATGTCACAAAATGAAATATGACATTATTACTAGCTCAACTAGATACTTAAGGAACACTATTTTTTTTTCCGCATTGATTATAAACAAACTGGTCAGGAATAATTGCAGAGTGCAGTTTTCTAACCCAAGAGACAAGAACATGTTCTCCAGTGGGGCGCTTAATATCAACCGGTACACGTCCTGTCAGCAATTCGAGAAGAACTACCCCGTAGCTGTAAACATCTGACTTTGTAGTAAGCTTACCTGTGGAGGCGTACCTACATTATCATATCCAAATTACACAGACGAATTAAATTTATGCAATGTAATTGTGAAGTTAATGATTTTTTGTTAAAAATTATTACTAGGTTCTTTGTGATATCATAAAAGAGCCCTTGCTAGAAATTCAGATTATGTGCAGCTGGCATCCCTTCGCATTCACGTAGTCAATATATCAATGATTGTTTGAAATCTAAATCGTCTTATTTCAATTCAACGACCATCTATTAATTGACTGCGTGGATGTTGGAGAGTTACCGGTGGCAGGCAATCCGAATTGTCTAGCAAGCTAGTATTTACAAAATAACAGCCTGCTTGATAGGGACCCGGGGTGTGACCATGTGCATGAGTTCTTTGTTTTACAATGCACGTTATGAACTAGGAGTGGGTAAAGATAGATGTAATAGGGTACTCACTCTGGTGCCAAATATCCTGTGGTCCCCAACACACGGGTAGAAACCTGGCCATTTCTCTTTTCTGATCCTATCTTAGCCAATCCAAAATCTGCCACCTTTGCACGAAAGTTTTGATCCAGTAAAACATTGTAAGTCTTGAAGTCTCTATGGATCACGGGTGATACAGCATATTCATGCAAGAACTCCAAGGCCCTAGCACAATCAAGGGCTATCCTCATCCGGGCCCACCAATCCAATGGCTGAGTTTTATCATTGGTTGAGTGAAGATGGTTTTGGAGTGTACCATTTGGCATGTATTCAAAAATCAATAACCTGTGGTGTTGGTCTGCACAATAGCCAAGCAACTCCACCAAATAAGGAGAATGCAATTGGCTTAGAAGATCGACCTGCCACAAATGTCATTTAGTCTTCACACCCATGTGCTATATTTTAAATTTAATATAAAAGTTTTCATTCCAATTCTAAGGGTCCCAATCATGATTACTAAACGCCAGAGAATTCTGTTATTATTTTAAAGCTCTTGAAATAAATTATCATAATTTTGATTTAATGTTACTGTCTAATTCTTATGATAACATTAGAATAATATATGTACATACATCCCCAACAAATGCATAGCTCGAGTCAAACGTGATACCATAAACTAGGATAGGTTGCCTAAGTCAATCCTCACATTAAAATAAACTGTTCCTTACCCCCTTGTTATTTGTTTTCTATTTTCTTTGGCAACAAATAGAAGTTTCAGTTTGATAAAAGACAAAAAAGACAAAAACATGTTCTCTGTACAAACTCAGAGTTAACAGAAAAACAAGACATTGAGAGAGAGCAGGTAACAAACAAGAAATATTAATTCATTGCGTACAGAAAACACAATATATCTCACTGACCTCTATTTTGAAGCCACGCTCTGCTTGCTTACCCTCAATGTGCAGCAACTTAATTGCTGCCAAAGTTCCATCAGTTAAGACTCCTTTATACATCAAACCATTTACTCCATTACCAATCACATTTGCTTCATTGAATCCACCTGTAGCAGCTTCTAGCTCTCTATACGTGAAAACTTGCACTCCTTTAAATTTAGGTGTTGTTGGTGTCCTGCTCAGATTTCCCCCATAAAGACACCCACCTTTAACATCTGAAATCAATGTCTCAGTCACTAACTATTACTTTCAAAAGCCTCAGCTTTTCTAAATGTACTAGGAAAAAATAATTAATTACCAAAACTTACATAAGAAAAATGAATTTGGTTACTAAATTTAGGACGACTTTAAATTTTTGTAGTCTCTGATTCATACATCATTAAATTTAGTAACCAAATTAAAGGGCCTATTGAGTTAATAAGGAAAATGACTACTGAATGGTATTGTATACAGTAATGTAAAAGAAAAATTCTTGTGACCCTGTCTCCCTAATCACATGTAACTAGAAACTCATAAACTTGTATATATGATATGATATCTATTTAGCCAATTAAGAAAATGGTTGCAATTAATTTATAGTAAAATGTATAATTACCTGGGCTAGAATCAAAGGACAAGATTGTTGAAGCTATGTGTCTGCTGCTTGTATCATGAAGCACTCTACTCTCACAATCCTCTTTGTAAATCCCATTTTTGCTTGAAGATTTTTGGCGACGGATCAAGCAAACAACCATGAAAATGGTAAAGAAGAGCATAATTAAGGCAACCAATGTGACAATTAAGAGAACGGTTTTGAAGGGAAAATGGCGAGCATGGCTATGGTAATTTTTATCTGAATGTAAGTGATGGAAATGGTGTATGAAAGTATGGTTCTTTGTAGAAACAATAGGTGGCCCTGAAGGTACAATAGTAGTTGTATTATTAACTTCCATTGGTGACCACAGAGAAATTAAGTGGCTTTCTGTGTGAAGTGAGAAAAATGGGAAGGCACAGAAGAGAGGGTAAGGGAGAGAGGTTTTGTTTATAGTAGTAAACAAAACAATGTGGAGTGCAAAGAGGTTTTGAGACTAAGAGGACAGGGCATTTGTTTCTATCTTTCTCGTGAATATTTTAATCCAGTTGTTTTGGTGTGTGTACTTCATTCGTCTCTTGTTTTGTTATTTTCTAGACTTGTCCTTTTCTTACTATTAGAAAATCCAGGAAGCATTTTCACGGGTTTTCAATCACTCTATCCCTTCAATAATTCTTTAGTTTCATTGTAATGTTTCATAGTATTATTTTGATGTGCTAAAATTCTATTTTTGGATTGCTTTTGGTACACAATTATTTTTAAGAATCAAGGCTAAGAGTATAGCTTACAAAACCTACTTTAACTAACTCACTGACCCATCTTTTAACTTATGACAAAATCGTAGCTTACACAATTTAAAGCGGACAATTTCTCGTAAAAGTGATGAGATCGAAATCTTTTCTATTCATGTGGGATGACGTGCTTTTAGTCTGTTAATCTCGATTGACGACTATTGTTGCAACACTCTATGAGTTTCACATTATACGGGAATTGAGGTTAATGATAGTTTTCGAGTTGCAACAAACAAATGAAACTGTATATCAAAAGGATGTATTTTCTCATTCTTGTTTGGAAAAAGAAAACAAAATAGATAATTATGCTTTTGGTAGGGTGAAGAAAAGTAATATTTATCTATGCTATATATATGGCTAGCTGCTTGGAGGGGTCAAACACTGTTGGACCAATTTAACTAGTGAGAGTGAAGTAAGAGGATGAGATGAATCTACTAGGAAACTGTGCCATGCATCTAGCAATTCAGCATTTACACCAGACACTTCCAAGAATAACTCCTTCAAGTTCACATGCATAACTCAAAATGGCAGAAGTCAATTCTTAAACGTGTGTATGCTTTTTAACATCATTTGTTTTGGTCTGTTTTAATTATTCTCATCTGGTTCTGAATGTTAGATGAACAAGGGACAAAATTATTCACTTGTTTTCAGATGCTGAATTAATTATACACTCGTTAAGAAACTTAAACAAAGTTGTATTTTTTTAACTACCCTATATTCATACATGATCATGATTCATAACCGATACATGTAACATTTTGTATGCATATATTCATCTCACAAGAAATGCAGTTTTTTTTCAATTTCACTAATGCTTACTATTAAGGTCTAGTATAAGCTACGTTCTAAATAATATAGGGTAAAAAACGGTCCATTACCGTGACTCTGATCAAAATCACGAAAACCTTTACATGAACGTATTGTTATTTAAACTCTTGATCAATATATCTAAATTGTACATACCATCTATTATTAATGTAATTACTACTAGACATCAATATTTGTCCTTGGTCGTATTAAAGGATAGCTACGTGTAATTGAGGGAATTATTTACTACTAGTACTACTATCTCTCAGTGCCAACAAGTAGAAAAGTGACACATCCCTGACTTTCACTAAAGACTACCAATCATATGTCTAGAAATCACATGTCTTTCTGTCGTCCCACAACTTAAGTTGTCATGAAACCACAAAAGACAACATATTCTCTTTCAAAGTCTTAAAGCATTGCAGATTTGTTTTTACTAACTAGTAGTTTGAGTTATGACTCGTTTCCACAAATTTGGGCCTCATGATTATGTCAAATTAACAAGAAGAATATGAGGAGAAAATTGGTTTCACATTCAAAATCTGATCTCAAATTACCAATCATATGTTTAGAAATTTGATGTAAAAACCAATATTATTTTGCTTCTTATTCTTATCATGTCACGGGATTATCTAAACATGCACTTTTGTCGTAGTCAATGCCGGAAACTAGCTTCATTTTTATCAGGGTCTAATACAGCCTACATTTGACACAGATTTATAGAGAAGTTATTTTAATATTTTTTATTTAATAATTTATTTTTAGAGATTTTTTCTATATAAAAAGTACAAGTTGTTTTCTGTTTATTTATGAGAGTGAAAATCATTTTTTTTAAATCGGTTAAACGGAATATCGGGTACAATATACATGCGACTGGAATGATTGTCGCATACACTTAAAACAGAAACAAAATGAATGAAAGATGAAGAGATTAAAATAATCAATGCTTCAGTTGATCTAAATTAGTTTTACATGAGATGTATAAATCCAAGTTATTCAATTGATAAAGAAATCTATTATTACAATTTCCAGGTTTAAACATAAGTAAGATGGTTCACAATCTTGATCTAACACATACTTGGTTTTATACATGAAAACAATTCCAAACAATCAATATAGTTTTACCATATAAATCTTGGAGAAAAGAAACTTGTTCTTTTGTAACGCTCGATTGTCAATCCTAGCCACAATCATACAAAGATGCCAACCTCAAATCTTCAAACCTTCATAAAATGTTATTCACAAACAAAACTCCTCACACAAATCTCATACCTAGGGCTAAGAAGCTAAACCAAATGACAATGGTAGAGGTTAGAGGTTGAAGATGAAGAGAAATTTCAATTACAATCTCAAAATAAAAATTCAAATGCTTTTTGAAAGTTTAAGGGAAAAATGTGTTTTGTTTTCTAAATCATAGATGTTCAGAGAGGGATTTTGAAAAATGATTTAATATGCTGGAGATAAGGCACAAAAAAGAGAGGAAATACCCATTTTATTTGAGTCAAGAGCTAATGGCATGATTCAAGTCAAGAGAGTGAACGATTTGAATCGAGAATTAAAAAAAAACAAGAAACTGTTTCTATAATTCAAATCAGGCTCTTTCATGATTCGAGTCAGAAAAATCCATAATTTGAATTAGAAATACATAACCAAAATCTGCATCCAATTTTTGATTCAAGTCAATCAATTAATTCCATCAATGTTGAGTTAACCTTAGGATGCCCAATTGACCTTACTTTTGGCACATGTCAAAACACGCTGAACCATTCACATCTGATGGAAAACTAGGAGATCCTATATCACCCCTAGCTTTCCTCTCCGATTTAAGGGGATGAACTCCGAACTCTTTCACTTTTACACATACTTTATTGTTGAAGTTTTCAAAATGTTTCTTCTGCGTTCAACAGTATTCACAACTCCACGAAGTCAATCTCATACACTACACAGGTACATGTTTGATACCACTGTTAGAACAAGATTTGTTTCTACACCTCATCTCTAAGTTTTGATGATAACAACACATATATTTTATATGTAAACAATTTAGTTTCTAATGTTTTCTTGAGTGTGAAGATCAGAAAGCCTGTATGATTTAGGACTGTTGTCTAAAGAATCATCAGAAATGCCATCGTCAAAATGACTAATCTCTTTCATTTCTGTAGGTACATCAGTAGTTTTATGGAATGTTGAATGAATCAAAAAGAGGATCTACATAACACTTCTCAACAAGGTGCTGCTTCAGAAGTCTCAAGTGTACCCAGAAGAAACAAAGTCTACCAAGATGTTATTGCTCCAAGTCATAATCAAAGTCTACATCAGATGCAAGTTGCCACGTCAAGATCAGATGCCAAAGATATTTTCGTCGAAAGAGTTATTGCTCATTGCTCAGAAGACAAATTCAAAGATCAGCTGAAAAGGATCGAATCAGAAATATAGTTTAGTTGATTACTCTTGTTCCGATATCTAGACGTGATCCTCAGATATGTTGTTGCACTATCATCTGAAGACAATGTTCTATTATGAAAGGACTAAAAAACTATGGCTTGTATTTCTCGTATTGTCTCACTATCAAATCAGTTATCTCTTGAGATATATATTTGATCTTGGAAGTTCTTCGTCGTACTTCAGAAAGGCTGTTGTCATTATTTCTGAAAGACAAAGTTCTGCTTCTATCAAGTTCTGATGTTCTTATGCTATCCCAACAAAGTAGTTTCTGAACTACTCATAAGATACATCATCAGAAGAACAAAGAAAAGAAAGTGATCTCTTCCAAGCTTACTACTTCAGAATCAGAAGTACATCATTTGAAGATAAGATCAATAAACTTTCTTTAGAAGATTCAGTATAATGGTCTACTCAACAAATCACAAATATCAAGACGTTTGTACTACTCAAAAACTGTCTTTCATTCCATCACGTCAAAGCTGCAAGCTACAAGCTAAGGAAGTAACGTGTTCCTACATCCAACATCCACACTTATATCCGTTGGAAAGTAACCGTTGGCTTATGAAAAAAATACTTTTCTATCCTCTCAAAGTCTCTTTCTCTGAAGTCTATAAATAAAGATCAAGAACTCATAAGAAAGTGTTTGGTCGCTGGAAAGTGAACAGTTAAAGGTGTTGGTTGCCACTGCAAAAGGCAAAGCTATGGATTGCTACTACACAAGCTGAATATGATGTTAGTGCAAACTCCAAAAGCTGGAGAGGATGTCCATCGCAAATGCTAAAGTTGCAGTGCTACAACAATGCAAAGAAGCCAAAGCTCAATCAATGAAGATCATGAAGCTGAAGCAGAAAAGGACAAAGAAGCAGAATTTATCATAAACATCTTTGTAGAATTTTGTAAAATTAAGGAGTTGTTGCTCATATCTTGCTCAACACTTTTGTTTTGCTTGTACTTAAAACTTTTGTGTAATATGCTTTTAAGAAGCACTTTTGTAAACAGAAATGTTAATCAATTTTTATTAATTGTTCCTTGAGTGACTAGTCTTAGTCTGAATACTCAAGAAGAAGGTGACTGATGTTCATCATGGGAAATATTCTTTAAGGGACCAGTTGGGTCAGAATTCTTAAAGGAGTCGTTGATTGTTATATTTCTTAAGGGACTAGGTGGGTCAGAATTCTTAAGGGATCGCTAACAGTTTGATCAACGTGCTTTGGGAAATCTTCTTTAGGGGACCAATTGGGTCAGAATTTTTGAAGAAGTCATTGATCGTTATATCTCTTATGAGACCAGTTGAGTCAGAGTTCTTAAGAGTTCACTAACAGGGTTGATCAATGTTTTATTATTAGTCACCGACAGTTGGCCTGTGCAAGTGTAATCATTTCAATGATTAGTGGATCAAGTTATTTTCTAAGGCAAAATCACATTGGTGGGTGGACAGGACTAGCCTTTTCTAAGGGGGACCTAGATAAATGAATGTGTCATCTTTTCATTTATTGCATGCGCTAATGTTTATCTAAACGAATATTTTTCTACGAAGGGCAAAGTTTTGAAAACCCAATTAAAACCCACCCTTTCTTATGGTTTTCTCTACCTTCAACCTCCTTTTTCACATTTTCTTTATGGAGGTTATTATGAATTTAGATGAGTCGAAATCTGGTAGAATCCTTAATTAGTAACGAGCGTAAGCCCAGTGGAACTAGTGTTATATGAATGCTAGGTGTTCTGATGGGACTATCAACTATCTTTTAGTGGAACTAGGCATATTTGGCAATTGCGAGATTTCTCTTAATTTCGATAGTCATAACACCGATGGTAATGATAGCGACTCCTCTTTTCTTTATGTTTTCTCAAGAAACCGGAGGGTTATGTCCACCTCTGATACTGAGGCCAAGGATGTTAGGGAAGTTGGGTCTATATACACCCATGAGGACCAAGTAACCTCCCTTCGGCAATAACTTACCTTCTCTTCCTACAATTATAAAGAAGATTTTATTCTATAGGCATGATCTCTAGAGGAGAGGGCCAACATGGCCTCCTCTGAAGCATCTTCCATTTCATCCTTTTCTTTTTACTTACCAATCATTCACGAGGTAGAGGTTCGCCTCTCCTTCTCCTCTTTTGCGGTGGAGGTTTTGATGGTGCTCAATGTGGCTCCCTCCCAAATTACACCCAATGCGTGTGAGTCTAATTAGGGAATTTCATATTATATGTCGGTGGCTAGGGACTTACCAAAATATTGAGATGATTTTCTTGTTCTATGGCACCAAAGTGTTTGTTCCCTAGGGTTGGCCAACTGTAGCCGCTTTTCCTTGGAGAACCTTATTCAAACGTCATTCCAACCACTTCAAAGATTGGAAGGACAAATTTGTGAGGATGGGGGACATGCTAGCTTCTCTTCAGTTACTACTGCGGAGAATGACAACCCTGGATTTCCCTTCATCTATATAAATAGTCTTGCGATGATCCCGAGGTACGACGATACTTGCCTTACTACTGATGAGGGTGATGTGGTTTGGACCTTGGAAGAGTTTGAATTAATGGAGTCTCATACCATGATTATTTTGGATCAAGGGGATGACGAATCCTTGGACAAATATATAAGTAAGTTTTAATGATGTTGTCCCTTGTTTGGGATGTTGATGCTTACATAAATCATGTTGACTATTACTTTTTTTATTGTAGAAAAGTTGTCAAAAATCCCTTTAGACGAGACGAAGGAACGTTTGGCCAAGTAGAAAGCTCAAGCTCGGATAACCTTCAAAGTCGCCTTAAAGGTTTTCTAGGTAGGGGTTAAACATGAACTTGTGGGCGAGACACTTATTGAGTCCCAGGTCTCAAAGATCCTAAGGAAAGGGGGTGTTAACTCCTCTCTTAAGGGTAAGGTGGCCAAAGTTAATGTTTTTGAGGGGGCATACACCTCCATATCATCTCCAAAGAGAGTCTCGCCATCTGGACCCTCCATGTGGATCAATCATAATTTTAACGCCATTAAGTTCACAAGTGCTTGTAACACCCGCAATTTAATTAATTATTTAATTAAATTATTTTCGGATTATTTGTTGGTAAGTTATTATATGTTACGTTGTGTTGTTAAGTTGATTATTTAGTTGATTAGTCGGTCGATTACTAATAGTAATGTTTAGTGTTATTAACATTAGAAATAATATTAATACAAATATTAGTATTAAATGAGATTAATGGTGTTGGGCTTATTTTATAATTGTGTGTAGCAAAGTGGGAGTGTGAATATTAGGCCCAATAGAATTATTAAGAATAATAGAATATTGGGTAATTTGAATAAAATAAAATTAGGTTAATTGTGGAATTAGTCTTAGAAAGAGAGAACTAGAAGTTGCTGTGAAGAGGAAAAAGTGGAAAAGGAAGCACAAAGCTAAGTTTCAACCGGAGAGTTATAGAGCGGTCTTCAATCCAAGGTAGGGGTGGGGTTCTGACTCTATAATGGGATATATGATGGATATTATGTAGGGATTGGATTTGTGTAAAATTATTGCGGTGTTTATTTGTTGTTACGGATCATACCGAATTCCTGTTGTGTATACCAAATCTGTGTTTATTCCATATCTGATTAGTGTAATGTTGTGAAGTTGTTGTTCCGGAATTTATGTTGAATTTATGTTGTCGTAGCAATGTTGCAATTGATATATGTCTGGCTGTTAGATAATATTTCGTAATATCGTAGTTGTTCTGTTGCTGTGTTTTAGTCTGGGAGTAGTAACTATGGAAGGATCGATTGAGTTCGAAAAGAAATTGGTAATTTCTGAGATACAGTAACCTATGGCGAGTGCCACCATATTTTAGGGGCGAGTGCCACAATATTTAATTGATATTTTAAGTGCTAAAGTTGAAGAAGGGGCGCCTTCCACCACAAGTAAGGGGTGGCTGCCCCTATGGAAAAAGAGAAGTAGGGGGCGCTCACCCCAGTGTGTGTGTGAGCTAGCAGAAAATCAATTAGCGGAATATAGTTGAATTGTCTGAATAATGATGCGGAATGTTCGCGGTGTATTTCGGTTGAGATAGTGGATTATATTAAGTTACTATAATGTAGGTATTAAAGTTGTGAATTCGCAGGTTATATCGATGTCGTTTAATTGTTGTTAGGTTTTCGTTGAAGTGTCGTTGTTATTGTTGTGTTATTGTTGTTGTTATGCTTTTGTTGATAACTGTTGTTATTGTTGTTATGTTGTAGTTGTTGGTAATTGTTGCTATTGTTGTTATGTTGCCACTAATTATTGGCAAACATTAAGTTGTAGGCTTATTCCAATGTTGAATAGTTGTTGTTGATGTTGTTGTGTGTTGTAGGCTTATGCCAATGTTGATTTTTTGCCGTTGTTGTTGTTGCATGCATAAGGTTGTCGCATTCATAGCATAACAGTTGGGAGCTTATGCTCTGTAAGTTGGTCTGGATTGGAAAAAGTTAAAGTTCAATGCTTATGCCTTGTTTTAAAGTTGAAGGCTTATGCCTTGTTGATGCCTCTTAATTGGAAATTATTAAGTCGGGAGTTTTGCTCCATTGGTACCACATGCATGTGCATCGTAATGAGTCGCATTTCAAGTCGCATCTCTGAGTTGTTGTGTTGATGAAAATAGTTGTTATCGTGTTGATGATATCTTTGTGAAGCTGAAATAGTTGAAATATTTTGTTGATAATTTTGTGATAATAAAGTGTTGTTTAAAAAGCTGTGAAGTGGTGATTTTGCATGGACTAATTCTAAATTAGTATTTATCATACATCCAATTATATTGTTTGATATCTCACCCCTTCTGTTTGAATGTTATCCTTATGTTGGTAACGCGCAGGTAATCCAGAGCGAAGGTTGTTTACCTTCATTAGTTCGAGTGAGGTGTTGGTCGCTCTGATACGTAACACGCGGTGGGGATGAACGCGTGTTACTTTATTATTGATTTTAATTCTGTTGCTGAATTTTAAGTTAAATTTTGTTAAATACTTTGTTGCTTTGAAGTCGTTTATGTTGGACAAAGATGTTATGTTTTTGAATTGAAGTTTATGAATCCGCTGCGTGGTAATTTAAAAATTGTTTTATTCTGAAGACATAACATTATTATTATTTGTTTATCTAAGTTTTAATGTGTTATGTATTTGTATTACATGCGCTTATATGTTGACGTATTAAGTTGAAAAATGTGGCATCCTATTTGTGTTGTGACTCTGATTTTAACATTATCTGCCGGGTAGAATTGGGGTCTTACAGTGCCCGCCTTCCCTTCCGCAAAGATTTTACAGGGAATTACAAAGTTGTATGTTATAATCCCTCCCCAAAGCTATCTAACCTTAAAGACACCTAAATTGCAGGGGTTCTTCTTATAGAGCGTCCTATATGGAGAAACATGCTAAGGCAGAAAAATCAGCTGAGGACGAAGCTTTCCAGCTACAAATAAGACCTAACTAAAAGGCAATGGATAATCGAGGCTTTGCATAGTGAAAACGAGACTCTCATGGGAATGCCTTATGAGGTGGAGACCACGGTCAAAGATTTTTCTATCAAGGAGAAGAAGGTGCATAAATCCCTAGATCAAGCTCTTAGAACTCAGAAGAATCTAAAGGATGAGGTGTATGTGCTCAAGGACGACTTGATAGATACCTCTAACATCTATTTTGAGAGGGCGAAGGAGCAAATGACCTTCCTCTATGTGGGCTAGATCTGAGGCCCATGGAGGTGTTTAAAGTTGTTTACAACAGTCAGATGATGGATGACACAAGCAATCCCCAGCCTTCCAGCCTTGTCATCTCTCGGGCCAAGGATACTCAAGTTGAGTTTGAGGGAGATAAGGCGGCAGAGGATGCTATTCTGGAGGCGACTCACCCTGGAGGATCCCTAGAGGAAAAACTAGCTTCTAAAGGGGGTTAATGATCTTTTGAATCCTTTAATCCTTTCTTTTTTCTTTGTAATCATACCCCTGGTAGTTACCCCCGAGGGCCTCTTATGCATTGTTGAATACTTCCCCTAAGGGATCCTCTTATATTGATCTTGTTTATTTATTATTATCTCTATTATGACCTATATAGGAATTTCCTTGCCCATATTTTAAATTTGCTGCTCTCGTGAAATGCCAGGATCCCTCACATTGCTTCAGGGTGACAAAGGGTTCAAGTGTTTGTAATAACCTTAAGGTGGTAAGGATTCCTGGCATAAGAACCCAACATTTTTAATAGCCTAAAAAGGCAGTGATGATTCCCATATAAGGATCCAGCGTATTCACTAGCCTTAGAGGCAGAAAGGATTCCCACATAAGGATCCAATATATTTAATAGCCTTAGAGGCGACAAGAATTCTCACATAAGGATCCAACATATTCAATAGTCTTGGAGGAAGTAAGGATTCCCACATAAGGATCTAGTGTATTCGATAGCCTTAGACGTGGCTAGCATTATCACATAAGGATCCAACATATTCAATAACCTTAGAGGCGGCAAAGATTCCCACATAAGGATTCAGCATACGCAATAGCCTTATGGGGGAAAGGATTCCCACAAAAGGATCCAACATATTCAATAACCTTAAAGGCGACAAGGATTCCCACATAAGTATCCACCATATTCAATAGCCTTAGAGGCGTCAAGCATCCCCACATAAGGATCTAACATATTTAATAGCCTTAGAGGCGGCAAGAATTCACACTTCAGGATCTAGCATATTCAATGGCCTTGGAGGTGATTTCAATAAGATTCCTTTTCTCCTTGACATCCTTCATGTGAATTAATAATAATCCAAAACATATATAAATAAAATGAGGGGCTCATTAAAAATTGAGTGCCAATCAACACAGGAAAAAGGCGCCCCATGAAAACTTACCAAAACCATCGAGAATACAAATTGCCTACATAAAATAAAACTTCAAACAGTCTCAACTAAGTGAGGCTCGTCTCCTTAGCAATCATCCCCTGACAATGGATCTTTTTCTAAAACCTTAGTGACCGCCTCTTTTGGAATGGTCAAGCACTCCTCAATGGGAGATTCCCCTTAAAGCCTTTTCTTCGCCTTCATGCCCACATTAGTCACACCTAATGTTCTGACCTTCTTCAACTTTATGCTTTCTACATAGCACTTTCGAGAAATCTCCTGGTCCCCCTAAATAACATCGACTCACCCATTTGGGAGAGGGCATTTCATGCATAGATACAAGGTAGATAGGGCAACCCTAGCTAGTTAAAATCAGGTCTTTCTATGATCCTATAATATAAGGAGGACGTATCAATGACTAAATACGTTACTTTTACTTGTCTAGCATTTTCTTCTGCCCCAAAGGTAGACTTCAGCATTATGTAACCCTTCATCTATATTGGAACGCTCATAAAACCCACCAACAAACCCTAGAAGGATTTGAGGTCATCTAACTCCAAGATAATTCTCTCAAATGCATCCCAGTAGAGGATGTTTGTAAATCTCCCTTGATAAATCAAGACTCTTTTGATTTCCTAGTTATCACATCAAATGGTGATAACTATGGGGTTATTATTATGCAGTTGAATACTGGTAGTATCCATCTTGGAAAAGGTAACCTTGGACTTTAGATCTTCTAATTCACTTGCCTTAGAGTCAACGAGAGAACCATCAATGGCTAGGATTTGGTGAGTATAACTTTTTTGGGTGGAACTGGTCTCTCCGCCTCCGGCGATGGTGTTAAGGGTATGAAAAATGGATTTGTTTCGCCTCCTTGGTCAGGCTCCTTCCATTTATTGGATCTTGGACTATTTAAGGAATCTCTCCCCTGAGAGTTTGACTCACCTAGTCTCCTGGAAGAGTCTCCCTTGACGTATTTCTTGAGGTGCCCATCTTGGATGAGGCACTCTATCTCTTTTTGAGTTGGTAACGATCCTCCATTTGATGTCTCCTGACCTTATGGATCTTGCGCCAAATATGGGGATCAGGCCTCATGACATTTGTCTTGTAAGGTGGTGGTTGGGGGATACTATGCATATGTAGGACATCTTGCCATATCTACTCCTAGCAGGCATTCAGGGGAGTGAAGTTTTTAGTGGGTTTTTCACTTCGTTTGAACGTTGTTCTGTCCCTCATGGACGACATGTATAGATTCCTTCACGAGCTGTCTGGATTGAAAGTTCATTCTTTTGCATCTTGTGTCGTCTTTTTAACATTTATTTCTTCGCCGTTGATGTAATATTTCACCCGTGTTACTACTTTAGTCAAGGACACCACTAGTATCTAGGCGAGGGATTCCCTGTCCTAAGCCCATTTTGGAATACTCCTACAAAAATTTCCTGGTTTGGATGGATTACCTTGATTGTTGCTTTGTTGAAGCAGATAAGATACTCCCTTGGGGATTGTGAGGGACCCTCGAGAATGTCGGATAGACTGGTGGCGGCAGACTTGCTATGCGTGTTTGCGACAAATTTGTGGACTAGTTTCTTCAATAGGTCTTAGTAGTTGGTGACAAAGAGTCGTGGGAGGCCCATATACCACCTCAGAGTTGCGTCTCTAAAGATGTCAGATAGAAGCTTGCACTTCAAAGAGTCAAGTGCCCCAATGACGATTGTCTGAGTGTTAATGAAGGCAACATGTTCATACGGGCCGTTGCAATTGTCAAACTTAGCCATGTTAATTCACTTTAAAAAAATTCTTTTAAAATATTTCAAAAAAAATAGTTCATCAAAAAATTCTTTTACATGTTAATTCTTTGTGCGTGAATGAATTATATAAATGTTGAAGGTAATAGTTTTGTAAACATTTTTCTAGTAGTTGAAAGTGAGACTGAAAAATAAATGTATAAAAATAAAAATAAAGATATTTTGAATTTGAATTATGTAATGTAAGTGTTGAAGTTTTGTAAGGATAAGAGGTACATTTTTTTCACGTAGAGAAATGTGAGCATGAGAGGTGAGACACACCTGACTCCACTAGTGGGTCGCAGGTTTCCGCAGATGGTAAGAATGTTCAGAGTGTGGAATGCCTTGTTGACAGTTGTAGGTTAAATGCTCACACTAGGCCATTCAAAAGAAACCTGCTCTCTGCCATGCCACAATTAAGTTTATGCGAAACCTATTTTTATGTATAGAAATACATTTATTTATTTAACAAAACATCGTGTATCTGCTCATTAGAATTTTTTTTTTATTCTTTTGTACTTTTTTGTTTTGTCTTTTTCTCTTGAATGAATTAAATTTATTAATACTTTATTATAATGGATGAACGAGGAGCATTTTATCTCCCAATTTATTTATCGAAAGCAAGTATGTATATTTCATATTGATCCGGCAAAAATGCAAGTCCCAGACAGGCAGACATATCATTCTGAACATTTCTTTTTTAATATATTAGTTTTATTATACAATTATAATTAATACCATATTATATTATGGTAAAACTTACAAGATTAGAAGATTATATTTATTTTGGTGAGAGGTGGAATTGGAGGGGAAAATAGCATTGTTGTGAGAGAGTTCAATGAGACTGTCATTTAATATATTGTCTAATGATTACTAGATTTCCTTTCATTATCTTAATGTCCTTAAGATGTAGGTGACTTTGCAATGAACTGAGTTAACAATTACATATGTTATTTATTTTGCTTATTTGTTATTTGTTGTTATGGATTTTTATTGTCGTGAATATTGTTCTTACATATTGTGTGTGACATCATGTTACCAATCAAACCGAATTTCAAACGACATATTAATTTAACAATTTAAATAGGGTATTTAACAATTTGTATTTAAGTAAATTTATTTCTCTCTTTATTAGTATCAAAGTGTACTCAATATTTATGATTGTATATAATTACTCTCTTTATTAATAGAGAACACAATCTCTATTTTGATTACAACTCAATTGATAATTATGTAGAAGAAAATTTCTTTACCCACCTCCCTATGGGTGGTCACCTCCTGCGAAAAACCAAAACTACCCCTGCTTCGGAAGTTCATTTCCGAAAGCGTGTTTTTTTAAAAAAATTGACTTACTTCGGAAGTTCATTTCCGAAACAATTATTTCGGAAGTTCATTTCCGAAATACTGCGATTTCTGCAGATTTATCAAAACACTCCCCCTCCCCCAATCATTTACCCTAAATCAAAACAAAAAGTGGCAGAGGCGAAAATTTGTTCAAACAGAATTCCAAAGCTGCATCAAGGCTCCAATCACACTGCTAAACAACGTTCAAAAGCCCTCAATCCTAACACTTTGTAAGTTTTGAAATTTTTAGATCTATTATTCAAATGCATGTTATTTAGGGTTTTAATTGCATAAATGATATATGGCTAGGTTGTTAGTAGTATTTAGGTTGTTTAGAAGCATTTTGATTTGGTTTGAAGGTTGATTTAGGGGTCTGCCATGGAAGTTGCAGGAAATTGCATCGCAGGGGTGTTTCGGAAGTTCATTTCCGAAAACACCTCCATCCCAGTTTTCGGAAATGAACTTCCGAAATATATCAGAAGTTCAATTTTTTTTTTGTTTTTTATTTTGTCTCGCATATTAATCGATTTCAATTGTTTACAGGAACATGTCTTCTAGAGAGGGCGCTAAGGGAAGAAAGGATTCTTCAAAGAAAGAGGTGAAAGAGGTGAAGGAGGTGAAGGAGGTGAAGGAGAAGAAGAAGGTTTCGACCGGCTCTACTTCTCGTTCCCAGGGGGCCCGGGGCCCGGATGCTCAAGCTCAGTCTTCAGGCGTGAGAGTCGTGATCAACGCTGATGGTTCTGAGACTGAGTGGGATGAGGATTGGTATAATTATCTTCATTCGGAGGAGTTCGCTCGTCGGGAAGAATAACGTGTTTTTTTTTGTTTGATGTGTATTTTGTAACGCTCGTCGGGCAGAATAACATGTTTTTGTTTTGTTTTGTTCTGATTTCGGATTGTATCGCACAGTGTATTTGTATTGGATTTATCATGTTAGTTTTTGGAAGTGGTAACCGGGGTCGGAACATATGACGGATGAGGTGGATGTCTGGAGGAAGTAGAACTGGAGATACGTCCACCACGAGACAAAGTAGCCAATCAATGTAAGCTATAGTTTATGATTATCATCTGGGGAGGTCATTTCTAAAAAATCAAGATTAAAAATAATAAGATTTTTTTTCCAATTTTTTGTAATGACGTCCCCTGATGATAATGATAAATTATAGCTTACATTGATTGGCTCCTTTGTCTCGCGGTGGACGTACCTCCGGGTCTTCTTCCTCCGGACATCCACCTCCTCCGTCATATGTTTCGGCTCCGGTTACACCTCCTCCGTCATTTGTTACTTTCAGTTGTACGTATTTTTATTAAAATAATAAATAAACCTTTTGAAATTTGGAAGCCTTTTTTTCTCCCCACCACTCTCTCATCCCCACCTACCCGTGTTTAACAATATGTAACTTTAATTTTATGTAATATTATCGTTGTAATTTTCACCCGATTAAATAAAGCGAATTGTTCATATTCTTCTGTCCAGACCTATTTTCGGAAGTGCATTTCCGAATTCCTCCAAGGGGGGTGCGCTCGGAGATGAACTTCCGAAACACCACATTTTCTGAAAAGTGACTTTATTTCGGATATGCATCTCCGAAATCAATATTTTATATTAAAAAAAACACGTTTTCGGAAGTTCATTTCCGAAAACACTTTTTTCCAAAAAAAAAGTACCGTTTCGGAAATGAACTTCCGAAACAAGGGGTATTGTGGTAAATTCACCAGGGGTGGGCAAGAAGGTTAGGAGGTGGGTGAAGAAATTCTCATGTAGAAACTAGAATACGTGACATTTCATTTTGTCCATCTTAAAAGATAAATTCCAGCCACAAGAAGAACACAGTCACATTTGTATAGTAAGGAAATAATGATCATAAAAATTTATCTTTTATACAATGTTGGATCAAAATATACAATATGCCTCAATAATATTAGATGCCATTAAAACCTTTTTGTATGATCGCATTAGGTATACGATCTTCCCACTCACTCCTTTAATGAAGTTGAGAATTAAAGGATAAAGATTTGTTGATTTATGTATAATAAATGGACACTTCGCAAAGAAACATAGCAAAGTTTAGATACGATCAACATATACTATACTTCTTCAATAAAAAAGTATAGCAAATATGAACTTATTTTTGGCATATTAAAACAATTAAATCACATGTTTATAACATTTTCCAGTTTAATGTTTGTCATCACCGCACATTGACCTATGGCATACCGTGCAACATGTGTTGTAACACGATTTCTCTGCTGATTATCATTCAAAGTTCAAACATTATAGCCATAGTTGGAAGCCTATTATTGAGAAATTTCCATAAAGCAAAAGACTTAGAAAAGGGTATAAACATTTCAAACAACAAAAAATAATCAGTTTAAAGTATCAATTTTTTTTTTTTTAATATCAAACTAGTAACAAACCCGTGCATACGCACGGGTTATATTCTATTAGACGCATTTGGATATATCATTTATTTTAAATAAAATGTTAAAAAAGAAAAAAAAATATTTAGATAAATAATAGATTATTTCGTATATAAAATATTTAGATTAGTAATAGATTTTTTCCCGTATATCATTTTTTGATAAAAAATATTTAATCATAAATACCATTTCTTGTATATAAAAATATTTAGATCAATAATAGATTTTTTTCTGGTATGGAGACTTCCTTTTTGAATAGGTATCATTTACAAAAATATTTGGATCAATAGTAAATTTCGTATATAAAAATATTTAGATCAATAATAAAATTTTTACCGTATACCATTTTTGATAAAAAATATTTGGATCATAAATACCATTTTTCGTAAATAATAGATTTTATATACGTATACAAATATTATTTTTGTTTAGGTATCATTTACAAAAATATTTGAATCAATATTAAAATTTCGTATATAAAAATATTTAGATCAATAATAGATTTTTCCTGTATACCATTTTTGAATAAAAAATATTTGATCATAAATACCATCTCGTATATAAAAATATTTATATCAATAATAGATTTTTTTTCCCGTATACAAACTTCATTTTTGTTTAGATATCATTTACAAAAATATTTGGATCAATCATAAATTTCGTATATAAAAATATTTAAATTAATAGTAAATTTTTTCCCGTATACCATTTTTGAGTAAAAAATATTTGGATCATAAATTCCATTTTTTTGTAAATAATAGATTTTTTCCGTATACAAATATTATTTTTGTTTAGGTATCATTTACAAAAATATTTGGATCAATATTAAATTTTTGTATATAAAAATATTTAGATCAATAATAGATTTTTTTTCTCGTATATCTTTTTTGGATCAAAAATATTTGATTCTAAATACCATTTCTCGTATATAAAAATATTTAGATAAGAATAAATTTTTCCCCGTATACAGACTTCATTTTTGTTTAGGTATCATTTACAAAAATATTTGGATCAATAGTAAATTTTGTATATAAAAATATTTAGATCAATTGTAGATTTTTCCCTGTATACTATTTTTGAATAAAAAATATTTGGATCATAAATACCATTTTTCGTAAATAATAGATTTTTTCCTTATACAAATATTATTTTTGTTTAGGTATCATTTACAAAAATATTTGGATTAATATTAAATTTTCGTATATAAAAATATTTAGATCAATAATAGATTTTTTGAATAATTTTTCCCGTATAACATTTTTGAATAAAAAAATATTTGGATCATATTACCATTTTTCGTATATAAAAATATATAGATCAATAATAGATTTTTTTTGTGGAAGAAAGAAATGAGAAAGTGATGAAAGAGAAAAAAAAATAGAGAATGGGGAGAGATTTTGTAAGTTTGATAAAATTTGAGGGTTGTATTATTTTAATAATAAAATTAAAAACTTTATTGTACAAAGACCAAATAAAGGCAATTTTAATGTGGTGGCAAAAAATCAAATAAGGGTATTTTAGACTTTTCCACAACTATCAAAAGTGCATTTAAGCCTGTTATGATTATTATTTCACTTTTTTCTAATATGATTTTACATATTAAATGGGAAGTTGTGGTCCAAATATGATGAGTTTTATTGTTATTTAGTAGTGTATGAATAAATAAATACAAAGTTATGTTGTCATCTATATGTGTAT
Source organism: Vicia villosa (assembly GCF_029867415.1). Lineage (NCBI taxonomy): Eukaryota > Viridiplantae > Streptophyta > Magnoliopsida > Fabales > Fabaceae > Vicia > Vicia villosa. Next base: position 124,712,711 of record NC_081180.1, on the reverse strand, counting down.
GTATGACTAAATAAAAAGTTTAAAAAAACCGAACCAAACTGCATTGGTTTGGTTTGGGTTGGTTCGGTTTTATTTCTAAAAGCTAACCGAACCAAACCTAACCGCACATTTTTTTCTCTTGCGGTTCTGATGATTTTTTTCGTCAAAACCGCCCAAATCGCACCGCAAGCACCCCTACCTGATATCTTATTGTAGTGATTTTATTATACTACCTTTTACTATACTACCTTTGCAACGTAAAAAATTATTTTGGGTTACTCATCCAATTTTTACAAGTTGTATTTTTTATCGGCAATTTACATTTTATACCCCAGTTTTTGTTGAAAACATGCATTTTTATCAGCATTTTTAAAATGTCTGATAAAAATCATATTTCTCATACAATTTTACTGAATTTTTTAAAAAAATATGGTTATACCACATGCAATATTTAATGGTGATTTTGAAAAATCAAGTAAAAATGCATACATGCATACTAAATATTTCAAAAAAAATCGGTAGAAAAAATGTTGAGATGGTAATCATATTTTTTAAACAATCCAGAAAAAATCATGTTGATTTATGTATTTTTCAATAAACCCGGGAATGGATATCGACTTTTAGGAGATATCCCAAAATAGGATATCTTAATATCCCAGTTATCATACAGAGTGGTGATGACTCAGGATCATTATCGTGAGGGTTGATGTTTGGCATCCATAACTTAGCAACAAGCAACAAGAAGCGTCAGATATCCGGCAGATGGCCTAGCATCAAAGAGCGTAATGATGACAATGCGAAAATAAATCGCTCGTCGGAGTCAAAGTGTATATCAACATGTCCGAGCAAAGCATTTGCAAAAGAAGTCGCATCTTCTCTAGAGAAAATAATGTTGACCTCGACCCTTCCTAGGGTGCTTTCAGGACGACTAGAAGATAAGAAGTTTGCCTCGAACACCTGCCTTGCCTATCTTCGTCGAGCGGCTCTAGAGAGGCCTCTTCGAAAATACATCTTGAAATGATTTTTTTCCACGTGATATAGGACCCTGTTAGTCAGCTCCAGACGAAAAGGGGGATGATAGAGTTGGAAGGGAAGATGTGGCCCATGTTAATTTTATCAGACCACACGGTGGGTGCACTGTATTGTCCAAAAAAGTACAAGGTGTGTGTCTTCCCCATGTAATGGCAGAGAGACTTAGAGACCCTAATAGGTATATTACAAATTAGGGGTAATGGCTAGCTCACGAAAGCGAGTGGCCCTATACGGTGGTTTTTGAGGTTATTTGAGCGACCAATTCACATGAGGTGAGGGGCCTGTTGGTGGTCGGCATTGCTGGTTGTAGGCACACGATTAGGTTGACGATGTTTGGGCTACTGGGAGCGTAGTTCTCTTCGAGTAGTAGTAAGTGTGTACGGGTTGAGAATATCCTCATCCCCTTGAGGGGCAGTGTATCTATGAGTTCCCGATGCCTAGGTTTTTCCCGGAAAAGATCCATGTTCACCTAGTCAAAAGGTGGACAATTGAATTCCTATGATTTTCTCTTTACCAAAGACACGTCTTATTCCACATTTTGTCTAAATAAGGGAGAAAAACTTAAGGGCAAAGCGATACCTCCCTTATGACGATCTCGAGTTGTCGTCCTTTTCTAGGACGGTCCTAACCTATCACCTAGTCGAGATTATTTACAAATATAACACACTACATAATGATTTTTAGATATTCAAATTACAAAATATTTCTTCATTAAGAATATAAAATATACATAAATTATAAAATGAGAATAATCGTTTACAGTTGAAACAAATAAGAATAATAAATTCAAATAGATTAAATGAAATTAATCAAGAGTGTTAAAAGAATAATTATAATTAAATAATAAATTAAATTAAAAGAGTATCAAATATATATGTGGTACGGTTCAGTTTTAGATCCTTTTTGAAATATCAATTCAAAATTCAATCTAAATCGAGCGATTTTTACAAAACGCTATCCAAACATATTAAAAATAAATTAGTTTTCAATTTTTTTAAATCAATTTGCAATTTATATTTAAATCGATTTAGATTTAAATACCCTTTTCACAACAGTTTTTTAACAGCTTTATCTAGAGCTACATTCCCCACCCTTCAAGAAAATAAAAACAATTTCAAATTCAAAAGTGCACTTACTAATAATTTGTTAATATTTCCTTTTATCTGCCGTTTATTCAAAGTAATACTATTATTTATTCTTTTGTTAAAACTACTTTTAATTAATTTACTATAGATTAAGAGATGGGTGAAATGGAATACTACATAGTTAAAAGAATTATGAATAAAAGATAAACAATTTAATAAAAATAATAAAATTAATATTTTTATATGTTTATGTGAAATTTAATTTTTTTTATAGAAATGAACAGTTATTAAAACCAACTAATAGGGAGGAAGTAATTTTGTTGTTTCAAATGTTCTTTCCGACGCATTTACAAGTTATAAGTAATTTAGAAGGGTGTAATTTCGGCCCATCATGCAATGTTTCGTAATATTTTCTTGGCCTTGTTCATTTACAATAAAACATCACAATGTCTTGATCACCACTATACAAGGATTCTACATGATATCTCCAAAATTACATTAGGCACCCTCCGAATTTTTCTTAATATAAAAAATAGTCCTTAAGAAAAAACCAACATTTTCAAATAAATTTTTTTGATACCATGATGAAAATTTCCTGTATCAATAAAATTTACGTTACTATACGTTACAAATTTTTTTGAAAACTTTTCAAAATTTACAAATTTTCAGAATTCTACTAAATTTTTTCAAATAATTTTTGGTTAAAATTTTCGATATTCTACTTATTATTTACAAAAAGTTTTTGATATGCTATCCAAATTTTCGGTATCGCTCTAAATTTTTGAAATTTTCATTGGAAATGTGAATTGTGAAAATTGTGAAAAATGTAAATAGAGTTATAATTGTCTTTTTATTGAATTTAGGAGTACTATATATAATTTAGAGTGTGGCATGTAGTATCCTCCCACCATACTCACGGTTTTCTGTTTAACATGTGTTTGGATTTATGACAGGCATAAATTAATTTGGAATAAAATGAGTTTGGGAAATTGATTTTGGATGAAATCAAGTATTAGATAAATTTTTATGTTTTTATAAGAGTATATTGAACGATAAAGTTAAAGATAAAAAATATATTCAGGGATAAGATTACATAATATATTTTTAAATTTAAATCAATTAAAAAATAAAATCAATTTCATTTGAAAAATATCACATACCAAAAAAAAAAAGTTATATCATCATAATACTTATCCTTCCCCCAAAACTAAATCTAAATATGTGAAAAATTAAAAATAAAATAACTTAAGTTTAAAAGCTCTAATTTAGATGAGACAAGTTGTGTTAGAAAACTAACTCAAAGATTTATCTTGTACTAAAGTTTTAGAATACTTGCTTGAAAGTGTGTTGTCTTGATTATTAAATTGTTGTGAAGTAAAGTGAGAAATAGAAGTCTAGTAGAGCATACATTAATATTGGTTCCGAAAGCATCAATTGTAATACATGTGAAGAATGTTGAGACTCTCCACATACTCAAGTGTAACTTGTAATCAGGAGGGTAATCCGGATAAGGTGGTAGAGTCACGTCGTATAAACATACTTGACGGAAAGAATTAGAAGAAAGTCACAGATTCCATAAAACTAAGTCTGATATGACAAGTTCTAGTAGGCAATTGACGTTCAGCGAGCCTAGCCGTCTCCTAAAGTGTTCATGGTACGTCAGAGCGAGTGTATCGACATTCTTGCATTGAATGAGGTTGATTATACCCTGATCCCTTTGTTGTTTTTAAGACACGGAGTGTTATAGCCTTGTAGGATCTTTTATATTTCTACAAAACTTTGATACTGAGAGAACTTGTGATTTTAGTAGGACTCCGCTAACATAGTATTATCTCACTCCATGTTGTTGTTTATCTTTTCAAATGATTTGATTGAACTTGAATCTTGTATAAATTTCAAAGACATGCTTGAAACTATATAGACACGTATAATAAATAAAGTTTTAAAAATTATATCAAATCAGTTGGTTATACTAGAAACCGAGGATGAATTTAGTTCAAACAACTATAAAAAAGAGTTGGTGGGTCAAAATAAATGTAAAACAAAAAAAGGATTGAATTAGTCTAAACTATATGAACAAAAGAACTGGGCCAATTTTGTGAAACCGATTAGTCCAAAGATATGCATATAATTGGCCAACATCTATTTATTTTTTATTTGAAAAATATATTTTATTTTTATTTTTTTGAAGTTCTATCAATAACTTGTTTACATTAATACATAAATAAATAAATAAATGTTGTTGCTAAGGATTGAATCCTAAACCGATCATTTACACCCAATTAACTCAAATAACAAATACTAATCAAGTTGAGCTATCTCATCCGCCTCTGAAAAATATAATTTTTCAGCAATAAAACTTGAAACATTCTTCCTTAACAAAAATGAAACCATTTTTCTTTAACAATTTAACCATTGTTTTGTCCTTCATTTTCTAATTGAATAATATTCTCTAACTTTACAATAAAGGATTATTAACCACAACTCTTGCTTTGTATCTCTCAATACTTCCATCATAATTATATTTAATCTTGTACACCCATTTACAATTTATAAATCTATCACCTTTTGGTGTGTTTGTTTCAAATTATAAAATATTATCTATTGGAATCGTATTCTCATGAATGTTAATCCTAGGAATAATATTTATATGCATGTGTTTGGTAAAAAATTGTATTTCCCGGAAATATTTACAAACTTAATTTAATTTAAAAATTATTAAAATGAAACGAAAAATAAATGTGAGTATTAGTGGGAAGTTAAGTTAGTTAAACTTTATTTCCAGGAGAATGTTGGATTTTCACCCTTTAAGATGAAAATAAATATGAAAAAAATAATGTGTAAACAACATTCCCAGAAATAAAAGATACCCGAAAATCATTTTTTATAAATTAAAACAAACATTAGAATATTGTATTTTCAATATCATATTTTCGAGAATGTTATTTTACAAGTTGAAACAAATACCCCATTGAATAAAATTTGTGATGATACAAGTTTTTTTTCTTGTTGACATATTGCTAAAAGCTAAAAGCTCAAGGTTCGTGACTTGTTTCCAATCTAATTGGACAATATTTTTATAAGAACTAGATTCTTCATGAGATGTGAAATAATATAAAGGTAAAACATGAATGAGAAATAACATAGTTGGAAAGAAAAACGCTTAAATAACTAGGAGGTTTATGGGGTCTAGAAGATTTCCAAAAAATAAGTTCTCCATATTATTTAAAATACTTTCATTTTATTTAGTCATTACTATAAATAATATATTTTATGATAAAGTTTTCACCTCATCAAACAAAAAATCGAGGTATAACTTTAGGACGCGCCATTTTTTTTTATAAAGAAATATCATATATTCTTTCGGTTTTAGTAAATAACCGAGAGAGAAAAACTAATTTAGGACATGCTTCAAATCCCACCAAATTCAGTTTTTGTTTTTATGTCTTTAAGTGAACTATTTCGTCAGTTTCTTTAATAACTGAGGGGTTAAATAATCTAATTTTACTATAAAAGCACTCGTAAATTTTATCCTAAACCTAACTCATCTATAGTCGCTGCAAAACGGACGGTGCAATCACATTCGTACAAAATTGTCGACAAAATTTTAATCCTTTAATTAACACTGCCAAATTTTTCACTGATCCACAAAAAATCGGATAAGTGATGACTATTTTTTGATAAAAAATAGATACTTGTTAAACTACCATATTTTTCACCTTTAATAAAAAAATCCAATAAATATAGACTTTTTTGAGAAAAAAAAACCAAAATATCCGGTATACTAGATTTTATGATTTTTTGATAAAATTTTGTCAAGGATAACATAGACATTATAGAAATATGTAGGGGTATCAGGTCAATATGGGGGTGGCAGGATAAATTCTCCATAAAATAAGTCTACTGGAAAGAAATGTGTTAAATCCTAATGACAATAAGGTAGACTTCTAAATTTTATCATATTCTCATTTTTGTTTTCTTTCAACCACACGTTATCATCATCATGTCATATATTTCAATCATAGTCACGCTTTCTTCTAACCTACTAGTACATGCAATATTTATCGTCGTCGTTCACTTTAATATTAATCATCGTCATTCAACTATGACTCTCTCATCATTGTTCAATTCATTATTTGTCGTCGCCGTTTAATCTCAGCTTACTCGTCATCTTTCAACTTACATTCACTCAACATAATTTCACGTTTAGTCGTCGAGTCTTTTAAATTTATGTTCTTGTTTTGTTTCAATGTATTTAAATTTAATTTTATAACTATTTGTTTCAAATTATAGATCACATATGAAAAAATGATTGAAAAACATATATTATGAGAGACAAGCCCTTTAAAATCTCAATAATTTTAAGATTAATTTCCATAGTTCCAAGTCAAAACACCTTAATTTAAAAAGAAAACACACACAAAACATAGTTGACTTTCATTGGAATCAATTGAACTGTCGGACTATTGGGGATGTCAAACTTCATAAGGCTCTATTGCCAATGTACTACATCACATGAGCCTATAACTAACAAGAGGAATCTCCAATAAAACATTATAAAACCAATGTGACAAAAATGTTGAGACAAAATATTTTAATGGATTTCGAGGAATCTTAAGTTGAAATATGAACCTTCATCCAAACTTACAAGCTACACTTCTTCCTTCTCCAATCTATCCAATTGGCAATTGCCATTCACTTTAATTATAATATTTGATACCTATTCTCTTGTGTGTTTCCAAGTTCCAACATGTACTTCTGTTTGATAATTTGACTTGGAATTTCCATTAAATATTTATTTATTTATTACTTCAAAACACTTTTTATGTTTCGAAATTTTGTTTGAAATTAACAATTCTAAGGTTGTCTGTCCTGCAATAAAATTCTCAATTCTCAATTTTAAATCAGTGTAATTATTTTACATAATCATTTTGTTAAAAATTAATTTGAGTCTTGTTATGCTCATGTGTTTCTGCTATGGTGCACAGAATTACATAAAGAATATCAGTCAAATATATGTGTATGCTATACAGACAATAATGTTTCTCAAATTATGCATAGTAAAATAATACCCCACTACTAACTTTATATTTTACGATAATTTACTTTGCCATTTAATTTTTGTGACATTACAGGCACCCCACTTTAGGAAACCGTGTTAGTACTTCACAAGAGACAAGGGTTAAAAAATGACAATGAAGTTTGTGTCTTTGTGAGCAAGTAAAATTTGGAAATGTAACTTTCTCTAAACAATAATTTATGTAATGTAACTATCAACAAGAAAATCCTTTGGTTTGATTCGGATGTGTCCCAAAGAAATGCAGAGAGTTCCAGATTTCTGTTGCAGTCAGTCAGGACTAATTAACTGCTACAAAACCTTTGAATGGTACAGTATTATTGACAAGTTCAATTTTTACTTCATTAATAAAATTTAATAAAACAAGATTTTTTTTTTCCATAGTAAGTAAAACTATATTTCTTATGTGGGTGAGACACTTTTGTAAGGAGAGAAGAAAATAAAATAAAACAAATAAGAATTTTATTATTCAATTGAATCGTACAAACTGAATTACAAACTATGTTTATTTATATACAATTAATTTATATTAAAGTAGGCTAACAAATTCTAATTGAACCTCGGCTTACATTACTCAATTTGAGTTATATTTAATATCTCAACAAAGAACACATACGCGTATTTACAAACAACAACAAATCTTCAACAATGTTTTTAGAAAAGGAAGTGAAATGTCGCAGATATTCTTATACAATTATCAACTGATCGGATAATCATCCTATTTTAATATAAATAAATTGTTACTAAAATCTCTACGTAAAGAAAATACAAGAGTGCTAGTAACTTTATGTTGCAAGATAGTAGATAAAGAAAAGGAAGGCAGAAATAAAGTGAAAATAGACACATCAGTCAAAATGGTCTGCATTTGAATAGTGGTTACATGAAATAAACAAACTAAATGTAGCTATGTGTCTGGCACTGCTCCCCACAAGACACATACACAGAGTCCGAAAAGAATATAGAAAAGTGAGATTTGAGAATATCAGCAGCGACAAGCTAGTTAATGCTACTATCACTTTAAAGTTTGATTCAAAACAAAGGTGCCGAAAGCAGTTTAGTCATGTCCATTGTTGTCTCAACTCAAATATCAATGTCTTCTTCATTCGAGACTTCAAATATGTCCTAGTACTACCATTCACTACAACACTTTCGATTTTGTTTCTGCGGTGCGGTACCGAGTGTGTCTGAGAGGAGAGGTTATGTAATCTATGTTACTCACATTGTTTAGCTTTATGGTTAAGTTAAGTGCTTACAAAAAAGTATCAAAACCGATTATTTTGATAATTTTGAGAAATTTTGACTTATTTTTCAAGACAAAATTTGTTTCTATAATTCATTAATAAGTGCTTAGAACATTTGCTTGCAAGAGCATTTCATACAAATGGTCAATGGTTTATATTAAGAGTGTTGCATCATATAATATATAGAGTGATTATTTGGCATTGGATAGCACAATTATTTAGAATGAACATTGATGTAACTAATTAGAAAATTTTATTTAAAAATTATTGATAGAAGTTAAAACTTTCAAAATCAAAATCTAATCATAACTCTCACTTTGATAATTCTGTAATAAATTTGGCTTAAAAGAAATTATATATGGTTTTAATATGGTAAAATAGACTTCTTCTTTTTTTTGGAAAAGGAGGGTCAAAGGCCCAAAAAATGATAAAATAGACTTTGATAGAAATATTATTCATGTTAAATCACTTGTTTACATGACATTTACTTCTTTTAATGAGAAGATGTACTATTTAATTTACGACTTTACAATTATTAAATGTTTTGACATCAAATGTCAATATTCTCACTTGCCTAGAATCACACTAGTTAACTATTGTTTTCTTAGTCATAATTGGATTAAGATCAACGCAAATGGAATTTCAAGAGAAAATTATGAAATATCAACTCGTGTTGGTATATTTAAGGATAATTTATAAACATTCTCGAGAGGTTTCAAAACTAAATATTAGAGTTTGCACCATTTCAATATTAATTGCAAAGGGTGATTTGACTCGCTTGTTTATGGTGTGTATGGAGATCGAGAAATGAGAAGCTGTTCAAAAATAAGGAAATAAATATGTACAACATGGTTGAATTCGTGATACGTTGGTCTTGGAATTGGCTAAAACTAAAATTAAGTAGCGTCGACTACAACGTAACTTTATGGTATTTTAATCCTAGAGTTGCTCTTGGTTGTGTGGATCATTTCAAAAACTCAGTAGTTGTCATCCAACCAGCAGGAGTGGTTCTCCGTATTAGATATGCATTAGTTTGGATACCAAATAAGACCACTCGCGACAATGACATATAGTCGCAGTTGGTTCAATATTCTGGTCTCTGTGGTTCCATTAGCGGTATGGCAACACTTCTTCGCATGCTAAATTACAGGTCCTGGCCTCGGAATGACTACTTTTGTGGAGGCAATCTGTCTGCGTTTCTAGATGGGCTTTTCAGAGTGTGCAACTCAGACCAGAAGGGTGTAAAAGGACTACATTACGTTATGTATTTCTGTAATCTTGATCAAATTTATATGTGCTCGTGGTCGAGGATCTGAAATACTCATTGCGTCAAAATTGAAAAATAGCATCAACGGGAGAACAATATCAAATTTTCTGGTGTGGAGCACACTGTCATTATTTACAGGATTCAACTTTATGTGTATCAAAATTATGGTGTCTCATTAGTTTTAGTTATCATTCTCCTGGAAAGCTAGTTATTTTCTAGATAGTGGTGGAGTTCCTGTTATACTACAATGTATAACTAGTGTTGTTAAGACTCTTAATGTTGATGCGGGCTGATATCGGTTTACTGGTGCATTGTGTAACATTGTATTATTTTAGTCTACTGTATCATGAAAACTTTGTATCATTCTGGTTTGGCATTTCTTATGCTGATCAACTTTTATTTGAATTTTATCTTGGCCTTTCCAATAAAAAGATTACATGAAATTATGCTTGCTATCGAATATGGTAACAAGAGAAATTAGAGAAATTTTTAACTTGAAACTAACTCAATACTATTTCAACATGATTTATAAGCAAAAAAAAAAAAGGGATAAATTTCACTTCACGCTTATTAAGAAGGATGGTCAAATGCTTTTTTTTTTTTTTTATTTTATGTAAGAGAGATAACACAATTATTAGTATACCTTTAATTAAATTGTCATCCATTAACAATATTAAATAATTACTGCATGAATAATTTTGGAATAAAGACATTAAATGAACATAAATTTGTTGACATTAGCTTATTTTTAAGGCTTTGTTATAAATGGTATGATTATGAATGTCCATCAACTAGGAGATTTAGGTTGATTTTCCAATTTTTACATATGTTCTATAAATATGACTCATATTGTATCATAATCTCACACACTCATAATATGAATAATAGAATATACTCTCTTATTCTTTTTCTCTCTTTTATTGTTTTATTCGGTTTCATAACACGTTATCAGCACGAAAATCTACCAAACTTAAAAAGAAAAAATATTGAAGTTCTAACTATTAGAGGTAATATTGATTATTTCTTTTATGTTTTTTATTTTATTAGTTTTGAATTTTCATATGATATTATATCTTACAAGTAATATAACCGTGCGTCCGCACGGGTAAAATTTATTTAGTAGTGTAAAATTATACTGAAAATTGAAAGTTATGTTCATATATGTTTAGTTGCTTAAAATTTAATTAGTTGTGTCTCATGACACTTCATAAAGTATTTCATTCACATTTTTAACATTAAAGACAAGTACAAATGTGTATAACTCAACACCTACTAAATAACAAATTATCTTGAGAATAAGAATGAATCGGTTATTCAATCATACTACAATGAAAAGATTTAAATACATATTAATATTTAAAATATTTCATCATTAAAATGGTCAATTTATGTATTCTTTTTGTCTCAATTTAACTGATTGTGTCCAGTGTCACTTTAATAAGTGCAAATTAACATTTATTCATGTTATATTGCTTTGATCTAATTTGTTATGTGCCATAAGATTAAATAAAAATGCAAAGTTATAATGAGCAAGATTAATATGATTTTGAGACAAATAATGTAAGAATCATAACAAAACTAAATAATGATCTTATGTAGTAAGGGATATATATATATATATATATATATATATATATATATATATATATATATATATATATATATATATATATATATATATATATATATATATATATATATATATATATATATATATATATATATATATATAATTGTCATTCATTTGTATTTATATAGAATTGTTAATTAAAATAAAATAGGTATCGTGTTGATAGTGCCCCGTAGTAAAAATAGAAATTTTGACATTTGAAAATAAGAATTTTGTGTCAAATAAAGACAATTGTTAATTAAAATAAAATAGGTATTTTGCTGATAATGCCCTGTGAGAAAAATAAAAGTTTTGACATTTAAAAATAAGAATTTTGTGTCGCAAATAAAGACAATTGTTAATTAAAATAAAATAGATATTTTGTTGATAATGCCCCGTCAGTAAAGTAGAAACTTTGACATTTAAATTTATTTTTTTAATAATTATGAATAATTTTTTAATAACCATAAAATAATTATGTTTTCGGTTAAGTAAATTTTTATGTGTTCCTCTTCGTTCCATTAAAAAAAATTAATTTATTAATTTATTTATGTTTAGAAAAATAAAAAGGGAAAAAATTGAGGAAAAAAATTAAAATGAAAATTGTGAAGTGTGCAGAGTGTTTAATAGAGAGTGAAAGATATAAATAGTTTAATTTGTAAAAGGAGGGAAAATATAATTTGAAATGAGAAGTGGTTTTGCATTGCCAAGTGTCAACACTTTATTGAATAGGGAGTGTGATTATATTGATCTTTATGTAAATACTAACATACCCTTTTTACTTTATAAATTTTGAAAGAGTGAAGGACATTTTTGGTAGAATGGTGGCATCTTCCATTAATAGCTAGATAGTAGATAGTAGATTAACTTGTGAAACATGTGTGAAGGATAGCAAAACAAATTATTTATATGATTGCTGAAGAACTTATTAAGCATCCCTAAAGAATGGTGAAACAAATTATTGATATGGTTTCTGAAAAACTTAACAAATATTTCTGAAGGATAGTAATGAGTTTGTTATATAGTTCCTGAAGAACATATGAAGCATCCTAAAGGACAGTGGAGGAGCCAGGAACTTTAGGTAGTCTGCGCAAAAACTTTACACCATTGATTATTTATCTGTTTTAATTTTCACACCCTACTTTTACTAATTTTGTCCCTAATTTTGCCCCTGAGTTTGTCTAAAAACCGACTATTAAATTGGGGAGAGTAAAGAGAAAATAGGGGTTGAGACCGGGCGCCTGCCCGGGCTAGCTTGGTCTTAGCTCCGCCCCTGCTAAAGGATCGAAAAATATTGAATTTCTTATATTGTTCTTGAAGAACATATAAAACATCTCTAAAGGATCAAAATTCATTGAATTTCGTATATAGTTCCTGAAGAACATATAAAGCATCCATGAAGGATAACAAAATAATGAATTTCATATAGAGCCCTTGAAGAACATTTAAAGTATCCTGAATGATATTAAAATTATAAATTTGTTTTATTGTTCCTGAATAATTGGGGATAGAAAAATATTAAATCTGTTTTATAGTTCTTGAATAACTAAAGATTTATAAATACTATTATTTTTATTAATAAAAAGATTTGTAATTGAGTTCCTGAAGAACTGCATAAAAAAATTTGTGATTTAGTTTCAGAAGAACTTCGTAAAAGATTTGTGATTGAGTTCTTGAAGAACTTTTAAAAAAAATATTATTGTTGAGTTCCTGAATAACTAAGCATTTACCTGATTTAAATGAGTATTTTAAAATATTCACAATGAATAGTATATATTTTTTATCATGAACTACAAAGAACATGTCCAAAATTATAACAAAATTAGTGTTCAAATGTTCTTAAAGAATTGCATACATCCACAAAGGATTCATATTTAAGTAAGAATTGTATATATCAAATTTATGATCTAGCTCCCGGAAAAAAAAATTATATATATATAATCATTTATCATTAAGGAATCATAGAGGAATTGTTCAAAGAATAATTTATTTTATGCATTATGTCTCTATCAATCAGAAAAAACCCAGAAGAATTAAATTAATAATGCTAAAGTTTCTTTAAAACATTATCATTATTAAGAATTCCAAAAGGAATGTATGAATAATATTAAAAAAACTCATAAGAAAATATTATTATTTTTATTAATAAAATATTTGTGATCGAAATCTTAAGTAACTAAAAAAAATTATTCATATTCATGATTGTAAATTTATTAATATTAAATATATATATTTCATAACTAAATGTTATTAATTTGTTATAAATTATTGATTGACAAAATTAATTACATTAATATAGTATTTATTTTATAACAAAATACTATAGTTTTGTGACTAATTTATTAAGATTGACAAATATTTATTTTATAATTAAAGGTTATAAATTTGTGTTATTGTTATTAGTGTCTTTTATAAAAATATAAATAAAATGATTTTTTCTGTATGTTAGATATTTATTTTTAAAATTTTTATATTGTAATGATAATTCTTAATGGTGAATTGATTGAATAAATTGTTTCTTTAAAAGTAATGCATTTTATAGTATACATATTTTTTTTGTTTAATTTTCTAATGAACAAATGTTTATTAAGTTATAATTCTTGCATAAAACTTTAGAGTTATTTATATTTGTTGAATATTTTTTGAACTCTACAATCTATATACATAAAGCTAAAGAAAATGTAGTAATGTGCTTTAAGTACTACATGATTATTATCAGAATTTATAAATTTTTTATTTTTTATTTTTTATTTAGATGTCACAATTATAATTAAATTATATGTCATTCATTTTTTAAATATAGTTTAATTAAATAATTTTATTATTTACTATGGAAACAAATTAGAAGAATATAATCAGATTTATTAATGTAAACCAGAAGTTTACAGATCACACTTAAGTGAATTGTTGGCAAAATTGGTTTGGTCATCGAGGATGTATTATGGTGTGAGAATTGGTTTTGAAGTACCAGAAGTTTCTTCAATCCAATAAATTTGAGTATTTTCAAAGAAAAATTTGAGAAATTGAGTTTTTATGACATTAATTGTTGCATCAACTAAAAGATCATGCATATGTCTCTTCTCAAAACCAGAAGTTTGTGAAATTATTTTCTCAACTAATTAGACTAATACCTTATTTTCTAGATTTTTTAAAAATTCCTATATAAGTATCAGATATATTATTAAAATTGATATTTAATATCATGTAATATACATATTCATGAAAAGAAAATGGACCTGAAGATCCATTCTTTAGACGTCAAAAGTTAATTATATGGTTGATACTTATGAGATCATCAATTCTAAATAATATATTTGAAACACCAAAAATATGGTATTAAAATATTTATTCGCATCAAGTCAACAAGATACTATATCTTAGTCCTCCCTAATTTATTCTAATACTTTTCATCTAAGTGAACCTTTGGATGTGTTGTGTATATTCCAATTGCTCCAATATAATACATTAAGATGAGTCATGAAAGAACATTGAAAGTAATTAATATGAATCTTAATTACGAGGATATAATTTGAGCAAATAATTAAATACTTGATTGCAGCCCAGTAGGCTGATAACACTTGATAAATTAATTTTCCCAATATTAGGGAGAGGGAATAAGCAGCTGAAATCATGAACAAGAAGTTCAAATGAACAATTTTAGATATTGATCCTCATACAAACCAATATGAACCAGAAGTTCAAAAGATTATTCATTTGCAAATTTTATACAACCAATTACGGCTGCTAATACTACAATTGAAGTGGATTCTCCTGTTGGATAATCTAATACTATAACTGAATTAAAACCGTGCATGATGCATGGTAGAAAGTCTATTCCAATATTAATAATCCTCTACCAAGTAAATAAGATAAAATTAAAGATGACCCAAGTGATGATATAGGAAATATAAAAGAATCTTCAGACATAATAAATATTTCATCTCCAGAAGAGATTGATCAGGTACCTGAAACTCGTGAAAATTAAAGAGAGCTCGATAAATTATGTCCAAAATGGAATCCAATGGAACAGACACTAACTCGACATTGATGATATTTTTCGTACAATATAGCACTAAATGTGATAAATGACAAAGAGGATCATGAATCAACATCTATTAAAAATTGTAGACAAGGTGAGGATTGGCCTAACTGGAAAGATGCAATTGAAGCAGAATTAAACTCACTCTACAAAAGACAAGTTTTTGGACCAGTAGTCCGAACACCTCAAGGTGTGAATCCAGTTGTATACATATGGGTTTTCGTGCAAAAATGAAAATAAAGTAATTGTGAGATACAAAACCAAACTAGTAGCTCAAATATTTTTGCAAAGATCTGAAATTGGTTTTGATGAGACATATTCACCTGCAGTAAGTGCAAGTACTTTTTGATATTTAAAAAATCTTGTAGCACGTGAAAGACTTAATTTTCACATGATGGATGTTGTAACAACTTATTTGTTTGTATGGCTCACTAGATAGTGAAATTTACATTGACACTCCCTGAAGGGCTCAATATACCAGATGCATATATTTATGGATTTTGAGAAAGTCACTCCATCAAATTGAGCTAGTCTATCTATGGGCTAAAACAATCTGGACACAGGTGTTATAATCGTCTCAGTGCATATTTTCTAAGATAATTCCAATTTTCCTTGCATTTTTATAAAAAGATCTGGAAAAATATTTGTTATAATGGATGTACATGAGGATGACATAAATATTATTGAAACTTTTGAACAGCTTCCAAAAGGTATAATTGCTTAAATAAATTGTTTGAGATGAAGGAAATGGGAAAGAGAAAGTCTTTACTAAATGAACATTTGGATAATAGAAATTTGGACACCTATAAATTAATATAAAAAAGTAATAATCCATTTCTATATGGGCAAAGTATCAATCTTTGTATATTCTGATCATGTTAGATCATTGGATTTGGATAAGATTCTTTCAAACCTAGATAAAAGGATGAAAAATTGTTTGGTCCTAAAGTACCATATCTTAGTGCAATTGGAGCATTAATGTATCTTGCTAATTAGACACGTCCTGATATATCATTAGTTGTAAATCTATTAGCAAGACACAATTTTCCACCTACACGAACAAATTAGAACAGTGTCAAACATATACTATTGTCATACCCCAAAATTTACCCGATACGATTCACGTCTATTAACTTATTGAGGGTATTAAAATTAGGAGTTATGGGGTTTAACATTTGTATTGTTAAACCCAATCTCTTATAAAAAAACCTTCTAATTGAATATGGGGGTGTATTTTAGAGGAGTTCTTTTGAGCCCAATTTGAGCCCATTTAGAATTTTGCTTGAGATCCTTTAAGTTTTTAACTAATGTATTAGTCTTTATTTATTTATTTATTTATTTAAAATTTATTAAGTTAATTATTTTGTTTTAGTTAATTAGAGTCATTAGTTAACCAATTATTAAATTAAGTAATATTATTCATTATGGTATAATTTATAGTATTGTTATTTTAAATTATGGTTATTAGGTCATTATTATTATTATTATTATTCTAATCAATAGAAATTTATATGATAAAAAAATACTCTTTTTATCTAGTAATTAGGTTTTTAAATAACAAGTTTATCCATCTCTTTATTAATTTATATTTAGTTATTTAAATTATTATTATTATTATTAATTATTATTTATTAATTATTATTTTTATTAATTATTATTATTTTTTTGAGAATGTTGACCGAAGTCAACTACGGCAAAGCCCTGTTCATCTTCTTCCAGCTGCGGCCACCATCACTATCTCACAAACCATAATTTGTAGAATTAAAGCCCAAGTCCATAAAGATCAAAACAAAATACACACAAAATGAGATTTTTTATTTAGTTTATGAATCATTACAACAAATCAAAAAATTTAAACGAAAAATCAAATCAAAACCTAAGACTAAAACAAATCTCTAATTAAATCAAATATATTACAATCAATTACAAAGAAAATCTAATTTATAAAATCAAATCAAAGATTGAATGGCATCAAACAGAATCAAATCCAATTTTATTAACAAATCAAATATATTACAATCAAATCTAATTTACAACAAATTGAATCATTCCTAATATGAATTAACCCTAAGGCTATAAATAAGAAACCTAAGTCTACAGAAAAGGGGATGAACAAGAAACCTTAATCTAAAAGACGGAGAAAGAGAGATCGGAGAAGGGTGTTGAAGCGCGAAGCCTTCAACCTTGCGCTGACACTTGCAAGCAAAAAAGAAGAGGATTAATAAGGAGATTGGAGCTTACACGATCTAGAATTCAAGATAAAAGGTAACCCGAGACACTTAGCTTAGGTTTTTATGTCGAATATATGTGTGTTTTGATGTTGGTTTCTAGAAATTTAGGGTTAGAGTTCTTCAACTTAGGGTTAGATTAACACCCCCTGGATTAATATTAAACAAAAATACACCTCCTGCGTTCTAGTTAAATTAATTGTTTTAAATTACATGATTAATTTTAAATAATTGTTATTTGGTTCGATTATGTTTAATAGTCTCGCTGATTAATAATATTTCTTCGGATTAAAAATATTCAAATTGATATTAATAATTGGATATAATTTTACATGCACACTTAAGGTTTAATTCGGTAATTGTTTTAATCGAATCAATCGATTACGATGATTAGCGACAAAAACTAATTTTTGTCAAGCTAATTTATATTAGGGTCGATTTATTAATTATTTTAATCAAATCAATTGATTATGATGATTAATAATCAATTATTCAAATTTACTTTAATTTATTTAAACTGGTTCTATTTACTAAAGGTTTTAATCAATTCAATTGGTTTCGATAATTAGTAATTCTTTACTAATTTGTCAATTATGTTGATCAAATCAATTGATCAACGCGATTAATAAAATTTCAAAATATTAAAAAGGGTTGCATGCCATATAATAAACTTTTAACATCTTCACAAACTACGAATTACACAAAACTGTGACAATTACCAAACTGCGTACGGTAATTTAAAACACACTTCAACATACAAACTTCAAAGGCATACAACCTCTAAAAAACACCAGCATACTACGAACTACGTAGACTCTGATCCTCCCAAAGGAGGTACGTAGGCAATTGGTAACAAGGCAAGTCCCCTTCCCTAAAATTTCAATAGGTTTGAGACTTGCCCTATTTAACTTTCTGCCACCTTCCTTTATTAGCCATAAATCTTTACCTTAGACAAAACCTTTGGAAAGGGTTAAGGGTGCCTAACACCTTCCCTTGACCTGATTATAATAACTTATCCAGATCTCTAAACTTCGTAGGGTTTCCTATTCGCCCTGGCAGAATAGGTGGCAAATCTAAAATCTAAATTTTTAGGGCAGGTTGCTATAGCAGGGGACTCTGTTGGGGATAAACAAAAGGAGAATTATTATGCTCCTAGGTTTGATTTAGGGATTAGGTATATGGTTAATTATTAGGGTTTGACTAATTTTTTAGGGTTAGGATTTTGGGTTAGGGTTTAGGTTTTTATTTTTTTCATTAAATATTTAATTTTCTCTTTATTTATTTATAGTTCTTATTTATTTACAGCAATTTAAATAAATATCTGTTTAATTGAATATTTGTTTTTTTATTGCATTTTTGGGTTATATATAAATTGCTGTTAAAACATAAGTGTGGGAATTATCTTTAAGACCAGAGGAGACTTGCAATGCCTATGAGTCTTAAAGATAATTCCACTCAGAGTGGGTTGAATATTCGGAAATATCACTCCTATCACTACTACTAAACTCCGAGAAGCATCGAGACGCCTTGATGAATATTCTGAACGCCGCCCACGTAACTGAGGACGTCATTGTAAATCAATTTGATGGGATGGTGGTTAATCTCACCGCTGGGGCATGTCTGGGGTTTAGTGACCATGAGTTACCAGCGCAAGGAAAAGCGCACAACAAAGCCTTTCACATCTCTATACAATGCGGGAAAGCTCATCTATCTAGGGTTCTGATTGATATAGGTTCGTCACTAAATGTGATGCCAAAAGCAACCCTCGGAAAGATAGCCCTGGAAGGTCTTGTTGTCAGACCAAGCCGTCTAGTGGTCAAAGCCTTCGATGGATCACAGAGTCCAGTGTTTGGAGAAGTAGACCTATCAGTTGTAAATGGTCCTCATACCTTCTGTATCAACTTCCAAGTCATGGAGATAGAGCCAGCTTACACATGCCTACTTGGGCGTCCTTGGATTCACGCAACTGGGGCAGTCATATCTACTCTTCATCAAAAAATAAAATTTGTGGATGGAAATTCTATAGTAACTATCAATGGAGAGGAAGATATATTTGTCGACAACTTGGATTCATACAAATATATCGAGGCTGGAGAAGGGGCATTAGAAACTGTGTTCCAGGCGTTAGAGATGGCAACTGCAGTCACACTACCCGTGGAGAAAATATGAAGGGCGGTAACATCTTGGAGAGACTTACAAGACATGAATGTGGAAGGCTAGGGCAAAGTGCCAGAAATCCTGGAGAAGAAGAATTGCTTAGGGTTAGGATATCCATCGTCGAAGATCACAAGCGCTGCGAAGGAGGAACAACGATTCCCCCCGATTATGCAGACTTTCGTGACAGGCGGGTACGGACACATAACTATGATACCCAACATGGACTCTAAGGAGGGAACATCCAACTTCATCTGAAGGGTCAAATCAGGAGAGCAGCTCCAGAACTGGATGAGCCTGGGGATACCGGAGATAGTTTTCGTTTCAAATTAATTTGCTCCTGTTTTATTTTCCAATAAAGACAATAACGCTCGTGCCTCTCCCGAAGCACTGAGTTGGTTGTAAGGGCCCCATTTCTTTTCAAATTTAAGGTTTATCAATAAAATTGTTTTTTCATTTGGTATTGGAAGAAAAGTCTTGTCTATTCTTGCATTTATTTCTTTTCAAAATGACAAATAAACTTTTTCACAAAAACACATCCATATCTGCATACTAAAAACAAAACATAAAACATGTGCAGATCACATTCTAACACTACCGATATTAATACTGCTGAAACTCATTATAAACTCGAGGCTCTCTCTAATTAGTCCGAGGAAGGGGATGAGGAAGACAATGAACCTCCGGAAGAATTGTCAAGGTTAATAGATAGAGAATTCAAAGCATGCTCCCTCATAAGGAGGAGATTGACATCATAAACTTGGGTACGGACAAAGAACCCAGAGAAATCAAGATTGGGGCAACACTGAACGAGGACGTGAAAGCAACACTAATCAAGCTCCTCCACGAGTACGCAGAAATATTTGCTTGGTCATACCGTGACATGCCAGGGTTAGATACGGATATCGTTATACATAGATTACCACTCAAAGAAGGATGTGCACCAGTCAGACAAAAGCGTAGGAGAGTTCGTCCTGACATGGATAACAAAATCCAAGAAGAGATACTCAAACAGTTCGACGCAGGGTTTCTTGTCGTTGTTGACTATCCACCATGGATTGCTAACATAGTGCCAGTTCCTAAGAAAGACGGGAAAGTAAGCATGTGTGTGGATTATAGAGATCTAAACAAATCAAGTCCGAAAGACAACTTTCCACTACCGCACATAGATGTGTTAGTGGAAAATACAGCACAAGCTTCGGTTTTCTCCTTCATGGATGGGGTCTCTGGGTATAATCAAATTAAGATGGCTCCGGAAGACATGGAGAAGACAACCTTTATGACATCCTAGGGCACCTTCTGCTACAAGGTAATGCCTTTTGGATTACGAAACGCAGGGGCAACATATCAACGAGCCATGGTCACACTGTTCCATGACATGATCCACAAGGAGGTCGAAGTATATGTGGATGATATGATGCTAAGTCCTGTACTGAGGAAGAGCATATTACACACCTGCAGAAATTGTTTGATCGCTTGAAAAAGTTCAAGATGAGGTTAAACCCGAACAAGTGTACATTTGGTGTAAGGTCAGGAAAGCTATTGGGATTCATTGTGAGCCAGCGAGGCATAGAAGTAGATCCCGACAAGGTGAAGGCTATACAAGAAATGCCTGCCCCAAAGACAGAAAAAGAGGTTCGTGGGTTCATGAGTAAGTTGAACTACATCTCATGGTTCATCTCACATTTGACAACCACGTGTGAGCCTATATTCAAGTTACTAAGGAAAGATCAATCGATCAAATGGAGTGACGATTGTCAAGTAGCCTTCAAAGCTATAAAGAGATACTTACAAAATCCACCGATTCTCATACCACCCGTGCCAGGGATACCACTAATCATGTATCTCACAGTTCTCGAAAGGTCTATGGGATATGTACTGGGGCAACAGGATGAAATAGGCAGAAAAGAGCATGCTATTTACTATCTTAGCAAGAAATTCACGGATTACGAATCTCAATATTCACCATTGGAAAATACATGTTGTGCCCTAGCATGGGCCTCTAAACGTCTACGGCAATATATGCTGACACATTCCACATGGTTGATATCCAGGATGGATCCTTTGAAATACGTGTTCGAAAAGAAGGCTCTCACAGGAAGAATTGCAAGGTGGCAAATGTTACTGTCACAATACGATATATAATATGTCACTCAGAAAACAATAAAATGGAGTTTATTGGCATAACATCATGCCCACCAACCCCTTGAAAATACCAGTCTATGAAATTCGAATTTCATGATGAGGACATCATGGTGATAAGGGACTACGAAATACCTGGACCCGACGAAGGACCCGAACCAGGGGCAATATGGACACTTACATTCGATGGGGACTCAAATGCACTAGGACATCGTATAAGGGCAATCTTGACATATCCTGACAATTGTCACTTACCTTTCACTGCGAGATTATGCTTCGACTGCACCAACAATATTGCAGAATAGGAAGCGTGCATATTAGGGTTAGAAGCTGCGATTGATCTAAGGATTAAACTGCTCGAGGTTTATGGAGATTCAGCGTTGGTGATTCACCAAGTCAATAAAGAATGGGATACTCGAGATGCAAAGTTAGTCCCATACCGGGACCTCATACTAGAGTTAATGCCTGAATTTGAAACAATTACTTTCACACATCCTAAGGGAAGAGAATCAAATGGTTGACGCACTAGCAACACTTTCCTCCATGTTTAAAGTAAATTGGCCAAACCATGAACCACGAATAACGGTTAGACACTTCGATGAGCATGCCTATTGTCTCACAATCGAGGATCAGCCTGATGATAAACCATGGTTCCATGATATCAAAAGGTACCTGGATAAACAAGAATACCCGAAGAATTCCTCTACAATTGACAAAAAGACACTAAGGAAGTTAGCAGCCAAGTTCTTCCTGAGTGGAGATATCCTATACAAAAAAAATTATGACTCGGTATTACTGAGGTGTGAGGATAAAAATGAGGCAAAGGAGATTATCAAGGAAATACATGAAGGAACCTTCGGAACCCATGCAAACGGACATTCAATGGAAAGAAAAATACTATGAGCAGGGTATTATTGGCTGACAATGGATGCTGACTGTTTCCAATACGCAAGAACGTTTCACAAATGCCAAATCTATGCTGACAAAACACATATGCCGCCTAATCCGTTGAACGTCCTGAGTTCACCGTGGCCATTTGCAATGTGTGGGATTGACATGATAGGGATGATCGAACCGAAAGCTTCTAATGGACACTGATTCATATTGGTTGCCATAGATTACTTCACCAAATAGGTTGAAGCCGCTTCTTACACCAACGTGACAAGACAAGTAGTCACCTGGTTCATTAAGCATAACATCATCTGCCGATATGGGGTTCCAAACAGGATCATCACCGACAACGGGACAAATCTAAATAACAACATGATGAAGGAGCTGTGCGAGGAGAATCGGAATGGGTAAAAAATAGGGGTGGCAAAACGGGCCCGGCCCGTGGGGAAAGCCTGTTTTACCCGCACTTTTTTGCGGGGCAGGACAAGGTTTTAGGCCCGCTCTCTTTAATGTGTCTGCCCCGCCTGTCCCGTTTTTTTGTGGGCTTTTGTGGGCATTTATTTTTTTATAGAATTTTATTATTTTTAGGCCTAAAAAGCCGAATGCCCGCGGGCTTTCCCCGCCCTGCCCTCACTTTTTTGCGGGGCGGTGCAAGGTTTTAGACCCGCCCCGCCCCGTTTTTTTCGCGGGCTTTTGCGGGGCGGGTCTAAACGGGGCGGGCATGCTCGTTTGCCACCCCTAGTAAAAAACTGTTTTGATCAGCTTAATCTCATTGAAGAAAAGCGAATGACGGCTTTGTGTCACGGGAAACTCTCTCAAAAAAGGATAAAGAAGGTGTTCGATAAAAAGGTCTGTCCTCGAACTTTCAAAGAAGGAGATGTCGTTCTCAAGAAGATTCTACTACCTCGACTTGATACCCGTGGAAAATGGACACCTAATTACGAAGGTCCATATGTCATAAAAACAGTATTCTCAGGAGGAGCACTTGTCCTTACTACAATGGAAGGGGATGAATTACCGCACCCAATCAATTCCGATGCGGTCAAGAAATATTACGCCTGACAAAGGCAGGATCATAGGCTATGAACCGAAGATAAACTACAAAGGATAAGGATTCGTGCAATCATTAACTTCTAAAGGCAAAGGATTACTGGGACCGTCGAGAACAAAGGAGCGACAACATTATTAATATCATTTCTATTTGTCATTTTCTTTTCACATCTTGTACATTCGCCGATTTAAGGCAATATCAATAAAGTTTTCTTTTCTTCATACCGCGCTTTCCCGTTATTTCAATACCATTTGCAAAGGACAAAATTATCATAAACTTCATACTGAATTTATTATGGGGAACTTACAAAACAAATTTTCAACACAAAAGCAACAAAATGAAACTGCAAAAAATATCTGGAGGATAACATACGCCCTACGCCATGATCACTTTGATCTATCACGACCCTTTTACAAAGGATATTTTGCACTCACAAAAACATTATCAACGGATCATTCAAATACAATCCGAACAAGGGTTTATTCTAAATGACATCCCACACATCTCAAAACGTCTAGGCAATTCCAAAGTCAAAGGGTACCAAGGGATTGGTTCAGGACCTAACGGTCTAAAAGGAGACTAAAACCCGAAGTTCCGCTCCGAAACATTCTACGAATAAACATTACAAACTGGCATAAGCAAAGCCCCGACACAAGGCCAAGCAGGGTTAAATAAATTCAATGGGCTATGAGGAGATAAAATCTTTGGGATCATCATACATACATACGCATTAGCATACATATATGAAACATTTATACTCGACATCCAGTGATCATACTATCAAACATTACTCATATACAAACGGTTCATACATCCACATTGTACAAACAATAGGATCACATGTATGGTTCATACGCATTTATAATACAACCTTTTACACAGGTGATCTTGCTAGCACTATAGCAAGTAAATCTTTTTACACAGGTGATCTTGCTAGCACTATAGCAAGTGAATCTTTTTACACAGGTGATCTTGCTAGCAGTATAGCAAGTTAATCTTTTTACGCATGTGATTTTGCTAGCACTATAGCAAGTTAATCTTTTTATGCGGGTGATCTTGCTAGTACTATATCAAGTAAATCTTCTTACACAGGTGATCTTGCTAGCACTATAGCAAGAACATCTTTTATGCAGGAAAACTTGCTAGAACCATAACAGGTAATCCCTTTTACGCAGGTAAGCTTGTTAGAACTATATCAAGTAATCCCTTTTGCGCAAGTAAGCTTGTTAGAACTATAACAGGTGATCCCTTCCTCATCTAGGATGTACACAAGGGCTTACTAGAACTATAGTAAATCCTCCCCTTTACACAAACTACGAAAACTTACTAGAACTATAGTAAGTGAATTGTTTGCAAACTGCTAAAGCTTGCTAGTACTATAGCAAGTGGACCATCTTCTACATAACGAACTGCGAGTCTTCACTATGTAAGTCTCAGGCTTTAGCGGGACGATCCTCTTCTTTCAAAATCTAGTACAAGGTAAATTTAGGGGTCTTCCATTATTTAATAACTCTTCGATCCGAAAAGCATGAGACCTGCGTATTCTCACGCCATCCGATCCAAGATAATTAAATAGGGGCAACTATCATACTCCAAAATTTACCCGATACGATTCACGTCTATTAATTTATTGAGGGTATTAAAATTAGGAGTTATGGGATTTAACATTTGTATTGTTAAACCCAATCTCTTATAAAAAAACCTTCTAATTGAATATGGGGGTATATTTTAGAGGAATTCTTTTGAGCCTAATTTGAGCCCATTTACAGTTTTGTTTGAGATCCTTTAAGTTTTTAACTAAGTATTAGTCTTTATTAATTTATTTATTTATTTAAATTTTTTATTAAGTTAATTATTTTGTTTTAGTTAATTAGACTTATTAGTTAACAAATTATTAAATTAAGTAATATTATTCATTATGGTATAATTTATAGTATTGTTATTTTAAGTTATGGTTATCATGTCATTATTATTATTATTCTAATCAATAGAAACTTATATAATAAAAAAATACTCTTTTTATCTAGTAATTAGGTTTTTAAATAACAAGTTGATCCATCTCTTTGATAATTTATATGTAGTTATTTAAATTATTATTATTATTAATAATTATTATTAATTATTATTTATTAATTATTATTATTTTGAGAATGTTGACCGAAGTCAACTAGGGTAAATCAAATATAATTTATAAAAATCTCTAATTAAATCAAATATATTACAATCAATTACAAAGCAAATCTAATTTATAAAAATCAAATCAAAGATTGAATCACATCAAATAGATTCAAATCCAATTTTATTAACAAATCAAATATATTACAATCAAATCTAATTTAGAACAAATTGAATCACTCCTAATATGAATTAACCCTAAGGCTATAAATAAGAAACCTAAATCTACAGAAAAGGGGATGAAGAAGAAACCCTAATCTAAAAGATGGAGAAAGAGAGATCGGAGAAGGGTGTTGAAGCGCGAAGCCTTCAACCTTGCACCGACACCTGTAAGCAAAAAAGAAGAGGATTAATAAGGAGATTGGAGCTTACATGATCCAGAATTCAAGATAAAAGGTAACCCGAGACACGTAACTTAGGTTTTTAGGTCGAATGCATGTGTGTTTTGATGTTGGTTTCTGGAAATTTAGGGTTAGGATTCTTCAACTTAGGGTTAGATTAACACCCCCTGGATTAATATTAAACAAAAATACACCTCCTGGGTTCTAGTTAAATTAATTGTTTTAAATTACATGAATAATTTTAAATAATTGTTATTTGGTTCGATTATGTTTAATAGTCGCGCTGATTAATAATATTTCTTCGAATTAAAAATATTCAAATTGATATTAATAATTGGATATAATTTTACATGCACACTTAAGGTTTAATTCGTTAATTGTTTTAATCGAATCAATCGATTACGATGATTACCGACAAAAATTAATTTTTGTCAAGCTAATTTATATTAGGGTTGATTTATTAATTGTTTTAATCAAATCAATTGATTATGATAATTAATAATCAATTATTCAAATTTACTTTAATTTATTTAATTTATTTAATTTATTTAAACTTGTTCTATTTACTAAAGGTTTTAATAAATTCAATTGGTTATGATAATTAGTAATTCTTTACCAATTTCCTAATTATATTGATAAAATCAATTGATATACGCAATTAATAAAATTTCAAAATATTAAAAAGGGTTGTATGCTATATAATAAACTTTTAACATCTTCACAAACTGCGAATTACACAAAACTGCGACAATTACCAAAATGCATACGGTAATTTAAAAAACACTTCAACATACCAACTTCAAAGGCATACAACCTCTAAAAAACACCAACCTACTACGAACTACGTAGACTCTGATCCTCCCTAAGGAGGTACGTAAGCACTTGGTAACAAGGCGAGTCCCCTTCCCTAAAATTTCAATAGGTTTGAGACTTGCCCTATTTAACTTTCTGTCACATTTCTTTATTAGCCATAAACCTTAACCTTAGACAAAACCTTAGGAAAGGGTTAAGGGTGCCTAACACCTTCCCTTGACCTGATTATAATAACTTATTCATATCTCTAAACTTCGTAGGGTTTCCTATTCGCCCTGGCAGAATAGGTGGGGACTCTAAAATCTAAATTTTTAGGGCTGGTTGCTACAACTATAGTCAAACAAATACTTTGTTACCTTACAGGTACAATAGACATGGGTTTTTTTTATAGCAAAGTATCCATATTTGAATTAACAGTTATGCAGATGCAAGTTACTTGTTAGATCCTCATAATGGTAAAACACAAACAAGTTATTTGTTTACACGTGGTGGTACAACTATTTCATGGAGATCGGTGAAACACACAATAGAAGCAACTTCATATAATCATGCAGAACTTTTAGCATTACATGAGGCAATTCGAGATTGCCTTTGGCTGAGATCCTTAATCCAACATATACAAAATACTTGTGGTTTATCTTATGGAAAAACAAATACAACAACCATATATGAAGATAATACTCCATGCATTGCTCAACTGAAAGATGGTTATATTAGAAGAGATCGAAGAAAAAACATTTCTCCAAAGTTCTTTTTCACTCATTATCTTTAGTAAAATGGTGATTTAAGCTCCAACAAACTTGTTCATCTTGCTAACCTTTAGTGCAAAAGATTGATCTTCATCGTCGAAGAAATTATCATTCAACTAAGGGGGAGAACTGAATTCGTTCAGCTAATGGGGAGAAATGATTTTTTCTTAAAAGGATATGTACTCTTTTTCCTTCACTAGAGTTTTTCTACAGAGTTTTTTCTAATAGGGTTTTAATGAGGCATGTCCTGAACAAATATCAAAGGAGGACTGTTATGAATAATGGATGGTTGTCTCCCTATAATTTTCTTTCTTATTTGTAATAATCTTTATTGATTAGTAAATAAGTAGTTCCTTCATAAAGAATGTTGTACTCTTTTTCCTTCACTAGAACTTTTCTCACTGAGTTTTTTTCTAGTAAGGTTTTAATGAGGCATATTATTTATGGACATCCAAGGGGGAGTGTTATAAATGGTATGATTATGGGTGTCCATCAATTAGGAGATTTCAGGTTGATTTTCCATTTATTACATATGTCCTATAAATAGGACTCATATTGTATCAGAATCTCACACACTCAGAATATGAATAATAGAATATACTTTCTTATTCTCTTTCTCTCTTCTATTGTTTTATTCACTTTCATAACATGCTTAAAATTTTAGAATATTTTTGCTTGTATATGGTCGGAGGGAGTACTTATCATTTGTACATTTTATAAGGTGAATATTGTCAATTGATATCTTCTAATTAAGTTGAATAATACTTTACACAATATACGCTCTTTTAGGTTTAGGACATCTCACATTTTCAAAGAGAGAAATGTATGTGCATATTGATTAGCTTATATTTTTTGTATTATGACACTTGATGAAATTCACTTTCTATTTTTGTTTTTGAAAGTTTTTTTTAGAGATAGGTTGATCATTTTCAACTATCTTTGTTTGGTAGCTATTTATTGTGTGAGTTTATGTCCCCATTATTTTTTGTTTTTATTTTTCATTCAATAATTTTCCCTTATTAAAAAACGTCAACAATAATCAATTTATAACATGGTTTTGTAGAAATAGGATAGGTCAAATTCAAAAAATCTAAGATGATATCTGAGCCTATTGATCAAGCCACCTATCATTTATTTAACATACCAAACTCAATAATATTAGGCATAAAGGGGTGTATTGGAAAAAATGTATCGTCTCACATTGGTTAAAAACAGAGCTTACAAATAGTTTTTAAAGAGTGACAATTCTCACCTTACAACTCAATTTTGTATGAGTCATGTTCAAGATTTGGCATCTGGTTTTCGTTATCGAGTCACCCACCATTTATATTCACACTCTGAGACTAATGGTGTTAGACGTGAAATAGTGTTAAGAGTCTTACGTCATATGATATGATATGAACATATGTTTAAAAATGGACACAAATATCAATATATCATCTTACAAGTCTATTTGTAAGGTTGAGTTAGACACAATCATAATTCTAAAATAAGAGGTGTCATTATAAATAAAAGATTTCCAAGTTTTATCTTTAGTAACTGTGGAGCTTGGTTTTTCAATAGCCTATATGAGATCTCACGAATTTTGTAAGTTTTAGTTCCTCTTTCTTCAATAATATGTAAAATGACAAATCATATTGAGCTAGCCTAGAAATGGAATTGTTTAGGGTCGTGAACATCCTGTTTAATATGATTATTCCATTCTTCATATTTTAAACCTTTATTTTAATCATTGCATCTCACTTGTTTAGGTTAAATTTTATGCCTCTCATGATTAGGTAAAAATCCAAGAATATGTTGGCTCTGACCCCGAAGGTGCATTTCTCAAGGTCAAACTTCATAGTATATTGCTGGGCTCCTTTGAACATGTTTGGAAGGTGTTCATCGTGATTATACTCTTTGTTGGATTTTAAAATCATTTAGTCAATGTATACCTCTAGTGTTTTTTCATTTTCCTCCTCAAAAATCTTATTCCCCGTCCTCTAATATGCATATGCATTTTTCAAGCCAAAGGGGATGATGTTGTATCGATTATTGTTATGTTTCTTCATGAATGCAATTTTGTCTATGTCTGCTTCATGCATTGGGAAGTGGTTACAAATCTTTAAGGTAAGCTCAGTTGACACCGGTGTAGTCCATACACATCCTTCATTTTTTGAAGGCCTTTTAAACTAGGACAATATCAGATAACCATTTGGTGTATCTTAGCTCAAAAGTAAAGTTGGCATTAAGTAGGCATTAGACCAGTTCACTGTGGCTTCATATTTCTTGGGGGTTTTGTCTCCTTCTCCCGGCCACACGTATTAGATGAAAAGATCGATATTTTGTTAGTGACATGCTACATTGGGGTCAATGTCGGGAACTTTGTCGGGGAAGATTCCAAAGAGATCAGAGTTAGCCCTTAAACACTCAATGAGGCTTCTTCTCACAAGAGTCATTAAGTTGGATCTTGTCCAGACTAACCTTAAAGGATTTTAGTCGATCTACACTATCTTAAATTTCTCATTTCGAACCGGCCTCAGGGTCTTCACTTTGGTTCCCATTAGGGAGTCGGGATCGTCGCTCGACATGGTTTTATCTTTGTGCACATCGAGATCAACTCCGTCGATGGCGAGGGTATGGGTCCCATTCATCTTCTTTCCAAGAGCGGGGACAGTTGCATAAGTGCCTTTCACGATCGTCTCATGAATTAGACACACTCCGTGTAAGCCATCCAGAATGACTACTAGTTCATCGAAAGAGTTGTGGTATTTCATCTTCAACTAGACAATGGAAGTTATTGCATATAGTAATATGAGGAAAGGTCTTCCTAGGATGCAACTTTAAACACTTTCATAATGGATCACCAAGAAACATGCATGCATCGCCCTATTGTCTTTCCATTCTCCAATGGAAATCGGTAATTCTTTAGTACCGCAAAGGTGAGTGACAAATTGAACACCCAGAGACTCCTACCTTCATATGATTAAATCATCTTTTCTTATTCTCAGACCCACAAAATGGCGGTGTACATGGTGTGGCACGAACTCTCGTCGTCGATTAAGATTCTAGAAATTAAATGGTTATCGACAATGTCTATCACTACTAACTGAAGTGTTGTATTAGGGACCCCTTTAAATTTTTTGTTGTCTTAGAACCCTCGGTGGGTCTTTCTTTATTCAATTTTCCTTCAGATGTTTATGATTTTAAGGAATTCTCACCGAGAGGTTTCTTGTATATCTTATTCTTGTCGGATGATCCTTCGTCGATTGGGGAAACAATGAGGTTTGCTAGAGATCTTGAGAGGTGACTCTGGTAGTTGTATCAAATAGTGTCATCGCTAATCAGACGAGATCCCTGTTAATGAGACGTGACTTTTAAAATTTGATAAACTCGATGCAAAAATACGTGAGAATCAAAAGTCGAGTTCAACATACAATGTTAATGTTCCGAGGTGGGACAAATGTAGTGTTGAATGAGTGAGCTCTCCTGGTGCAACGACAAAAGTTGCTCGTACGACAGAGCAAAAGAATTTGCAAACACGCCCACACACAAGTCATTGGAGTTAGAGAAATATAATTTTTAGAGTAAGAGTGAGATAATATTTCAAATGACGTATATAATATACTGTTAAAATATTTTCCATCTAACCCAACATGAAATACAGAGAGTTATCTGATCAAATTCTGATGGAGGATGATACATTATCAATTTAGATCAAGTATCTGACATTTAAGGAAGTCTCATTTATATATTTGTTCTCTATATGGGTTTTAGATAGAGAAAAACTATTTTGACACCAATTGCCAACACCTACACCTTAATTTATAACATAATACATACTACTTTCATTTCTTTGATAATTTCTTTAATAATTAATACGGTGTATGCTACGGCATATCAAAAATGGTGTCAAATTAGCATAGTTCTTCTAGATATTCAACATAATAGTTGAGCCTTCTTTATAATTGTTGGAAAAATAAACAAATATTAAAAATTATTTGATGAATCCTCACCTAACATTAAATTTCAACGAACTGTATTTTTCACTATAAAAAATCAAATTAAATTTAACATGTAGTATAATATTAGTATCGGTTGTTAGCATACACACCCCAGATCCACACGTTGTCAGTCAGTATCATGAGGTTAGCAGTCACCAGCAGCAGACTCCAATAATTCAATTCCGCTATCTTCGGCCATGTCCAGTGTGGCCCTTCCCACCTTCATTCATTTCAATTCCTTCTCATAAATTCATTAAGCACTTTTCTTGTAACTGTGAAGTGATTCCCCAACTACCCCTACTCTACTATACCCCCTTTCTCCTTAGGGTCCCCCCTTCCCCTACCCTTCCATTTATTTGGTCAATTCACTAACAAGTCCTTCTTTCCCTCCTAACTCCACATGTCCCTCTATTATAAGTGCCTCATTCCTTTTGATATCGACGTGACTTTACTTTCTATGTGAATCAATTTCCACGCACTAACGACAAATAATCACTATAACATTATAAATATGAGTGCATAAGTTTGGTCACGAGTGTTACCTCTTCACGATATTTTCATGTAAAATATCTAATAATATAACGTTGCGTGGCTTATTTGGTTTCACTCTTTGGGCTTGCCTCCAACAAAATTCAGATTGTACTATTTTCAATCAGCTCCAGTAATGTTAGTTACATATATGCTATCACATGATATGGATACTCATTGACTATACCAACCTAACATTTATCTACCATCAGAAAATCAAACATCCATTTAAAATCATATCTTCAATAATTACTTTGTTTTTATTCTTTGAACAAAAACTAAGACAGGTCTTTATCAAATCAAGTAATAGTAGTAACAAACAGTGGGTGATTTGCTTAAGGATACAACAAAACAAGGTAGTAAGTTACATAATGGATGTGTCATGCATATCTGGCCATTTGTAGCAGAGAAGGGATATTTTCAAAGATTGTGTAACGTGTCTTCTCTCCGTGATTGTATTAAAGAAGTACTACCTCCGGTCCCATTTATAAGAAAAGATTCTCTTTTTAGATACATTGAATAAATAATGTATCTGGACAATATGTTGTCTAGATACATTATTTATTCAATGTATCTAAAAACGGAATCTTTTCTTATAAATGGGACCAGAGGGAGTATTTATTTCTATTAGTAACTAGTAACAAACCCGTGCATACGCACGGGTTCTGCTCTGATACGCGCATTAGTTTACATAATACATTTATTTTAAATAGAACACTTAAAAAAATATATTTAGACCAATAATAAATTTTTCGTATATAAAATTATTTAGATCAATAATAAATTTTTTCCCTTATATCATTCTTGGATCATAAATATCATCTTTCTTATATAAAAATATGTAGACAAAAATATATTTTTTCTCGTATTCAAATATTATTTATGTTTAGATATCTACAAAAATATTTGAATCAATAGTAAATTTTTGTATATCAAAATATTTAGATTAATAGTAGATTTTTTCCCGTATATCATTTTTGAATAAAAATATTTTGGATCATAAATACCATTTTTCGTATATAAAAATATTTAGATCAATAATAAATTTTGTCCATAAACAAATATTATTTTTGTTTAGGTTACATTTATAAAAATATTTGAATGAATACTAAATTATTGTATAAAAAATACTTAGATCAATAATAGATTTTTCCCGTATACAATTTTTGAATCAAAAAATTTTGGATCATAAATATCATTTTTCATATATAAAAATATTTAGATCAAAAATAGATTTTTCCCGTATTTAAATATTATTTATGTTTAGATATCATTTACAAAAATATTTAAATCAATAGTAAATTTTCGTATATAAAAATATTTAAATTAATAATAGATTTTTTTCCCGTATACCATTTTTGAATTAAAATTGTTGGATCATAAATACCATTTTTCATATATAAAAATATTTAGATCAATAAAATATTTTTTTCCATATACAAATATTATTTATGTTTATGTATCATTTACAAAAATATTTGGATTAATAATAAATTTTCGTGTATAAAAATATTTAGATCAATAATAGATTTTTTTTCGTATATCATTTTTTAATTAAATTTTTTTGGATCATAAATACCATTATATAGAAAAATATTTAGATCAATTATAGAATTTTTCCCATATACAAATATTATTTATGTTTAGGTAACGTTTACAAAAATATCTAGATCAATAGTAAATTTTCGTATATAAAGTATTTAGATCAATAATAGATTTTTTCCCGTATACCATTTTTGAATAAAAAAATTTAGGATCATAAATACTATTTTTTCGTATATAAAAATATTTAGATCAATAATAGATTTTTTCCCGTATTTAAATATTATTTATGTTTAGGTATCATTTATAAAAATATCTGGATCAATAGTAAATTTTCGTATATAAAAATATTTAAATCAATAATATATTTTTTCCCGTATAAAATTTTTTAATTAAAATTTTTGGATCATAAATACCACTTTTCATATAGAAAAATATTTAGATCAATAAAAGATTATTTCCCGTATACGAATATTATTTATGTTTAAGTATCATTTACAAAAATATTTAGATAAATAGTAAATTTTCGTATATAAAAATATTTAGATAAATAATAGATTTCTTTCCCGTATACCTTTTTGAATTAAATTTTTTTGGATCATAAATACCATTTTCCATATAGAAAAATATTTATATCAATTATAGATTTTTTTCCCCGTAGACAAATATTATTTATGTTTAGGTAACGTTTACAAAAATATCTATTTCAATAGTAAATTTTTGTATATAAAAGTATTTAGATCAATAATAGATTTTTTTCCGTATACCATTTTGAATAAAAAAATTTGAATCATAAATATCATTTTTTGTATATGAAAATATTTAGATCAATAATAAATTTTACCCGTATTTAAATATTATTTATGTTTAGGTATCATTTACAAAAATATATGGATCAATAGTAAATTTTCGTATATAAAATATTTAAATCAATAATAGATTTTTTCCCGAATACCATTTTTAAATTAAATTTTTGGATCATAAATATCATTTTTCTTATAAAAAGTAAATGGAGTATAGAGAAATTAGGGTAGAAAACTAAAAAGGTGAAGAGAGAGAAATAATGGTTAAAGTAAGTTATAATATAGTTGAATAAAATATTAAGATTATAATGGACAATTGTGTAGATAGACAAAAAAACCAACAATTTTAATAGGTGTAAAAAAAGTAAGGATGGGTAGTTTTGTAAAAACCAGAACCACTAATTTTCTTATATTATAGATAAAATATTATAGATAAATGTTATGTATTTTAGGCTATTTTTCAATACAACTTTATACATTTTTGTTGCTTGCATTTGTCAAACTGTGGAAAACAAATTGGAATTTACCCCACCGTCCCACAATAAATGAAACACTTACTCCAAAATTTGTTCCAGAATTAAATTTACCTTCATCTTCTGTTACTAGTATATTCTTCTAACCGTACATTCTACTCCCTCACGACATTAAATATCATTTGCGAGACTTTAAAAAAATATATTTTAATAATAAATTTAATATTTTTTGTTAAATATTTTTTTGTTCCATTAGAGAATTAGAATATTCGATGGAGCAAATTTATGGTGCGGCGGAAGCGGAGACAGACTGATATGTAAAATTAATACTCCAATAAACAAAGTCAATTAATAAATAGAAAATAGTGTAAGAATCATAATGGATTATAATACTTGAAATGACACACTTTACTCTTATATACTTAGAGCGACTTGAAATTGTTTGCGTGTGATGCAGTGTGCTGAGCAGACAACCATCAGATTAGATCAAATAATGGTAGATACTTGAAGGCGCTCTTCGTTATTTCTCTATGGACCTTGCGAACGTCCCAAAATAATTGCCCTCGAGCCCTAGTTCCTATGTTGTAGAGTAAGGGCTTGCAACGTGCAATTTTAGACCGTCTGGCATCAGAAGTAAGTGAAGAGTCTTTATGGGACATCACTAACATTGGGAGCAAATGCATTACATGTTTTTTTCTTAATTACTGATGTTTCGCGAGGTAGTTCTCATTTTATGATAATGATGTTCCCCCATGTCCTAAGATACTCGAGTGCTCTAAATAGTCTTCGATGAGATATTGATCATTGATAGTGGTTTGCATATCTCAATGCGGTAGAATGCATTGTTCGCTGCTATAAAAATGCATATAAAAAACTCTTCGAATTCTAATCCTCTATTTTTTTGCTATCTGAATTTTTGAGAAACTCTTACTCTTCTTC
This sequence comes from Vicia villosa, assembly GCF_029867415.1. Taxonomy (NCBI): domain Eukaryota; kingdom Viridiplantae; phylum Streptophyta; class Magnoliopsida; order Fabales; family Fabaceae; genus Vicia; species Vicia villosa. The sequence goes on along the minus strand of NC_081180.1, from coordinate 124,676,570 downwards.
TTTGTTTTATCACATATAATTGACAATATTTTATAAATAATATGTGAAGCAAGAAGTTATGTCAAAATGTGAGACATTTTGTCTCTCTATGATCAAGAAACTTCAGTAAGAAAGCAACATGTTAAGCATAATGTCCTTCTTTTTGTGAGACATTTTGTCTCGCTCTAGGTTGCTTCGCGTGCAAGATACTATGAGTAATTCTCGTGCTTTTAAGAAATTGTTTACTCTTATATCTAATCGGGGATTAAACATTTGTGCGCTTTTTGGATTAAGAAAGTTTTATTCAAAATATCTATTAGCAAGATTAAATTTGATGAATTCTAATTTGTTCAAGATTTAATCAATTAACGTTTTACAATCAATATTATTAAAGATTGAGTTCTTGTACTTTTTGGAAGCCCAACCGTGTTCAAAACCTAAATACTAGTCGACTTTGGAGATGGACCTTTGTTGCTTTTTAAGGAGGCATTATACCTTGTGAAGACTAAGACCTTGCATAACTAATTTTGGTGTGTGTTTTATTTGTTTTGAGTTTTGTCTTGTTTATGTGTAATACTCTATTCATGGGTCTTACTTCTAAGTTATAAGAATTAAGTATTTAAGTTGTAATATCGTTCCATCATTTGTATCTGTCCTAATTCCTGGGTGAGTGTTTGAATGAAAGTGAAAAGGGTCTCAGATTCATGAGGAGTAATGGATTGAAGTTCACTGATGGTATTAGGAAAAGAGGCATTAAACTACGAGAGTTCAAATCAGACCAATTTGTACTTTTGACAACTAAGAGTGAATGTCCTTTCATTGGGTTAACGACATCCCACGATTAAAATAAATTATGATAAATACGGCTTTTATCGATCAAATTTTGACTTTCGTCTCTAATTCCTTAGTCACAAATCTTAGTGACGGAGATTTTTATATTCATGTAAATCTTTTAACCCCGCCTTATAAAAATCTAATATATTTTCGTATTCTAAAAGGTATTTTGTAATTCTTTCAATTTCAAAATTAATTCCTCTTATTAAGTAATGATCTAGTCTGTCATATGATATTTTTATTTTATCTCTTATTCTTTTAATTAGATCATTAAGTTCTATAACTCATAATCTTTCGTTAACTATACTCATTCTTAATTTTTCTTTTTAAAATTTCTAGTGATATATTTTATTTAAAATTTATTCTAATTTTATTTAATTTCAATTTTAATGCTTTAATATCAAAATTATTGATACCCTATTATTTCTATTTCTTGAAATAATTTTTTATAATTTACTTTTATTAGTTTAATCATCATCTAAATAGTTCCAAATTTCATCATTTTCTATTAAATCTAAATCTATTATATATTCATCATCATAAAAACTATATATATATATATATATATATATATATATATATATATATATATATATATATATATATATATATATATATATATATATATATATATAGGGATCATATCAAGTGAGAGCATTTTTAAATGAGAGGATGAGAGAAATAAATATCATTCTTTAGATTCATCAAGAGAGAGAAATTAATAGTCACGTTAATGTATTAACATTCTCTCTTGATGAATCTAAAAGTTTATATTTATTCCTCTCATCTCTCATTTAAAAATGCTCTCACTTGATATGCTCTCTCTCTCTCTCTCTATATATATATATATATATATATATATATAGAGAGAGAGAGAGAGAGAGAGAGAGAGAGAGAGAGAGGGAGAGAGAGAGAGAGAGAGAGAGAGAGAGAGAGAGAGAGAGAATTTCCAACGGTTTGCATCAGTCTTGCAGGCTTCTAACGTTTAACCCTTGACTCCTAACAAGTCACACCACATAACAACTATGCCACATCATGCTTCAGTTGCGCCACTCTGATCATCTATTATTCTATTTCAAATTAATGTCCTCATTTAATTTTCATCAACTATCAAATTTACAAGTTTCACATCCAGCTTCTGGCTCTCTTTACTATCTGCCGGAAAATCATTATTCACCTTTGATATTCCCAATTTTTCACTTTGTGGCGTTAGCTCGCACACAACTCAAGTCTCCGAACTATTCACTAAGTCCCAATTCTTTCATAGTCATTTTCATTCAGTTCACACGAAATGGTAAACGACCATCCTCGCGATAGAACGTCAAACAATTACACATCATCAAGCTGGAAAGACAAGTCTATCCCATCCAACACGATCTCGTCTACTATTAACAAGAGATTAAGGATGATCAGTTCCTCAATTTGTCAATAGATAGCCAACAACCATAATGGAGCATAAATCATCGTTACCAAACTATAATAACGTTCCTTTAGAACTTGTACTCAAAGTCACCTAAGCACCATAGCTCAACAATTTCTATTGAGGTTTACAAATGCTTCCATAATTTCCTTCTCATTTGATCTTGTCGATGAGACACCATCACCCAAACACATTATATAGTCTACTTCACACTCACTTAGCATCAAGCAAAGGTTAAGTATTCTCTAACTCAATAATGATGGTATACAAAATACATTACAATTCACTCCATTCCAATTGAAATCTTTATTCATGTAGAGGACTTAACTACATTCTTAAATCCTTACCCTTTCCATTAATCTCATAACCTCGATGATCCGTATTATTTCACCCTTGGATCTCATTCTAATCTCAACTCAATAATACCATTTCATCATCTGGTTAGTGATAGAAACTCTCCAAATTTTTTCTTTACTATCATTTCTCTTATACTCAAAAGTTATCTTCACTCTAATCATCCTTAGTTGACATAAGCTGCATCTCCACGCGCTTCGACAATATTATAACGTCCTTCCTAAAACAAAACATCTCCTTCTTTCAATCCATTCATCAAGAACATATCGTACTTGACCTCGTCTCAAACAAACCGCGACATAAATCAATTTAGCCCAAAAAAAACTTATAGTCTTCTCAATCTATAATTTAAGTTTCTCGGCAAACATCACCACGTAATATTAAAATCTATTCCAAGTAATGGAACCATTGTTATTATAAATATTATCGTTCTAGCTTTCTTACGCTTCAAACGGCGATCTAAACGAAGTTACGGTTCAAAGTTATGAATTTTCAAAGTTTACCGAGAATTGGAAATACCGACATCATACACTGACACCACAAAGTCTCATTAGACACCAACTAAATTTATTTCCTGAACAAGAAACCATTTTTACAAGAAATTATATTGTATGAGTTTTTCCCATATTCAAATGGTACGTCAAACGGACATCCGAGTCAAAAGTTATGAATTTTTGAAGATCCCCCAAAAACCAGAAAAATTCCTGCAAACAACTCTCGGGTTCATACTAGTTCTTCCCTAAAATCCAACCAATTCAGTCATTTTTCATGAAATAAATATATATTCATTCATACCTAAGATACAATGATGATTTGGAACTATAAAACATAAATTCTAACATATTTCTAAAACCCCGTTCTTCTTATAACTCAAGAGACACAGTACTTCGTCAAAAGTTCTGTCTTCAAAAACTAAGACTCCAGTCCCTTTCACAAAACTACTCATATCTTCGAGTCCCGACTTTGACTCTCGATTCACAAATACCCAACAACATCAACGACACTAAAAAATCACTTATGTAACGCCCATTTTTAGTTTAATTATTTATTTTATTGTATGTTTTGTGATTTATGTGTTAATTATGTGATTAATTGGTTTTATCTTATTTTATTAGAAATTAGTAGTAATAGTATAATGAGACTATTGATATTGGGCCTAACTTAGTGGTAGTGTTAGTATATGTGAGGTGCTAATTAGAGTCAATTAGTAATAATAAGTTAGTGAGTTAAACAAAACAAGGCAAATTGAGAAAATAGAATTAGAAGATCATTTGGTGAAAGAAGAGAAAAGAAGAGAAAGAAGGGAAGAGGAGAGAAAGCTAGGTCAAATCCCAAATCGAAGCTAGAGTTGTCTTCAATCCAAAACCTAAGGTAAGGGTGGGATTCTTTCATGATAAGGGGTTGTATGATGATAGATTATGGTGGGGTTTTGATTATATGCTTAGTAACCATGGATGTGAATTGAAATTGTTAGGGTTTATGCTAGATTCTAGGAATTTGAGTTTCTAACATGTTGTTGATGATGATTGTTATTAATAGATGTTGAATACTGGTTATATTTGTTGTTAATTGTTGACTGGAAGTGATTTTGAGGTGTGGGATAACCTTTTTCGCAGAACTGTGTTTGCTGTCATTTTTCTGCAAAATCACACGTCCGCTAAGCGACCCCTGGTCCGCTAAACGAAGTTTGGGAACAAATTCTGATATCCTCGAGTCCGCTAAGAAAGATTGGCCCGCTAAGCGGAGCTGCGAAAGTGATTCGCTTTTGTTTTTAGTTTTGCAAAGCACGCTTGAAGCGCGCTAAGCGAGCTTTGCTGTCAAAAACTTTTTGAAACTTCTAACTGTTGTATCTTTTGATCTGTAACTCCTTTTCGTGCACCGTTTGAACCTCCATAAAGCTGAACTCAATGTCTATCTAATGAGAATGATTAGAATGATTTTTGATAACTTTTCTTGAATTGTATTTTATGATATTGTGATGTATTCCAAAGTGAAATAATGTTGTATGATGATACGACATAGTGACGTGATTGAGAAGTGACGAATTACTATAAAAGTAATGATGTTGTTGTTGCTATTGAATCTTGGAATTGAATTGATGATGTTTGGACGATGTTTTATGTATTATGAATGTTGTGTTTGTGGATGTGCATCATTGAGTCGCATTCATTGCAAAAAAGAGACGATTGCCTGAAAATGGCAAAGTGATGATGGCCCAAGAGGCAATAGTGATGATGGGAGTTTTACTCCAAATGGTACCTCATGCATGTGCACAATGTTGAGTCACATATTGAGTTAAATTTGTTTGTCGTTGTGATTATGAAGTGAACGTTGTAATTGTGGATGATTTAGTTGTGAAATTGAATATGTTATTATGATAGATTATTAATATTGTTGTTGTGATGCAAGTTTCCTTGAGATGGGAAGTGGTGAGTTGTGTATGATCTTATCTTTGCTATAAGTATTATCATACGTTCCTTTATACTATTTGATATCCCACCCCTTCTGTTTGAATGTTACCCTTTGTCGGTAACGTGTAGGTAACGATGTGGAGTAGCCGTTTATTGTTAGTACCTTGAGTTGGTGTCCATTACTTTGATACGTAGAACTTTGGGAATTGACTCTTGTCTTGTTTTCTATTGTCATGTTTAAGTTGGATTATGATTTTCTTCTGTTGAAGTTTTTTAGCTGTTTTGTTTATATTGACAAAGATGTTATTACTTAGAAGTTTAAGAGTTTATGATTCTGCTGCACTGTTTTAAAAGTGGATTTGGTAATTATGAATTATTCCTATTGATATATGCTATGTATCTGTTTAATGAGAATTTATGTGAATTTTTTTAAGTCGATAAATGTGACACCTCAACTATGTTGTTATTTTTGAGATTTGGCACTCTGATTTCTATTATAAATTGTTAGGTAGATTTGGGGTGTTACAACTTACGTGACTCTGGCAATAAAATTCACAGCAATTCATCACTCCATCATTGTTCAGAACAACGACAAGACACATGATTAATCAATTATGCCACCTATAACAACATTAATTTCACACTTTGGAGGTAAGTTGCAGATACCTTCCAAAGAACATTAGGGACTAACATCACTGACATATCTCTAGCCTTCACATCGCTTTCTATTCTCCGAGAAGCAACCATCAACAGTACATGATCGTTCTCCCTCAAAGACATCCCAAACTTGGCCGACAGACGAAAATCATGAATCTGTACTCTCGCCGGATTCGAGAAACACACAACTTTAATAACCCTTGCATTCTTGAAATCTGTAGTACACCGAACCAACTCTGCACACCAGAAACATCTCAGAGAAGCAAAGTTTCTCCCCCACTTGTTTCAAACCCACTCTTGTAACCAAGTAGTTAGAAAAACAAACAAGTACCGACAACAGCAACAACCCTTGATCTTCATCATCGATCTTCACATCTATATTTTCAAGATCAAAAATCAATTTGTTGAACATATCCAACTGCACAGCCAACACTTTGTCTTCAATCATCTTGAATGAATACAAATTTTGCTTCAGGTAGAGTCAATTTACCAGCGATTTGGTCATGTACAAACTTTCAAGTTTCACCTATAACCTTGATGCTATCGTCTCCTTTGATACCTGTCGAAGAACCTTATCACCATGACTCAACAAAATTGCGCTGTGGGATTTCTTGATCATGTTCATCTTTTCTTTTTTCGTTAACGCAACGTCCATAGTTGTTACTCCCTTCAACGCTTCCAAATAAACCTGTTGTACCAGTAGGGCTTTCATCTTCAAGTGCCACAGACCGAATCGTTCACTCCGGTGAACTTTTCAATCTCATACTTTATTGAAGGCATGTTCTCCATGCTCACGCACAAATTTGTTGTGAAAAACAATACCAAGAACAGAGTACAATAAGGAACACAATGTGAAGCAAGAAGAACAACAATGATTGACTATAACTGCTATTCTTTACTTTCTCTTTGTTCAAGATTACAAGTTTTATAAGAATATCTCACATCTATCTTTCGTACTTGTTTATTTTCTTCGACCCAATAGAGTTCAATCTAATATCTCACATCTATCTTTCTTACTTGTTTATTTTCTTTTTCTATTATTTGTAGTTGCTCCATGAGAGGACTTGCTTAATGCTTTCATGTATTTAGTTTTTATCCCCTCCTTAAAGATGGTGGATTTATTAACATAAATGTCGTTATAGGTTCTAGTTTAACTATTTTATCTAATTGATTTACTTCTTTTAATCTAACAAATATTTCTTCCAAATCTTTTGTTGTTATGCTTCTATTATTTTCTTCATATTTTAAAAGAGTTTCTAATTGATAAAGAATTTTCCTAATTTTTTAAATATTTATATCTTTATCAATATCTTTATCTCTATTAATATCATCGAGTGTTTCTTGTATATTATTTGTTTCATTAAGGCCATTTTTTTATTTTATTAAATTTATAATCTACAATTATATTGATATTTTTATTAATAAATTAATATTCTTATTTATTACGTTCATCGTATTATTTAATTCTTTATATATCACATCAATTTCTTTCGATGATGTTATTATTTAAATTTTCGTGGCTATTTCAACTTTTTCTAGTAGTTAGATTTATCATTCCATTAATTAAATTCATTTTGAATTCTGTGTGAAAACTGAATTATGATAATGGTTGAATTGTTAGTTTAAATAATTTTGTCTTTTTCAATTGTTGTGATTTTTAATAATCTAAGTTAACTGTAGCATTAACTTAATTCAATTGTATCTTTCATAACACTTATGTTATCTTTCACTTTCATTTGTTATCAGTGCATTTGTTTGTAAAATTCTGACACTCATATTGGTTGTTTGTATAACCACGTGTTTTCATACAAAATATTCTACTCATCTACTATGAGTGTAACTACATGGTCCTCTCTCCCATCTTTCCTCTTAGATCAGTTGTATGTAATGCCGTTAATGTATCCAATAACTCTTTTATCATTTGCTTTGTATTGAATTCTCACACACACAACCAAATAAATCACAACCGTCCGTTATAATTTGATGGCTAAAATGAAAACCTTTCACTCTCACCATGTTATATATATTGCACATTATTAGAACTCACTGCTAAAGACAACAAAGTTCAACCTTTATCAAATAAAATGCATACAAGGACACTTTATTCTAGAGTAAATCATGCCTTTTGATCAAGTGTCTTAGCTCTTTTATATTATAAAGAAAAATGTCTTAGCTCCTTTTATATCATAAAAAAAATCATTCACTATCATAATCTTCAAAACACCACACTAATAAAAATAATTATATCAAGTTCAATCATTGGCCATCTAAAACATGAGCAAAATAAACAACTTAAAAGGGATGTGTATGTGTCCATATTAGTGGCAGCCGCCCTAATTAAAGGATTGGATGAAGTGACAAAATCTATCTACCCACCAAATTAGTTAGCTTTTGATGTGTGAATCTTCTATTCCTTTCATACAATTTGTTCATGTTCAAACAATGAAAAGGAAGTAAGTAAGACAAACTAGAATTCATTTAATATATCTCTATATTGGATTTTGATATACAGAAATAAAGATTGATTAGCTTATACACTAGTTGAATAGTCAAGTAAAGTTGTGTTAGAAAAAGAAAGGAGAGCTGATAAAGTGAAAGAAATTATATAATACCAACCATGGAGTATTATATAAAAATTAAAGCATTTTTTATAAGCTTTGGATTTTTATGAGATGTGTTTTCACATTGTAGTGGTGGGGTTCTTCTTTTGAACATCATAGATATCTTTTACGGAAATTTTTTAAATTTTCAAAAAGATAAACTTGGGATAATAAAAATTGTAGTATTTAGTAATTAAATAAGATAATTAATAAAAAATTGAAAATTAAAATGATAATATGTTTTAAAAACTGAAATTCTGGTAAGACAGAACCCGGATGTCATATACGATGTCGTGACATCTGGTCTGTCATCAGTTTAGCTGAGGCAGTACATACAGATCCCTCAATTATTTATTACTTCTAACATCCAGAAGTCTGGAAGTGTTGGAATCACAGAGATTCTGTGTTAGCACAGTCATTAAATAACACACTGATGTCAGGCACGATGTTATGACATCCAAACTGAACTTACAAATAAACAATGCAGAAACATAAACAACACAACAAGAATTGTTCACCCAGTTCGGTTCAATCAACCTACTCTGGGGGCATACCAAGCCAGGGATGAAGTCCACTATTAGCAGTATCAATTCAGAGCTAAACTCCCAGTTTACAACTCCTCACTTAATCACTACCCAATGACCCCTCTACCTAGGTTCTCCCTAGATATGGAATATCTCCATTCCACTCCCAATCATACCAATGATGTCTAGCAGTCAACACCTCAGCCACTGCATTGACGGCTTAATTACCAACATTCAAAACACACAAATAAACATATCTTAGAGTTGCTTCAAAGCTTCCTCCAAGCACACAACTCCACTCATTGCTTTACAACTTCTGAGTGAATAAAACAAACCTCTTACCTACAGGCTTCGAGGCACAAATCAGTGACCTTCCCACAAACCGGGAGGTTCACCTACACGGCTAACCCTAATAGTTACATCTTTCTAAACGCCGGCTAGCTCCCTAAACTAGGTTACAAAGTTTCCTATTTATAACCTATTCCCAACTGGACTTGGGCTTACAATCACAACATTATTTGCTGTTACAAATCACAGAAAACTTTCTGCTAAAAACAAGGTCTTCAATCATAAGTTTCCTAATTTATCTTCATAATTGGAAACTGCATAATTCTCCAATATTCTAATCTTGATTCTCTTGACCTTTAAACCTGCCACATAGGATTGCATAATATTCCAAAGAATATTCTGCATCTTTTAAAACCAAAACTGAATCTTTATATTCCAGCTCAGCAGGCGCGTGACAGCTAAATATAACAGTAACTGCTGTCAAATACTGATGTCACAGAGCATGTCGTGACATTCCATGTTCTGCATAAATTACAGCAAACAGTATTCTTCACTTCAATTCTCAGCTTCTCACATATCAGGGTGCCAAAAAGACAGCCCATGATTTGTTCTATTACTGATGTACAATCAGCACAATCTTTAGTTTCCCAAAATAAAGACTGAGATAAATAAGGAAACATCATAGAAATAGAATAGAAAATGTAGCAGCTACTGCTGTCAAACACTGATGTCATGACGTCGAGCATGACATCCAACTCACAGCATGTATTAGCTTACACAACCAGAACCTGCATAACCTTTAACACTACACACCACATGTCATGACCTTAGTCAAGACAACAGAATACACATGAATGTTTTACCACAAAATGCAGCCAATCAAAACATCTACAATCTCCCCCTTTGGCAAATTTTTGGCTAAAACATTCTGTCACCACAGCAGCACAAAAACAACTAGCAAACTACCAGTTATGCAGAATTGCTAAAGCACATCAAAACATCAGACCTGCTGAATAAGTTCCACAAGCTACACTATCACATAACATGAACAAAAACAACTTGTTCAATATGATTTGGGGTGACAATCTCTTCTCCCCCTGTTTGGCCATAAATGTTGCCAAAGCAACGTACAGCTCCCCCTTAAAAGTTACTCTGCATGACATGACCACGACACACACAAAAAAAACACCATCTGATAATCTTTAGATACCACTTCGCCACCAGCTCTGATACCAATTGAAATTCTGGTAAGACAGAACCCGGATGTCATATACGATGTCGTGACATCTGGTCTGTCATCAGTTTAGCTGAGGCAGTACATACAGATCCCTCAATTATTTATTACTTCTAACATCCAGAAGTCTGGAAGTGTTGGAATCACAGAGATTCTGTGTTAGCACAGTCATTAAATAACACACTGATGTCAGGCACGATGTTATGACATCCAAACTGAACTTACAAATAAACAATGCAGAAACATAAACAACACAACAAGAATTGTTCACCCAGTTCGGTTCAATCAACCTACTCTGGGGGCATACCAAGCCAGGGATGAAGTCCACTATTAGCAGTATCAATTCAGAGCTAAACTCCCAGTTTACAACTCCTCACTTAATCACTACCCAATGACCCCTCTACCTAGGTTCTCCCTAGATATGGAATATCTCCATTCCACTCCCAATCATACCAATGATGTCTAGCAGTCAACACCTCAGCCACTGCATTGACGGCTTAATTACCAACATTCAAAACTCACAAATAAACATATCTTAGAGTTGCTTCAAAGCTTCCTCCAAGCACACAACTCCACTCATTGCTTTACAACTTCTGAGTGAATAAAACAAACCTCTTACCTACAGGCTTCGAGGCACAAATCAGTGACCTTCCCACAAACCGGGAGGTTCACCTACACGGCTAACCCTAATAGTTACATCTTTCTAAACGCCGGCTAGCTCCCTAAACTAGGTTACAAAGTTTCCTATTTATAACCTATTCCCAACTGGACTTGGGCTTACAATCACAACATTATTTGCTGTTACAAATCACAGAAAACTTTCTGCTAAAAACAAGGTCTTCAATCATAAGTTTCCTAATTTATCTTCATAATTGGAAACTGCATAATTCTCCAATATTCTAATCTTGATTCTCTTGACCTTTAAACCTGCCACATAGGATTGCATAATATTCCAAAGAATATTCTGCATCTTTTAAAACCAAAACTGAATCTTTATATTCCAGCTCAGCAGGCGCGTGACAGCTAAATATAACAGTAACTGCTGTCAAATACTGATGTCACAGAGCATGTCGTGACATTCCATGTTCTGCATAAATTACAGCAAACAGTATTCTTCACTTCAATTCTCAGCTTCTCACATATCAGGGTGCCAAAAAGACAGCCCATGATTTGTTCTATTACTGATGTACAATCAGCACAATCTTTAGTTTCCCAAAATAAAGACTGAGATAAATAAGGAAACATCATAGAAATAGAATAGAAAATGTAGCAGCTACTGCTGTCAAACACTGATGTCATGACGTCGAGCATGACATCCAACTCACAGCATGTATTAGCTTACACAACCAGAACCTGCATAACCTTTAACACTACACACCACATGTCATGACCTTAGTCAAGACAACAGAATACACATGAATGTTTTACCACAAAATGCAGCCAATCAAAACATCTACAATCTCCCCCTTTGGCAAATTTTTGGCTAAAACATTCTGTCACCACAGCAGCACAAAAACAACTAGCAAACTACCAGTTATGCAGAATTGCTAAAGCACATCAAAACATCAGACCTGCTGAATAAGTTCCACAAGCTACACTATCACATAACATGAACAAAAACAACTTGTTCAATATGATTTGGGGTGACAATCTCTTCTCCCCCTGTTTGGCCATAAATGTTGCCAAAGCAACGTACAGCTCCCCCTTAAAAGTTACTCTGCATGACATGACCACGACACACACAAAAAAAACACCATCTGATAATCTTTAGATACCACTTCGCCACCAGCTTGATTAGAATACAATAAGTCACCCTCAATGGGAGATCTATATTACAAGATGCACTCTTTCATAGATAGCTCATAACTTCTACCACAAGCTCCAAGAGGTGAATAGAAAACACCTCCTTTTTGTCTTCAACTTATTACTCTTCTGCTCAAAAGTAATTTGTCTAAGACTATCCTCAAGAATAATCAGCTGCCATATGTTGATTATCTTGATCCTTCGAACCCACTTCTGAGATGAACCAAATGTCAACACATTGTGTTTTAACATCTAGCTGTTGAATTCAGCTCCTTCTTCTGCCACTTGAAAGAACTTCCTCCCTTTACAGAACCAGAGTTCAATGCTCTCATAGACCTGATTGTGAAACCAAGTTTGAGTACGCAACCTCCATCCTGCAGTTATGCAGTTATGTCATCCAAGCTCACACTTTTATGAATCCCTGCTTTTTTTCCAACAACATCAGACACTCTGATGCATGAGTCATCAGAAGGACTAGTTAGAGACTAATCCTCTAGCTGTACCAAGGATGCCACTTCCTTGAGCAAAGCTATTTCCATGATGTCAAGAATACTGCCACTTGTTCTTGACTTCACAGTGTGCATTAGCCAATGCACTTTCTTACCTAGATCAGAAATAAACTGATCCAAGTAACCACCATCAAGATTATGATGTCTTCTTCTTCTTGTGCACTCCAAAGCTGAACATGTTTCTTGCCAGGAAACCTTTTTCAGTGATCACATGCTTCTGCTGCCACCAAAGAGATAGATCTTAAAACAATTGCACTATCCTTCCTGTACATGGTCTTGAAGAAGAGATGTTCCAACATCTTTAAGAACATCAGTTATCTTGAACTTCCAAGGATAATCAATTAAATACTTGTACTTTGCACAAATATCAATTGATCTTAAATCCTTTCCCAGTTAGATTCACCCTTAGGAAAGAGAGAGATGAATCTTTCCTTACAAATGTGTCACACAACAACCAGAACCCATGTGACACCGTTCAATAGCCAATTAAACACAAGGCTGAATCAGACGTGGGGAGGTTAACCAAATCTCCCCCTCAAACAAGCAATCATGGAAACTCCACACAGCTTATCCATGCATTGTACATAAAAGTCTCATTATACAACATCCCTACTAGAGGCAACTAACTCCATGAGTTATACCTATACATACTTCATACACCAGTTGAGGATACTATACTTACATAAACCATGGTTAACAGAGATACCATGCAGCGGAAAACAACTAAAATTTATCCTCAATAAACCTCAGGCCTAAAACAATAACCTTTGCATCAGTCAGCTACACATCATTCATGATTAAATATATGCCATATCTCAACAAGGTTTCTGGAACAGATTCACTTATGACATAACTCCTGAAAATACCTCAGATTCCACACAGTAATCTGACTCCCTTGAATCATCACACAATATTCAAAACCATATTTCACTATGCACGATACACAGTATTCAGTTTTCAACACTAACTGTTCTATGGTTAAGAAAACAATTCACACATCTGGTTCCTTTGATCAAAAGGACATACCAGATACAAGCTCATCTTTGGATTTTCATAGAGGTCTTGAAAAGAAAACCTGAATGAATCCTTTCACTTACACTGAGCTCTTCTTCCAACTCCCATAAGCTTATGCCTGAAATAAACTAACATTTGGGATGGAAGGTTCAATTGATTGTATTCTGACCAATCAACACAAAAAGCAGATGTCTCCTCTTCCAGATCAGGAGTAGGTTCCAAACAAATGTACTCACACTACATAAGTTCAGCACCAGAACATCTGTTCTTCAACTGGTAGCTGCAAACCAGTATGCCATCAGTTCCTTCTTCTTGGAACACACAATTCTTGACAATCTTGAAGATCATCAAACAACTTTGCAGATGAATATGAGGAACACTGATCATTTGAACCTCTTCAACCTCAATAACCATGCCTTTATGAGTGGACTTGAGAAAAGATCTCAAGTATCTTTGACACTTGTACTAAAGTTGAGAACAATCTGCTACAAATTCTGTTGAAAACCATATAACCCTAGAGATCTTCTTTCAAAGATAGGATTATGCATCAGATGCTATGCAGCAGAAAATAGTCATATATCAACAGAGATTACACAATGCTTACTCCCAGAACCAGTTGTAAGCATGACATCCAAGAATTGCAGCTGAACAATCCAACGATATGCTTGCTTCTTCTTCAAGCAACACAACAAGACCTAACCAATATTCTGACCAGAAAGAAACAGATAAGCACAAAGAATACCTTATCATTAACTTCACTCCCGCATGAAGGTTTTGACAATATTCTTCTCTGTACCCTGCTATATGCTGAATAAAACGCCCCAAATTCTTCACTCCCGCATGAATCATTTGGATATCAGTAACACCATCTTCCCTTGCCAAGAGAATACACCTGTTATGGTCAGTTTGGTCCAGTCTTCCACACATAGGTCCATCCTCCACTTCTAGGGACCATTCAATATGAACATGAATGTTCAAACAATCAACTACCTCCAACAACCAGAAAGTATCTCCCATGGATCTCATCCAGAAACAGACAGGATGCCTGCTCTGATACCAATTGAAATTCTGGTAAGACAGAACCCGGATGTCATATACGATGTCGTGACATCTGGTCTGTCATCAGTTTAGCTGAGGCAGTACATACAGATCCCTCAATTATTTATTACTTCTAACATCCAGAAGTCTGGAAGTGTTGGAATCACAGAGATTCTGTGTTAGCACAGTCATTAAATAACACACTGATGTCAGGCACGATGTTATGACATCCAAACTGAACTTACAAATAAACAATGCAGAAACATAAACAACACAACAAGAATTGTTCACCCAGTTCGGTTCAATCAACCTACTCTGGGGGCATACCAAGCCAGGGATGAAGTCCACTATTAGCAGTATCAATTCAGAGCTAAACTCCCAGTTTACAACTCCTCACTTAATCACTACCCAATGACCCCTCTACCTAGGTTCTCCCTAGATATGGAATATCTCCATTCCACTCCCAATCATACCAATGATGTCTAGCAGTCAACACCTCAGCCACTGCATTGACGGCTTAATTACCAACATTCAAAACACACAAATAAACATATCTTAGAGTTGCTTCAAAGCTTCCTCCAAGCACACAACTCCACTCATTGCTTTACAACTTCTGAGTGAATAAAACAAACCTCTTACCTACAGGCTTCGAGGCACAAATCAGTGACCTTCCCACAAACCGGGAGGTTCACCTACACGGCTAACCCTAATAGTTACATCTTTCTAAACGCCGGCTAGCTCCCTAAACTAGGTTACAAAGTTTCCTATTTATAACCTATTCCCAACTGGACTTGGGCTTACAATCACAACATTATTTGCTGTTACAAATCACAGAAAACTTTCTGCTAAAAACAAGGTCTTCAATCATAAGTTTCCTAATTTATCTTCATAATTGGAAACTGCATAATTCTCCAATATTCTAATCTTGATTCTCTTGACCTTTAAACCTGCCACATAGGATTGCATAATATTCCAAAGAATATTCTGCATCTTTTAAAACCAAAACTGAATCTTTATATTCCAGCTCAGCAGGCGCGTGACAGCTAAATATAACAGTAACTGCTGTCAAATACTGATGTCACAGAGCATGTCGTGACATTCCATGTTCTGCATAAATTACAGCAAACAGTATTCTTCACTTCAATTCTCAGCTTCTCACATATCAGGGTGCCAAAAAGACAGCCCATGATTTGTTCTATTACTGATGTACAATCAGCACAATCTTTAGTTTCCCAAAATAAAGACTGAGATAAATAAGGAAACATCATAGAAATAGAATAGAAAATGTAGCAGCTACTGCTGTCAAACACTGATGTCATGACGTCGAGCATGACATCCAACTCACAGCATGTATTAGCTTACACAACCAGAACCTGCATAACCTTTAACACTACACACCACATGTCATGACCTTAGTCAAGACAACAGAATACACATGAATGTTTTACCACAAAATGCAGCCAATCAAAACATCTACAAAAACTATACTCCTCTAATCCTATTTATAAGAGAAAATTATTTTTTTAAATTATGTTTAAATTGTAATTTTAATTCCTTTATTTTATTTTTTTTAATTTTGATTTCTCTATTTTAAAAATTACTATTTTAGTCTATTTTTAAGTTTTTTGTGTAATTTTTCGTATCTCAATTTTTTTTCTGCAAAATTAACTCCTAATTTTGTCCATTTTTCAAAAAAAAACTCAAAAAAAACCAAAATTATAATTTTAAAAATGAGAAGACCAAATTAAAAAAAATAAAATATGAAAACTAAAACTGTAACTAATTAAGATAAAAAAAATTATAAATAAAATCGGATTGATGAGTACAAATATCTAAAGTTGTTGTTTACCTAAAAAAAGATATTGTGTACAGTAATGTTTTAGAGTGTAGTGATTGGATGTATTATTTTGTCAGTAGGAGCATTGGGATGGGTTATTGTGAGAGGTCCTTGTGAGTTTCTTTACACATAAAACTAAGTTTCAGAGTAACTATTTAGCCTTGACTGACAAGGCTTCTGTTTCATGCTGTCTTGCTTGCTTTGTGAAATTCCAAGGCATGTTCTGTTTCTACAGTCCCATAACAGGACATTAATCGATAAACACTTGTAAGCCCAAGAAATTTATATCCGTTGCAATAAAAGAAAAAAATAAATCATTTGATAATTTTTTTTAAAAGGCAAAAAGAAATACTTTCATAATTAAAAGACAAATTCTACTAGCATATTCTTAATTGAAAACTTTAAGGGCATATTTGATGCGCACAATAAAAAACAGGATATATTTGTATCATATTGTATTTCAATCCAGTACACAAAAGGATATGATAAGTTAATCATGAAACTTATCATATCCTGTCCCACTAGTTCAAATTGTTATATTGAATATGAGCTGAGTTAGCATCCGGTAGGATAGGATAAGAAAATGATTTACCAATTTATCTCTATAAAATATAATTTAAAATAAAAAGTTAAATATGATAAAATATAAATAAAAATTAATTTAATATTAAATTAAAATATTAATAATTAATTTAATAAAATAAAAAATTAGAGTATTTAAAAATAAAATAATTTTTAAAATTTTAAAAATATGAATACAAATTTTATATTTTATCAAATTAAATATATGTTATTGCAAGGGTAATTTTGTCATTTACATACTTTATATATATATATATATATATATATATATATATATATATATATATGTGAGATATTGGATCGAACTCTAGTATTGTCGAAGGGTAGCTTCTTGGTTCGACAGTTCGACAGAGTTAAGCATGAAGTCGAAGGATTGTTCACATGCTGGTGTCGAAGTGTGCATGCTGTAGTCGAAGATGGGTCTAGCATGCAGATGTCGAAGATGCTAGGGTTGTTAGCATGTTAAATTAGGTTTTAGTGTTTAAACCCTAATTTGTTAAGTTAGCTTGTTTATTAAGTTGGCTTGTGTAATGGGCCTTGCTGAAAAAGCCCATTAGTTAGTATGTTAGGTTTTATTATAAATAGCATACTAGTCTCTCATCATTGCTATGCTGCAAATCCTAATTAGGGTGAGAGAGGTTATTTGTTATTCTTGTAAACTTGTAATCTTGTTTTAAGAGAAAGTGAAAGAATAGCAGTTATAACCAATTCTTGTGTTCTTCTCCTATCTAATTCCCTATTATACTTTGTTATTGGTATCGTTTTTCACAACAAATTGGTGCGGTGAGCGTGGATAAGATGCCTTCAACAAAGTATGAGATTGAAAAGTTCACCGGAGTGAATGATTTCGGTCTGTGGCGCTTGAAGATGAAAGCCCTACTGGTTCAGCAGGGTTGTTTGGAAGCGTTGAAGGGAGAGGCAGCCATGAATGCAGAATTGACGGCAGCGGAGAAGACAAATATGATCGAGAAAGCACACAGCGCAATTTTGTTGAGCCTTGGTGATAAGGTTCTCCGGCAGGTATCAAAGGAGACGACGGCATCAGGGTTATGGGTGAAACTTGAAAGTTTGTATATGACCAAATCGCTGGTAAATCGACTCTACCTGAAGCAAGCTTTGTATTCATTCAAGATGATTGAAGACAAAGTATTGGCTGAGCAGTTGGATATGTTCAACAAGCTGATTCTTGATCTTGAAAATATTGATGTGAAGATCGATGATGAAGATCAAGCGCTGTTACTATTGTGTTCTTTGCCTCGATCACATGCTCACTTCAAAGAAACTCTCTTGTATGGAAGGGAGTCCCTGACGTTTGAAGAAGTTCAATCAGCCTTGTACTCTAAGGACTTGAATGAACGAAAGGAGCATAAACCTTCGACTGTTGGCGAAGGTTTGGCCGTTAAAGGAAAACTCTTACGAAAGGATGGTAAGTTCGACAAGAAGAAAGGCAAAAGCCAGTCGAAGACTTACAGTGGCGAAGCATCTGGCATTCGATGCTACCATTGTAAGAAGGAGGGTCACACAAGAAAGGTGTGCCCTGAACGCTTGAAATATCATGGAGGTAAGGATAATGGCAACGCTGCCATTGTTCAAGATGATTTCGAATCATCTGATGTTCTTGTGGTTTCAAGCAGTGACTCTAAGAAGGAGTGGATTATGGATTCAGGCTGCACTTGGCACATGACTCCAAACAAAGACTTGTTCGAGGAATTATGTGATCAAGATGGTGGATCAGTATTGCTGGGAAACAACAAGGCTTGCAAGATTGCAGGTGTTGGATCTGTGAGATTCAAGCTCCATGATGAGTCAATAAGGTTGTTGACTGAAGTCAGGTATGTTCCTGATTTGAAGAGAAATCTGCTTTCTCTTGGTGAATTCGACAAGAAAGGATATGTTTTCCAAGGAGAGAAAAGTATCCTAAGAGTCATGAAGGGTTCGAAGGAAGTCTTGAGAGGCGTGAAGAAACAAGGCTTGTATACCCTTGAGGCTGAAGTTGTAAGTGGTTCGACAAATGTTGCATCCATGAAACCTTTGTCGAAAACAGAAATCTGGCACATGAGATTGGGCCATGTCAGTGAAAGGGGTCTGGTCGAATTAGGGAAACAAAATCTGCTTGGTGGAGACAAAGTCGAAAAGCTGAAGTTTTGTGAACCCTGTGTACTTGGAAAATCTTGCAGAGTGAAGTTCAACAAAGGCAAACAAAGAACACATGGACCCATTGATTACATCCATGCTGATCTTTGGGGGCCTGCAAGGTGTCCATCACATTCAGGAGCAAGGTTTTTTCTATCCATAGTAGATGATTATTCCAGAAAATTATGGGTATTCATCCAGAAGACTAAGGATGAAACTTTTGAGAATTTCAAAAGTTGGAAGACTCTGGTTGAAAATCAGACTGGCAGAAAGGTCAAGAGGTTGAGAACCGATAATGGCCTTGAATTTTGCAATGAGGCATTCGACAGTTTTTGTGCTGCCTCTGGTATTGCAAGGCATAGAACTACTGCAGGTACTCCACAGCAAAATGGTTTGGCTGAAAGGTTTAATCGAACTATTTTGGAGAGAGTCAGATGCATGTTGACTAGTGCGGGGTTAACAAAGGTGTTTTGGGCTGAGGCTGTTTCGACAGCAACATATCTGATAAACAGATGTCCTTCGACAGCGTTAGATATGAAGACACCTGAAGAAGTTTGGTCGGGACACCCACCAGATCTCGACAAACTGAGAGTATTTGGCTGCGTAGCCTATGCTCACATTAGGCAAGACAAGGTCGAACCTAGAGCTCTGAAATGCATGTTCATGGGATACCCTGAAGGAGTCAAAGCTTACAGGCTATGGTGCCTAGAGCCAGGTCACAGGAGGTGTATCACCAGTCGAGATGTAGTTTTCAATGAAGCTGAAATGGCTTTTAAGAAAACTGATGATGTTGGTCGAAGTACAGAAACATCTGACGAAGAGCTGGAACAGGTAGAGATTCCTGTTGAGGTGGAGCATGTTGATGCTGAATTGCATATCCCAGATGAAGTCGAAGAAGAAGCAGAAGATGCTGAAGTTGAGGAAACTGACGATGACTACCTATTATCGAGAGATAGGTCGAGAAGAGTCATCAAGCCACCTCAGAGACTTGGATATGCAGATCTTATAGCTTATGCCTTAATCTCTGCAAGTGAGGTTCTAGACGAAGAACCTAGAGACTATAAGGAAGTTATGAGGAGTCGAAATAAGACTGAATGGCTGAAGGCCATGGATGATGAGATGAAATCTCTTCATGATAATCATACTTGGGAACTGATCAAGAAACCTGCTGGGGCAAGGTTAGTCAGCTGTAAATGGATTTTCAAAGTTAAGGAAGGAATTGAAGGAGTGACGTCGAAGAGATACAAGGCAAGGTTAGTTGCAAGGGGTTTCACTCAGAAAGAAGGTGTCGACTTCAATGATGTGTTTTCTCCTGTTGTGAAGCATAGGTCCATTCGAATGTTGCTTGCCATGGTGGCACAGTTCGATCTTGAACTGGAACAGATGGATGTGAAGACTGCGTTCTTGTATGGTGATCTAGATGAAACGATCCTGATGAGGCAACCTGAAGGGTATGTCGAAAAGGGGAAGGAAGATTATGTGTGCAAGTTAAAGAGATCTTTGTATGGGCTGAAACAATCTCCTCGACAGTGGAATAGGAGATTCGACAAGTTCATGGCACACATAAGTTTCATTAGAAGTCAGTTCGACCACTGCGTTTACTTCAGATTTCGACCTGGTAATTCATTTGTTATTTTGTTGCTTTATGTGGATGATATTCTCATAGCAAGTAACAGTGTCGAAGATGTGATGAGGGTGAAGGCTGAACTCAATAAGGAGTTCGATATGAAGGATCTGGGAGCTGCTTCCAGGATTCTTGGAATTGACATTCGAAGAGATAGAAAGAAGTCGAAGTTATGCATATCTCAAGAGGCATATCTACGGAAGATTCTTGAAAAGTTTGGTATGTCGAATTCGAAGCCAGTTGTGACTCCAACAAACCCTCAATTCAAGCTGAGTATTGATCAGTGTCCCAGTACTGATGTCGAAAGAGCCTATATGAATAGCATCCCATATGCTAATATAGTTGGTTCTTTGATGTATGCTATGGTCTGTACTAGACCCGACATAGCATACGCAGTAAGTCTTGTAAGCAGGTACATGGCGAATCCTGGAAAGGCTCACTGGCAAGCATTGAAGTGGATTTTAAGGTACATAAATGGGTCTCTGAATAGAGTCCTAATTTATGGTGGAGCCTTGGGTGAAGATAGTAAAGCAGTAATAGAAGGATATGTCGACTCTGATTATGCAGGTTGTATGGATTCCAGAAAATCTATTTCTGGATATGTTTTCACTATGTTTGGCACAGCAATTAGTTGGAAAGCAACACTTCAGAAGGTTGTTGCTCTATCAACCACTGAAGCGGAGTATATTGCCCTAACTGAAGCTGTGAAAGAAGCATTGTGGCTTGAAGGTTTTGCGAAGGAGCTGAAACTTCAAGGTCGAGGTATCACTGTTAAATGTGATAGTCAAAGTGCAATACACCTGTCGAAGAATTCAGCCTATCATGAGCGAACTAAGCACATTGATGTGAGGCTGCATTTCGTCAGAGGAGTAATCGAGCGTGGAGAAGTCCAAGTGCTGAAGGTTTCGACTGAAGACAATGCTGCTGATATGATCACCAAGACATTGCCGAGTTGCAAGTTTTTCCACTGTATGCAGTTGATAAAGCTGCATGAAGAAAGCTAGTCTGTTCCTTGACGCTGTAGAGTTAGGTCCAAGGTGGAGATTTGTGAGATATTGGATCGAACTCTAGTATTGTCGAAGGGTAGCTTCTTGGTTCGACAGTTCGACAGAGTTAAGCATGAAGTCGAAGGATTGTTCACATGCTGGTGTCGAAGTGTGCATGCTGTAGTCGAAGATGGGTCTAGCATGCAGATGTCGAAGATGCTAGGGTTGTTAGCATGTTAAATTAGGTTTTAGTGTTTAAACCCTAATTTGTTAAGTTAGCTTGTTTATTAAGTTGGCTTGTGTAATGGGCCTTGCTGAAAAAGCCCATTAGTTAGTATGTTAGGTTTTATTATAAATAGCATACTAGTCTCTCATCATTGCTATGCTGCAAATCCTAATTAGGGTGAGAGAGGTTATTTGTTATTCTTGTAAACTTGTAATCTTGTTTTAAGAGAAAGTGAAAGAATAGCAGTTATAACCAATTCTTGTGTTCTTCTCCTATCTAATTCCCTATTATACTTTGTTATTGGTATCGTTTTTCACAACAATATATATATATATATATATATATATAAACAAATTAAAAATATTCATGATCTTTTTTAAGAAAATTGAAATTATTTATTTAATAGTGTCAATGAATTTTTTTTAATTGTAAAAAAATATTTTTTTTACCAATTTATAAATTTTAAAATATTTTATAAAATAATTTTTAAAAATTTAATTATTTTACAAGGGTATATATAAAAATTATATATATATATATTATTTAAAATTATATATATATATATATATATATATATATATATATATATATATATATATATATATATATTTATATTACTTGAAATTATTTATTCACTAGTATCAATGAGTTTTTTTTAATTATTAAAAAATATTATTATTTTTTTTACCAATTTATTAATTTTAAAATATTTTATAAAATAATTTTAAAAAAATAGTTATTATATATATATATATATATATATATATATATATATATATATATATACACTATCTCGTATCTTGTGTGAACCAAACACATGATATAATAAGTTTTATCATGTCTTTATAATATCCTATCATTATCCTGCTTGATATCGTATTATGTCTCTATTATATCCTACGCACAAAACAAATCCTAAAAAGTATGATTTAAGGTTAAATATCAATGTCATAATAAATACATGCAAAAAAGTATATAAAAGATTCTATTAAATAAAAAAAGTAGGGTAATGCTAACGAGTGCCCCGGGGCACTGGTTAAGAGATTAAAAAGGTAAGTTGAACATTGTTTAATAAAGTAAAAATATATAATTTTACCTAAAATATATGTATTCAATGCATTGAAAACATAAATAATTAAGTTTTTTAAAAAATATTGTGTGTATTTAATAGATTGAATCTAGAATATTTCTTTTATTTGAAATGCTTAACCAGTGCCCTAGGGCACTCGTTAGCATCACCAAAAAAGTATATAGAAAAGTATATAATAGATAGCTTCATAAATAGACATAAATCATCCCCAATAGCATAAACACTTAAAAATAGTTTCAATTCTATAATAATACATCGCTTTGAATAATTTTATACTTTCAAATGTTTCAATTTTTAAAAATGTGAGTTTTGATCATCTATCTTTTAAAATTAAAAAAAAAAAATTAAAATCACATTTAAAAATTTAAAGAGTGAATCTATATTAGTCTTTCTTTAATATTTTTGTCAAACTAATTTTTTTTCTTGTTTTAAACCGTGACTGGACTACTACGTTGAATTTTATTTATTTTTATTTTTTAAATATTTAATTGATTATTATTTTTAATTTAATTTGTAATAATGAATTAATAATATAAAAAAAGCAAAAATTGTTTATGAAATTATGAATTAATAATATAAAAAATACCAAAATTATTTCTTATAAGGAGTTGAACTCAATCCCTTTAAACCACGTCTTATATCTTTACTACTAGACCATCGTACATACAAAATTTGTACCAATATGGTCTCGAACCCAAGTCCCTTCAGATTAAATAAAAGTCAATTTAAAACAATAGAAATTGATTTATCTATTTCTAATTAACAGTCACTTTATAAACAATATAAATTAATTTGTCTAGTTGTTATTGATAGTCACCTTACTAGATACAACTACATCATCGCTACATCCTCCCTCGTGAAAGAACCTTTATCACACATACCTTATCCATTCACTACTAAATACATCCACCTGAAAATCCGAATGACTCATTATGTTATAATCCACACCCTCTTTCCCAAAAAAGGTAACTTCCGTCTCCTAATCCAAGTAGATGTGGAGACTGTACGGCTGATAGAAAACAAGGTAAAGGTAAATTGGGCAAACAAGTAATTAAATACATGATAGAGAGCAAGGAAAAAGGATCACACCTACCATATAGAAACCTAGTCACAAAGACTCTAGAAGAAATATGGTTCAGTTCTGAAGATGAAAAGTTCAGGTAATAAACAACCATGATAGGAATCTTAGTCCTACAATCAATGCAGTATGAGCTAAAAGATAGAAAGATCACTAAAAAGGCACTATCATATGAGAAGAAAAGAAAAACCAAAATCGAGGAGATACCCATAGAGGTAGAGAGCTCAGAAAACTCCCCTCATATACTAACAACCAAAGACATCCTAAAAATCATAAGTCGGAAATTAGATGTTATCAATGACAAGATCGACTTCATAGTTCGCCACTCCCTCCCAAACTAATTCAAACTACCTCATGACATGTTCTTTTATGATGATCTTGATGCAGAGTAGTCTCCCTTAAGTGTTTTCGCTGGGTCCTACAAAAAAAATTATTACTTCCTTCATATGATTAAAATTCATCAAAATTCCCTTGTGTATTTTGAATTCTTCAGAATAATACGAGTGTGATGTTTTAATTTTCTAAATTGACTTAAATGCCCTTGTTTTGCATATTTATTTCTCTCAATACATCTTTACCTGCCTTTTTGATTTTGACAAAGAGGGAGAAGTATACTTTCAGGAGGGGTGGTATAATTTCTATCTAACTCAGGAGGAGATGAATCACTCAAAATATATCTATAGTGTCTCTTTTACCACTTCCTCAGAGAAATTTGTTGTCATCATCAAAAAAGGGGAGAATGTGGAACCTTGTTTTGTAGGTAATACAATCCAAACAAAAACATCTACTTTTGACGATGACAAATACTACAATGATAACACTGATGAGAACTATGATTTTATTATTTTAGTTCATTTGTTTGGTTGTCATTGTTCTTTTCCCCCACATATCAAAAGTATTGATTTGAATTAAACCTTATAATTATCACAACAAGTAGCGCCCACTATGGGGCAAAGGATTTAAGTCTACAATTGAGCACCATGGGTTCTAAATGGGACATCGAGAAGTTTTTTGGAGACAATGATTTCGGATTTTGGAAGGTGAAGATGAAAGCAATACAATTTCAACAAAAGTTTGTAGAAGTACTCATATATCATGGAACTGATTGCTCATGCTGGTCTGCTGAAGACTGTAACTCGATTAGGGAAGTGTTATGAGAATCTTGTGAAAGAGTTTATTGTTAACATTTTTATAGACTATGATGACCCCAGAAGCAAGGAATTCAGAAAAGTGTTTGTGAGAGGGAGATGTGTGGAGTTTTCACCTGCTGTGATCAACAGGTATCTGGACAGGGATGAAGAGGAACAAGGTGAATTGGAAGCAACCGATAATTAAATTTGTCAAACTATTACTGCAAATCAAGTAACAGATTGGCTAGTGAAACACAAGCTTCCAGCAAGTAAATGATAAGTGCCAAATTGTAGTTATTTTGCGTATAATTTTGTTGCACTTATCTTCTCTTTTTCCTCAATTTAGACGCGTTTTAGTGTATATTACATACAATACGTATACTTTGCGTTTAATCGAGTTTTTGATTCATTTATGTACCGACTAATAGTTTTCTATTCTTTTTGTAGGTATTTGAGCATGTTTGGAGCATTGAGTAATAAAGCTTCAAGGATGCAATTTTGTATCAATAAAAAGAGAAGCAATTGAAGAAATAAAAAGTGCAGACTGGTGTGAGTCGCCCGGCGGAGCAATTGGCTCGCCGGGCGAGCGTTGGAAAATTTTGGTCTTGCTTCTGCTTGGGGTCGCCTCATGGTCGCCGGGCGGAAGAATAAGGATTCGCCGGGCGAAGCATTCGTTCGCCGGGCGAAAGAAGATATTTTGCCCACTTGATGACGTGGCGCAGGCTGTGTGGCCAGAATAAAAGGTTTCGCCGGGCGGAGCAATTGGCTCGCCGGGCGAAAGTCGCGTAGCAGATCTGTGTATATAGTTTCATATCATTTCATTTTTAGGGTTATGGTTTTGGGGTATTTGTTCCCAACTCCATCACCCTTCATTTCTTGTTAGATTAGGAGTAGATAACAACATTGGATCTTGCAATTGGTGGATTGGGGTGTAGTCTTCATCAATTGGTGTTGACAAACCAAGACATGTTTGCTTTCTCTTTCTCTCTTCTCTTTGTAATTTCCATTGTTGGGTTGTTTGTATGTATCCCCTTTGAACCATGTATATTTGTTGATCATTATGTTGTATAAAGCTTGCTTTCATATCTTTGTGGATTATTATCTTGGATTTTTGCCTTGTTGCTTATGTGTTTGAGTCGCTATGGAGACGTAGGGCTCTAATGCTTATCTAGGATAATTATCTATTAACTTAATTGCAGAGATGGATTAGGTTGATAATCACTTAGTGTCAGTGCTTAATGCGTCCGTATGGTCGTGTTTGTCTGAGAGATCGGCATCTACGGGAAGTTCGGATATCTCATGTGTTGTTTAGGTGGTTGAGAGATCGTCACTTAGATAATATTGTGGGGAGTATTGTTGACATGTGATAACATTGATAGGTTACAAGTTGAGTATATTCGGTCAATAAGTTTAAGTGTGTGATAAGTAGATTATATAACTGCTTGACAATTCTATTCTATTAAGGAATGAGTATTTTTCATTGTTTTATAGATTACTTCATTCTTTATACAATTTTAAACCAAACTCAAGACGAATTAATTGATCGAATGGCACACATCTCTGTGGACTACGATACGATATAACTATATCACCCGGGAATAATATCCTACTTACTTTTGCTTGCCGCTTTACCGCATCCAGCAAAATGGCGCCGTTGCCGGGGATGTGTTTTGCATTGCGATTGTTTCTTTGTTGTTGAGTTTTGTAAATATTCTTGTTTTTTTTTTATGTTTGTTGAGTTTTTGTTAGGACACTTTCTTAGGTTGCGCGGTGAATCCTCACCATGGCATGATGGAGGAAGTTACTAACCGAGCTCAATAAAGGCGTCGAGCTAACGACGTAAAACAAGCGCTTGTTGGGAGGCACCCCAACGGTTGTAAAATTTTGTATAATTTTTCTTTTGTTTTTGATTGTTTGTGTTCAAAGTTTGGCTCGATAGCTTGAGGTCGCAATTGGTGATTTATCAAGTTTGATCGTTGCGACTTGCGGATGTATGGTAATGATAGAGTTTTAAAATTTTGTACACGTTCGAGGTATGTGTTTATCGCTTTCTAGATTGTAGCATATTCATGATACTTAGGCTTTTTGCAACTTGTATGCCATTCATTCTTTTGTATTCTTGTTCATTTGTGAATCACTTTAGTTCCCAACCTTTTTGTGAGGAAGCTTTCCATTGTTTACATATGCAGGTGACCGACATTCTTGTTTTAACTAGATGTTATTATGTTTAATCTATTGTTTGTATTGACTTTGTGAAAGCATGAAAATGATCAAGGCATTTTGTTTGATTTTGAGCACAACTACCTTAGCCATATATTCATTTCACCTTGTGAGTGTGTGATCTTTTGTTAACCCCTTTGAGCTTTTTGTCATTATCCATTTCGCTTTTTGAACTTGAGAATTAGTTCGTTTTTTGGTGGATTTTGATTGTTGTTTTTTCTTGAACCCTCAACCTCTTGTTGTTGTATGATTTTTTACCTTGCCTTAGAAAGTAGGGAGTATTCATATTATGATGTGGTTGAATTCAAGTTGGGGAGAGCATTGATTATGTGCTTATTTGGTTAGTTGAGTATGTGTTGAGGAAAGAAAAAAAAAAGAAAGAAAAAGAAAAAGAAAGAAAAAAGAGGAAAAGCTTTGAAAAATAGTAAGACAAAAAGAGTCTGGAATAAATTGTGTTAATAAGTGGTGTGTTTGGTGTAACACTTGGTGTGAAAGAAGAAGTGGATTGAAATTGTATTGTTTGAAACTTTGTGGAAGTTATATCTCCCTTAGAATTAGGCAAATTTTTGTTTCAATTAGCTTTAGGAGTCATCCCTTTTTGTTTTCCCGACCACATTACAACCTTGAAAAGCCCTTGTGATTTATGTTTTCATGTGTCAATGTGAATTTTTGAGATAAATGCATAATTTTGTCTATTGTTTGCAAGATTGTTGGATGAGTGAAAATTCCTCATTTTGTGTTTTTCATCTACCGATGATTCTTTTTGCTAGGTGTGATTCATTTCTGAACTTGCATTGTTTTAGAATGTTTGGCATAAATTTTGTATTTAGCATTGGTTTCATGTTTTTATGTTATCATCATAGTTAGTGGTAAGTATGTTTCTTTGTGTGTACCGTTTTTCACTTGAGCCATACATTTTTTTCCTTCTTTAAAACTTGTCGTATCGTGATTCTTTGATTGATCGTTTTTGTCATTTCGAGTTGTTTAGTTTTGTTTGAGGACAAACAAGTTTAAGTTGGGGAGAGTTTGATAAGTGCCAAATTGTAGTTATTTTGCGTATAATTTTGTTGCACTTATCTTCTCTTTTTCCTCAATTTAGACGCGTTTTAGTGTATATTACATACAATACGTATACTTTGCGTTTAATCGAGTTTTTGATTCATTTATGTACCGACTAATAGTTTTCTATTCTTTTTGTAGGTATTTGATCATGTTTGGAGCATTGAGTAATAAAGCTTCAAGGATGCAATTTTGTATCAATAAAAAGAGAAGCAATTGAAGAAATAAAAAGTGCAGACTGGTGTGAGTCGCCTGGCGGAGCAATTGGCTCGCCGGGCGAGCGTTGGAAAATTTTGGTCTTGCTTCTGCTTGGGGTCGCCTCATGGTCGCCGGGCGGAAGAATAAGGATTCGCCGGGCGAAGCATTCGTTCGCCGGGCGAAAGAAGATATTTTGCCCACTTGATGACGTGGCGCAGACTGTGTGGCCAGAATAAAAGGTTTCGCCGGGCGGAGCAATTGGCTCACCGGGCGAAAGTCGCGTAGCAGATTTGTGTATATAGTTTCATATCATTTCATTTTTAGGGTTATGGTTTTGGGGTATTTGTTCCCAACTCCATCACCCTTCATTTCTTGTTAGATTAGGAGTAGATAACAACATTGGATCTTGCAATTGGTGGATTGGGGTGTAGTCTTCATCAATTGGTGTTGACAAACCAAGACATGTTTGCTTTCTCTTTCTCTCTTCTCTTTGTAATTTCCATTGTTGGGTTGTTTGTATGTATCCCCTTTGAACCATGTATATTTGTTGATCATTATGTTGTATAAAGCTTGCTTTCATATCTTTGTGGATTATTATCTTGGATTTTTGCTTTGTTGCTTATGTGTTTGAGTCGCTATGGAGACGTAGGGCTCTAATGCTTATCTAGGATAATTATCTATTAACTTAATTGCAGAGATGGATTAGGTTGATAATCACTTAGTGTCAGTGCTTAATGCGTCCGTATGGTCGTGTTTGTCTGAGAGATCGGCATCTACGGGAAGTTCGGATATCTCATGTGTTGTTTAGGTGGTTGAGAGATCGTCACTTAGATAATATTGTGGGGAGTATTGTTGACATGTGATAACATTGATAGGTTACAAGTTGAGTATATTCGGTCAATAAGTTTAAGTGTGTGATAAGTAGATTATATAACTGCTTGACAATTCTATTCTATTAAGGAATGAGTATTTTTCATTGTTTTATAGATTACTTCATTCTTTATACAATTTTAAACCAAACTCAAGAACGAATTAATTGATCGAATGGCACACATCTCTGTGGACTACGATACGATATAACTATATCACCCGGGAATAATATCCTACTTACTTTTGCTTGCCGCTTTACCGCATCCAGCAGTAAACTCATTGTCAAGTATGCTATTTTGCACATAATTGGAGCAGCAAACTGGGTTCCAACTAATAACTCCTTAGTAATCTCTTTGAGTTTAAGAAAAATAATCTATGTTGTGGGAAACAAGAAGGTGCTTGATTAGGGTTATCTCATACTTGATCAGACTGTGAGGCATTCTAGCACTCAAGCTGTGAAACTGCCTATTGCCTTTCCTACTCTCATATGTGGAATTATCCTCAACCAGCATCCTGGGATCCTGCTTAGTACTGATGAGATATCTAAGAGAGAATCTGTTCTTTCCCTTCACTCCAAACTGTTCACTGGGAAGCATGTCCCAGACATTGGAATCACATTTGTGCCTACTATGAGCGTGCCCCCAATAAAGGAAGGAATGATCTCTGAGCTCGTGAATGCCTGTAAAGAGCTTGATGAGGTGATACAGGTGAGTTCAGTAAGAAAACTTAAGTTTGAGTAAATGATTAAGGACTTGAAGCAGTATGGTAATGCTGATGCAGAGCAAGTCCTAGAGAAGGATATTCTAAAGACAAGGAAGGTAGCCCTGAAGCAGCGGAGACTACTGAGTTTGAAGACAATTAATTTCCATGATGGTTCTGTTTATGTTATTTATGTTTTTTCTTGTTTTTTTTTCACATGCGTGTGCTTGTTTCATGGATGTTTCGTATCTTCTTCTTCCTTAACTTTTTATTGGCTCATTATGGCTAAAAAGGGGGAGAGTTTTAGTATTTAATGATTAAAGTGGCGGCTTTCCTGAGGGGGAGTTGTGAGAAAGAGTTTTCTTACTTGAGGGGGGAGTGGTGTTAAGGAGAATCTGTTTTAACAGATTTTGTGCACTTGTGAGCACTTGTTTTGTGTTCTGCTTCTGTTGTAGGTTGCTCTAATGCTTGTTCTTGTTGCCTTGTTGTGATGTTGTTTTAGCCAAAATTTTCCAAAGGGGGAGTTTGTTGGTTCTTTGTTGGCTACAATTTTGGTAAAACAAACCCTCTGGTTGGATGTTCTGTGAAGATGTCAAGACAGATGTCTTGACATTATTTTTAGCAGAGTGACAGTTTCTAAGGTTTTATGTGATGGCTTAATATCAGATTTTATCTCTGTTTCTTTTGATTTTGTAGCAGCCTTCTCTACACAGTTTTCTACCAGAAATTGGCCCAAGCCCATGTGAGTAGCTTTTTTTATTGCTGCCACACTATAAAAGTTTTGTCAATCTTCTTTGGAGGCTCGGGTTTTTTTACATGGGATTAGGGTTTAGGGATCCTTATTTTATGTGTGTTCCATATTTGATCTCCAAAGCTTTTAAGCAAGGAGAGTATTTGCATCCTCGTAAGCTCTTAAGCATCGAGGAGTAGTTTGTTCTGGAAGAGTATCTTCTAGTTGTTTTCTTTTTAGTTTTTATTTTGTCACAGGGATTGTGATTGGAAGAGATTAAAGGACGGCCTCATACCTAGGTGGGAATTAGGTAAAAATCATAGGAAGGGTAGTGATTAAGTGAGAAGGGTAAACTGGCACTGTTTAACTTCGAATTGATACTATCGGATATTGATTTCATTCTGCAAGATTATTGTTGCTGTTGTTATACTTGTTCATAATTCAGATATTGTGTCGTGACATCTTATTCGACATCTTATATCTGACACCAAAATTTCACATAAAATGTAGTCGGGAGAGAATCTAGTTGATATGTTCACTAAATCATTGCCAATATCAAGGTTCAAGTATTGCTTGAACTTGATCAAATTTATTGAAGAGTAATTCAAGTTTTGGAGAGATCAACCAGTTGGTTGGTAGTTAAATTGACATTACCATCGTCTTAAAGTCAAGGTGGAAAGTTGTTGTAATATGCCTTAAAACCTCAAGTGATAAAAGAGAAAGAAAAGAGACATATTTTGATACTGACAGTTTTGGGATTGTTTGTGGATCTGTTTGTTAATGTATCATATCTAGGACCCGTTAATATTTTGTTAGTTATAAATGTGGATTTTCTCTCATTTGTAAGGTGGAGTTGCATTATGTAGGAATCCTATTGAGAAAGCAAAGAGTAAAATTCTTATAGTTATATTTTAGGGACTTGGTAGCCTTTTGGGGTTATCATAGGGATTGGAGAATACTTCTAAAACCTTGAGCTTATGTGATTCATATATTGAGAGTTGCAGAGGTTAAGAAACACTTGGGTAAAAAATAGGAATTTGTTCTTGGGATTCTTTAGGAATTTTTCTTGGGAGTTCTGAAGGCGAAGACTATTTTCTTGTAACTCATTTGTAACATCTCGTAATAAATTCCTAAATATAGTGAATTGGAGAGTTGCTCTCTTACCTAGACGTAGATTATTTGATCGAACTAGGTATATAATTTTCCTCTGTTATCGCCTACTATTATTTTTATTGCTTGAGATCATTTGCTTAGTTGTCATTGTTCTTTTTCCCCCACATATCCAAAGTGTTGACTTGAATTGAACTTTTTCATTATCACAACAAGTGGCGCTTACTCTAGGGCAAAGAGGTTAAGCCTACAAGCGAGCACCATGGGTTCCAAATGGAACATCGAGAAGTTATTTGGAGACAATAATTTCGAATTGTGGAAGGTGAAGATGCAAGTAATACTAATTCAACAAAATTGTATAGAATCAATAAAGGGAGAGGCATTGATGTCTGCAACCCTTGTACAAGCTAAGAAGACCGAGATTGAGTATAAGGCCAAAAATGCCATTATCTTGGGCTTGGAGGGCAATATTAATATTGCTTTTATACCTTCCCCTTTTCCTTTAGACCCCTTTTTGTAAAAAATCATTTTACAACAAATAATTAGTAGAAAAATAAATTAATATGAAAGGTGTAATATTTCAGCACTTATTAGAAGAATAATCAGATATTTATGAGTTTATTCTCAACCAAGTGGCTTACCTGTTTTGCTAGACAAATAATGAAATTGAAGAGGACTTTCTTACCTTTTAGTTCCACAAGGAATCAAACTTAATTCTCTTTCTTTGGCATCTCTCTGAGTCATTTGATACGAGAGGCGATTTTAGAATACATTTCTTCTTTAGTGAGATTTCGTCAAAAAAAAATACCTATCCAAGGAGCAACTTTACAAAAACTCTTTAAACATTTGATCTTTTTTCTTTGAGAATACTTTGGGCATATGCCTTGTACATATTCTTTTGATTTGACAGTTATTTAGTGATAGTGCAGAGCATTCCTGCAAAATTAGATTAGGTTTATACTTTAGGTACCCAAATCTTTTTTTAATCCTTTAGCGTTAGTAGATTTAAGGATTAAATCTTTTATACCACTTTAAATCATTCATCTTGTTAAAACAACAAGGTTCAAGATGATCATATTTTTGACGATTACACTTATAAACAATAGATATCTTTTTCTTTTTAACATGACATGTAAATTTTATCATTATGACATACAAAGGAGTCAACATTATTATTTAGTTTCTGTTCTGGACCGGCCAATTGGGCCAACCCACTCTTTGGCCCAAGGCACGTTGGTCCACACACGCGACAACCTTCCCCGGCCCGCTCTGGGCAAACATAAGACATAACCGAGCACGCTGAAGTCTCGTGCTCGGAAACAGCCAACTCGCGTGTTTCCTGGCCCGGCGCTTCGCATGGGTCCTCAAAAAGTGGAGTCCTTTCCGCATACAACAACCCTATAAATGGCCCTCAGACCCTAGAGGGCAAGGTAATCCCTTTCTTACCCAAAATCTCTCACTTTGTTGTACCTTGTTGTCCGAACACTTACTTTGGCATCGGAGTGCCTCGCAGGTACAACCACATTTTTCCTCCTCCAACTGTTCTGAATTTCAAGCTTCACCGTTGCTGGCCACCTGCTCGGAAAGATCAGTTTCCATTTTTTAATCATATATCCTACTAATTTCTAATCAATACTAATTTTAAATATTTTATTTAAAAAACATAGATAAAATATATTTTAAAATAAATTTACCATCTTTCATTCGGTGTTCAAATCAAAATTGATTCAAATAAAAACTTCAAACCTATTCAAAAATTTGAAAAAATCATTAAAAAATAATTTTTTTTATACTTGTTTATTTTTTATTAATAAGTATAATATATTGTGTTAATTTATTATTTAATAATATTTTAATGCGACTTATTAGTTTGATTTAATCTACTTATTTTTACCATTTCATTTGTTTTAACCATAATTCTTATTTTATAATATTAACTTTTAATATATTATTTGTATATATTATATTAAATTTATTATTTATTAGTATTTTAATAATTATAATAAAAATTATAATAAAAAATTAATTCAAAACTAAATCGCATAAAATATTATCAGATCAAATAAATTTTTTAACTAATAATTTAAAATTAAATCAAATTAAAAATAAATTTATCTTCAAATCAGATGAGTTATTATCTTAAAACCAATCTAATATAAATTTAAAAAAAAAAAAACACTCATATTGAATAGAATTAAATTGTTGCTTGCGAAATAGAAAAATATAAAACAATTTTTTAGAGAAACAAAACAAGGATGTGAAACATGGCAACAAGTCAGAGGCTCCCACCCTCCATAATTCACGTGAAAATTAAATGACAAAACAAAACAAAGCTCTTGAAGAATTGAATTGTTAACGTGATAATCTTTTTTATTCTCGTGTTGTTGAGTGGTCTAGCAAGGAATATTAAACACAAAACAGCCCAAGTTATCACTTGCAAGAATTGTACTTATCAAGTAGTTACTTGACTCACACATTCGAACTGTGCCCACAATAACGACGAACAAGAGTTGTGCTATGCTTCCAAGCAAGACTTTGACCACTCAACAACACATGCATAACAAATTATTTTTAAGCAAATACTACGTATGTCATTAGAATACGTACTAAAACTCAATATAAAAATTATTCATTTTAAAATAATTCAAATTATTTTAGTGAATTTATAATTAAGATTAAGTGTATGATTATAAAAACTACATTGATTTCAAGTTTTTTTTAAAACTTTGATATCTGGTCTTGCGACCGACTAATTCAAGAGGGACCAATCTCACTGTCCACTAGCAGGGGACAAGAGACCATATCACAGTTCCACTAAGGGGGGCAAGGGATCAATCCCACCGTTCTATTAGCGGAAGTCCCGTTTAAAGAAAAAGCACACTCTCAACATCCGAGTCTCCGCTAGACCAACCCTTTATTGATTTTAAGTTTAACATTTATATCTATACTCTAGACTATGAAGTGTAAGAATATCTAAATCCAACACTTACAAATTCCGCTATCATATCACGTCTTAAGTCTTGTCAATTAGTTATTTAGCGATATGATTAAGCAAATAAAAGCATAAAGAATAGATATTCGATAAAGAACAATATAAATTTAATTCATAAAGATAATTTTGTAAAGAATGTGATAGACTTAGTTTAGATTCTCTCCTTCCCACCTTCCTTCTTCTTCACTAAGTAAGTGTAAAATAAAATTGATGATTAATAAAAAATTATAAATTAAATAAGAGAGATGAAATATAAGAGAGAGATAGAGAGAAATTAGTGAAGGAGAAAAGTGAAGAGAAAAATTGAAAGGAGAGAATCCAAGTCCGGGATAGACCAGTGTCTAAGTCTTATCATTGGATTTAGATCTTCTCCTACTCATTTGCTGCTGCTTCCATTCATTCGGCACCTATCTCAGCCATTCATCTAAATTTTTCTCTCATTTCAATGCACAACTTTTTCATTTGTTTATTTTTTAATGATTCTGAGCCACTAGATTAAAAGCAGGAGGGATGGCTGTTGAGAAAAGACGGCAGACAATCCGTTTCCCTTATCATTAAATATTTGTTATTATATATATATATATATATATATATATATATATATATATATATATATATATATATATATATATATATATATATATATATATATATATATATATATATGATTTATACTTAATTGCTCAAAATATTTATATATTTTTAAGTAAAAATATGAGAAGTGATTTATTTTATAACTCAAATAATATAAAAGTGAAATTAAAGTGTGATCAAATTTAAAAAAGTGTGTTTGATATTAGATTTCATCAGTTAATCATTTCAACTAAACTTTTGATTAACTATTTTATTTCGAGTTTCTTAAATATAACTTTATCTAATATTTAACGTAGGCTTTTGTTTGTAAAAAATAATTTGAGATCAATTGATTTTGTTGATATCTCATTTCTTGTTCAAACTAGTAACAAACCCGTGCGTTCGCACGGGTTCTCATACGGGACGTGCATTTATTTTAGATGTATATTTTTTAATAGAAAAGTATTTGGTACTTAAAAAATAATAATTGAATTTATAGAAAAATGTCTGATACCCGTGAAAAAATAATAATTGAATGTATAGAAAAATGTGTGGTATCCGTGAAAAATAATCATTCAATGTATAGAAAAATGTCTGGTATCTGTGAAAAAATAATAATTGAATGCATAGAAAAAATTTCGGTGCCTGTGAAAAAATATTAATTGAATGTTTAGAAAAATGTCGGATACCCGTGAAAAAAATGTTTAAAAAATTGTCTAGTACCCGTGAAAAAATAATAATGAATTTTTTGTCCCTCTAAATATTCTAAATTTCGTTTTTAATCACTTAAAATATTTTCTTTAAAGAATGGTCCCTCTTAAATTTTTTATCCACTTTTCATCTCTCCTACTAACGTCTGTTAATAGAGCTGACGTGGCAGTGCTATGTGGCAATGTCAGTGTGGCAGAGCTGCTGACATGGATGCCATGTGGCATTTGGTCTCCATTTTATATTTTTTATATAATTTTTATTTATAGCGACAAATATTTTGTCGCAAAATTTGTCACTAACATGAACATCATATAAAAGTCCATAATCTATAGCTAATTTATAGCAAATTTACAGTGAATTCGTAGCTAGTTTGTTAGCGACAGATTTTGCGACGAAATATATGTCGCTATAAATAAAATTTATATATAAAATATTAAATGAGGACGAAATGCCATGTGGCATCCATGTCTGCATCTTTGTCACACTGGATTGCCACATGGCACTGCCACATCAGCTCTATTAACAGACGTTAGCAGGACTAGTGACCAAAATTGAGGATAAAATTTTTTAGAGGAACCATTCTTTGAAGAGAATATTTAGAAGGAATAAAAACAAAATCTGAAATATTTAGAGGGACCAAAAAGTTCATTAACCCAATAATAAATTCGGTAACATTACAATTCAATAGTGATTTAGTAGATGTAAACTTAACCTTATTCCTAGCATTAACAATTATAAACATTGTTATTATAGATCCTTTAAGTAAAAAATTTATATTCCTAACATTTTTTAAATTAAAGGATCAATTTCAGAGTACAAACATTACAATATCGATATACCAAAAATAAATTTTTATATTTGTCAGACCAAAAATATTTATAAGAAAATCATAATAAGTAATGACTAAGAATTTTTCTTTACCCACCTCCCTATGGGGGAAACCCCCAGCGAAATCCCAAAACTGCCCCTGCTTCGGAGATGCATCTCCGAAGTTATTTTTTTTTTGTTTTTTTTTTAGTTCGGAAATGAATCTCCGAAAACATCAAAAATTTGATGTTTTCGGAGATTCATTTCCGAACTAAAAAAAATTCAAAATCCGTGCATATTTTCGGAAGTTCATTTCCGAAACTGTTGCTGCATATACAAATTTCCCTCCTTCACTTTTTCATCATTTTTCTCCAAAAACTTATCAAAACCCTCTCTAAACCCTATCAATCTCCATCAATTTTTCGCCCTAAAAGCAAGTTTCAAACCGTTGATCACGTTAAACGGGGCATAGAAAACTACAATTTCAGGTAAACATCTCTCATTTCATCCCCTATTTCACTACATTGATTCAACAAATTTATGCTGAAAACTGATATGGTTCGGAAGTTCATTTCCGAAATATATTACCTAACAAATTTCGGAAATGAACTTCCGAAATATGCCCTGGCAGTTTAAAAAAAAAAACAGTTTTGGCCAATTTTGCTAATTTTTGCATTTGCTAGGTATGGTGCATCCGGACAACATTGTGCAAGACGATGGAGTATTAAATCCGGAAATTGTCAACGTTAATAACGATCCGGTTATTGACGCTACTCCTATGATCAATGCGGTCGATGTTAGGCAACATTTTACAAATGATCGGAGCTTCGTTAGTCGAGAACAATTGATTGATTGGGTTCGAAACGAAGCTAGTAAACTTGGATTTGGAATTGTCATTTTAAGGTCGGACAACGGAAATAGTAGGCGGAAAGCTTTCGTTGTTTTGAATTGCGAACGTGGTGGTAGTTATGTGCAATCAAACCGTGTGCTAAAACACGAGGACACGTGATCGAGAAAGTGCGGGTGTCCTTTTAAGTTGCGTGCCAATCGGAGGGTCGATGATTTGTGGCGGTTAACCGTAATTTGTGGAATGCATAATCATGCCTTGGATGTCAAGTTACACGGGCATCCAATGGCGTGTCGTTTGTCCCGCAAAGAGAGGAATGTGATATCGGACCTAACGATAGTCAAAGTGGCGCCTCGCAACATACTTGCCGATTTGAAGCGTAAGAAACCGGATAGCGTTTCAAATATCAAGCAAGTTTACAATGAACGGCACAATCTCAAGGTTTTGAATATGGACCCTCGGTCGGAAATGCAACAACTTTTGAAACTTCTAGGCGATAACAATTACGTTTCAAGCTTCCGAACCTCCGAGGACAAAGTTACCGTGCGTGATATTTTTTGGACTCATCCCGAAAGTATCAAATTGTTCAACACATTTCCAACCGTTCTAGTCATGGATTCGACGTACAAGACAAACAAGTATAGGCTTCCTCTTCTAGAGATCGTCGGTGTGACCTCGACGGACAAGACTTATTCGGTGGGGTTTGCTTTTTTGGAGTGTGAAAAAGAAGAAAACTTTACGTGGGCCTTGGGAATTTTCAAGTCTTTGTTAGTTGATCAAGAGGTTATGCCAAACGTCGTTGTCACCGATCGGGACAATGCTTTGATGAATGCGGTCGATACCGTCTTCCCGACATCTACCGCTTTACTTTGCCGGTATCACATAACTTGCAACGTGATAAGCAAGTTGAAACCCGCGGTTGGGACAAAAGATAGGTTGGATGAAAATGGTAAATTTGTCAAAGCCGGTGTTGTGGTTGATAGGATAATGGCGGCATGAAGGGGAATTTTGGATGCATACTCCGAAGAGGATTATACCGAGAAATTGGTACACTTTAGGTCTTTGTGTGGTTCCATTAGGACATTTTGTCATTACGTCGAATCCACCATTCTTGACAAATTTAGAGAAAAAGTCGTGTGCGCTTGGACAAATCGGGTTAGACATCTTGGTTGCACCACGACTAACCGAGTTGAATCCGCACATGCGGTCTTCAAGAGGTGGTTGGGTGATAGTAAGGGAGATTTGTGTCGCGGGTGGGACACCGTGAATCAAATGCTTGAAAATCAACACAATGAAATTCAAACATCGTTCGGTCGGAGCAAGACGGTCATGGAACACCGGTATAAGGGCCAAATTCTATTCTCCCAATTGATTTACAACATATCTCGAACGGGTTTGAATTTTTTGTTTCATGAAGCTAAGCGGTCGGAGACCACGGGGGCGGATAGTTCTTTATGTGGGTGCACCATTAGAACTACATACGGCCTTCCGTGTGCTTGTATAATTTCAAAAAAATAAGGAGTTGAATTCACCAATACGCATGGATGAGGTAGCCGACCATTGGAAGAAACTTTGTTTTGATGATTTTGACCCGCCGAAGGAAAATGACTCCAAAATCACCATCTCCGACGAGTTGGAAGTGATAATGGAGAAGTTTGCTAAGGCGGACGACACAACAAAATTGCACATAAAAGAACAATTGCGAAAGATCGCGTTTCCGGAGACCACCGATTTGAAACCGCCATCTCAACCGGTTAAGACGAAAGGTGCACCGAAAAAGTCAAAAATTACACAAGATGACAATTCAACAAAACGATCTCCTTCCTACTTTGAACATGTTGATTCATCGTTGCCGGAAATTCAAGAGACACCGAAGTCCACGTGTAGTGGTAACAAAGGAGCCCGTATTTCGAAGCCACCTCACACACCGCCGATCAAAAAATCACCGATTGTCTACATTGATGAGATGCCACTTTTCATGCACAAATATATCGATAACATCGTTGATGTTGGAGGCGACGGTAATTGTGGATATCGGGCCGTTGCGGGTTTGCTCGGTAAAGGGGAAAATAATCACACTTTAGTCCGACGGGAGCTCATTGCGGAGTTGACTTCGTATCGGAATATCTACGGTCGACTATATGAAAATCAAGAAAAGTTTGCAAAAATTCATGATGCACTTGTTCCATCACTTACCGGTATCG
Organism: Vicia villosa; assembly: GCF_029867415.1. Taxonomy (NCBI): domain Eukaryota; kingdom Viridiplantae; phylum Streptophyta; class Magnoliopsida; order Fabales; family Fabaceae; genus Vicia; species Vicia villosa. The sequence goes on along the minus strand of NC_081180.1, from coordinate 124,636,199 downwards.
CTCCGGTTTCGAAGTGGATGTCATTCCCCGAGATGGGTCATCTAATAGCAAGTGCATATGATATGGTGTGCGTCGATTTGACGAGGTTCGGATTATGCGAGACTTTCTTTCCACTTCATAGTCGACCGCCGTTGGACGCGTCGGGCCGCGTCATATGCATCGGGTATCTACGATCGCGGCACTTCGTTCAAGTGTTTTTGAAACCGGGTTGTCCTATACCGGCTACTTCTTGTCAATGGACGGCACATCATTCAAATGAGGCGGAGACTTGGCCGGATCCGTTCGTTGCGAGGATGGCGGAGTTTGAAGAAATGATGAGCAAGGAGCACGAGCAAAATAGAGAGCGTTCGAAGAACGTGCCTATTTTCGACTTAGGATCCACCGATTGGTTCGGTGAATTTTAGTTCGTTCCGGATCGTTTTTTGTTTGTAACGATCATTTTTTGTATGTATTGTTGTTTATCATGTAAAATCGGACCGATTCAATACATATATAATATAAGTATGTTTTATGTCATCAATGTCTAATTTATGTCTATTTTGAATTCCTTTGGTATTGTTTACACAAAACACTAAGCAATCAACAAAATGCAAAATTTAAGTCTGTTTTCTGCATAATTCGGAAATGAACTTCCGAAATATACATGTCTGGAGCCTATTTTCGGAAGTTCATTTCCGAAATGTCCCCTGAGGCAGGATAAGGTTTGTTGGGCCATCAATGCTCCAATAAGTCTATAAATACCACACACTCTTCTTCATCCTCTTCACACCACAAAACACAAATGACACAAACCTACCCTCACCTAGCATTCGTCTACTTTGAAACCGGCTACCCGATGTCGTTCCAATTTCGCTTCTCGCGCGACACGCCGTTTGCGGAATTGATACCGTTGCTCAACACGCTTTTGCGCTATCCCGAGAATCGAAAGGTTGTCAAGCTCGAGTACCGCTCTCCATCGCTTAACGACGAGGGAGACATTAAGTTCACACCTTTTGAGATCAAGAACGACGAAGACTTAGCGGTTATGTGGACAACGTTCGACCGATTTTCTTCGAAAGGCCCGATCGAGTTGGACGCCAAACTTCAAAGATCGGCGGACGACGTTATCAAAATGTTGACTCATCCCCACCTACCCGTGTTTAACAATATGTAACTTTGATTTTCAGTAATATTATCGTTGTAATCTTCACCCGATTAAATAAAGCGAATCGTTGTTATTTTTCATTTTGCTTCTGTCCAGACATAACTTCGGAAGTGCATTTCCGAATTCCATCATGGGGGGTGCGCTCGGAGATGAACTTCCGAAACACCACATTTTCTGAAAATTTAACTTTATTTCGGAGATGCATCTCCGAAATCAATTTTTTATATTAAAAAAAACACTTTTTCGGAAGTTCATTTCCGAAAACACCTTTTTTGCAAAAAAAAGTACCGTTTCGGAAATCAACTTCCGAAACAAGGGGTAGTGTGGTAAATTCACTAGGGGTGGGCAAGAAGGTTAGGAGGTGGCTAAAGAAATTCTCATGACTAATCCAATCCTAAAACTGTTTACGGTGATTTCCGGTAAACAACCGCTAGTCCTCCAAACTATAATAAATATGATTTGGTTACTCGCAGGATCGACTAGATTGATCCTAGGACACATAGTCGATTAGATTGTTATCAACATTCTTTAGAACCATGTTCACGATTCGTTGTCTTCGACAAATGTTATTCGATTAAAAACATACACTTTTTAGTGATGACTTGATTATATGCGATTATGACTTTAAAATGTAGACAACGCATATAACATAACATGCAATTCTGTTTAAAAGAATCTTAAAACATAAAACTGTTAAAGATCTTGAAAGTAAGTAACATGAAGATAAATAACATGAAAGTAAATAACATGAAAGTAAATAACATGAAAGTAAATAACATGAAAGTAAATAACATGAAAGTAAATAACATGAAAGTAAATAACATGAAAGTAAAAGATACAGTAACGTAAATGATAAGAAGTAAATTGAATGCAAGAATTTAAAGATATTCGAAGACGAAAAGCAATAAAAGATAATACTCATGTATTAAGATGGTGGTGTCATACGTACATTTTCTCAGCGAACTCGTTCTCGTTAACGCTTGATACTTGAGTAAATATGTGAGTGATTTGTACAAAATGAACACACGGAATTCTATCATAAAAACTCCTATTTATACTAGTTTCGACCATAACGGCCCTACGCTAATCTGCTGCCACGTTTCTCATAAGAACTTCCAGCGATGACATCTGTGAATAAGCAGTTACGTGACTATCTTCGAATTTCAAATCTTCCCGCCTGAGTCCATCTTCGACGCGTGGCAGTATGCTAATAAACACTTACTAACAAAACACGCTAAATAATAATACTTAAGTAAATTTATAAATTTTGTCTAAGTCTTCGAGGATATATCCTTCCAATAGCCTTCAGTAGCCATCACCTTCATAAGAAACTTAGACATTTCCTGCTATCGAAACATGGCCATCAGTAGCCATTTTATACTTCTCAGAGATGGTCATCAGTAACCACCTTGCCTTCGATTATGCACTTCTTCGAAGCACATATATTTGTTTAACGAAATCTTCAGCTAACAAATTGCCCCCAATAAATGCCTGTTTCGAAGATCAACAGAAATAGGCGTTTTTTGCCATCATAAGATTTCGTCTCTTATTAAGTTTTGATAGTTCCAAGACTACTGACTAAACGTCATAATCATTGATAATCTCTGTTTCCGAAACGTCTTGTCATTCTCAAAATGTCTTCTCATAACTTCCATTCCCACGTCCTTGACCTTACTTCCTGATTATTACTCCTATATACTAGGAGTAAAGCTGAATCTCTCGACCGCCATTGGATTAAATCATCATTCGCCGCGTGTCCTTTGGGTTTTACCCAAAAGATTTTAAAAAAGGGTTTCCGTTAAACCTTTAAATACTTTGGACTTGCACTCTTTTTACAACTTCTCATTCCTATTTCTCCGTCTTCTTCATCAAACAAAGGAAACAACATCTTCAAACTTTCCAAATCTGAATTTCTCAAAACTCATCCGATGGCTTCATCTTCCAACGTTCTTCAACCTGCTCTAAAGCTCCAATCCACCACACGGTCTGGTGAAAGCGAACATATTCCAAACCCTAATGTTGAAGAAGTTCGTGCTATTTATGCTTCCCAGGTAATCATACCCTTTGAACTTTCTGGAAAAACTTTTGCTTTTATGGGTCCATTGCCGGGTGAAGATAATCAAACCCTAAGTAAGTTCTTCCCTGCTTATTATAAAACTAGGCCATTAGTGAGCAAAGCTAACACAAATGAAGAGGGTTGCTCTCCTTCAGGAGAATCTGCTAATGTTGAAGAAACCTCAACCGTAGCCCCTTTGGCTTTGCCAAAAATTAGGTTAAATTATATGACCAACTTTGTAAAAGTGTTCAGGTCACTCCCTTTAGCCAAAGATCCTGACTTATACTTTGCCTGGTTAGAAAAAGTAGAGAAAAAGAAAGAATCTGACTGGAAATCGTTAGGAATCTACGATTTGATCCAACTATCAAAAACAGGCTTAACATATAACCAACCCATGTTAGTAGCAGCGGTCCATTTCTGGGATGCTTCCCACAACACTTTCCACCTCCCATGTGGAATGGTCACCCCTACTCTCTTTGATGTAGCTGCGATTACAGGACTTCGACCAACTGGGGAAGACTTTGATCCCACTGAGATGGATGATGACACGATTGGCTTTAATAATTCGACAGTTACTTATACTGCTTTTATCCAACGACATCATGTTACCGCGAACGAAGAGGTCTCTGATAATGAGCATATTGCTTTCTTGGCGCTATGGCTTTCACGGTGTGCTTTCTGCTCAAGATCCATACAAGTTGCAAAGAGATATCTTTGCATGGCTAACCAATTGCATAATGGAAAAAGGCTCAATCTTGGCCAACTACTTCTGGGATTTCTTTATGAAAACCTCAGCGAAGCTGCAAACCTTACCAAGAATTTCCAATCTGGTACCTTACTTTATGCTGGACCTTTCTGGCTTTTGCAACTGTGGTTAAATGCTACGTTCGAAGCTCATCTTCCGTTTCGAGGGAAAATCAAGGAGGAAGACGACAAAATCAGGAATCGAACCATTGAAGGAACTAGGTTGGCTTACCTGACTCCACAAGAAGAGCCTAAGAAACTTCAAGAATGCTTCTTAGCGTACATGATGATGTTTGCCCAACGTCGTCAATTTGATCCGTCTATGGCTCCGTTTGTACATAGAACCAAGGGTCCTGAATGGTTTACTCAGAAATTCCCACCAACATCTCAGGACCAACAAACTGAGCTTATGGAAATTTGGGAATCTTTTCTGACTCCAAGATTGTTCCTCTATCGTCTTCGACCATCGAAAGGGCAATGCACTCTTGTGTGCTATCAACCAAATTTGGTTTCACGACAGTTTGGATTGGTCCAAATAAAACCAAAATGCTTATATGAGAAAAGGAGTCATATATGCTTCCACACCTTATACTTGTCAGAAGAAGAATGTGAAAAGAAAGTTAACAGATATGCTGGCGTCACCAACCTTTCCCCTATTCCTTTCGAACCTTCCTTTTACTGTACACCAGACTTCCATCAATGGTGGACGGATTATTATACTTCTCAAATCCTTGATGCTGATAGTTTGACGCAGGAACTAACTGCAGCTTTTGCTGATGTGCAGGAGCATTTTCGTAAAGGTACTACAACTCATATTAAAGAAATACAAGCTTTCCAAAATTTTTTTGAAACTATCTATAGGCCTGATGATCTTAGTCGGACCGTCCGTGAGGCTGCAATTACTTTGCGCGAAAAGTTTTCCGCCAAACTGGATAAGTTGAAATTGCCCTCGTATGTTCGACCAGAACTACGTTATGAAGTGGCTTTCAAACTTAATCCTCCAAAATTTCCTCCGCTGCCAAGCGCGGATTTTGGTGTGGCTTTGAGCCCTCCTTTTCCAGATTGGTTTGTGTGTGGCAACGTTTTAAAAGATCTTCAAAATAGTAGTAAAAAACGCGCTGAACGGGTGGTTCCGACTAAGCATACCTTGGATACTTTCAAAGGACATCTCCATATAGATCTCAAACACGTCCGTGTCTTGACTCCAATACCTGAAGGTTTGGATTCAGACAATCTTTTCGACTGACTTTTCCTTTTTTGGCTGGTATACTAATTTTAGTTTCGACTACAGCTGTTGCTCACAGGAGGAAGATCAAAGAGACTCCTGCCCAAAAGAATCCTGGGACATCCCAAAGCGACAAACCCAGTGAAAGTGGCTCTCTCAATCCTGATAAAAAGCCTACGGTACGCACCTTTTGCGTTCTTAATCTTATATAATCCGTAATCAATAGTCCCTTTGCTTATCATCTGTCTTTTCAGAGTTCGAAGCCTCCAACTGGTCCGAAACGGAAAGTTTCTTCGCCCACTGCTTCAGATGATGGGGATAAATCTCCTCCTAACACTAGACAAGGACTTAGGAAAAGACAGAAATCTGCTACTCCTTCGAAAAAAGGAAAGGGAGCGAGTCCCTCCAAAACTGCTTCTCCTACTGATAAAGCGTCCTCTGAAGATTCTCCTTTGAAAACAACTAGCAACATACTTGTTGTCGAAAGTCACAATTCAAGTCCAGATAATATCCAAACCAAGGTCTTTCAGGTTTTTTTTTTCGCATATTAACTTGTGACTTTATCTAAATAATGGGATTAACTTTTCTACCTTGTTATTGCAGGATGATGCTGGTACTGCTACTTCAGACTTCAAAGATCCTGGTCTTACCGTTGATGTCCCCAAACTTTATGGTAATAATAATCTTTTGCTTCGTTGAACAAACTTGTTACAGGTTTATTCTTATGACTAACTCTGCTTTATTCGACACAGATACTTCTCGAGACAAAGCTCCCGCTCTTTCACCCGTGGTCGAAGATGCTCAGCCCATCAACACTATGCTGCCTGATGAACCCGTTGAAGAAAGTCATTCTACTGATGAGTCTCCAGCTACCCATCAAGACAAAAGTTTGGAAGGCGAAGATCACGCCCTCTCAGGTAGTGACAATGTGAATCTGCATCCTCATCACAGTGACGACACCGTGTCTGAATCAGATGCTACGGAGGAAACTTCCAAACTAGAAAAGCAAAATTTTCAAGAAGCTTCGACTCTTGACACAAAAGCTGATCCTGGGACCACTTCAATGCCTGCCCCTACGCCTTCGGAGTTGGAACAATTAAAGCATGCTGATCCTCTTAGTTTCTTGAAGATTATCATGAATGTGGATGCTTCTTCGTCTCCAAGTCCTGACGCTATTCCAGTTGCGACTGTGGAGTCTGGCAATCAAGAAGACACTTCTAGCGTGCTTCGACAAATCAAAGAGCGGTTCTTCGATGTCAATCTTGTGGATCTCCTCATTCGGGATCCTCTTAAGAGTCATGGTTTACATCAGCTTTTGAGAAAAGTAGATTTACTTCAAGTCTCCACAACAGTCTCAGATGTACTTGTTCTGTTAGGCTCCTTGGTTGAGCAACTTCAAGCTGATATCCTTCGAAAACGAAATATCGAAAGAGAGTTATCTGAAGCAATAGCCTCCCGTGATTCTTCATGGAATTCTGCAGTAGATGCAACCCAACGAGGCGAGGTCCTCAAACTTAAGCAATCAGAAGACCAGAAGGCCTTTGATGATCATGCAAAAAATATCAAGATCTGGAAACAAGAGATAAAGGCACTTGAGGAGAAAATCGAGGAAGCTGAACGCAGCCAGGCAACCATCCAACAATCCAATCAAAAGGAGTTGGTCGAAATAGTACAATCAGGGATCACACATTTCGAGGCTGCTCAAAAATTAATTCCTGAGATCAAAAGGTTGAAGAAGCAACGATCGGTGATCGAACTCCGTATGACTTCTTGGGAGTCACAATATTCAAAGATCAAGAATAACCTCCCTGAGGGTTTCAACTAGCTGCTTCGAACCTTATTATCTGTTGCGTTCTCATTTGTAATCGAAACCTCATATGTTTTGTACAAGCACTTATTTATATGCTTAACTTCTCCCTTAATATAATATTTATCAGCACTATTTCTTAGCAAATCTTTTCAATCTCTTGTCAAAATATATTTTCAGATCCTCCACAGTATTCTTCATTAATGCAACATGTAAATTCCGAATACTCTTCGCGACCTCTTAGCCTTTGGACTTGACGTTTCTACTTCTTTAGCCCTAATCATGACTGACAGTAACGTTACTTTTTCAAAACGTCATTTTAAGACGTGCGTGAATCAGTTTCATGATTGCTGCTCAACTTCCAAGGGCGGGAAACGGCGGATGTAATAACTCCTTTCTTTGAAAAGACCAACTGCAGTCTAATCAATTATTAAGAAACTAAACCAACCTTTAGTATTCCCCTTCTATATTAAGGTCCAATATCACCCTTATTTTCTTCATTCACTCATTCTCTTCTTTCCTAAACTCAGAAAAGAGAAACCACTTTCTTCCTCCAAAACCTTCTTCTCTTTTTCATAATGGCCGAAATCCTCTCACTCAATGAAATCAAAACCCTTATCCGGAGCGAGTTCAGACTTTCTGAGGATGAACTCCTTCGCCACTTTGTCACTTTTGAATCTTTGTTTGCCAATCAGGAGTTGGACTTCTACTTTGAGGAAGTCTTGGAAGGTGCTGTTTATCCAAACATGTTGGCTGAATTTTGGATGAATGCTACCGTACGCATAGATCCTGAAGGTAGGACCACCATAGATTCTGAGATTCGGCATGCACGTTTCAGTATTACTCCTGCCACCATTGCTCACTTAATCAAGTGTAGTAACTCTGGGGAACGCTTTGATGATGATGCCTTTAACATGACCACGCATCTCATGCTGAGGTCCGTCATGGAAAATGATCCTTTCAGCGCCAGAGTTGTTAGGATCTGGCATCAGATGCTCGTAGGCAACTTCCAGCCTCGGAGGGTCAACGAAAACAACATCTTGGTTGAAGATTTGGAGTTCATCTTCTGTGGTCTTCGAGGGAAGAAGATCAACATTCCTTTGATGATATTCAAAGGTCTTGTGAAAGCTGTCTCTATTGGTACTGAACGGCAGAGGAACGTGACTTGCCTCCCTTACGGAAGACTTCTTTCTTTCATCTTTCAAAGAAAGGGTGTAGTGAGACGCATGCGTGAGGGCGGAGCCATCGACATGTTCGAAGCCGAACCTTCACCCGTGTTGTCCTTGGAGGGTTTAAACCAAAGGATTAACTAACAATTTTCCTTTTTCCTTTGTCTTAGGGTTTTTATATTTTCTTTCCTTTTTGTTGTACTTTCAGATCCTGTTTGGATCTTTTTGTAATGCATGCAAAACCCAAGTTATGAATGACAAATATTTTGAAATTTCTTTAGACTTTTCCTTTTTTAAGTCTGTTATTCTGCATGTAAAGCCATTTTGATCAATATGGCTCATGTGTTTTGACACATGGCTAACCATTTTGGCTTTTCGTGACACCTCAAGTGTCTACGTTTTTGCAATCTTAACTTCGAACATGCTGGGCTTATATTTCTTCAAATACTTCCCATTTACTCTTAAGATCCTACGATCTTCTGCTAATTCTTCAATTTCATAAGCATTGTTCGAAAATGTGTTTAAGATTCGAAAAGGTCCTTCCCAATGTGGGGACCATTTACCAAACGCCTGATTTTTTCGGTCTATAGGTAAAATAACTTTCCAGACTAAATCATTATTAACAAAAGTTTTACCTTTCACCTTTTTATTGTATGCTCTGGATACTCTTTCTTTCTGTCTTTTAATCATTTCCAATGCTCGAAGCCTGTCTTCGTCTAGATCTACCAACTCATTCATCATTAACTCCCAGTAAACGTTGGGAGAAATGTCTGCTTGTCTTTGTATTCTTACCGACTGCAAAAATATTTCGATTGGTAGTACCGCATCATGTCCAAACGTCAACTGGAAAGGAGTTGTATTTGTAGCTTCTTTTGGAGAGGTTCGACAAGCCCAAAGTGCTTGATCTAAAGTCTTATGCCAATTCTTGGGTTTCTTCCCCACATGCTTCTTAATAAGACCAATTATAATTTTATTTGCTGCTTCGACTTGTCCATTTGCTTGAGCATAATAAGGTGTGGATGTTAGCAACTTGAATCCTATTTCCTTGGCAAAGTCCTGCATTTTTCGTCCAGTGAAGACTGATCCCTGATCAGTTGTTATGCTTTCTGGGATTCCGAACCTATATATAATATATTTTTGAATAAACTCAATCACCGCTTCTTGGTCCACATTTGCCAATGGTATTGCTTCGACCCATTTTGTGAAATAATCTATTCCTACCAAAATGTACCTTTGACCTCTGGATGATTTAGGGTGAATTTCTCCAATTAAATCTAAAGCCCATCCTCTGAAAGGCCAAGGTTTCACTATTGTACTGAGTTCATTTGCTGGAGCATGTTGTATACCTGCGTGTTCTTGGCATTCTTGGCACCCCTTGGCAAATTCTATGCAATCTTTCAACATTGAAGGCCAATACATCCCATAACGAAACAAAAGCCATTTCATCTTATGTCCTGCTTGATGTGCACCACATGCCCCACTGTGTACGTTGGATAGAGCCAAGTATGTTTCTGCTTCGCCCAAGCATTTCAGCAATACCCCTTCAGGAGTTTTCTTGAACAGTTCGTTCCCCATTAGAAAATATGACAAGGCTCTATATTTGATTTTTCTATCTGTCTCCGTCGAAGGATTCTTCAAATAGTTGATTATTGGGCTCCTCCAATCCGTGTCTTCCAAAGAGTCAATATTTAGGACTTCGAACTCTTCTTTGTTGGCATAACCCAATTGTGAATTCTCTAGATCGCTCGGAGAAAGTTTAGTAGACATTGCTCTTCCTCTTACTTTGATCAATTCTTCCAATTTTTCTTTCGATACTTTGTATCCTGAAGCCAACTGTGCCAAGTCGTTTGCTTCTTGGTTATTCACCCTTGATACATGTTTCAATTCTACGTATTCGAATTTCTTGAGTAGCCTATTTGCAATGACAAAGTACATGATTAGATTCTCTTTGATGCACTTGTATTCTTTTGTTAATTGTTTGATGACCAATTCGGAGTCTCCTTTAATTTCGACTCTGGTTGCCCCCAATTCTAACAAAGTCTCAAGTCCAGCGATTAACGCTTCGTACTCAGCTTCATTGTTGGAGCATAATGGTCCTTCGAGTTTGTACTTGAGCTTTGTTGGAATTCCATCAGGAGAAATTATCAACACTCCAACTCCAGAACCTTCTCTATGTGTCGACCCATCGAAGTACAACTTCCAAGGTTTTAGGTCCACGAAATGCTGATGATTCTCGACCACTGCGTGATCGACAATGAAGTCTGACACAATTTGGCCTTTCATTGCCTTGAGAGGTTGGAATATTAGCGAATATTCCGTTAGGGCTAAAGCCCACTTGCCAATTCGACTATGTAATATTGGCTTGGATAACATATGCTTAATAACATCACAATGAGACGAAACGTAAACATCAACTGGCTTTATATAATACTTAAGTTTAATACAAGAGAAATACAAACAAAGGCAGAGTTTTTCTATAGCAGTATATCTAGTCTCTGCATCATTGAGTACTCTACTTAAGTAGTAAATGGCTCTTTCGATGCCATTTTCATCTTCTTGTGCCAGCATGCTGCCTATTGTTTTGTCTGATGCTGAAATGTACAGGCGCATGTGTTTCTTCCCATTTGGGGGAGATAAGATTGGTGGACAAGTCAAGTATTGCTTTATCTGATCGAAAGCTCTTTGATGTTCAGCACGCCATTCGAACTTTCCTTGCTTAAGCCGTAGTAAAGGCGAGAAGGCTTGCGTGCGTCCACTCAAATTAGAGATAAATCTTCTTAAAAAATTTATCTTTCCCAATAATGATTGTAACTCTTTCTTCGTGGATGGAGATTTGGTTTCCATGATGGCTTTTGTCTTGTTCTGGTTGATCTCTATTCCCTTTTTATGGACTACGAAACCCAAGAAATCTCCTGCTTGTACAAAGAAAGCACATTTAAGGGGGTTCATCTTCAATCCGTGTTTCCTCATTCTTTCGAATGATTGGTTTAAATGATCGAGATGACTCATTCCCGAAGTAGATTTCACCACAATGTCGTCTATATATACTTGCATGAATGTTTCTATGAAGTCATGGAATATAGAGTTCATTGCTCTTTGGTAAGTTGCCCCAGCGTTTTTTAAACCAAAAGGCATTACAACCCATTCGTAAGTGCCTATTGCCCCTGGGCAACGAAACGCTGTCTTGGATACATCATCTTCTGCAATAAAGATCTGATTATATCCTGAGTATCCATCCAACATACTTAGATACTCAAAACCTGCGGCTGAGTCTACCAGCATTTCTGCTACAGGCATGGGATATTCGTCTTTAGGAGTGGCTGCATTAAGATCACGAAAGTCTATGCATACTCGTAAAGAGCCATTCTTTTTAATTACAGGCACTATATTGGCAATCCATTCGACATACCTTGTAGTTTGGATGAACTTGCAACGTAAAAGCCTTTCGACCTCTGCTTTAATCTTCGAATGGATCTCTGGCGCGAATCTTCTAGGAGTTTGCTTCACAGGTTTCTTCCCTTCTTGTATCGGAAGCTTCAATTCGACTAGATCCCTTCCTAGACCAGGCATCTCATCATAGTCCCAAGCAAAGCAATCTCTATTTTCTTTCAGCATTTTGATGACCGTTGCTTTTAATTCTGGCTCTAATTTCGCGCTGATATATGTTATCCTCTTTTGATCCCTGTCTCCGAGGTTTACTTCTTCGAGTGGATCTTGGGCTAACATCTTTATATTAGAAGCCATTGGGTCTTTTTCGAACCCTAAAGGTTCTTCGTCGTATATTGCATCTAATCTTAGGTTTGATCCTTCGTCCATAATCTCTTCGTCTAGGATCGTATCTTTGGAGTGTTTGAAATCTGTATGCACCTCCAATTCTGCTATCTCTTCTTTGATTTGGATGGTATCTACCTTTACATCTGATAATTCGGCTTCGAGAGCCGCCTTTTGTTTGTTCTCGGCCACATAGGCCGAAATCCTTTCGAAGAATGAAGACTCAGACATGATTAATGTCATCGTCCCAGCCTGTTGGCCGTATTGCTGCATGATCTTCTAAAGGTGCTGTATCCGTTGGACCATCCATAATCTCTCTATCCCATTGGAATCCGTTTGGGTGCAAAGTAAGATAATATAATGCATTCTTATTTGGGGTGTACATCTCTTCTGCAGTATGACAAGGTCCTATATTTGCCAGATTCCTATCGAAGTTGGATTTATTTACCTGGTTAACTTCAGCCATATAGTAACTCTGATCACCTTCGATGTTCTCTACTATGCCATCTTCTCTCCAGATTGTCACCCTTTGATGCATTGTGGAAGGTACAGCTGCTACCCCATGAATCCATTCCCTTCCGAGCAACAGGTTATAGTTTGCTTTTGCTGGTATAACCATGAACATAGTGGGTCTGGTAACTGAGCCTACTGTCAAATTGACTTGAACAACTCCCAGTGTCTGTCCTATCTTACCTTCATAGTTAGACAGGACCATGTTATGTGGTCTTATGTCCGTATCGAACATGCCAATTCTCTTTATCATATACTGGGGCATCAAATTTACTGCTGCTCCCCCATCGACTAGGACTTTATTGATGCCAACATTCTCAATCTTAGCCCTAATGTAGAGTGGTTTCAAATGATTTCTCATACCCTCATCAGGCCTCTCGAAGAAAGCATTCTGCTCTTCAACTGCACCATTATTTAGCACATAGTAACACACAGGTCTGTGTTTTGCCATTTCTTCGATATCAGCCTCCTCACAGTCTTCTACCTCAGTTTCTTGGTTAAACTCGTGAGGGAGTACGGACACAACATTGCAATTTAAATTTATAGACGAGACTCCATCAGAATCAAAATCATTTGTCATTTTGTCCTCTTCGTTCCAGGAATTTGACCGCATCTTATCTTCTTCATCCAAGAGCTTTTCAGCTTCGAACAATGCACGTTCCACCGGTGGTTTGTTTGACTTTGCTCCCTGGTATGGGACTTGGTTGCTGCTAGTTTCTCCAGTTTCTCTTGGTCTATATTCCTTCTGGGCCTTTTTCATCCTCTGGTGCCTCCTCCATTGGGACCGAGACATAGGGTTTTTTCCCTTATAGTTCTCCAATCGATATGTCTCTCGATTTGGCCTTTGAAATTGTCTCCTATATGCCATTGCGGTTCTTCCTCCTTGGTCCCAACTACGCCATTTGTTGGTTCTTGCATCAACTTGTACCCATCTATCCCTAGGTGGATCTGCAGGGATTTTGAACGTTACCCTTCGAACTCTAGGATGTGGACTATCTGGTCTCTTCGTTGGGGTCCATACATCGAAACCATACAGGTCAGGACGTAGCCCCTGAGTTTCTTGATTCATGGAGCAGTGCACACGTTCAAATGATCGTGCTAGCATCTCATCATAGGCTGCCCCACATCTGGGGCAGAGTGCAACTTCAGAGTTCCCCTTGTGGCATCTGATCAAAAATCCTAATAAGCTTTCATCCATCCTTGGGTACACTTGTAGTAAAGGGTTTGGTTCTCTCCCTGGGTGTTCCCATCTTTCACGTCGACTCCTTTCGAAATTGGTTTCGATTCTTCGATTCAGCATGATCGAACACCTTGGGCACATCCATTGTTTTCCGCCATTTCTCTCATGGCAATTCCATAGGTAGTCTTTGAGGCTTTCAGCTCTTAGAGGAACTTTAATACCCCCATTCTGCCTTGTCAGCCGTGTCTCTAGTTCGCCAAACTCAGATGTTGGGTGTCTGGCGCTAACCATGTTGACCACCGCTGGAGCAACTTCAGAGATTTGGATTTTCTGGAGTTTCATCCTGAGGTCTTCAGTGGCCTCATTGCTCTCTTCTTTTGGTGCTTCAGTCATCTCTATTTGGGAAGCTTCTTCAATCTCAGTATTGAAGATTATTTCATCATTCAGGCTTTCAGTAGCCTGCTTTCCGTTGAGCATTGCCTTAGTTTCCGCCACTTCGATCTCCGATACCTCCACCATGTTGATATCTTCTACCTCACAGAGGCTAGCGTCAGCAATGTTTAGTGGATTGGTATCGACCCTCATGTGACTCTTGGTCTTGTCAGCAAATCTCAACCTTCCATCATTGATAGCATTTTGAATTAGATCCCTGAAAAGAAAACATTGTGAAGTTTTATGGCCTAAAAACCCATGATATTTACAGAAACCTCTTTTCTTCCGTTGTTCCAACGGAGGAATTTTGGAATTAGGAGGTAGTATCATTTGGCCATCTTTTACTAATAGATCAAATATTTCATCACACTTAGTAATATCAAATGTATAAGTTTTCTTAGGAAACCTATCATTCTTATCATTTTCTACAGGGTTCTTTCCATTTGCAGGATTTAATAGTTTGCAGGCATAAGGTGGTGCCTCTTTTAATTCTGCTAAGTCTATCTCGACTTCCTCCAGGCTATATGAGTCATCGCAAGACTCACCATCAGCGTCTTCGACTTCGACGTACGCTATCCTTTCCTTCTTATGACTTTTGTTAGCCCTAGCCTTTTCTGCTTTCAAGCGTTCGACCTGTCGAACTCTATCCGCTAACTGGGCCATGTCCCTAAGGTATTGGGTATCTAATTTCTTTCTTATTGAGTAGTCTAGACCACCTGCTGCCATTTCGACAAGTTCGTGCTCAGGAACTGTCGTAAAACACCTAGATTTCAACAGACGGAACCTATTCAAATAATCATCAATAGTCTCCGTGAATTTCCTCTTAACACTGGCCAATTCCTTCAAACTTATCTTAGTTTGACCCATGTAAAATTGCTCATGGAACAATCTTTCTAGGTATGCCCACGCATCTATCGAATTGGGTGGCAAAGTAGTAAACCAGATAAAGGCATTCTTTGTCAGCGAACTAGGGAAATATTTGATCCTTAAGTCCTCGTTTCCTGCCAAGTCTCCTGCTTCTGTTAGATACCTAGCGATGTGTTCCACTGTCGATTCGTTAGTTTCGCCTGAAAATTTTGTAAATTTGGGTACCTTAGTGCCCCTAGGTAATTCTGTCTGCATAATATAGTCTGATATAGGGGATGTATAATTTGGACGTCTGAGTCCAGTACTTAGGCCATTAGTGGCCATCACCCTTTCTATCATAGCAGTCAGGTTATTCTCCGTGGCCAGATTTTCCCTTCTGACTCTTTGAACAACCCCATCTGGATGTTCATTTCTACCTACAATTCTTACTCTGGGTTGTTCTTCCTCCGTTTCTTGTCGAACGGGGACGGTTCTTTGACTTGAAGTCTCTAAATTAATTACTGGAGTTTCTTCCGTCCAATTCGTCCTCCGCAAGGAGCTTATATCTCGGATGGGTGGTCTCGAGGATGGGCCCTCATCTTGTATGCGTTCTAAAATGGGCATTTCCTCTTGGTATGCGGGCTGTTTATCTTTCCTTTTTGGTTGTGTCACACCCATGAACTCCGACATCCGATTCATTTGAGATGACATCTTTCGGAAAGTTTCTACATTTTCCCTATTTGTGCAAGTAATGTTTGTCAACAATGGGGCAAAGATTGAAGTCAATTCTTTGGCTAAGGCCCCTAGCATATCATGATTGCTTGCATCCATTTCTTGTCGAAGTGCTGCTTGGCTGTTTGTGGTATAAAGAGGCACCTGGGTAGAAAAACCACCGTTGTATGTACTTCGACTTGCAGATCCCACATTTGGTGAAAATGTCGCATTATTAGTTGGGGCATAAGTAGGTCCGGCCCCTCGTACGCCTGATCCAAAAGGAAATGGCATCCCGAATGAAGAATTTGGCCTCCATTCGAAAGTTGAATTCGTGCCTTGACTAGACAAGTTATTCGCAGCATTTGTTGAGGGAAACGGTAATACTTCATCTGCACTCGTGGTCGAAGGTGCAGCTGTTGATACTGAAACTGGCAAAGTCCCTGAAAGTCCTGTATTATTCTCAGGCACCGACTGGGAATTATCTGCAGGTCTCGATCCATTTGGACCCGTTGTATCCCTTGTTCCTTGAGTGGAATTCGAATTTGCCGCTCCTGATCCTGTGCCTTGTGAGGGATCCTGATTACCCCCTGCACTGGCTGTAACAGCCATTTTCTTGTTGTATCTTCGTTTGGGAACCGGTTGTGCACTGTTTGTTAATTTACCGTTCCTAAGGTTCATACAAGGTCTTGATATTGTCTAGACAAAACAAAGCAATTGATTAAAACAATCTGTTCGACACCGTCCCACCGGGTGTGCCAATTTGTTTACGGTGATTTCCGGTAAACAACCGCTAGTCCTCCAAACTATAATAAATATGATTTGGTTACTCGCAGGATCGACTAGATTGATCCTAGGACACATAGTCGATTAGATTGTTATCAACATTCTTTAGAACCATGTTCACGATTCGTTGTCTTCGACAAATGTTATTCGATTAAAAACATACACTTTTTAGTGATGACTTGATTATATGCGATTATGACTTTAAAATGTAGACAACGCATATAACATAACATGCAATTCTGTTTAAAAGAATCTTAAAACATAAAACTGTTAAAGATCTTGAAAGTAAGTAACATGAAGATAAATAACATGAAAGTAAATAACATGAAAGTAAATAACATGAAAGTAAATAACATGAAAGTAAATAACATGAAAGTAAATAACATGAAAGTAAATAACATGAAAGTAAAAGATACAGTAACGTAAATGATAAGAAGTAAATTGAATGCAAGAATTTAAAGATATTCGAAGACGAAAAGCAATAAAAGATAATACTCATGTATTAAGATGGTGGTGTCATACGTACATTTTCTCAGCGAACTCGTTCTCGTTAACGCTTGATACTTGAGTAAATATGTGAGTGATTTGTACAAAATGAACACACGGAATTCTATCATAAAAACTCCTATTTATACTAGTTTCGACCATAACGGCCCTACGCTAATCTGCTGCCACGTTTCTCATAAGAACTTCCAGCGATGACATCTGTGAATAAGCAGTTACGTGACTATCTTCGAATTTCAAATCTTCCCGCCTGAGTCCATCTTCGACGCGTGGCAGTATGCTAATAAACACTTACTAACAAAACACGCTAAATAATAATACTTAAGTAAATTTATAAATTTTGTCTAAGTCTTCGAGGATATATCCTTCCAATAGCCTTCAGTAGCCATCACCTTCATAAGAAACTTAGACATTTCCTGCTATCGAAACATGGCCATCAGTAGCCATTTTATACTTCTCAGAGATGGTCATCAGTAACCACCTTGCCTTCGATTATGCACTTCTTCGAAGCACATATATTTGTTTAACGAAATCTTCAGCTAACAAAAACACAAGAAGAACTGAAGTACTCATGCTACTCATGGTTGGTGTTGTTTTACACAAATTAGAAGATGAAAAGAACATTCAAGATTGATTCCTCAAAGTTGGATTCCTTCACCTTGCCTCTAATAAGCCATTTCTTTTTATGTGTTTTTATATGACTTTTTTTATGTATAATAATAACTTGAAACTGATTTAAGTCCATATTTTTATAGTTTATGTCATTGAGATTTGTCCATATATTTATAGTTTATGTCACAGTTTTGCATAGCGAATGTGTGACTCATCTGTAAAGTTAACGTTTCTCCCAACTTTAGTATGTATTTTGTTCTTCCATGTGGGTGTCAGAGTCGTTCATTTTCACTTCACAAGTTGTATAGTCCACACGATTTTATCTTTTTATCGATATTTGTGGGATACTCGTGCGTTCGCACGAGTACTAATATGGTACGCGCATTTGTTTTTAAAATGTAATAAAAATGAAATTAAAGAAAGAAAAAAATTATTTAACCAGCAAAGGTTATTATTAAAAAAAACAATAAAATGGTGCCTACAATTTTTGTAGATATACAAATATTTAAATCAACGGTATTTTTTTTTTGGTATAAATATTATTTTTGTTTTGGCATTATTTATAAAAATATTGGTCTCTAATTTCATGTTCATGTTATTATTAACTATTAGAATACAATTGATCTGGAGGGTGATCAGAATCAGAAAATGGGCCAGAGATGTCTGCACGGTGCCGATGAAGAGGAGGAAGGGGTGTACCTGCAAGGCACTCTGACGAGCAAGTAAGTAGGGGTACAGATACGTGAGAGTGTTTCAAGGGTTTAAAATTGTGTTACCTGACCCTCAAATGAGAGCGCTTTTAAATTATCCCCCATCGCTTTGCCATTAGTCTATGTTTTGGGCTAGATCGTGGATTTAGGCCCAAAACGCGTGACTGTTAGGATTCTAGGGGCATGTCTACGAATTCTGGGAGGTTTCCCGAAACTAGACGTTGGTCGGGCATATGGGTGGTTCCTAGTCAACACAATCGTTTGTCGGACATAGGTAGTTCCGCCCCTGATGGGAGTATGGCGTGTGCCTTACTATTAGGATGGAAGTTGTTCGATCGAGAGGACAGTCCTCGACCAGAGGGGAGCGAACCTGGTGACAGGCAGAGGAAATGGCGTCTCCCCTGCCCTCAGGTGATTGGGCCAACGTCATTGGGCCGTTATGGGAGTAGGATTGAGTTGGGTCTGAAGGATAGAAAAACACTTAGAAAGGGGGGGTTTGAATAAGTGTAGCTTTAAAAACTTGACAGATAAAAATAAATTGCACAGTTATTTTTATCCTGGTTCGTTGTTAACTAAACTACTCCAGTCCACCCCCGCAGAGATGATTTACCTCAACTGAGGATTTAATCCACTAATCGCACGGATTACAATGGTTCTCCACTTAGTCAGCAACTAAGTCTTCCAGAGTCTTCTGATCACACACTGATCACTCCAGGAACAACTGCTTAGATACCCTCTAAGACTTTTCTAGAGTATTCTGATCCACACGATCACTCTAGTTACAACCTGCTTAGATAACCTCTAAGACTTCCTAGAGTATTCTGATCCACACGATCACTCTAGTTCCTTACAAATTAATGTAATCAATTCTAAGAGTATTACAATTGCTTCTTAAAAGCTATAATCACAAACTGTGATATTTCTCTTAACGTTTAAGCTTAATCTCACTAATATATTACAACAGCAATGTAGTGAGCTTTGATGAAGATGAAGATTCTGAGCTTTGAGTAGAACAGAGTTTCAGCAAGTTAATATTCACAGAGTCGTTAAGAATTGGTTGTTGAAAAATTAACCTTGCTTCTCATCAGAACTTCATATTTATAGGCGTTTGGAGAAGATGACCGTTGAGTGCATTTAATGCTTTGCGTGTTCCGTACAGCATCGCATTTAATGTTATACGCTTTTGTCAACTACCTCGAGCCTTGTTCACGCTGTGTCTACTGACATAGCCTTTAATAGCTTTTAACGTTCCTTTTGTCAGTCAGCGTAGCCTGCCACTTGTACTTCCTTCTGATCTGATGTTTGTGAATACAACGTTTGAATATCATCAGAGTCAAACAGCTTGGTGCAAAGCATCTTCTGATCTTCTGACCTTGAAGTGCTTCTGTGCGTGATACCATCAGAACTTCAGTGCTTCTGATCTCATGTTCTTCTGATGCTTCCATAGACCCATGTTCTGATTCTGCTTCGACCATCTTCTGATGTCTTGCCAGACCATGTTCTGATGTTGCATGCTGAACCCTTTGAGACAAAGCTTCTGAGCGCTGAATTATGCATACTCTTTATATATTTCCTGAAAAGGAAATTGCATTGGATTAGAGTACCATATTATCTTAAGCAAAATTCATATTATTGTTATCATCAAAGCTAAGATAATTGATCAGAACAAATCTTGTTCTAACAATCTCCCCCTTTTTGATGATGACAAAAACATATATAAATGATATGAATTTGCGATCAGAAAGAGCAGACGGCAAAAGACAAATTACACAGCTATAGTATAAGCATATGAATATGTCTCCCCCTGAGATTAACAATCTCCCCCTGAGATAAATAATCTCCCCCTGAAATAAATACTCGAAGAACTTTAATAAAAGACTTCCCTGATTATTTCGGTAGAGACGATCACATAAGCTTCTGTCTTCAGAGAATTCATAGCTTCTGACTTCTGCTTCCATTGGACAGCTTCAGAACTAGAATTTCTTTAGATCCCTAGAACACTCACAGCTTCTGATTCCTGCTTCCATCTAGGACAGCTTCAGAACTTGAATTTCTTTGATCTTCAGAACATTCACAGCTTCTGATTTCTGCTTCCATTTAGGACAACTTCAGAACTTGAATTTCTTTGATCTTCAGAGCATTCACAGCTTCTGATTTCTGCTTCCATTTAGGACAGCTTCAGAACTTGAGTTTTCTGGATCTTTAGAACATTCACAGCTTCTGATTTCTGCTTCCCTCGGATAGCTTCAGAGCTTTGAATTTCTACCAATCATCACTTCATGCTAGATTTGTATCAGAACATTGTTGAATGTACCAGAGCATCATCAGAGCATCTCTACATCCTGAAATGTTACAGAACAAAACTAAACGACAAACGTCAGCATGAACGAGTCAGAACATAAAATGTATATTAGAACACATGATATGTATCGGAGCCATATAGGCTAAAATAATGTATCAGAGCAAATAGAATTTTGTCAGAGCAAATAGACAAATATGGATCAAATTCTATTATCAGTGCTTCTGATTCATTCTTCTTTCTTGCTTCTGATTTCTGAAGCTTGACAGCACTCAGCTTGCTTCAGTTTCCATGAGCTTATTCTTTTTACAGAATAACACTTCTTATGGTTTTGCTTCTTGTGTTTGCTTTGAAGATTTTCTTCACTTCTTTATACCTGCAAAACACTTAAACCATATAGAACTTGCAGTTCTTGTTAGTAAATGTGTGGGAGCTTTATCCAGCAACTGATAGATTAATCAAATCATTTATCATTTATCTTCTCCCCCTTTTTGTCATAACATCAAAAAGAATATTTCAAAAGATTCAGATGAAATGCAGGAGACAAAAGGAAAGAAACATAAATAACTTTTCATTGATTTCAACAAGAAAGATTACAAGAGAGGAATGCAAGAAAACAGATGCAACAAGGAAAGAAAACTGCAAAGACCAAAGGACTAAGATCCTAGCCTACGCAAAATCCGCGCCAGAACATCATGAATCCCGTCAGTGCTTGTAGCTTGCCTTGCCATGAAGGAGCGAAACTCAGCATTGGCTACTTCTTGCGCGTCCAAACGAGAAGCCAGCATAGCTTGATTCTGATGAAGAGCTTCCAAGGTCTCCATCAGAGCTGAGGTTTCACCAGAAGAAGAGGCACCTGAATTTCTGCCAAAAGGGACAGCAATCTCAGCAGGATGATCTTCTGGGAGATCTTCAGCTTGTGCATCTTCCATTTCCTCATCTGAGTCTGACTCAGAAGTAGCCTTAGCATATTCTGGTTCAGGCAGCTCAGAAGTTCCAACTTCCAACGCTTGAAGAATAGCTGCTAGGTTTGTTGGAGGAGTAGGACCAGCAACTTCAGCAGGATAAACCACTACTGGAAAGACCATGTGAGGTGCTTTTTCAGAAGGGTTCATTCTGAACCAGTTGAACAGCCACTGAAAGTCTCCAGTCAGCACAGGAAACCATGGTCTCCACACCACGATGTCTCTGCAGAGATTTTCTTCTTCCAACTCATCTGCAGGTATCTTCTTCTCAAGAACACTTCTGTTCCTGATGAGATGGTGATAGCTGCTTTCACCAGCTTCCAACCGAAGACCACGAATACCAGGAGCTTCAGACATGATCCTTCTCTGAGTGTCTGTAGCCCTAACCAGAAAATCCTGACGAAAGGTATCCCAAAGGTTGCTTGTAGCATACTCATCCAGATGGTTAAGGTGAGCAGCACCCATAATCTCCAACCAGCCATTTACATCAGAATGTAAAAGCTCCAGATATGATTGAGTGGTAGGGGTTGGAGGGTTGACAGTGAACCTGGAGTCGGGAAGAACAACACTATAGGGGTTAGGTGTTCTGGTGGGAAAAGGGTGTGAGAGAGATGAAGAAATATCTGATGGATGGGTTGAAGGAGAGGAGATATCAGATGGTGAAGAAGGTGGTTCCGAGAGGATGAATGAGGAGGAAGAGGTGGTGGAGGTCTGTGAAGAGAGAGGTGATTGAGGGGTACCGTCAAGGGGTTGATACACACGTCTAGAGTAATTTCCAGACATCATAGCTTCAAACGGGTTCACTTTGAGAGGGTCATAGGTGATCCTTAATCTTTTTGGTTTGGTTTCTGGTTCAGCAGTTGCCTTCCTCTTTTGTTTCCGATCATTATCTTGATTCCCAGAGCTTGACGATGGATTCATGATGAAGTTGCAGATATTGGAAACTGCTAGGGTTTATGATATGAATGCAAAGAGAGAGAACGAAAAAGAAACTGGATGCAAAGTGAGAGAAATATAAGAGGGAAAAGAAACGTTTGAAGAATATAAAAAGAAAACTGAAAGAGAGTAAATGATGAAAAGCATTTAATGTTACGTGACGTGAGGCGAGATAATAATGACAAAAGACGTGATTTGCACAGTTACCTAAGTAGACGTCCCCTCAACTGCACGCACGCTTGTCCAGGAATAGTGAACACGTGTTTACCATCTGGATAGCCAGTTACAGCTGTTTTGCTTTTGAAGAGATTCTGAATTAACTTAGACAATGAAACGTTAGTAATAACTGAATCACAATTTCTAATTGATTTCAATCAGAACTTCTTAAAACAAATTTCATTTCAGAAGATACCCATACATGAGAACTTCTTATCTTCTCATTCTGGGCTTGTTTCTGAAGACCCATTTTGTACCTATTATATTGAATCCATCTGGTCTAGGAACAAGATCCCAAACATCATTCCTTGTAAACTGATTCAGTTCTTCTTGCATAGCAATTATCCAGTCTGGATCTTCTAGAGCATGATCAACAGAAGTTGGCTCGATCAAAGATACAAGACCTAATTGACAGTCTGCATTGTTCTTAAGGAATGCTCTTGTTCTGATTGGATCATCCTTCTTTCCAAGAATGACATCTTCTGAATGACCAGAGATGAGTCTGGATGATCTTCTGACAGATGGTTCTTCAGAAATGCTTAGATTCTCCAGAGAAGCTGATACTTGATCTTCAGATTCTTTGCTTCTGAGAAGCTCTGCTTCTGATGCGTTGCTTCTTGGCTCAACAACTTCTGATATATCAATATCACAATCTGCAAAATTATCAAACTGCTTTGGTTTTTCAGAACCAAGCTTATCATCAAACCTGATATTGATTGATTCTTCTACAATCAATGTTTCAGTATTGTATACTCTGTAGCCTTTTGAGCGTTCAGAATATCCAAGAAGGAAACATTTTTGTGCTTTGGAATCAAACTTACCAAGATGATCTTTAGTGTTGAGAATAAAACATACACATCCAAAAGGATGGAAATATGAAATGTTGGGCTTTTTATTCTTCCACAATTCATAAGGAGTCTTATTTAGAATAGGTCTGATAGAGATTCTGTTCTGAATATAGCATGCAGTGTTTATTGCCTCTGCCCAGAAATGCTTAGCCATATTGGTTTCATTGATCATGGTTCTGGCCATTTCTTGCAGAGTCCTATTCTTTCGTTCTACAACTCCATTTTGCTGTGGAGTTCTAGGACAAGAGGAATCATGGGCAATACCATTTTCTTTGAAGAATTCTTCAAAGAATCTGTTCTCAAATTCACCACCATGATCACTTCTGACCTTTATGATTTTACACTCTTTTTCAGATTGAATCTGAATGCAGAAATCAAAGAACACTGAATGAGACTCATCCTTGTGTTTCAAGAATTTTACCCACGTCCAGCGGCTATAATCATCTACGATGACTAATCCATATTTCTTCCCTCTGACAGATGCTGTTTTGACTGGGCCAAACAGATCAATGTGCAAGAGTTCTAATGGCCTTGAGGTAGAAACAACATTCTTGGACTTGAATGCAGGTTTGGAGAACTTGCCCTTCTGACATGCTTCACAAAGAGCATCTGATTTGAATTTCAGATTAGGGAGTCCTCTGACAAGATCCAGTTTGTTAATCTGAGAAATCTTTCTCAAACTAGCATGACCTAATCTTCTGTGCCAGACCCACTGCTCTTCAGAAACAGACATAAGACAAGTCACCTTCTGACTCATAAGATCTTGCAGATCTGTCTTATAAATGTTGTTCTTCCTCTTGCCTGTAAATAGGATTGAGCCATCCTTCTGATTTACAGCCTTGCAAGACTTTTGATTAAAGATTATATCATAACCATTGTCACTCAATTGACTGATAGATAAGAGGTTATGTGATAATCCTTCTACAAGAAGTACATTAGAAATGGAAGGAGAGTTACCAGACTTTATAGTTCCAGAGCCAATTATCTTGCCCTTCTGATCTCCTCCAAACTTGACTTCTCCTCCAGATTTAAGCACCAGGTCTTGGAACATAGACCTTCTTCCTGTCATGTGTCGTGAGCATCCAGAGTCCAGGTACCATGACATGTTGTGCTTTGTCCTTTTTGCAGCCAAGGATATCTCTTCAGAATCTGATTCTGATGTAGATTCTGATCCGTCATCTTCTGTCGCCATCAGTGCACAGTTAGCCTGCTCATCTTCAGAGTCTGAGTCATCTTCTGACTCATCCCAGGTTGCCATAAGACCTTTCTTCTTATGAAACTTCTTCTTGGGATTTTCCTTCTGAAGTTTTGGACATTCATTCTTGAAGTGTCCAGGCTCATTGCATTCATAGCACATGACCTTCTTCTTGTCAAATCTTCTGTCATCAGAAGATTCTCCACGTTCAAATTTCTTTGAACTTCTGACGCCTCTGAACTTCCTTTGCTTGTTCTTCCAGAGTTTATTTAGCCTTCTGGAGATCAGGGACAGTTCATCTTCTTCTTCAGATTCTGATTCTTTAGGATCTTCTTCACTAGCCTGAAAAGCGTTAGTGCATTTCTTGATATTGGATTTTAATGCAATAGACTTACCTTTCTTTTGAGGCTCATTTGCGTCCAGCTCTATTTCATGGCTTCTCAAGGCACTGATAAGCTCTTCCAGAGAAACTTCATTCAGATTCTTTGCAATCTTGAATGCAGTCACCATAGGACCCCATCTTCTGGGTAAGCTTCTGATGATCTTCTTTACGTGATCAGCCTTGGTGTATCCCTTGTCAAGAACTCTCAATCCAGCAGTAAGAGTTTGAAATCTTGAAAACATCTTTTCAATGTCTTCATCATCCTCCATCTTGAAGGCTTCATACTTCTGAATTAAAGCGAGAGCTTTAGTCTCCTTGACTTGAGCATTTCCTTCATGAGTCATTTTCAAGGACTCATATATGTCATAGGCTGTTTCCCTGTTAGATATCTTCTCATACTCAGCATGAGAGATAGCATTCAGCAAAACAGTTCTGCATTTATGATGATTCCTGAAAAGCTTCTTCTGATCATCGTTCATTTCTTGCCTTGTCAGCTTTACGCCACTGGCATTTACCGGATGTTTGTAACCATCCATCAGAAGATCCCATAGATCACCATCTAGACCAAGAAAGTAACTTTCCAGTTTATCTTTCCAGTATTCAAAGTTTTCACCATCAAATACCGGCGGTCTAGTATAACCATTGTTACCGTTGTGTTGCTCAGCAGAGCCAGATGTAGATGTAGACTTTGGAGTTTCATCAGCCATCTTTTACTGAAGCGTTTTTCTCTTCCTGAATCTTTTCTAAACACGGTTAAGTGCTTGCACCTTAGAACCGGCGCTCTGATGCCAATTGAAGGATAGAAAAACACTTAGAAATGGGGGGTTTGAATAAGTGTAGCTTTAAAAACTTGACAGATAAAAATAAATTGCACAGTTATTTTTATCCTGGTTCGTTGTTAACTAAACTACTCCAGTCCATTCCCGCAGAGATGATTTACCTCAACTGAGGATTTAATCCACTAATCGCACGGATTACAATGGTTCTCCACTTAGTCAGCAACTAAGTCTTCCAGAGTCTTCTGATCACACACTGATCACTCCAGGAACAACTGCTTAGATACCCTCTAAGACTTTTCTAGAGTATTCTGATCCACACGATCACTCTAGTTACAACCTGCTTAGATAACCTCTAAGACTTCCTAGAGTATTCTGATCCACACGATCACTCTAGTTCCTTACAAATTAATGTAATCAATTCTAAGAGTATTACAATTGCTTCTTAAAAGCTATAATCACAAACTGTGATATTTCTCTTAACGTTTAAGCTTAATCTCACTAATATATTACAACAGCAATGTAGTGAGCTTTGATGAAGATGAAGATTCTGAGCTTTGAGTAGAACAGAGTTTCAGCAAGTTAATATTCACAGAGTCGTTAAGAATTGGTTGTTGAAAAATTAACCTTGCTTCTCATCAGAACTTCATATTTATAGGCGTTTGGAGAAGATGACCGTTGAGTGCATTTAATGCTTTGCGTGTTCCGTACAGCATCGCATTTAATGTTATACGCTTTTGTCAACTACCTCGAGCCTTGTTCACGCTGTGTCTACTGACGTAGCCTTTAATAGCTTTTAACGTTCCTTTTGTCAGTCAGCGTAGCCTGCCACTTGTACTTCCTTCTGATCTGATGTTTGTGAATACAACGTTTGAATATCATCAGAGTCAAACAGCTTGGTGCAAAGCATCTTCTGATCTTCTGACCTTGAAGTGCTTCTGTGCGTGATACCATCAGAACTTCAGTGCTTCTGATCTCATGTTCTTCTGATGCTTCCATAGACCCATGTTCTGATTCTGCTTCGACCATCTTCTGATGTCTTGCCAGACCATGTTCTGATGTTGCATGCTGAACCCTTTGAGACAAAGCTTCTGAGCGCTGAATTATGCATACTCTTTATATATTTCCTGAAAAGGAAATTGCATTGGATTAGAGTACCATATTATCTTAAGCAAAATTCATATTATTGTTATCATCAAAACTAAGATAATTGATCAGAACAAATCTTGTTCTAACAGGGTCATGCCTGGTCATCGGACCAGTCCAGAACAACAATGAAAAACTCAGTGTGTATTAGTTACATAGACAATGGAAAAACACATTTATGTAGTTGATATGTGTCATACCCCAATTTTTGACCCTAAGATCCTACATCACTTACAAATTTGTCTTTGCATCTTTTTAAAGTAAAAAATAACCTAAAATCGCAGTTCATTGCATTTCATGCATTTTTAGCGCCTCAAGCGTCTTTTTGAACTATTTTGATCATTTGCAGTCTTTTTATTGATCTTTGTTGCATGTAGTTTGTTTATATATATATATATATATATATATATATATATATATATATATATATATATATATATATATATATATATATATATATATATATATATATATATATATATATATATATATATATATTCTTTTTCCGATTAATTAGGAGTCTATTTTTATCGTTATTTCCTGTCCCATTTTTTATTCAGAAAAAATTAAAATTAAAACATTTTCTTCTTGATTTTATTTTATTCTTTTAGTTTGTATTATTTTCATCATTTATACTAACTATTTATTATTATTATTAGTTGTATTTATCATTATAGAAGAAATGCATGTTTTATGCCTTACTTTGAGGCCATTTTCTATCAAACTCCTTTGAGAATTTGAGAAAAACACTAAACATGAAAGTTGGAGAGCATGTTTAGGGATTTCCAAAAAGTAAAAGAACTCCTCCATAGCATTTGTGAACTAGGAGATTTGAATTTATGAAGATGGCACCATGAAGTTGTTTTTTCCATGAACAACCAAGTTGCAAAACTCAAGTCATTCCTCTACAAATCTTTTTTTAGCCTATATTGCTTCTAAACCTCTCCATAATATAATATTTACACCATCAATTGAAGCATTATCCAAGTGGTTAAAAGTTTGTCCATTAAATCATTACATTTTTGTACTAAAGGCACCATTGTCATTTTGGAAAAGTCACTTTAATCACAAAACTTTATGCATTGAGTCCATTCTTGGTTGCTTCTAACTTTGAAACATCACAAAACCAACAAGAAACCATCTAATAGTATAGGAGCCACCCTATTGTTCTTGATTAAAACTTGCCAAAGTTCATGGGTACCATAACTTCCACTTTTCTTCATAAAAAGCAATCTAACACCATTTGAATTTGATACACTTTTTTATTATATTTTTCCCTCCACCAACCACAAAATTTCCCTATAAATAGAGGCCCTTGCCTCTTGTTTCAAACACACACAAAAATCTTCAAACTCACTCCCTCACTTGAAAGCTCCAAAATTCCACTTTGCATAAACTTGTGATTTTTGAGTTCCAAACAATTTCTATGTAAACTATGCCAAAACTCTTCATTTTTTTCTCCTGATTATTTTATTTCAAGTTATTAAATAGGTAGACTCTTATGTTTATTTTTTATTTAATTCTATTGCATTTTTACTCTTGTTTTGTTTATTTAGTACCTTAATCATCACCATTTTTTATGAAAAACTCAATTGATTTTAAATCAAGAGTTGAAAAGTGTTCTTGAACTACCATCTTCCTCTTTTTCTTTTTTGGATCAATTGAACTTTGATGATTCATCTTGTTCAATTAAGTATGAATTAAGGCTTGATGAACTTTCATCATTTCAAATCTACTTTAAGGTGATCATGAGATTACTTTAAGTACTTTGGGATGGTGATAAGTTTGTCCTAAGATCTTGAGAAATACTTGATTGATGTAATGATCTCATAAGTTTCCTTGACTCAGGTCTTGATCCGCCCATATTTTCACTTGTATAATATGATCCTAAATATTGATTATTAACACTAACCTTATTTTGTACTAACTTTTACTTTTAACACAATTTATATTTCCGCAATTTATATTTTTCGTTCTTTATATATCCGCACTTTATAATTTCGCAATTTATATTTCTGCTTTTTATATTTTTGCATTTTATATTATGCTCATTACATTCAATTGCATTTTATCTTTATGTCATTTGTCTTTTGAGCTCTTATTTTGTTTCTATTTTCTTTTTGTCTTTTCATTTTTCTTTTTGGTTTACTTTATTTATTTATTTTATCATTTATGATTTTATTTAATTTTAATACAATAAAAAATCCAAAAATATTTTATTTATTTATGCATTAAATAAAAAACCAAAAATATGTTTGTTGTTTAAATCATTTAGGTCTTATTGAAAGTTTGTGTGACCAAATTTTTTGATAAACTCTTGATGTCATGATACCATAATTAACTTGCTTATTTGAGCATGACTTTAGTTTCTTTGGGGTTTATACCATGTTTAAGTAAAGATTAATACAATGAATATGTTTGACTCAAATTGTTTTATGTTTAGTAAATGATTAATATTTATATATTTATATTTAATATATTCAAAAATCATTAAAAATATGTTTTCTTTAAATTAATTTGTATAAATTTTTAATATTTGTTTAATATAATCTTTTGATGGAATGTTGATATTAGTGCCATGCCATTTAGATGCCTTTGTCTTTTGTTGTTCATACCATAAATTAATTAAACTTTATTCTTTTTCAAATGACTAAAGCATGATTAGAATGTGAAACTTTTGTCTTGAAAACCCTAATTTCATAAACCCTAATCCATGTAATATTTTATTGACTTGATATCATGCCTTGATGTTTGCACTTGTTCATCTTTGTGTTTATACCATGATAATCCTTTGGGGTTTCTCATTTGATATTGCCATTTTTTTTTATTAACCTTGTATGCTTAAGGTGATTACCACGAGTAATGTTTGTCTTGATCTTACCATGTTTATATGTTTGATATGATCCTTTTGCTTGATGATTATCCATACTTGTTGTTCGATATTCATACCTTGATTGTGTCCATAATACATATATCATGTCTCACACACCACTTGAAATATTCAGCCTTAATGTTTTCTTGAGATATATGATTCCTCATTGTTGCTGAAACTCCAAAGGAATGAGAATGGTATTGACTAAATTGTCAAGGTACTCAATCTCTTTTACCTTTGTGCTTAGTATTGTTAAAGCTTTGCGCCCACTTGTTTTAAAAACCCGTTGGGTATTGTTAAAGCTCAACATCCAAAAAGATTTTGCCACTTGGCTCTTTATTTTCCTTTTAAGAGGAACTACAAAAGCTTTGACTTCCCTATTGCACTTAAGGGGTATGTAGGCCTAAGATACGATATCTTATCGAAGTCACTTTTAAAACCTTTTTTTCTCATCCTCCCACTCAATTTAAACAAAAATCCATAAAGACAAAAACAGTTTTAATAACAACAACAACAATAATAATAGTATTTTCAAAGATGTTCCTATGGAGTACCATAGATGTCAAGGGTGTTTAAAACTTTCCCCTTGCATAACAAACCCCCTTACCCAAATCTCTGATAAGTTTATTAGTTTTGATTTAAAAAACTTTTGTGGGTTTTATTCGCTCTTTCTCCTATTTCCTTTGGAAACAATAAAGCGTGGTGACGACTCTGTTTAAAATATGAGTTAAGTCAATCAATGATTTTAGTCTCACAAATTTCACCGCTACAATAGGTAGTTGTAATCTAATATGTCATATCTAATTTATTAATAATATTAATTATGATTTATGTCTCTTTATAATAAATACATTAATACGATCGATAATTTTTTATTTCTCAATAATTGAATTAGGGAAGACAATAGGTGGGTACTAATGTACCCGTACCTACGCCTATACCTTTTTACTTTCGTGGATAAATTATTTGTGCCAATGCCCGTATCTAGGGATGTCAATTTGCATCTGTTAACGGAAATCCCTGTGGGGATTATCTGTTCGGAACTCCGAAGTTGGGGATTTTTTCCTCCGTGGGAACGGGGATGAAGGGATTGGAAAAGTATCCTCCGCCCCGCGAATTTCCTGACCCCGAACATATTATTTAAATTTTATATTTTATATATTATTTAATATATAATCATATATATAATTTAACATGTTTTTTTTTATAAAAAAATATATTAATGTATTAGAAAATGAAGAGTCATTAGTGGCTGGATCACTTTTGTTTTATTTTATTGTATAATGTATTATTTCACTACTATAATTACCAAACCCCAGAAAAGTGCATCCAATACATACAGTGTACAAGTTGTTTCCTCATTTTATTTTCTGAACTCTATGTCTCCTCATTCATCATCTCCTAAGGGTTTTTTGTTGTTTTTTGCTTATGTATTGTGGCGTTATATTATGGTTGTACAAGGGCATGCTTTGCAGCAACAAATTCAGTTGAATATTTATTTTTTTTATAGAAAAAAAATTAGAAACAGCCAGTGCTTTTGCATTTTTTTAATTTTATAAAAGGAAAAAAAATAATGAAATATTAGTGTTATAGTTTTGATCAAAAAGTAAAGAAATTTTTTTAAGATTTGATATTTGTAGGAATTCGTGGGGATGGGAATGAGGGAAAATATTCCCCCATGGCAGGGAGTGAGGATGGGGAAGATAGTTTTATTTCAAAATAAATATAACTCTAATTTGGATAATCAACCTTGAGTAAATATTATAGAAAATAAAAGTAAATAATTGTAATCATTATTATATATATATATATATATATATATATATATATATATATATATATATATATATATATATATATATATATATATATATATATATAGTATAAGTTATACAAAATAATACTAATATTTTTATTATAAACTTTGAGATTTCATCAAAATTTATTTTTAATATAGATGTGTTTTCTGGCTTACAAAAATTAGTAAAAAAATTAATTATTGTGGTAATTTATTGGATCTAAATAGTACAATAAAAGTTACTATTTTTTAAATGTCTTAACTTAAAGGGAAGCTAATGATCTTATTATATAAGATTTTTTCTTTAAAATAGTGTAATAAAATATGGAAAAAATAGCCAAGCACTTGAGCTCCAGTGGTAAAGGAGCTTTTGCTAAGGACGTAATCTAAAAAATATCGGGTTCGATTCTTAGGTGAGAACAATGTTTGGCCAGTGTTCATACCTCTCAGCACAAACTCTAAATTACTAGGGCCCCTTTTCCCGAATAATGCGTATTTATTAATTGACATTTACAGAAATTAATAGAAAAGACAACTAATGAAATTTTTTGTAATGAAAATAATAATATAAAAAATCATGATTTGATTGCTTAAGATTCTCATTTGCTGTCAAATATATGATAATAAATTCTTACTAAAAATATGATAATAATTTTTTATTAAAAATATTTATTAATATTAAATACATCGTTTTCAGATATATTAATTTCACCCGTAAATTTTATTTTTGAATAAAAATTAGGGGTGCTAAAACAGACCGTCCACCTCCGCCCCGTCCATCTCCACCTTAAGCCCGCAAAAAAAGAGCAGGGCGAGTATGTCTGCCAAGTAGTAATGGGCCTAAAAGTCAAATCTGCA
The DNA here is from genome assembly GCF_029867415.1 of Vicia villosa. NCBI lineage: Eukaryota > Viridiplantae > Streptophyta > Magnoliopsida > Fabales > Fabaceae > Vicia > Vicia villosa. Next base: position 124,603,701 of record NC_081180.1, on the reverse strand, counting down.
GAAAATTAAACCCTGTACCCCTACGTTTATCCCAATACCCCTACAAAAAAAAATTTCGGACAAATTTACCCCTGTATAAATAGTAAAAATTACAAAAATTTTCACTTTTTCACTCATTTTCACGGTTACACAGCGTTTGAGAAGAGGGAATTTTTTTTAGCCAAAACCGGATAACCCAGCCTCGTCAGTTCCGGTTCACATTTCATTTAAAAAGTAAGTTTTTCAAAAAAAATTCTCAGCCGGATAACCCAGCCATGGGGTTTCCGGTTCTGTTCGTTTTCTTCCGTTACCAGCCGGATAACCCAATGATGGGGTTTCCGGTTCCTTTTTTCTCAGCCGGATAACGAGATATTTTGCCTCACAAGTATCCAAATCTCTCACTCAAAATTCGGTCCTCTATATCCTCTTCTTTCTCTCAAACACGCTCTGCTTCAGAAACCACAACAATGGCAACTCTCCACCTCTCAAAAAACGGCCCTCTCACGATTTCTCTCCTTGATTCCGTTCTCTCGGCTTCAAAACCGAATTCCTCCCTCTGCCACTTAAATCTCTCACGCTCCTGTTTCAATAACAACAATGGCAGCTCACATCTCTCTCTCTTCTAAATCTATTTCTCTACTCCTATGAACCGAACAACAACAAACAATTCAAAACCTCGGTTTTGCGAAAAGCGCAAAAACAACGACAACAAAACTCGTTTCATCTCTCTCAAATCAGTTCGGTATGTTTACAGCAACAACAACCACGATGTTTACAACAACAATAACAGTTAATGGCATGATAAATTGCAACACAACAATGGGAAATGAATATAGTTATGAAATCATCAAGCAACAATAACAAATACTAGAAGAACAAGTGCAAACAACAACAACAACAAATCGATAATAATTAAAAAGGAGAAAGAGGTTTTGAGGTATTATAAAACATGGATCTAACCGCAAACCGGAACACCCACCCCTGGGATATCCAGTTGCGCAAAATTGAAAAAAACGAACCGGAACACCCAATCCTGGGTTGTCCGGTTTTGGATTTTACTAACCGGAAATCTGCATTTTCGGATATCCGATTTAGGCAACGTCACAGTCTTCGTACAAACAGTAAAAATGAAAAAATAAAAAAAATAAAAAAGTTAAAAGTAAAAAAAAAAAAGGATAAAATTGGAATTTTTTTAAAATTGTAGGGGTATTGGGATAAACGTTGGGGTACGGGGTATAATTTTCAAATCTGCATCGTCAAGGTGGCGGGTTGGCGGGCTTGCCCTCTTATATTTTATTAATTTTTTTCTTTCATTTTTTAATAGATTAATAGACTTGATTTACATTTCAATTAAAATTTTCATTTATTTTTTAGAATAATTTTTTATAAAGCATCTTTTTAACAAATTTAACTTAAAAAAAATATTGCATATATTCATAAATAAATATATAAATTAAACCATAAAAAAATTAGAATTACTAGAATTAACTAAAAAAATGGTAGCCTTAAGTCGAGATAGGCTGAACAAAAAGGCGAGACGGGCTTTGGTGGACGGCGGATTTTGGTGGGACGAACAATGTCAGGCGGCAGATTTTAGGGGGACAGACTTTAGTGGACGACGGGCCCAAAATCTCAATTCAACCCGCGATTTTATAACGAGTGCGCGGGTCAGACCGGCGGGCCACAACCCGTTTTGCCTTCCATAATAACGACACATATGTTATACCGTTTTTCTTGGTTTATTTTCCTTGTTCTCACTTTTCATCTTTCTAAATAAATTTTGAAAATAATAATTTTTATTATTTTATTTAGTTAAAACACCTATTTAAGTTCTTATTCTTATTAAAAAAATATTTTGAGATTAGAAAAATATATAATTTGTTAATGATTTTATTGTGATTATATTTTCTTTGTAATTTGCAATTCATATTAAAAAAATCAAAAGTCATTAAATATAATAGATTCAATTTAATTTATATTCTCTATTCTTATTCTTGTTTTTTATTCTTTAAATTTTATTTAATTATATTAAAAAATAGATAAACAAACATGCATTTTTTCCTGTTTTGTCATTTATGCAATTTTAAGTTTTTTATTAAAATAAGTAGATTTTTGAAAACAAACTAAAATGATTTTTTTTATCCCACAATATATAAAAACTATACCTCACAGTGAGCCTGAAATATGAATAGTACAATTGATCCTTCATAACCATAATAATACGTTGTTGTTTCATAGAGAACCACTGCAAAAATTCTCGATTTTAAACACAATACAAAAAATCACAATTTTAGTACAAATAAATCAATTCAAACATGTTGTTGATGCAAAAATCAGAGAAACTAAAACCTGCTAATATAGTAAGTTATTAGAAAATAATTAACATGAATCAACAAAAATATAATTATAAGTTATTAAGTAAGTTATTGTATCTGGCAAAAAAAAGTAAGTTATTGTAAAAACCTTATAAAAGTACCCTCATTAAACATAATATTGGTTAAACACACCATTATATTTGCAACTAAACTTCATTTTTTTACTAAGAACATATACATATCAATTGTATGAAAGTGATGAGCGGTTACTTCAAAACCCAAAATAATACTTGTGTGAAATGAAATTAACAAAACCATGAATCAACAAAAATAAACATCATAACTCACCTAACTTTCAATTACCAAGAAAAACATTGAATACACACATCGAGTACTTTATACCACATAAACAACATATTGATCAACCAAACTTCTTTGATCAAGATCATTTTTATTCAAGACTACAGAGCAGTTATATTCAAAAGAAAGAAATATGAGAACTATTGAATAAAGACTGAATTTATACCTGGATCGACATGACTTTCTTGTTTGTTTCAAGTTGGCTTCCTGCACATACAAAAAATTGTTCAAATCAACAACAATACCACCAGATCTAATATGTAAGCTATGATTAATCCTTATTTTTTCAAAACCGAATTTATTCCTGGATCGACATAGCTTTCTAGTTTGTTTCCAGTTGGCTTCCCGGACATACAAAAGAATTATTCAAATAAAAAACAATACCACCAGATCTAATATGTAAGCTACAATTAATCCTAATTTTTTCGAACAACGTTAGGGAGAAGACGAAGAAAGACGAGGAAGAAGATATGATTTTCAAAAAAAATTTAAACAACATTGCAGAGAAGATGAAGAAAGATGAGGAAGAAGGAGAAAGAATACGAAGAAGTATGAGAAATAAACAAATAGAAGAAGGAGAAAAAACATATCTTAGGACGAAGGAAAGAAAACAAGTAATCTTCCATAGCTCTTTGATGTTGTTAATGTTAACAATCTTCTTAAAGGGTCTGACCATGGTTATAGCAAACTGAAGAAGAGAAAAAGTGTTTTGAAATAGGTGAAGAAAATGGAGTTTGAGGGAGAACAAAAGTTTGGTCGGACTATGATAGGGTCTAGATGTGGGTAAAAATATGAGCAAAGCAAATCAGATGATTTGACAACACAATATGGGAAAGGCATTGGAATAAGGGAGAAGCAGAAAAAGGCAGTCTGCACTAAAGGTGTTCACGGTGCGGTTTGGGTGGTTTTGACGCTAAAAATCATCCGAACCGCAAGAGAAAAAATGTGCGGGTCGGTTTGGTTCGATTGGCTTTTAAAAATAAAACCGAACCAAACCAAACTAAACTAATGCGGTCTGGGTTGGTTCAATTTTTTACAAAAAAAAATATTGAATCATACATACACATATAGAGGAAAATATAATTTTGTGTTTCATCATTCATCCGACATCATGAAAAAGTTTATAATTGTCAAAATAAGTTTAAATTTTGATACATAAAATTGCGTCTTACACGTTTATCTTAAGTCTAAAAAATGTTATACATGAAATTGCATTCTTAAATAAATATCAAACAAAGAATACGATAAAATTTATTTTATCAAAATAGTATTTATAAATGAATAATATTTTATTTTTTGTTAGATATGTAAATTAAAATAAATATCATATAAAGAATACGATAAAATATACATACAATACCTGTTGATTTCTCTAAAGAATTAAAGTAATATATATTGGTTAGTTAGATTTTGTAACATAATGCGATTTGGTTTTGTTTGGTTCAGTTTGCAAAATACAAACCGCAAACCAAACTGAACCGCGCATTTCTGTTGGAAAATGACCCAAATACATCCGAGCCAAATGCGTTTTTTTGCGGTTTCGGTTTGGTTCGGTTTGTTTTGTGGTTTTCAATTGGGCTGGTTTGGTTTTGAACACCCCTATTCTGCACCATACTCCCAATATCAATTACATTTCAAGAATATATGGAAAAGACAATATGGAAAAGAAATTGGAAAACGTGAACCTGAAAGAACTTTTGGAAGATTAAAAAGCATATACATTAATTGTTTAGGGCTTATTGTAATAATGGATATGCATGTAGTATTGAATAATAATATTAAGAAATCAACAAATGAAACGTTGAAAGGAAATGGACGAAATTGGTAAGAGAAAGGTAGCATATGAGACATTTTGAAACATACAGACATGGCTAATTATAAAAGCACCAAGAGCAGTTAGGTCTTCTTCAGAACATACTACCTTTTATATTATAGATTAAGCCTTTTCTAATTAAGCCAAATGGGTGTATTCCTTGAATTTCCTAATAAAGAGTCAACCTTTCTTTGTTGAAACCATAGGCGAAATTGGGTCCACTACCGCCAAAGTGGACGGAGCATCTACATGATGATCCACCTCGAGCATAGAGTGAGGGAAGAAGAAGAAATTCTAGTATTAACCACAGTCCAAATGCCTTGAGCATCGACTATGTTATAGAACATGCTCATCTTGCGTATTTTATCCATGCTATCTGTAAAACGTCATCACACGTGTTAAAAAAATAACGTGAAGACGCCACTCTCACCAAAGATCATCCTCTCCTCTTCAAGGTAAGCTGCACTCAAAATAGTGTGGATATTAATTCAACTCTTCCTTACTTCGATAGGGGGCACCTCATTGGGATCGAACCTGTCCTTATAGCCAAGTCCTTGAAATTAAGAGCATATTTCATCGACACCTTGTCTAGGGAAAGAAAACCTGATTGGGTACAATAGGAGCCAACACACTATTTATAGTGGATCTTAGACCTGTACTTCAAATACAAAACTCGACAATATTGAGGAAAGTTCCCTCAATATCCAATTCTTCCTAAAGCAACAATGAATGAACAATCCAGGTCAGTAGGGAAGAGGAGTTACAAGATCAACTGCCGAATTTCTCCTTGAAAATACAAGCAATCTCAAGTGCACTATAAGCAGTGACATGCCCTAGCTAGTCACGTCAGCCCATGTCAGAAGGAAACAATGAAACATTTTAGTGATGGGAATGCATTTAATGCTCTTGCTCCCCACTACTTTTTCAACTGATTTCAAATGTTTTAGTTCTAGTTCACATCAGACAACTTTGATAGAGGCTGACCTCAACCGTTAAAGGATTCCCCGACTCCCTGAGTGCCCGGAAAAGCTTTGGGAGAAATTATTCTGGGCCGGCCAAAGACCCTAATAGCTGAGGCCCACTTCAACTCAAATCCACTCCATATGACCCATGGTATAAAAGTATTTTTTGCGCGGAAAGCGAGATGGACTTTTCTGATCTCCATTTTTCACTACATCCATCTTGGATCTTAAATTAATTTGGGTGTTTGAGTGCTAAAGTTGTTGATCTACCTCTGCGCTACCGTACCAGAGATCACCACCACATGTTCGAGATCTTCAGTTCATCAACTGCATCTAATTCTGATTCCATGACGGAATAAGGAGAGGATTAGCTAAATTTACTGTTTAATGCATTTGGTACCTTTGGTTTATTTATAAAAAAATGAGTGATTAAAATAAGTTATTTTGATGAGTGAGAATGAATGGTTAGAGAGAGATAGAGAGAAAGTCATCAAAGTAACAGTGACACAGTTAAATTGTGACTAAATAAGATCTTAGAAAATATTTTCACGTTTAAATTTAGTAGTGGCAAACAGATATGCCGACTTTGTTTAGGCGTGTTATACAAAAATTCACAAAAGAAAAAGATATGGTGAACATAGATGAATGTGAGTCTAAAACTTTGACCTACATCGTAAAAAATTAAGGTTAGAATGAGACGGAGATGCAAGCATTGCATTTCTAAAAACTAAAAATAAAAAATTTTCTTATTAATATTCACTTCACAAAAGCCCAGAAAAAATAAGATATGACGAACATACATATTAACATACATATTATAATGTACCATACTAAAACCTTATCCGTTACAAAGAAAACATACCTATCAAAACCAAGAAAAAAAAATTTAAATAACAAGGTTTAAAAAAAAATTACCAAAAAAACAAGTTTTTCAGAAAATTTACCAAAGTGTCTAGGTTTTACAAGACCCCCTGGAGTATGCGCCAAATGAATTGACGCATTAGTATAAAAATTAGGTGTATGCGTCATATGGTTTGACGTCAATGTGGATGTTTCTTTTTTATTTAATTTTTTTTTACTTTTTACAAATACTTATACGCCAAATGAATTGGCTAATTCAAGAAAATTTATACTAATGCGCCAAATGGTTTGGCGCATACTCTAGAGGATCCTATAAAACCTAGACACTTTGGTAAATTTTCTGAAAAGCTTGTTTTTTTGATAATTTTTTTTTTAAACATTGTTATTTAAATTTTTTATTCCAAAACCAAAGCTATTTTGCTATTCTTAAAATAAAAAATATTTATTTTATTATAATAATTAAATTGAGATTAATCTACACACATCTCCAAAAACTGGAGCAGCTATGGGAATCACATTTCCGATAAACCCAAAATTGAATGAAATACTAATATCAAAAAGTAAGTCAAACAGTACTGCCATTTTTATATAAAAAACAATAAAAAAATAAATAAAAAAATACTTGGTTTGAATTATTAAGGGAGCAACAATGGCAGTATTAACCTGTCACTGTATACTACTACTTGGAAAGGCTTCAATTCAAGTAGTACTAAATTAATTTCAAATACTTAAATAATTATAAAAAAAGACCACTAGTATTTTTTATATATAAACAAACCACTAGTGATAAAGCCAACTCATAAAAGAGAAACTTAACCTAGTTTCTAGCTGTTTATTATCTTGCACCACCGGCAAGGCAATCTTCTCTTTCTTTCTTAGTACTCTCAATGTGTCTAAATAGTACGGATATTTTTTCAGCAAACTAACAAATATAGCACTCACTCTCCAATGCATTCCAACAATACCCTTTTCAACCTTTAGAAAAAAATAATATCTCTCCAGTCTCTTCTCCACACTTCTTCATACTCATAATACTCATAATCTCTCTCTTGTACTTGTTTCAAATCTCCAAACATGAGTAACAAACAAGACATGATGAAAATTCAGGTGCACACTTCTTCTTCTTAGTCTTGTGTTATGAAGTCAGTTAAACCCTAAATCTTTGTTATGCTAACTGGTTTTTTTGCTTTGTTTGTTTCTTTTTGTAGAATTGTCTTCTCAAGGTTAATATCCACTGTGAAGGCTGTGAGCAGAAAGTAAAGAAACTTCTTCAGAAAATTGAAGGTACATTTTAGACATGTCTCTTCATCTTGCTATGTCGGTTTATGTTCAAAACAAAAACATGAACTTTACTATGTCGGTTTAACATTAACTCTTGTTAATTACATGTTTGTTTGTCTTAAATATTCAAAGTTTTCAACTTTATTATGTTTTTTGTGTTATTATGTTGTTTATTAACACATTTTGTGTTGATTTTGTTGTGGTTACTTGCAGGGGTGTATTCTGTGAATATAGATGCGGAACAAGGGAAAGTTTTGGTGTCAGGTCATGTAGATCCGGCTAAGCTTATAAAGAAGCTGAAAAGTTCAGGGAAACATGCTGAACTATGGGGTGGCCAGAGAAGCATGGTGTTCAATCAAAATCAAAACTTTCAACAGCAACAGCCTCAGTTTAAGAACGTGCAAATGGAGAACAACAAAGGAGGTAAGAACAATAAGGCTCAGAATCAGAAGGGTCAGAAAGGTGGAGGTGGTGGTGTTCAAGTTGCACAGTTTCAGAATCCTAAAGGGGGGAAAGATCTGAAAGGGGGGAACAAATCTCAGAAACATGTTAATTTTGACTTGTCTGAGGAGGAGTTTGATGAGAGTGATGGTGATTTCGACGATGACTATGATGATGAAGATGATTTTGATGATGATGAAGAAGATGATTTTGGTCATGGGCATGGTAATGGTCAAGCTCATGGTAATGGATTTGGGCATCCTATGCAAAATAACAAGATGATGGCTATGATGGGTAATGGCCGTGGGCCACAGCTAGGGCCTGGTGGTATGATGAATGGGCCTGGTGGTATGAACAACCATAAAGGTAATGGTTTTGGTGGTGGGGGTGGAGGGGGAGGTGGTAATTATGCATCTGCCAAAAAAGGTGATGTTTTAGATCTACCTATGCAGATGAAGAGTAAAGGTGGGAATTACGGCGAGGTGAAAAATGGGAAAAAAGGCGGTGGGGGTGGTGAAGATGGTGGTAAAAAGAACAAAGAAGGTGGAAAGAAAAAAGGTGAAAGTGATTGGGGAGATGAAAAAAATAGTGGCAAGAAAAAGAATGGTAAAAGCAAAAATAGTGGTGGTGGCTTCCTAGTTAAGTTTCTAGGCCTTGGAAAAAAGAGCAAGAAGGGAAGTGGAAGTGAAGCAACAAACAAGAACAAAAACAATGGAGGAGGAGGTGGAAACAAAGGGAAAGAAGGTAAGAAAGGTGGATCAAAATTGGATAAACTTGATTTTGATTTTCAAGATTTTGATATCAGTACTCCTCATGGTAAAAATGGTAAAGGTGGAAATGGAAATGGAAAAGGTAATCCTAATCCTGCCAAGGGTAATAATAATAGTCATGGTAACAATAATGGAAATATGGGCCAAATGGGCCAGATGGGTCAGATGGGATCAATGAATAGGATGGCTCCAATGGGGCAAATGGGTCCAATGGACCACATGAGGCCGGCGGTGCAAGGATTACCGGCGGGAGCAGCGGCTGCGATGAACGGTGGTTATTATCAAGGAATGCAGCAGATGCAGATGCAACCGAATCCTTATCAGCAACAACAGCAGCAACAACAGCAATATATGGCAGCTATGATGATGCAGCAACAACAGCAACAACAGCAGCAACTACAGCAAGCGAATATGAACGGTATGTATCCGCCACATATGATGTATGGAGGAGGAAGGCCACATCCATCAATGAACTACATGCCACCACCACCAATGCCATCACACCCTATGGCAGATCCTATTACTCATGTTTTCAGTGATGAGAACACTGAGAGTTGCAGCATCATGTAAAGTAGTTAGTAATTTACTAGTGGCTAGTTTGTTTTTCAGGTTCTATTATTTTGTCTTTTTGGGTCCATTAATTTTTTGTTGCAGTGTTAGGGAAAATGTGCAAGGTTTTAGGGATGGATTTATCTGATATATCATATGCGGTTTGTTTTATTTTTGCTGTGTCCTGTGTTACGACAACCTTGTGAGCAGAACATGGTGCCATTGTATTGTAAGGCAGTGACAGAGTCTCACATGGCCTTTGCTCACTAACCAATCCTCAAACCTTATCTTAATACCTACTAATTATGGCTTGACCAAGTTATTATTTCTTTATTCCACTAGTCTTCAAGAGACATTTCATAACAAAACAATAAACAGAAAAATATTTAAAAATGCAACATTATTGAGGAAAATGGAGGGGCTAAATTGCATACACTATATATTTTCTATCTAACATGCTCCACCCCTCTTGCTCTCTTGCATACTCTACTGTCTTCTCTTTTTATCTAGTCTAGTTCAAGTGGTGAAATACAAAGATGGTACAGCATGTACTTAGTCTTAGGTTATGAATTTGAGTCCTTGTGGGAAGGTAAGAAATTCCACATAGTAGATATTTCCTATGAACAAATTGGAAGCACTAGCACACTAGAGTATGGTTAGACCCTTAAATTAAAAGCACCTTTGAACTATGCTGGAGTGTCCAAATGCGACAAAAGAAGTGAGGAAATAAAACTTGAGCAATCTACCTGCCATCCCATGAGCTTTATCTCTCTCCTCCAATTCATATATAAAAGAGAGACTATTATTCTTTTCTAAATTATGTATTTTCATGGTATATTTATTCAAAAATTACAATTTACAAATAAATAGAAATATATCTATTTTAATTAAAAGTTAAAAGAGCAAATAATGATTTCTATAAAAAATTATGGATTTTTTGACATACTACTTTAAAGTTGATCTCTAATAGAGATATAGAACATATAGTTTGTTAAGAAAATTTGTTAGAAGTAGTTAGGAGTTAGTCAAAGTTTGTTAGATATTGTCAGGAGTTACTTACAAATGAAATATGTTGTGTAACTAATTTAACGAAGTACTTAATCACTGGATAATAAATGAGATGTCATTTGTATATGGTAAGTAAAATGAAATAATACACATTTAATTTTAATATGATATCAATTGTTTAGATATTTTACTTTTCGAATTTTACTCCAAGAACTACAATGAAGCTTTATCATTTCTAAGAGCTTCAGAGAAGCTTTCTCATTTCCTTTTTCACAAAGCTTGAGAGAAGCTTTAGCAAAATTGACCGTTCTCAGCTTTATAGGAGCTCAAATCTTTATCCTTACCACATCAAGTTTTTCTTTTCAAAATTTCTATGGTTGAAGTTGATCATTCTAATTAAGTTTCGCAAGAAGCTCCACGAGTTTCCCTAAACCTCATCAGTTCATTTGCTTGTTCGAATTCCTCTAACAAAAATGCTTTTTGCCCCAAATTGTCCATCAAAATTCATGATTGCAACTTCCTCATGTGAGATCAGTTGGTGGAAATTGTCATCCTCACCAACAAAATGCACAAATTTGAAGTTAATGCTCAAATTCTTTTGAAATTTGTCAAGCTGGAATCACATGCGTTGAGTATAAGGCGTGGATTGTGCAGGACCAAAATTTGTTCATTTGATTTCTCTCCACAACCTCTAAAGTAGTTATTACTCAAGTTTTCTCTTGCAAATACACATTCAAAATAAGGGACATGGTCCATAAACACTTTCATGCGATGATGAAGGCCTAAGTCTGTCAACTTTGATTGGAACTCAAGTTTACAAAGAAAGCAAATAGGCAAGTTTTTGAGTATCTACTCAAAATCAAAGCTATTGCGGATTCTCTGATTGTAGTTGATGACATAGTCACCGAAGAAGCACAAATCAATGTGATTTTAGATGGTCTTTCTTATGAATACAATTCATTCGTGATGCAAACTTATGGTCTTACTCTTTATGATGTAGAAGCGTCGTTGTATGTTCAAGAGGTTTAATTGAATAAATTTTAAAAAGTATTGCCATAGTCAACCGAGTCTGCAAATTTCGTACTTTCCAATTTTGGACACAATGTTGAAACAACTGGTCTAACAAGTTAAATCGGATTTACCACACAGATGAATAGCAAAATATAGTCAATATAAAAGCAATAAATAACACCAGATATTGGTAACCCAGTGCAGTAAAATCACACCTAGGTCTCGAGGGCACTTTATCTAAGAAAAGAAATTCACTATCAGTAGTTTAGTACATTTAGTCTTCCATGAACAACAGCCCAATGTTGTTCATTGTCTCTTCCTAACACTACCCGATTAACTTCTATTTAGGACTCCCCCTAAATATGAGAACCTCTCTCACTTTTTCTCAATCACTACTTTCAAGTGACCAACTTCAATAACAACCCTATTGAATGTTGAATTTATAACTCAACTAAGAAAAACTAACAACTATGCCAAGTTACTAAAACATCGAGTTGTGTACACAAAGCTTCTACCTTAACCCTTCTTATGACATTACCGTGGAATACAAGTTACAAAGACTCAAAATCCTAGCACAAAGAACCTAGTCTTTCCGCAAAAAATCAATGTTTCAAACGTGAGACTGAGCCTCCTTATATAACAATGTCTTATTAGTTTTTCTTCCTTGAATATCTGATTTGATTTACTAAGAAAATAGCTGACTCAGTTGGATATGATATTCTCCATGATTGTCTCCAACAATAAGATATGACTTGTTATATTTTAAATTTAAATTTAAATTTAAATCTGATTTGAGCATCTCCAAATTTCAAACAAGTCAAACAAACATTTCTAAAATAACTACACCAAATCTGATTCAATCCCAATCATAAGTTGCCCACTAAGTAACAACCATATATCATGCTGTCAAGGCCATATGTTGCACCGCACACATGTTGAAGCATCGTGTTCAACATGTTGCTAATACATCAAAATTAACTCTTCACCTTGAATTTGTAGATCTTTTTTGTAGAAGTGAATATTGGATAGAATAACTCAGAACCATAATTGCAATCACAAATGTATGTTGTAAGAGATCAGATGTTGCATCACACATGTTGAAACATTGGGTTTTACATGTGTCTCTTCTTCACCAGAACTAGCTTGAACAAACTCCATGTTGTTTTGAATAATACAACCAATCCAAAATAGAAACTTTAGATACTATCTCACTTGAGGTTGAGAATATGTCCATCATGGTTGAGGCAGGGGTCATGCTACCACAAATGGTATTTGAAGCAAACTTACTTGTCAGTTATATGGCAAATATGGACATACCGTCCTTAATTTCTAGTATCATTTGAATAAGGAATTTGTTCCAACTATTCCTAGCCGCCAAGCTTCTCAAACTACAATTTGTGAACAAGATGCTTCAACTTCCACAAATTCTTAGAAAAATGACTCAACTCAATACGTTATTGCTACTATTGTAGCTACTCATAATTCGTATGACTGCACTTAAGAATTGTTTATGCCTTCAAAGCTTGATTCCTAGACGTGGTCTGCTGATTCAGGTGCCTCACACCATCTTACTTCACACAATACACAATTACAGACTAGTAATTCTTATAATGGCCAAATATGGATATACACTCCATTGGTTCTTCTCAATTTCTTTCCACAACTATGCTAGACACACTGCACTAAAATTGGAGGATATATTTCTTGTTCATTAAATAATAAGAAATTCACCCGACACCTTGCTCTAAAACTTAAGGATATACTTCTTGTTCATTAAATAACAAGAAATTCACCTTCTGTTTCTAAATTTGCTAAATATAATTAAGCTTATTTTTGAATTTTACCCTAATATTTGTTATGTGAAATTTAAAGTTGTCTTGATAGAAATGTTCTTGATACAAATGGTTTGTATTGCTTTCCAACTATGTCTTTGAAATTTTCAACGCCTAAAGCTCAAGTTGTAAATCAAGCTTCTTGTTTCATTGTGAATACTTTTATTGCATAAAAGTCAATCACCAATGGAGGTTTTATTTCTCCAATAGCCACTTTTAATGCAACTAGGACGATATAGAATCTATGTAACATCTCTATATCAAAAAAAGGTTCTTATGATGTTTTATTAAATTCCTTCTTTTTTTAAGAAAATCAAATATACTACATACACCTTTATCAAATACGTTTTACACTATCCTTTTGAAGTAGTACACATAAATTTATTGGGGCCTTCCCCTTCCTTCTAGTTGTGGTTATTGATTTTATAGTGCTTTTGTGGATGCATTTATAAAAGTCTACTTGAATTTATTTTCTTAAGAAGAAGTATGACGCTTTTAGTGCATTCAAGTTGTACCATTCTTATTTTAAAACACATTTTAATGCTAATATAAAAGTCAAATCAATCGGATTATGGGGATGAATTTAGGTCACTCACCAATACCTAATCGAGTAACATATCGCCTATAGATTAACCTGCCCTCACACCTTTCATTAAAATGAAATAGTTGAGAGGAAATATAGCCATATAATAAGTACGTGAATAAACTTTCTTGACCATGCCTCGATCCTTATTACATTATGGGATCACATTTTTACTACATCTATGTATCTGATTACCAGACTACCTACAAATGGCTTATCATAATTCACATCTCCCTTTTATGCTTTACACAATATTTTTCTTGATTATATATCCATAAATTTTTTGGATGTGCCTTCTTTCACTTTCTCAGGCTCTATAATTAGAATACGCTTCAATTCATAAGCTATGAGTGTGTGTTCTTAGGAGTATCCCTTTATCATAAAGGTTTTAATTGCCTGGTCGTACAAGGAATAGTCATTATATCTAAGGTTGTGTTTAATGAAGTAAGGTTTCCTTTTCCCTTAGTATTCCATTTTCATTCAAATTCACATAGCTATACACCATCATATAATCCATCTAATTCTAGAAGACTCATTATTTATGGGGAACAACCTATCACTAATGGTGGTGCCAACTCCTCTACTCTGCCTAGTACTGAGGTAGCTCATTTTGAAGCCACAATCTCAACATGTCTAGGCTTGGTCATTGTTCTCATTCCATAATCAATTATTTGCACTCTAAACCTGCTCTACATAATGGGTGTGAGAGCTTAGTCCTTAAAAGTGATCTTAGTCCTTATTTATCTCTTGAGTCTACTAGTGTACCTACAACTTTCTTAGTTCAAGATTTCCATGATATTTGTAATTTTGTCCCCTAGTTCCTCCATTATACCTTAGTGTAATAGATCATGTATGTGTAGCAATCTTCCCTAAAAATTAAGATTTTAGAGTCGCCACCTATTCTACCTGAGCGAATAGGAAACCCTACGCAGTCAAGAGATCGGGGTAAGATATTATATTCAGGTCAAGGGAAGGTGTTAGGCACCCTTAACCCTTTCCTAAGGTTTTATCGAAGATAGGGTTTATGGCTAATAAAGAAAGGTGAGAAAAAGTTAATAGGGTAAATGGCAAAATTTGGACCTAATTAGAATTTTAGGGAAGGGGACTCGCCTTGTTGCCAAGTGCCTACGTATCTCCTTAGGTAGAATCAGAGTCAACGTAGTTCGGGGAAGGGTTGTACGCCTTATTTGATATGAATATTTGAAGGTATTTTGAGTTACCTATCGTAATTTTAAAATTTGTGGTTTGCAAGGCATTTTGAGTTGTCTTATTCGCAGTATTGAAGAGATGAGTGTTTTAAGATGGCGTACAACCATGATATTTAATATGCACTATTAATCGCAATGATCAATAGGTTTGATCACCATAATTAATAGATTAGTGGGGATTGCTAACAATTCAAATCGATAGGTTCGATTATCACTAACAACAAATAAATATGTTTTAACAATTAATTATTAAATTTTATCGTTATCCCTCATAATCGATAGATTCGATTACAAATAATAACGAATTTTTAAAGGGGAATATGCTAATCATCGCAACCAATAAGATGGTTGAAACCCTTTAGCAAAATAAAAATCCTATTTTTATTTTAATTAATCAAATAGTTAAATAATCGATTATTACCCATCGCGACCAATAGATTTAGTCGAAACGAATAAGAAACTACATTTTAATACTTATCATGTTTTAATTTAATTACAAAAATTGAATTTTATGAGTATAAATAAATATTAAAAAGGTTAATTAAATAAATAGTTAAATAATAAAATAAATTAGTAATTAGAGGTTTTTATTCAGTATGGCTTGGCTGAGGGTGCATGAGATAGGGAATCAAATCTGGGACATTAGATCTAGATGGGTAATGATCCTATGGTTATGGTCTTGAGTGCCCATGATACTGGTTCTGGGCGTAACACACAGGATTTGTGTTTGTGATTTACTAAAAAAATAACAACAAGGGCCAGGGATCGAACCCTGGACCCTAGGTATGACATACGCGCGCTCACCATCCCAGCCAAGGCTAATCATTTGTTTAACATTTACATTCAATACATCATAAGTGTAATCAGAGAAACAAAACAGAAAACACGCGCGAAATTCAAACGCGCCAGTCACACCGTGACACCTCATCATCTTCTCCAACAAACCCTGCAAATACTCTTTTCTAGCGCTTTTACATACAGGCTGTAAAAAGCTCACATCTATTACACCTATCCCTCACGAAAACAACCCAAACACACACCAAAATTAAAACTAGGACCACAGTTAGCTTCGTCTTGTACAGACGAACTCAATTATACCTGTCTCAAACCTTAATTCATACTAAATCATATAACCCTAAAATTTCTACCAAGAACCCTAATATGGAAATCAAGGACAAACGCATACGAAAACCCAATTAAACAACCAGAATCAGTCAATGCATCATTCTAATCAATAATATGCAATCATAATTCAATAAGAATGCATGATTCGTTGTACCCGACCCTAAGTTTTTCGCGATATACCTCGAGCTTTTGGAGATTGTTCTGGGGGTGTTGTTGCAGTGCAAGTGTCCAATCACCTTCAGAATGCTTCGAGGAACCTGTAGCAAGCTTTAAATCTCCTTGAAACCTTCTGATTCTCAAAAACCGAATGTGAGTTTTAGGAGAATTTTCTTGTCCTTGAATGTGATCTCTCTGCCCAGAATTTCGTCCCCTCTCCTAGTGCCTTGTGTTGTCTATTTATAGAGGAATGGATTTAGGTTAAGAAATAGTCCAAAGGCCTCTTGAATCCAATCTTGCAAAGTTTGAGAAATTTGATTTGGAACTTGAATGAAATCTTTCTATATTGGTCCAAAACTTGATTTAATCTTTCCAATCTTTGCTAGCACGAAATTGTAATGAAAATATGCCATAAATGTTGATTGGAATTGATTAATAAAAGGCCTAGAATCCAATATTTGATTTTCCTTTGAATTATACAACTTTAAATCACTTTTAAATGAAATAAAATCATATAAAATCAAATAAAATGCTATAATTCGTGGCCAATGATTTGGATAACTTGGATAGCTTGTGGACCAAGATTAAACCATAAAAAGTTAGGCCCATTTGCAAGAAACTCCAATTTGAACCCCCTTTTATTTCACATTTTGCCTCCAAAATTGCCTAACTTTGACAAAGCATATATCCCTCTTTTTTTAAGATATGAAGGAGTTCTAGGACATTTTGGAAACCTCAAAAGGTACTCTATAAGCCACTTTGGAACATATTGTTCATTTTGATATTTTATCTTGATGATATTCCCTTTGACAAAAAACTGCTTTTGGTTGACCTTTGAAAAGGACCTATAATCTTTTGCACCATATCTCCCAAATGAAGCATTTCTGGCCTTGGCATGTGAGAGACAAAGTTGTAGAGAATCCAATTTCCTTCAAAATAGGCCTTTGAGTGAGAAATTTATGATGTTCCATGTGAAAGTTATGCCTGGTCAAAGTACAGTTGACTTTTTAGACCAAAACCCTAATTTAGTAACTATGCCCTTGGTTGATTTTGAAGCTTTTCCTTGATGAATCATGATCTACCTTTGATAAAATGATGAATGATACTTCATGATATTGGTGTTAACCAAAATCAAGAGTTTTGACTATATTTTGACCATAGTTGACTTTTAGGTCAAACTGGTCAACTGTGGATCATCTGAGCCACTGAATGAGCAATCCTTGGAATTAAGACTTGACTTTTGACATGGAAATATCTTGAAGCATAATGAGCCATATGAGATCCATTGGGAACCTTGATTTATCAATTTCCTTAGGAGAATGCCTTGAGTAAACCTTTGAGCCTTGAGTCATTGAAGATGAAATGAGGTTGGCAAATTTTGGGGTATGACAGTATGACTACTCTCTACCACTCTCTTTTCACAACAATAAACCATAGATTTCACATGTGCAAAATGCACATCCATGCTGACTAGAGGAAAAAAGGATACTTTAAGCCTAAGGCTTTTCTTATCCATATTGAATCTACCTCATTCAAAGACGTTACATCTTATCCCCAATGACTAAAAGCTATGCAAGTTAAATACAAATCTATAGTCTCCAACAATACTTGAACACTCACAATCCTACCTTCACATAGAAAAGTTGTAGGTTTTAAATGGGTCTTCAAAGTTAAAGAAAATATGGATAGTAGCATAAATAAGTATAAATCAAGGTATGTTGCAAAGGGTTATCTGCAAAAACAAGGCATTGACTTTAATGAAATTTTCTCACTCGCAGTTAAGCCTGCAACCATTAAAGTCATCCTCACATTGACTATCACACACAAATGAGATCTCCAACAAATTGACATCAACATTGCCTTCTTAAAAGATATTTTACAAGAAGAGGTATTCATGCAACAACCTCTAGGGTTTATTTCAAAAGATAAAGTTTTAGTCTAGAAACTCAATAAGAGATTATATGGGATAAAATAAGCTCCTAGAGTTTGGTATGAAAAACTAGCAAAATTCCTTATTTTGTTTGACATTACTCGCTGTAGGCGTGTCCATTCTCTCTTAATCTATTCCTCTTAAGGGATAACTATGTGTGCGTTGGTTTATGTATATATCATTCTAGTCACTATTTCTTCTTCCAAACTAGTACATGATCTCATAAATAAGCTTCATGTAGAGTTTTTCCTAAAGAATCTAGGCAAGTCTGCTTACTTCTTAGGAAATAAAGTTACTTATTAGGCTAATGGCTCTCTACTACTCACACAATCTAAGTATGTGAAAGACCTCCTGAAAGGAGCCAACATTCATGATGCAAATGGTGTATCTACACCCATGCCAAGTTATTGCTAGTTGAGCAAAACTGACATAGACACATTTCATGTTCCTCATTTGTATAGGTCTATCGTATAATCCTTTCATTATGTCACATTAACAAGATTATATTTGGATTTCACCCTTCGTGTCTATAATGACTTCAATTGGGCAAATGACCTGGATGATTGACGTTTCACTTCAGGCTCATGTGTCTATTTTGGCCCAAACTTGGTTGCTTGGAGTTCAAAGAACTAACCTCTAGTGACATAGTCAAGTGTTGAGGCCGAATACCGTGTTCTGACTCATTGTACCTCTAAACTACTTTTGATGAAATCTCTACTCATTCAACTCCATGTTTCCTTTCTTCCTTTAATAACCCTCGATGATAACTTGAGTATTGTGATGTTTTCACATAATATAGTTATGCGAACAAAACATATTGAGTTGGATATCCACTTAGTAGGCGAACGAGTTGTTGTCAAGAAGACACTTGTCAAACATGTTCCTACTCATGTACCTACTCATGTACAAATTGCAGACAAACCTACAAAGCCACTAGGTACAACTGCATGTTATAATTTGTGTGTTAAACTTAAAGTAATTTGTTTAAATCCATCTTAAGTTTGTGAGAAAGTAATAGAGATATAAAACAAAGAGTTTGTTTAAAGTTTGTTTGAGGTAGTTAGGAGTTAGTTACAATTGAAATATGTTATATAACTAATCCAATGATGTGTCTACTCACTATATAATAAGTAGTATGTCATTTGTATACGGTATAGAAAAATGAAACAATACACACTTAATTTCAATAATCGCAGAGTTAGATTACAAGATTTTAATCTAAAAGCTTAAATTGTTATTAGGATCGGACGATGATAATCTATAGATTTGAGGTTATATATAAAGTTGATCAAAATTTCTTTTACCTAATGATTTGTTTGGGAATTTTAAAGGGAGGAGAGTTGAGGGATTTAATTTTTTTTTTAAATATAGAGAAGTCTTTAATAATTTTTGAAAAAAAGATTTTATATAAAATAATAAAATAATATTTATTATTGACATATTTTTAATTTTTGAAATACTATAACAATAAAAATTATATTTCAACAATCTGTCTAAACTCTCTAAAGCCCTCATTCAATACAAATTTTGAATTCTCCCAAATTAGGAAGTTTTTTGTATTATGAATAAAAACAAGCCTTCTAAAACCTCCCAACCAAAATCATTTTATCATTTTCCCTCAATCATGTTGAGAATAACTAGTGTGAATTGGAAATGTTGAGAAACAAAGTGTGGGAAAATCCCACATTGATTAGAAAAGTGGAGATTTGAACATTAATAAATGAGAGAACACACATCTATCACCTTAAGGTTTTGAGGAAATATGTGGCATGTTTCTCACAAAGTGTGTCACTCATAAAAAAAGATCCAAATATAAAAATATTTTCTCATGTTGACCCTCAATTGATGACCCTATATTGATATCATGAGTCGTTGGTTCGAGTGAGAGACCGACTCACTTGTATCAAAAATCTTCCCCACATGGTGGTGAGTAGGAGACATGTCTTGTTTGAATAAGTGTCTTCCGCTTAAGGTAAAATATTATAGATAGAGTCACACTTAAGAGAGTGTTAAAAATAACTACTTTGAATTGAAAATGTTAAAAAAGAAAGTGTGAAGAATTCTCACGTTGATTAAGAAAGCCTCCAATAATTTTTTCCCTCTTATTTACCCCAAATTAATGATCTAACAAACCCTTCATTTTTCCTTGTACAATAAAATTCAACTGCAGCTCATAAGATAGTGTCATATCATCTGAAAGTTAGAATAAATGATGAGTATAAACTCCACTAGCAGGCAATCTCTAATCTTTCCTTAAAAATGAGTTGCACACATGTCATTTACCTACATCCTTAAGGTGTAGTCAAGTGATGTGAGTTGGAACTCCAAAATAATATTATGAAAGATATTTAGTTATCATTCTACATTATCGACAAAATTCTTTTTTTCTATAATTAACCATTAATATTTATATATAAAAGATAAATTCAAATTTGTCACTTTTCTATTTCTTTTTTACAATGTTACTTTTGAGATAAGCGTGGAGTGTGAAGAAGTGTGACCATTAAGATTTCATATTCCTCTTTTCAATTTATGGACAGAGCCATTGTAATGGTGGGAGCACAGCCCTAAGGTTGAAAAGATGTTTAAACATTCTTTGAAATATACTTCTGACAACAACAAAAAAAAGAGAGCAAGAAATATCTTATTAATCATGGGTAAAATAAGCAATCATCATTTTTCTTTTACTTTCTTCTTTATAAAAACCATTTTCATTTATTGTTATTTAATTAGTTTTATGATCCTAATGGTTTCTGATATTTCTGATATAAGCAAGGCCTAACCATGAATGAGTTATGCATAACTACACTATTGAAAATATTTACTTACTAGGTATTCTGAATCATTATCAATCGCATATAGAGTATTCCACAGGCTTTCTCGTTAAACTAGGAAAACAAAGAAAAAGATAAAGAATATACATAAAAGAAAATAGTAAAAAGAAAGAAAAGGACAATAAGCAAATGAGTTGTATAAAAAAGCGAGAACGACCGAAAGAAGGAAAATGGATCGGAAAGTAGAGTGGAGGTGTCCTCTAAATAGAGGGTTGTCGACAAAGGGATTATATATATATATATATATATATATATATATATATATATATATATATATATATATATATATATATATATATATATATATTAGGGGTGGCAAAACAGGCCGCCCGCTGCCCTCCCTGCCTTAAGCCCGCCAAAAAACGAGCGGGGCGGGCGTGGCCGCCAAGTGAAATGGGCACAAAAATTATGCTCGCCCCGCCAAGTTGGTGGGTTGGCGGGCGGCGGACTTGCCCGCCTATTTTTATTTTTATTTTTATTTTTTCTTCATTTTTTTAATAGATTAATAGGTTTTTTTACCTTTTAATTAAATTTTTCACTTATTTTTTAAAACAAATTTTTATAAAAGCAACTTTTTAACAAATTTTACTTAAAAAAATATTACATATATTTAGAAATAAATATATAAAATAAACCATCAAGAATTGAAAGTACTAGAATTAACTAAAAAAGAGAAAATTTTGGAGGAGGGGCGGGTTTTGGTGGGCGGCGGGCATTGGCGGGACGGGCTATGGCGGACAACAGGTTTTGGCGAGCGACGGGTCTAAAATCCCAACCCAACCCGCCATTTTTTGGCGGGTGCGCGGGCCGGTTCGGCGGACCACGGTTCGTTTTGCCACCCCTAATATAAAAAGTATTTCTAAAAATAATTAGATTAAATGATCAATTAAAACCGTTAAATTAATAATAATCAATGGTTAAGATTTGGAGTAAGTCTTCTACACTTACTCTAATATAACCGTCATATATATATATATATATATATATATATATATATATATATATATATACACACACACACTAGTACTTATACCCGTGCGAGGCACAGGTTAAATATTTTCCAAGTAAACAAAATATTTAAAAAAACACTTATAATTGTACAAATTTCACTAATAATATATATAAAAAGTTTATTTAACTATTTTTTTTGTAAATTAATAAAAAAATTTGACATTTCTAATTTATTAATATTTTGGGTAAGTTTTAAAACAAATTAACTTGTTAAATAAAAAATACTACAAATACATATAAAATCATTTATTTTATTAATAATTTAAACTCATACGTAGATATGGATTCTGGTCTGGTACGCGCGTTGTTCATATATATATATATATATAGTAATGTTACAAAATTGAAAAATTAAATAAATATAGTTGAAAAATTGACATTAGAATGAAAATAATATCAATTTAGTGGTCATTACAATACCACAATTTGACACACATAAAGATATTAATGATTTGTTGGTATATTAAAATAAGTTATATGCTTGAATAAATTATTTTGGCATAATAATATTGTTGTCATGGGATAGTACAATTGGTTAGTTAATTGTCCAACATGTTAAATACTCATGCATTTTTATATTCAAATAGTACACATTAAAAATAATACTGGTGTGGATCATGAAATTGTCACCAGTTTGTTATTAAAATTCAACGAAATTACTGCAAGATGATTGTATAAGTTTTTAAACACTATCTATCATATAAGAAAAGTCTACCACTATCCCATCTCTAAGCTATGCCACATCAACATCTCTTCCCACAAAAATCCACATCAGCATCTCACGGTTACATTTTTTCTTCTTCCAATTTTCTATTTCCTTTATTTCATTCAATTCAATTCAATCCAATTTTATAACCATTCATCAGCGGTTACAACCAAGAATCATAGGAACGGAAACAGAAACGTTTCCATGTTCATATCCAACCATCCCAAAATCTCTCATCCTTTCTCTCTCTCTATCGCACGGGTACCAAAATTTCCACAAATTCTAACTCTCTTCTTCTTCAATCGATCCTCATTGTGATTTTGTTCTTCTTCTGCTTCTCTTCTCTATAACATCAATTGTGGAAGTGGAAGAACGAATTCGATGGCTTTGAACCATAGAATTAACAATTACTTATGCCATTTGTAATCGATGACGATTCTTTCATCTGGTGCTGGTAGAATTCCTCATTTAAATGCTGTAATTCTCGGTGAAAATCTTGCTACCGAAGAAGATGTCGCACGCTCGCGAAAAATGAACAGAGTCGCCACCAATATATTTATCCCATAAGGGAAAGGAATATCAGAAAACCTAACAAAGGATTAGAACAAGGTCTTGCGACCAGAGAATCAAGGTACGGAAGTCGGTTACGCAAGGGGAAGGTATTAGCACCCCTCGCGCCCATCGTACTCGATGGTATCCACCTATGTTTGTTTCTATCTAAAGGGTGTATAACTATGTCTATGTCTAAATGCGAAATGAATGCAAAATGTAGGGAAAACAAAGAATTGTACTCGCACGGGCCCTACCCTGCTGCCTACGTATCCTTTTCAGGAATCAGAGTTACCGTAGCTCGGCTAAAGATTTTCTGTTTGTTTTTGTGTTTTTTAGGTGGGCGGCGTTAACGTTCGCGCTCTTGCATAAGGGGATCGCCTACGATGCGTATGAGCGGAAATAACGGTGCCCTTAAGAGAAGAAAAAGAGAGATTGGTTTGTGTCTTTTAGGGTAATTCCATGATGACGAGAACCCACTACAAGGTCTCGCATCACTTCCTTACTTTTGCTTTAAATCTGACCATTTATTAGTGTTTTAAGTGTTTTTGGTTAGGTGTTTTTTAAGGGGATTTAATTTGTGACTTAGATCATACCAAAAGGATTTTTTTGTTTGTTTTTGAATATTTAGAGAACGCACATCGAGGCCTACGCCACAATCGTTTCTTTAAATAACGGTTAAGAAATACATCGAGGCTTCACACCTCAATCATTTCTTCTCCGCTAAGTAAAAGAGATACAAAAAAGGGGTTTTTATGAATATTTAGAGAATGCACATCGAGGCCTACGCCACAATCGTTTCTCTAAATAACGGTTAAGAAATACACCGAGGCTTCACACCTCAATCATTTCTTCTCCGTTAAGTAGGAAAGAACGTACATCGAGGCCTACGCCTCAATCATTTCTTTCCTACCCTGAAATAAAGCAACGGTATGATCTTCATCGGTTTTTATTAAGTATTTTAAAAGTTGAAAAGAAAAAGAATGCAAGGAGGGAACTATTTCTAAATTCTAGCCTAACAAGTCTAAATCCTAATGTTAACATGGGATAGATTCTAAAAGAGCATTAAAAGATATTAACAAAATAGGCCAAAATATGGCCAAAAGCTAAGTAACAAAATCACACAACAATTATACAAACATAACATGGAAATGGTACAAAATCGTAAAAGAAATGATTCAAGCGTTAGTGCAAAAACTAAAAATAATACTATTTTTTATGAGTTTCTTAATGTGGGGAATTCCTAAAAAAGATTGAAAATTAAACTCTAAAAAAAACCTAAAGTCTACCAAGAAGAACCATGATTTTAGTTTTATTATCTAAAAAATCTAGAACAAAATTTATGTGCATAAACCTAAGTGAAATAACCTAAAAATCTATCTATTGAATGAGTCAGGGGGGTTTAAACAGAGAATATGGTGCAGATAGCAAAGTCAGCGCAAAGCCCAGGGACGGAGGCCCAAGCAGAGTTTTGTTCATCCCATTTTTTTGTGTCACGAAAATGGAGCATCACGGGCCAAAGGGGGTGTGACAATGAATTTCGCAGGGCCCAAGATGTAATGATCCAGATTATTGTTATTATTCAGATTTTATTGATTCAGAAATAATAATACAAACAATTAATAAGATAAAATAGAAAAATGAAAATTAAATTGGGAATTAGGGTTAATTTACTTGTGACTATTGGGTTTTTACGTGACTCTCTCCCTCTTCCTCACTCGCGAACAAACGGCGGAGGACTACCGCCTTCGGCTTATCTCCGATCAAATCACGGCGGCTTCTTCGATCAAATCACGGAGGCTTCTTCGATCTCAACTCTTTCATTCGCCGGAATTCGACCACAACACCGCTTCCCTCATCTCAGATTCGGTTCTCATTTCTCTCGTCTACTCGCCGCTTCAACAACAAGACTCAACTCAAATCGGAGAAGAGACAGAGGCTTAACTACCGGAGCAATCCCAGTGATTCTTTAACCTGGAAGGATCCGAAGACAAGGCTGGTTACTCAGGTATGCGCTCTTTACTTTGAACTACGCCCATTCTTCGTCGGCAATCTTCTTCTTCTTTCGAGTTCGCGTCTATACTTCGTGTGATTTCTGAATCCGTTGTTGTGTGATCGATGCAAGTAGCCGTGTGTTCTTGGTGATGAAGGACAAATGAACGAAACTGAAGTAACGATGATGATGCCGCGAGGAAGATGAAGATTATTGAAGATTGTTCATTCAAAGATGATGAAGGATGAAGGATGGTGGATGTTGGTTGAAGATTGAAGAGTCGAAGGTGATGGAGAAGATGAGTTCAGAGAGAGAAGGTTGAAGATTGAGAGAGTGAGAGATGGTGGAGTGAACGTGTGGAGATCGAGAGACCTGAGTCTGAATGTGATGGATCAGTTATATAGAGATGGAAGTTTGAGAATCTGAGCTTCAAGGTTAGTTCCCCAATGATTTTCTGTTGATTTCAGTTATATCCTGTTATATCTGTTAGAATTCTGTTTCTTACAGTTATGTGAGCTGGCCTAGTTAGTTTTATTTGATGGTTGGAAGTTGGTTAGAGGCAGTTAGTCGGTTATGGTTAGCTTGTAACTGTTTCTGTTATAGTGTTAGGAGAGGTGGTTAGGACAGTTAAGACCAAAATAAATGGATGGCGGTTTGGTTTAGGAACTGTATGCAGGGCTGACTCGTTAGAAACGCTAGTGTGGGTTAAGTGTGAATGGTATGTGTTTGGACTGTATGCTGACTTTGTACATTGGTGAGTATTTTTGTGAAGTTTGATTGTTGGAAAAGGTTAAATTTTTATGGTTTTGTACAGGGCTGGTATGTGTAACTTGTTAGGGAGTTAATTGAATAGTCTGCAGTGGGATTTTGGATTGGTGTGTGTCAATGTGTGTGTATTTGGTTTTATTTGGAATAGCTTCTTTCTTCTGTCAGTTTTGTATGTGTGATTGGTTATTGTATGGTTAAATGTGTTGTGTGCAGGATATTTACATGAATTGAAGAGGGATGCTCATGGTTTTTGTTGGCTGCAGGTTTGAAATATATGGGAAAAGGCCACATGGGAACAAAGTCTCAAAGGTGAAGAGAAATTGAAGATTAATATGGGGAGTGGGTTTTGATGTAATATTTGTAATGAATGTTTTTTTTTGTAATGGATGGGGACATGGCTTGGCAAAGATGGATCAAGACTCGAAATTAGTTTTGGTTTTTTTGTGTAATTTGTGAAGAGTTTTGGTATAATTTTGTAATGAACCTTGAATAGATTTGCAAATATAATTGGAACATAGACAAAATTTTGTGGTGATATTATGATGATAATTGAATGAATGTTATAGATGTTGAATGGGCTTTGTACCTTTTTTGTAGTTTTGTATGAACTTGTGAATGAACATTGATGGAATTTTTATGGATATTTGTATGAGGTTTGGAGCATCGAATTTTGAATGAATGTAAACGAGGTTGGATTCAGGATGAATGGATTTGAATTAACAGTCTTGAACTCAGAATAACTCATGTGCAAAATTCCTTTGAATCACTCTTGAGTGATGAATAAAACATGCACTTGAGATCCTCGATATCAATATCAAAAGAGAACCATAACCCACAAACTTGAATCACACTTCTCGCCCATTTAGAAATATTGAACTCATAGCACCTGAACGAATGTTTCACCATGTTGAATCCAAATCCATCATCACTTCTTGATGAGATCAACCTATTAGCTTTCTTGCCAAAGCTTTTACTTGGGAAATCCTTAAAAGATAAGGCTTGAAGCGTGAGGAATCCTTAAAGAAGATATGAATTGAAGCGCATAAAAACCTCTTGACACGAAATCCAATTAAACTCCGCAAATGAATCTTAACAAGCTTAAACACCACAAATGACAAACACGTTACAGTGCATATGCAAAAACCAGTTGACACAAGCTTATCCGAAGTAGGAATCTCGAAACCATAGAGGGACCTTAACACTAGAAACCCTTGATCCCATGTCAAATTATTGGTTAATGATGCATGAATTATGTTGATAACCTAATGGGTATATGCAAAGTCTAAGCCAATTAGAAATTGAAAGGGTAGGACAAATTTGGGGTATGACAGAAGAAGATTGTGTTCTTCCAAAGCACATGTTCGATGACCGAAACAGGTTCTTTCCTTCAACAGTTTTTATGGATTTTGACTTAGAAAAGTTTTTTTTACTTTTATTTTTTTATGAAATTTTTTGAGTTTTGTTTATTGTATGTTTATTTTGTGATTTGTTAGTATCAGCAGATGTATAAGGGATCCATTGAGGATCCTGCTGAATTTTGGTCTGAAATTGCGTCTGATTTCTACTGGAAACAAAAATGGGGTGATCAAGTTTATCATGAAAATCTTGATGTTACAAAAGGAAATATTAACATTGAGGTGCTTTTTTTTATTTTGTTTAAATTGTATTGTTTGGATCTAGATTTTTTCGTGTTTGTTTAAGGGTTGATGAGTGGTTGAAATTCAACCTTTTGTGTTTTTGTTTCAGTGGTTCAAGGGTGGAATCACCAACATCTATTATAATTGTGTGGATAGATATGTTGAAGCTGGACTTGGTGACAAGGTGATATTGTGGATGAAAAGATTAAGAAGCTTGATGTCAAACTCAGTAGATACAAAGAACAGATCAAGAAAACAAGGTAACGGTTCATAGGCGTCTATTTACAATTTGCTTCTATGTTGTATAAATCTTAGACTCCAACGATATAGACCGCTTATTCAATTCTCATAACTCTCTCATGTCTTTCTAATAGCATTGTGTTATTCATGTACATGTGTATTGAACTAAAGAATTTCTCTTATGGTTTCAGCCACAATATTCTTATGTTGATGGAGATAGATCAGTTCCTGCTGAATCTGCCAACGCGCTCACTTTTCTCTTTCCGTATTTTGTATATGTTATTCTTTGTTGATAATCATGTTGAGTAGTTGTGGCTGTTTTCTAAAATGACGCACACATTTCCCGTATTCTTTGTTCATAATTTCATCTCAAAACGGGGACTGATGCAAAAAAGTGTTGGACCTATCTATACAGGTGAAGTAATAAGTGCTACACCTATTCTGTTGTCAATAAAAGTGTTGTAGCATGGTAATAGTGGAGTTGATAAAAGCATATCCATCAACAATAAACATGGTTGATTATAAGGGCAATACAACATTGCATATAGCTACCAGGAAGGGTGGAACTCAGGTAAATTTAATTGTGCCTGCCATAATTCTTCTAACATTTTCTCAAACAATTACTTCACATATAGATAAGATCACGATTACAATAAGTGGAATGTCATTAAGATCACCACCATCTTTGTCGATTGTTATCTCTTAAAATTCGGTAGCTGTGATGCTTACACCTGTAAAGTGGAATTCAATCTCTTTTTTACTTTAATGTAATCTTAATTAACTCTCATGGTTTTGAATTAGGACACTAAAGATGTTTTATACTTGATGTACAAATCTAACGATATTCAATCAAAGAGTTCATACTAATTTCTCATTTTCTGGTCACCAATAGGAGATTGTTGCTTGATGATTCAAGAGGTGTTGCAGAGGCCCTAAATGAAACAGATTGTGTTGCTGATAATTGCAGGGGTCTAACTGTAAAAATTTCTTACCAACATTCAATTGCCATTGCAGAGGCCCTATAACTAACTACTTATTTTGCAGCTCCAAGGTAAATATTATTATAGAATAGATCCTTTGGGCGAGGGAGCCAAGTGGCGCCTACAGCTGCCATGACAATAAAATGTCCCGACTGCATTCACTTCTAATTTAGATCCTATTTGATGTACAATCAAACTGGCTGTGATGATTAGTCTTTTTGCTTTCAGAAATTAGTTGCTAGCCTTTAATTTGATCATATATTATATTCATATGAAATGTTTTCAAGGTTAAAGACAGTCAGCCAATTGCAAACGATGGGTCACGGATGAGGAAAGTCTCAGGGATTATTTTGCGACATATGGGGAGTTGATTAAGGCTGCGATCATGCGGGATCGTGCAACGGGACATGCTCGTGGGTTTGGTTTTGTTGTGTTTGCTGATCTTGATGTTGCTGAAAGACTCATTGTTGATAAGCACATCATCGATGACCGCACTGGGTTTGAATTACTTTTTGTGAAAATTGAAATAGAAAACGTGTGAGCTTGTATGAGTATGTATGTAATTGGTAAAGTTTAATCAATTCCTTTCTCCGAATTTGCAGGTATTATATGGTGCTGATAATGGTGAATCAATTCCTTTCAGTTTTCAAGTGATTTGATGAATTTACAGGTATTATGTGGTGATAATGGTGAATTTGCAGGTATTATATGGTGAATTAATTCCTTTCAATTTTTCAGGTGATTTGATGAATTTTCTGTACAGATTATTTGAATACATTCCATGCACATGATGAAGGGAATCTTACATGGCTGATATCTGCTCATTCTTAACTTTACTTTATATCAATGGATGGGAACATATTTCTGGTTGTAACTTTTGTGTTGATATGTTAATGATTTAATTTTATCATTTTCCCCTTTCTGAATCACATCTTGCCGGTTAATTATAGTTAAAATCAGTAAGGTGATTCAATATATATGTAATGTTTATGTGTGTATTTGTATATGTATTCCAAGTGTTTGACAATATGTTCGACCCATGAGAATTTCTAGGAGTTGGGTGTGTTAGAATATGGATGGCTTCGTTGACTTTGCATCGCCGTATCGTTTTAATAATAGGTACATTTGCAAGTTGGCAATTCAAGGCTGCAGAAAACAAATCTAATGCAGTCTTATAAGCAGCAGTTTTAATCAGGTTTGTGCAACCAATTTCCACTACTTTCTTAAAACATAGATTTGCAAATGCAGAATAGAAACTTATGCCTTATGCTGGATGCTTTCCAAGGGAAATGTTGTTGTGCTGGATCCCGTACCTTCGTACACGACCGTATCTATGACAAGTTCTTGGAGAAAGCAAAGGCGCGGGCTTTGAGACGTGTTGTTGGTGCCACATGGTCATAGAGACCAAGCTGCTCTTAAATTGCAGAAAGTTTACAAAAAATTTCGAACCAGAAGACCACTTGCAGATTGTGCAGTTCTTGCAGAACAAAGATGGTTAGTTGATTCGACTCATTTTCTAAGGGCTGACTGTTTTGAATGAAAATTTAAGGGCCGACTGTTTTGATATTTGGGTGAAAGTTTGGTTAGTGGTGTTATAGGATAGTATTTGAACATGGACGTATTATATGGTGGGTTAATTAAGACTGAAATTTAGATTAGTTATCAAATGGTTAGAGTTAACTGTGTGGTCTAAATGGGTACATGATAGAGTTGAATTTTCATCCTGATGTTTCGATACTGAATCAATATGTTTGCTTCTGTTTTAAACTGCTTGAATGAATTCTCCATTTGTTTATCGTTGATGTCTCTTTTCTGTGGCTTGAGTGTTTTGGTTTGCATGTTTTCAGGTATGGTGTTATTTTAGAATGTTTTCAACAGCAAGACCCTTCTTTGATGGAAAAGATTAGGGACTGCATTGTAGATTATGCACCTGTTGCAAATCCTGATCCACAGGTAAAGGCTTTAGCGATTTTCAGACTTGGTGGACATTGTCATTTGTTGGGAATATGGTATCCAATGCTGTTTGTTTTATTCGCTGGTGCTCTTATTGTTACCCGGTTTTGTGAAAAATGGTAAACTTTTATGCTAGATTCTGAAGTTTATTATTTGATTATCTTTTTAGGTCTGGGACTCGGGTTTCTCTGTAGAATTTCTCAAGAAGAATAGTGTAGCTACAAAGGGACGTGTATCCACCGATTAGTCTGGCATTAAAGTATCAATCGGCATCAATGAAGATTTAGTAAAACCTGCACCAACAGAAGCAACTTTGCTGTTAATACTAAAGAAATTTTTGGAGGTCGTTCTGAATCTCCATGCAGTGAATAGGGAATGATTCCTAAATCTTAAACAGATCATTATGTAGAAATTTCTCATATGAATAGTTATGGTCCTAACTATAATAATATAGTCAAAATGCATGAGGCTTTCTGATGTTTTGAGCATGTTATCTACAAAGCAACCAGGTTGTCCACAATTGTACATATATAATATAACTCTGCAGATAAAAACTGTTCCAATTTTCAACTCAAAAAAACACCGAAAATCCAAAGGTCAATGCTATATCTTTATTCAGTTTAACTTTTCTTTTCTCTATTTATTTTCTTTGTGCTCAAGTCACGAATCACTAAATTCACACACTTCTTCGGTATCTTACTCTCTAATTTCTTCAATTCTGTTAGATCAGTTTTTTTGTTTTATTTGTGATTGTGATGTTTTTGTTTACAGAATTCAAAAAATGGTTTTGGGTGTAGCAAAGGTGATGAATACTTGTAGTCAAGAAATTGCAACAAAATTATCAGTTGAAGATGAAAAAAAAGAGGATGAAAACAATTTGTGCATTTCATCGATTCGATGTTCGAGGAAGAATTCAGTGGAGTCGTTTGTCGATGCACAGCGTTAGGCTGGACATGATGCGAGAGCTTGCAATTTTGTCTCTTCACCCCATGTTGACCACTTTTGAAATGATCCGATATTGTATACTTCTCAACTCAATCAGTTTTTAGAGGAGTGTGTTGTTGACCATAGTAAAACTCACTAATTCATTGCTTGGCTCACTCATACAGCATATACATTTATATTTTTTGTAAAACTATTTTTTAGAGTAGTCATTTCATTCATCGGTGATGGTTAGGTTTTCAAAAGTCTACCCCTTTAGGGGATCATATAATTGTTCACTGTCAAGTTATCACCAATTCATTGACAGTGCAAATGAAAGGCATTGCAAATTCCAAATTTCTGTTGTAAATAATGTTACATTCAGTATATTTCTGTTGCAAATTTGTGTGTTTAGTGAATGCACCTTAAGAATTATGTTGTATAGGCAATGGTACAATAAAAAACTCTGTTAAAAAAAAATACAATAAAGATATTAATTATAAAGGTTTATTCTAAGGAATAATCTACTTGATATGCTAAATAAAGAATATTAATTATATTGGATTATACTAAAGAATGATCTACTTAATATACTAAGAGAATATGCTATAATATGTTTATATATATATATATATATATATATATATATATATATATATATATATATATATATATATATATATATATATATATAAGAAAAGTAGAACTTTCACATCAGCAGCCTCAACCTGCTATTCTCTCAACCTTCTGTTTCATCTATTCCAATTCCAATTCGTTCCAATTCCAATTCAAAAAGCGGTTTCTCATGTGCTCTTTCTTATGATCCACAGTCCTCATACATATTTTGAAAAACTATATCTTATTCAGGGACATAAACTACTTCACTTAAAGACAATATTTTTTAATCCATAAGACACGGCATTAGGCTCAAACGTTGGTGCCCACGCGGATATGGATTTGGTTACGTAAATTTATTAATGACTTTATTTTTCAATATTCAATTTTTTAATATTAATAATTTTATAATTTTACCCATTTTATACGAACGCACGAGTATCAACACTGTTGTCTATTACACGGACGTTTCGGGAACACGTAAGAAACTTTATGAAGCAGCGTTTCTATTTCATCAATTTATACAATTATGCTATATTATTACATAATAATAATATTATTCCTTTTGGACCTGTTAATCCTACTCTATTAACTCAAATAAAATATTAGCCCTAAATAATTATCTTATCCCATATGCCCAAACTACTTAAAATTAATTTCTCTTTTCACACCTCTTTTATTATCATATTAATCTATCCCCTAAAAGTTATCTTTTCCTATCATCTTTTATTTCCCTCAACCACAATGCGCGAAAACGACGGGTACCCGTGCGAACGCACGGGTAAGACACTAGTTGTTAAGAAAAACTATTAAATATATTTTATAAAAACAATTGTGAAAAATTAAAAAAAAATAGAATTGATAGAGTTGTAATAATAAAATGATTTATAAAATTTAATAAATGAGAAAAATAAATATTCAAAATTAAAATTAGTTGAAAATCGGTAGAAGCTTAATTTTAAATTAAAGTCCAAAAAAAGAATGATCTAAAAGAATTAAGTTTAAGTATGGTTTAAAATATTAAAAAAAATGAAAAGTCAACAGTATAACTAACATAAGTTTTACTTTTATTTTCTTTAGTTGTACAAAAATATAATAATCCGTACGTTTGCATGAATTTTTGTATAAATGCCCGTGCATTCACACGATATTGGTGTGTTACCTGTGCGTCCGTACGGGTACAGGCGTGACAGGCACGCTTTTGTTTTTAAAATATAATAAAATAATAAAAAATAATAAGTGTTAAAGTTGAAGAAATACGTGAAAACAATTTAAGACTAATTCAATAAGGTTGAAGAATGAAAATATATTAAATTTGAAGAAATATTTTGAAGATATATGTGATAAATATGTAATAAAATATTTCTGCAAGACGATTCTATATAGAGTGGACATGTCCGTTTACCACCCCTAATCATACTACATAAATATTTGAAAATAATATTTATTTTAATGATCATCAAAATCCATTTTCATTCTATATTAAATTATTAAATATTTATAATAAAATTTTTTAAAAAAATTATAAAGAAATATTTATCAAAAATTTATTTTCTTAGATATCTAGCAAAAATAGACTTACTTACTTTTCATATATAAATTTTCATTTAAAAAATCTTTTTCTGAATACTAACATAAAGATCATAGTTAATTAAAAAAAATTATAATAACGAAAAAAATAGTGAAAAAATTCATAAATAATAATAAAATATAGCAAAACTTTGCCATTAATTGGTCGTGTATCAATGATAGTCTTAGTAGGAATAGTAGCATAGATATTAATTTATAAACTAAAATTTAAACTATTAATTATCTTTTGAGTTATTATAAAAAAAATAACATTCAAATTTTAATTAGACGCTTGCAACTCTCGATTAGTATAAATGGTTAATCAAATTCAAATATCTAAGTGAATGTTAGGAGAAGTTAAATATTTGACAAACTATTCATTGTCTTTCTATTCCATGTATTTATATTTGCATGCACCACCACTGTCAGAGCCATTGACTTTTTTGTACTGCTAAGATGGGGAATACTTCTCCATGAGTTTGGTTAAGTCTTCATCAAACTTCATTTCCATATCTACTTCCTTCTCCCAGTGTTCCCTTTTCATAGCAACAATGCTCTCCTCGTGGGCTTGGAAGAGCTTTTCCATTTCTTCAACAAAGTTCTCCATCTCATGGACTTCAACAAATTAACATATCCCTCCACCCTACATCCAATGACATTAAATTCATTGCCAGTCATTGAAATAAAATAAAATTAGTGTCATGTGCTAAACTTGAGACATGAATTGGAAAATATGTTCTCAAGGAAAGAAAATTCCGAACTTAAATCATTATAAGCAGTTAGCTTACTTGATTTCTTCTTGCACGGTTAGATTTAGAGTCAGTTCGAACTGGTGGTCAACAAACGAAATAGAAGAGACACACTTGACTGTACTCTTCTTCCTTTACTATCACTTGTATTTAAATTAGTGGTTAGATTTGATCCTGCCCCCAACCCCTGTAAAGTATGATATTTCAAGGCTCCTAAGAGCTAAAACTCCACATGTTGTAGGCTGTAAGAACAACAGGTAAAGTAAGTTTCAGAATTTAGAGAATAGTTACTGATTAAGACAAATAATTCAATGTGAAAAGAAAATGGGGAATAATCTCCTCATGTGTGACCTCTAACTTGGACACCAACTCATAAACTATGACAGAAATGAGATTTATAATATTCCTTCCAATTGGGATAAAAAATACTATTCATAAATTGAAAATTTCAGGATGATGAAAAGTTCAAAGAACGAAAAACGATAACGCGTTGTTACCCTTAAATCTATGGATTCATATTTTGATATCTGATTTGTTCACCACAATATACTATATAACCACAACATCATGAAATGCAGGAACCACTTCATAGTTTCATATAAGATTTTTTATCAAAAAATGTTAATTGTGACAAGATTGGAGAAAATTTAATGTATCAGCATAACATTAAAAAAAGAATTCATGATTCTACAAATTGCTAAATTTAAAAAACCATACTAAGCTAACTTGAAACAAAATAGTGTAAATAGGAACTGACATAATGCATATGTCTTTCAAAATTTCTCATGTAAGTTTCATAAACAATTCAACTCAGATAAAAAAACACGCTACTCATTAAGTTTTATAAACTTAAGCATACAAAACCAACCATGTACTAAATGTTGAAGCATATAAAACAACATACCCTTTCAAGATAAAGCCACATAACTTCTATAAACTTATTAAATCAGTCAACCTAAAGAAAAAAAGATAAATATAATTGTGACATACAAAACTTTACAAATTGTAGTAACCAAAATCCAGCCTTTGACAATAGCACCAACCTAAACCAGCTCTAGATGCAACTACGCGGAAATCACCAACATCAACCAGCTAAGAGTTTTAAAAGTATATAAAAAAGTGTAGAGATTTTAATCATGCTAAGTTGGATTGTTGATGATTACATGGTCAGGACAACCTTGGATGTTGGCACATTAATTCTGACCAATGATGATGGGATTCTCTACATGCTTCATTATGATGACATATTTTCCCAATTCTAATTGTTTGTTCTATATTTCTTGTTGAACCTGCATTACAAAACTAACAGTCAATCTAATTCAAACAGGAAATTTACATTTGACCAATGTTGATCTTCTTAACGCTGCCAAAAATACATAATCTTCTTTCAAAACCTATGAATGAATACAAAATATTAAGTACCAACAAAATGAAAATAATGAACATTGTTCAATAAAAAAAAATATACATCAGCATTACTAAAGAATAGGCAAAAACCATAAATGATAACCTCTCGCCCAAAACCCTTTGTAGCTTTCTTAAAAAGACTGAGACAACGAATCTTGAGTGTTTCCTGTCATCACCACCGATTTCCCCTTCAATTGTTTCATTCTGCAGTGGCAAATCAAATTCAATTCAGTAGAAAACATTGATGATTTAATCTAATGTAAACATCGACTGATTAAACAAAAACGATGGATTGTACTCAACATAAATCATCACGTGAAATCTAAAATCCAAATTGAAATCCAATTATTTGTTATTCATATACAAACTTGTACTCGTGCGTACCTTCAAAATCATTTGATGAACTAACTCAACCTATCTTGCAAAGAATGTCTTAAAACACCTGTAGAAAATAAAACAAAGCATATGAATACAGATGAAATTAATTAATCCAGAAAAAAATGCATAGATCAACCTCTTTGATCTATGTGAATTGGAAAAGATTTAACTAACTTGATGAGATTTATTTTCAATCTGCAATATAATAGATCTGTTGCTCATGTAGCTCCATTCTTCTCACTAGTATGCTGAAGAAAACAAACATTAACAGTCACTTTCACTTCGAATTTCATTTCATCTACAAAATTGAGATTATAGAGTTTCAAAAGCCTAACTTATAAAAACTTGGATGTTCATTAAACTGTTCAGAAATGCAGATTTACCGGCACCTTACAAAATCGAAATCACAATATGAAATTGAAACTGAAATCACAATATGATGAATCGAAAACCTAAATTGAAATAGAAATAATACATGAGTGAAAAACCACATTATTAATCACAATCAACACACTTGCATATTTACTCCCATGATTCTTTTGCGGGAGTGATATCAGCAACAAAATTGCGTCTTGCAGCAACCATTGAAAAAAATCGAAGCAACAGATAGAAGGATTATGGGGACACTATAATTTAGAAAAGGAATTGGTCATATTTATAGACGGGCACAATAATCAGGAAGAAACAATATTGATTAAGCACTGTTTAAGAATTGGAAGATGAATAATTACCATTAAAGAGAATGAATCATGAAACCCATAGAAGCAGAATCGTCGAAGAAAAATGGACGAAATAAATGGTCGGTTGAAAGGATTAAGAAAGATACATTGAATAAGAGGAATGAATTGATGAAGAAGAATAGGGTTTGCCGTAGGTGGCCAATGTTTTGGGAAAAGCTAATGGGAACTGTGTGGCCATAAATCGTGTTATCCAAGAGAATAGCAATCAATAATAATTTGAAAAATAAAATTGAATAATTTAATTAATAAATTAAGAATAATATTTTGGGAAAGGATAATGAGAATTGGGTGGTCAAAAAACAACTAAAAGTAAAATTGAAAAATAACGTCCAAGAGCATAGGGAATAGGGAATAGAGAGTCAATAATAATTTGAAAAAAAAAGATTGAATTATTTAATTAATAGATAATAAACTAACAAAAATAAAAACATTTCTTCAAGTAGAAACAATTAAAATAGTAAGGGGTCTAGAAATGTGCCACTTGTCAAAATTGCCAATAAACTCATTTTGCTTTATTATATATATATATATATATATATATATATATATATATATATATATATATATATATATATATATATATATATATATATATATATATATATATGAAGTATATCAAGTGAGAACATTTTATAATGAGAGATGAGTGGAATAAATATCAACCAATGAATTCATCAAGAGAAAGAAATTAATAGCTATAGCCTACATTAATGTATTAATATTATGTCTTGATGAATCTAATGATTGATATTTATTTTTCTCATCTCTTATTATAAAATACTCTCACATGATATGCTCTCTCTCTCTCTCTCTCTCTCTCTCTCTCTATATATATATATATATATATATATATATATATATATATATATATATATATATATATATATATATATATATATATATATATATATATATATATAAGACATGATCAAAAGACATTAAGGTGTCAAACTTGATAATATGACACATTCGATAACTCTTTACCGCAAATCCGTATAACAAAATTCGTTGTTGGGTTGAAAACTAATATCATATAGATCATGTCCATAAAATTTAACATCAATTGAAAATTATTTGATATGTTAAAGAGAATGATCAAAATTAACGGTTTTGTTGAAGTTTTGTAAGACATTAGTTTTTATGTGTCTCGTTGACATATTAAATGATTTTTGATTGATGTTAAATTTCATGGACATGATCTATATGATGTTAGCTTTCAATCCAACGATGAATTTTGTTATACGGATTTACTTTAAAGAGTTATCGCAAGTGTCATGTTACTACGTTTGACATTTTGGTGTCATTTGATCCTGCCCATATGGATCCATGTTATATGGATTATGTTATATGGATCCATTGACACTAGGTGTAAGTTTAAAAATCTTACACCAAATTTCAACGGTTAATAACAATCGATCAAACGCTCATAGCACAACTACCATAGCCAAATATCAATTCACCTTGTGAGTGTGTGACCATTAGTACCTCCTTTGAGCCTTTGGTCAATATCCATATTGTTTTTGCTTAATGCTTGTCTATGAGCGTTTGGTTTTCATTTGTGTATGGATGTTGATTCTTTGTTTTCTTGAACCCTCAATTATGATTTATAGTTTTGATTTTTACCTTGCCTTAGAAAGTAGGGAGTATTCACTTTATGTTGTGGTTGAATTCAAGTTGGGGAGAGGATATTTGCCCATTTATATTGTGATTAATATGAGGTTGTGGAAAGAAAGATAAAGAAAGAAAAAAATGTGAAAAAGAAAGAAAAGAAAAAGTAAGAAAAAAGAGAAAAAGTTTGAAAAAGAAAATAACAAAAAAAGTATGAATAAGAGTGTGCTAATAAGTTTTATGTTTGGTGTGAAACTTGTGATGAAGAAGAAACTTGGATTGGAATTGTATTGTTTGAAACTTTGTGGAAGTAATTACTCCCTTTGGTTTAGGCAAGTTTTTGGTTCGATTAACTTTATGACTTATCACTTGTTTGTTAACCGAGCCACATTACAACCTTGAAAGCCCTCGTGATTCGTGCCGTTGCATTTTCAATACTATTGTTAGATGAACGCATAATTTTGTCTTTTGTTTGCAAGATTGTTGGATGAGTGTTCAAAGTCCTCACCTTCGGTGTTTTTCATCTACCGATGAGTTTTTGCTAGGCGTGATTTGTGACTGAGCTTGTTTTGTTTTAGAATGTTTTGTATGATTTTTGTACTTAGGATTCGTTTCATTTTCATGTTCGTTGTAGGATTGTGGTAAGTGTTTACTTTGTTTGTGCGTTTTTGTTTGAACTGTACAATTATTTTGTTTTTCCAATTCTTGTTGATTCTTGATTCTTTGGATTTTTACTTTTGCGATTTGAGTGTTTGGCCTTATTTGAGGACAAACAAATTCAAGTTGGGGAGAGTTTGATAAGTGCAAAAATGTACTTATTTTGTATATATGTTTTGTTGCACTTATCGATACTTTTTGTTAATACCGTTTGAATAATACCCTGTTTTGTGTATAAATACGTATACTTTGTGAATAGATGTATTTTCATATACTTTTATACTTTTTGATATTTTTCTATTCATTTTTTAGGTATTGAGGCGTATTTGGAGAATGAGCAATAACGTGTCGAAGACACGGTTTCAAATGCGCGTTTTTGAGCAACGAAACCAACTTGTCAACGAATAAAGCTCAAAACCAAAGAAAAATAAATCACCAATTTGGTTGATATGTTGTCATTGTTAGAAGGGAAATTGAATAAGCTTTCCAACGCTTAGAACCGGACGCAAATCAGAGTTACTAAAAGCTGTTTTTTCATGAGAGCAGGTTGGGCGCGATGCGCGCTCCTGCGCGCGACGCGCGCTGTAC
This sequence comes from Vicia villosa, assembly GCF_029867415.1. Taxonomy (NCBI): domain Eukaryota; kingdom Viridiplantae; phylum Streptophyta; class Magnoliopsida; order Fabales; family Fabaceae; genus Vicia; species Vicia villosa. Next base: position 124,563,614 of record NC_081180.1, on the reverse strand, counting down.
AGAACGGAAAACTGCATAAATAGGCGAAAATCAGATTTTTTAGGTTATGTTTTGGGTATTTTTGAACCCCAACTCATCTTAGGTCATTTTTGGATAGATTTAGCTTGGAAACACCATTGGAGCTTGCAATCGGATGATCGGAGGTCGAATTTCTCATCGATCGGAGTTGACAAACCAAGAAATGTTTGGTTCCACTTCTTCTCTTCTCTTTGTATTTCTCTTTTGGTGAGTTTGTATATTAATTACTCTAAACACATGGATGTTTGTTACTCTTTCTACTAGTTGTATAAAGTTTGCTTTACAAATCTTAATCGGTGTTTTTATGATCTTTTTGCTTAATCGCTTCGGATTTATGTTGTTATAGACATATGCTTCGTAAATCTGGATTAGGAGAACACCTGATAGCTTTTGATTCTAGACATAGGGTTGGGGTTAACATCCACATAATATCTAAGTTTCATGCCTTTGTGTTGTTCGATCGGTTAAGACATCGTCGAAAGAGCAATATGGTTGAAATCGCATCGGTGTTTCAGAAATGGACATTGATGTGAGGGATATGTGGTGATTCTGACGAGTATTGTAGATTGAGTGTGGCGGAGTGATAAATCTAAGTTTGTGAGGAGTAGTTTAGATTCGAACCAGATAAGTTATTTCTTTCCAAAGAACGAATTCATTTTATGTTTATAATTACTTTTTAGTTTTTACTTTCAACCCATTTAACCCGAACTCATAACTGTGGAAACTGTTGAACGGTAGTTCAATGCACTAGTCTCTGTGGAGACGATAAATTCACGGATAAATACTTCCAAAACTTTTGTTGCTTGCCGCTTTACCGCTTCAACAAAATGATGGTGGTGGAGTCTTTAACAGTTCTGTAAAAATCATTTTGAAAGTAGTATACAATATTGGCATCTTGGTGATACTTCATAAACTTAACCTTTGTGTTGTAAACATCTTCGAAGGTTTGGCGATATTGGCTTCAGCAGAATAAATACTATTTTTCTTAAGAATGAATCGAATGAAGTAAGTGTATAACATAAAATACTTCTCATTTGCCTTGCAGATCATAGTCTCGTCCATTATGAATTTGACCCAATTCTGAGTCAAGAGCAACCACATCAAATACAAATCCTAAATGTCAACTATAGCCTATTTCTTAGCTTTTATGCACAAAATATTTACAGACTCCCAAAAAAGCATGCACATTTTACTTTTCATTTGACAGATGTGAAAGTTTGAAGAATCCAAATGGTTTTTGAAGAGAGGCTTGGATGTAGACTCTACAAACTCAGCATGCTGAAAACCTGGAGTCTTGGATTGATCAACTTCCATACCTTTGTATGCGAGACCAAAATGCTCAAGAAAATCAACATCAGTGAAAGATATCAATCTACCACAAAAATTGCACTCAAGACTTTTTCTAGTAAACTTGACATAGTAGTAAAAAGATTTAAGATGACGAGGGTTGCATCTTTTGTCCATACTAATAAACTTCAACAACTTGCCGTTCTCAAATGGCTTTAAAAAATTCATTTTCAGAGCAACTTCTACTTTATTAATAACAAAATACTTAGCTTCAAGAGACTTGTTTAAAATCATCTCAAAGAATATTTTATATTCGTCTTCATAGATAAGGTGATTGACTTTGTGAACCAAAGTAGTCAGAGTTTGATCATGTGAAGAAGATGAACCAGAAGCAGGAGCAGAATTACTCGGAGGAACTATTTCTATCTTAGCTCAAGATGAGTCTTCACGTGTTATAGTCTTCATTCTCTTTTGCTTTGGTATTAATTGAGTATCTAATACTGGTTTCTAACTAGTCTAGTTTCTAAAAAAATACTTTAATTTATACATTATTTATTGCTTATTTATCCATTTGAGCAACAACTATGGTGACAAAGTCACATTTTCATATAATAATATATTCCAAAATATCATATTTTGCTAGTTTGATAATATTAATAATCTAATATTTTGTAGATAGAAAAAAAAGATAAGTATAAAACATATAGGAAATGTGACAGTCGAGAATGGTATTCGAGAAAGATAAAAGATTACTATTTGATAGAAATCAGTACATAAAGTGAATGAGTTAAAGAAGAAAACAAAAAGAAAGCGACACGGTAAAAGAAAAAACTGATATTTTTCAATTAAAATATTTGAATCAACACTATATTTTATTAATTAATTTTTTTTTTTTGTATTTAAATCTTTAACTCATTTCCGTTTATTTCGTATAGTTGTAAAAATTACACACAAAAATTTTAAAAATAAATTTTTATTTAATAACTTATATTTATATAATCAATTCTGAATAAATTTTCTAATTAAAAACTAAATCTAGAGACAAAAGTAAATAAATAAATTAAAAAATATGACACCCAAAATATATTTTAATTAAAAAAATACATAAATGATAAAAATTCAAAAGTATAATTTTATCAAAAGTCTTTTGTACGAGAGAATGTACCAATATTACAACATCACTTTTTCATTCACTTTAGTTTTGCTGATAGTAATATCTATCACTTCCAATTAATAATGTTTTTTTTTTTGTTAATAACTTCATTTCTACTAAAAAAATGACATTAAGATTAAGGTGCAAAAGAAATGTGTAAAAATCACTTTTAAATTTGAATCTCCTTGCTTTCAGTTGTATTTGTCTAGATAAGTAAAATAAAAATTGATAAAATCATTTTTCTTATAAATCACTTTATAAGTGAGTTCTCCATTTCATTATACTTTTAAAGAACCTCGAAAATCATATCCCAAAAAATATAAATTGAAAAATCATCTTTCACATAAACATCTTAAATATTGTAATGAAGTAATAGTAGTTTTTTTATTATTGATATTATTTAGTATTATGTGAAATGTTTTTGATAAAATTTTTTGTTGTAAAATAAAAAGAAAAAGATTTATATAATTTTATAAACTAATTTAGCATGTTTTTATAACTTATTTGATAATTAATAAAATAAATTTATTTTATATTTTTACCATTTAACAAAAATAAAGATTCACTGAAAATATATGATCTAAAAGAAGAAAAAAAACTATTAAAATACAAAAGAGTTATAATTTTTTTGAAATTGTAATTTACTAAAAAAATATATAGCTCTTTACATATGATATGTAAGGGAAAAGAGCAACTTTAATTATCATTTTCAACCATAACATTAAAATAGTGAGAGAAAATTATGTTTTTAGAGTAAAAGAACCATTTTTATTTTTTTTTGCAAATGAATATAATTATTATAGAAAGTAGAGTGAAATGCAAAAATGAGAGAGAAGAGAAAGAAAAATTATGCATGAAATAGTGAGAGGAAGAAATCAATAGAGAAAGAATATAAGAGAAAAAATAAAAAAAAAGATGAGTTATGCTTTTATAAATATAAAAAATGAATGTAATAGGAAGTGTGTAAAGGAAGATTAAGCTTGATATTTTAAATTGAAATTAAAAAATTGAGAGTAGAAAGACTGAACATTTATAAAAGAGATCATTAAGGCAACAATAAAGTAGATGTCCAACATCAATCATTCAACATTAAATTGAAATATAAAAAATATATTAGAAAAAAGTATTTTGATTAGACATGACAACATATTGTTTGAAAAAGAAAAAAAATTATGAAGCATTTTACGTAAATCCCGAGACACCCTACTTTGGGGAAATTTGAGTTTTAGAGTTTGTTTTAAACCAATAAATCATAACTCAGTTACAATATAGAAAGAAACAGAAACATAAATGTTGAGTAGTAACCAAAAGAATACAATTATGATAATTTAGTTGCAAAAAGTATTATTTGGACACAAAATATCCCAAAATCAATGACATGGCAGAACTATAAAAAAGGGCAGTATTGTCTTTTACAGAGCCATCACTTTTCTTATATTATAGATTATAGATCATAGTTTGATAAAATCACATCGTACTGCCTGACTAAATTAACATTTGTTAGAACTAGAGTTGAGAGGGAAATGCACTTTGATAAAGTTTGAAATTGTGCTTACATGTCTTCCTTTACCTCACATACACAATTATAAGATAAATACCTAAGTAGCATTGAATTAGATAAAAATAAGTAAATAACACAAATTAAAATAACAACAATAAAAATATGAAACATAAAATTAAAATAGAAAATAAAAATAGAATTCTAAGTATTAGCAAGAAGCAACTAAAAAATAGAAACAAAAACAAAAAATAAAGAAAACAAAAAATAAATAGCAACAAAGAAAATTCAAAATTAAATCTAGAAATTTAAAAAATAAAAAGCGTCACACAAATATTGTCTTGTTTAGATTATCAACAATTTCCGACAACGACGCTAAAAATTTGATGACATTATTAGCAAGTGTTTTAATTCGGTTGAAGTAATAAAATAATTTGTCTTCACAATGATTGCGAATTTAAACAAGGTAATACTAATGCGAATTAAAATAAACAACATCGGGGTTTTCAATTATGATTGGTACAAAAACAAGTACGAGGAAATTTTCAGAGATAAGTTCAATAAAGAAAAGCGATTAGATCTTTTAATCGAATCCCCTAATTATACCTATTGAGGAATGTGTATCAGATAAATAATAATTATGCGATAATTATATGGCGAATTAACATAACCACTACACTCTATTTCTTGGTGTGGAGCTCACTAATTTAAATGATAATTCTCTAATTCCTTAGGTCATTTCAAAGTTAAACTAGGCGTTTCAAAGTTCGTTAATCCTAAAGCCACAACTTATAATTACCTATTCTTACTTAATTACTGAGTGGAATAATTACCCTAATTCATATCGGTATACTTACGTTCAATAATTTCTACTCATCTAAAATTACTTCGTGCACTCGTCGATATAAAAAGAACAGTAAACACAAGAACAATTGAATGATAATTATAACATATAAGTATTCAAATAATATCAAATATTCATATTCGTCTCTTTTGAATTGATGATGATTGTTGATGTTTGGTGAATAAAATTATGTTTTTCTTTATGGTGTTCATGTATATTATCCATTGATGAGTTTCAAAGGTTTTATGGATGAATGTGTATGTTCTTGAGTTTAATTGTTAAATTGATGAATATATGATGAAATTAGGATATTAATTTGACTCACTGTGAAGAGAGCTTCCAAGAACTTAAGAAGATGTTAACGTCGACTCTAGTGTTGATTTTATCGAGTCCAACCAAACCTTTTGTTATGTATTATGATGTTACCAAGATGGGTCTGAGCGGTGTATTGATGTAGAATGGACAAGTTATGGCCTATGCATCAAGACAAATTAAGGTTAATGAGAATAATTATCCTACGCGTGACTTAGAGTTGGCCGTCGTTGTGTTCGCACCTAAAATGTGGAGACATTCTCTGTATGGCTCTAGATTTGAAGTGTTCAGTGATCATAAGAGTTTGAAGTACCTGTTTGATCAGAATGAATTAAATATGAGGCAAAGAATATGGCTTCAGCTATTGAAGGACAATGATTTTGGTTTGAATTACCATCCTGGTAAAGCCAATGTCGTAGCGGGTGCCTTGAGTCGAAAGACATTGCATATGTTGACCTTGATGGCGCCAGAGATGGATTTGATTAAGGAATTCAGAGATTTAAGTTTGGTTTGTGAAGTTACGCCGCATAGTGTGAAGCTAGATATGTTAAAGCTTACATGTGGTATTTTGGAAGAGATTAGAGAGAGTCAGGGGACTGATTTGAAATTGGTCGATTGTTTGGCTTTAATTAATCAAGGTCAAGGTGGTGATTTCAAGATTGATGATAATGGTGTTATAAAATTCTGTGACAGAATATGTGTTCCTGATGTTTATGAACTCTAGAAAAGTACTCTTGAATAAGGACACCGAAATGGTCAGAGTATTTATCAAGAGCTACTAAAATCTATTAAGACTTGAAAAAGATCTTTTGGTGGCCTGGAATGAAAAAGGAATTTGCTGAATTTATGTATGCTTGGTTGACTTGCTAGAAGTCAAATCTTGAGCATCAGAATTCGTTGGGTTTGATGCGGCCGTTGTCGATTCCTGAGTGGAAATGGGATAACATTTCAATGGATTTTGTGTCAGGGTTGCCAAGGACGGTGAATAGTTGTGATACTATATGGGTTATTGTAGATAGATTAACTAAGTCAGCTCATTTCTCCCCAATTCCATCCAATATTGTATCTGATAGAGATCTGAGATTTACGTCGAGGTTCTGGGCGAGTTTGCAGACTACTTTAGGGACTAAGCTGAAGTTGAGTTTGCTGATCATCCGCAGATGCACAGTCAAACAGAGAGGATTATCCACCTTACAAAACTTGTTGAGAGCTTTTCGTTAGAATAAGGAGGTGCTTGGGATAGTTTTATACCGTTGATTAAGTTTACCTAGAATAACTGTTTCCATTCGAGTATTGGGATGGCACCGTTCGAAGCATTGTATGGTAGAAGGTGTAGGATGCCTTTATGTTGGTATGAGTCAAGTGAGGGTGATGTCATTGGACCTTAGATTGTCTAACAGACCACACATAAGATCAAAGTGATTCAGGAGAAGATGAGAGCTTCTCATAGTTGCCAAAAGACTTAGTGTGATAAATAGAGGAAAACATTTAAGTTAAAAGACGGAGATCACATGTTCTTGAGGGGTACTCCGGTAATTAGTGTTGGTCGAGTATTGAAGTCTTGAAACCATATTTTGCAGAGGATAGGAGAAGTGGCCTATTAGATTACTTTGCCACATTCGCTTGCTAATCTTCATGATGTGTTTTATGTGTCTTAGTTGAGGAGGTACATTCTGGGATTTGTATCATGTGATCCATGTGGATGATATGCAGGTAAGAGATAACCTGATTGTTGAGGCATCACCCATGCAGATAGAGGATTAGGAAGTGAAGCGGTTGCAAGGTAAAGAGATTACCTTGGTGAAGGTAGCTTAAGGAGGACCAGCTGGTGGAAATGTAACGTGGGAGCTTGAAAGTCAGATGAGGGATTTGTATCCGAATGTGTTAACTTGAGGTAATTTTTTAGGGCGAAAATTCTTTATGTGGGAGAGAATTATAACATCCAAATTTAGATTATATCTTTTATTTGGAATTTTTATGAATTAGGTGTGATTTATTTAATTAAATTAAATTATTTTGGATGTTGGGGTGTATGACCACGAGGTAGAGGGGTGCAGAGAGTAATTAGAGATGAGTGGAGTAATTTAAAAATGACTAGAATTATTTAATAAATAAAATAATCATAATTTTAGTGATTTATTTAATTAAAATAGAAGAATAGAGAAGCAAGGGGTAAAGCTGGGATTTGGGAGAAAAATGATGACAAAATAAAGAGTTAGAGGAGTAGGTGAGGGTACAATGGGGAAAGCCCAATTAGGGAGTTGTATTTTTTATAAATAGGAAAGTTAGGGATTAGAGGAGATTTTCAGTCAGTTCGTGAAAAGTTGGAAGAGAAGAAAGAAAGGCTAGGTCAAGAGGAAGGAGGAGAAGGGCTTAGGAGAAATCAAGGATTCATTCATCTTTGCTCGAATAATCAGGTAAGGGTGAAAATTCGGTTCAATAATAGGGATATGGATTGATGGGTAGAATAAAATTTAAGTTTCTTTTGAATTGATGATGATTGTTAATGTTTGATGAATATAATTTTGTTTTTCTTTATGGTGTTCATGTATATTCCCCATTGATGAGTTTCAAAGGTTTTAGGGATGAATACAATATATGTAGGTTCTTGAGTATAATTGTTGAATTGATGATAATTTATGAATACATTATGAAATCGGGATAGCAATTTGATTCATTGTGTTAGGAACTTAAAATAAGCCATTTAGAAGTTAGGGGGTGTTTGGAAGGAATAAGAATTGGAACCGTATTGATACGCATAGTAAAAGATGAATTTTTGGAAAAATGAGCAAGAATAGTCGATTGTCACAGTAGACCGATCAATTGGCTTATGGACAAAATAGCATAATAATCGATTGTTTTGCAACATCAATCTTTTATTCAGTCGGGTATTTTGATCGTAACTTTTAAGCTGTAGATCCAAACGAAATTCCGTTTGAAGCGTTAGAAATCTTATGAGATTTCCTATCTAGTGATAGTATACCTAGTTGTTGAATTTGTTGATGAGTTGATTCAAATTATATGTTTGGTTAATGAATCATTGTATTGTGTGCTAATTATGTGTGATAATGATGTAGCTATGTTAATACTGTCATGAATATATCATTAATGATGATGCTTGTTAGAATATATACACGACATGTTATGGTGATAATGTTAATGATAATGTTATATCGACGTTTTTACGATGATACTTTAAATTAAAAGTGAGCATGCACGATATGTTATGAATTATTATGTTGAAACCCGTGTTACGGAGCCTGATGTGTTATTATGACGTATGAGACACCCTTGTGGTGGTATTTACGATTAAATAATGCAAACATTTATGTGTGGGAATTAGGGTGTTACACATATGATCTAACACAGTACAATTAGGTTCATCTCTAAAGACTTAATCTAAAATAGCTTAGCTATTCATGGTGGAATTAACAATTATCATGAGTTGATAAAAAGAATTCACGAAAAGTAACGGAAAATAAGTTCTCAAATGACTCTAATGCTCTCCAAAATTGCTCATAAAAGCTCTTGGCCGTCACTTTCTCACTCAGAATTTGTATCTCCCAATAAAATGGCAACATTCCCTTTAAAAAGCTGCACACGCGTATCAGGAAATTGCGCCACCGCGTCTGCGTTAGCAAGCATCACAACCGCGTGTTCCAACTTTCTTCACCTTTGGTTATTTTTTTCTCACTTCTTTGTCCCAAGTTTATTCACCTTTGGCTTGACTTTTGCTCATAATTCTACTGATTTAGTTGAAATTCCTCGCAAATATCACGTAATGATAGAGTATCATCAATGAGGAATGAACTCTTACGTCACACACATGCATAAAAAGTCCAATTTATCTACTTCAAAGTTCAAGCTATCTTTTTATTTAAAATTCTAAGTTTTACTCAAGAACTACTCTCTTATCATTTTTACACATTTTGAGAAAGAATGGAAAATAATTAAACCGTAGTTTATGCACCATTCGCTTTTTGAAAACCGCCTCTAATTCAATGGTTTTTCTTATTTAAAAAGATTAGGGGTAGATTTTTTGTTTGTTTTATCAGTTTTGGTTGATTAACAATTTTTAGGAGTATTCAAAGCAGAACTTAATCCAATTTTCCACCCAACTTATTGGAACCATCCAATCCAATTTTAAAACAAGTTTTTCACTAATGAAAAGAATATGATAAACTGTAAACTAAAATACTATTTAAGATAACGTCTGAAAAATAAAATATAAACTAGTAAAATAAATTATAAGAGCTTATAAATTATAACTTATTAACTCAAAATATGACTTGCTAAACAAAGTCTTAATTATAAGTATAAAAATCTGTAGGAAAGGTTAGATATTCTTCCAATTTGTTATGAAACCCTAACAGTTTTTCCCTTATATAAAAAAGGGCAAAAAAGAAATTGGTTCCTCCACCGTACTCGAACATTCCAAAAACACTTCTGGTTTCGACCAACTCGAACCCTCCTGCAATAGATCAGAAAATCATTTTTCTGATCATTCTCTTCTTCTCGCTCTTTCTATTTTTTCTTATCTCGTCACGTTATTCATATTTTCAGAGTAAGCGTCACCACTCACACAAGGTAACAACTCGAATTCTCAATACCTTTAACTTGTTTATGCATATCTAGACAAATTTCTCTGTTGTTTAACTTCTCTTGTTACGGTCAAAATTCTATTTTTTACCCTTCCGATTAACCCCAGAAATATGTTATGGTTCTTATATGGAGACATATAAACTTGTGAATTTGTAATGAATTAGGTCAAAGTTAATATTTGCTGATGAATTTGATAGTTTTTTATTTTTTATTTATTTCGAAGCATAGAGATTAATATGCTCTGAATTAGTTTTTGCGATGAATATGTTTGCTGATGAATTTGATAGTTTTTGCTTTGATTCATGGAGATGAATATGCACTGAATTGGAATAAAAATTAACATTTTTTTTATGAATTTGAAAGTTTTTGGCTTGATGCATAGATATAAATTGTGTACTGATTTTGGGGTAAAATTATCATTTTCTAATGAATTTGATAGTTTTTGACTTGATGTATAGGGTTGATAGTTTTTGTGTTTTGTGTGTTATCACGGCTTGCCGCAGAAAATAGTGTTTTGTTCAAGTTCTATTGAGCTTTGTTGTTTTAAGGTTGTTGTTTCATAACATTTTGTGCTAAATAGTTAGTACAGAACAATATTGATTTGTTCATATTCTGCTTATGTTGTTGCTATTTGACAATACTTGTTTTATTATTTCCACTTTGTTCACGTGTTATGGTTACCATGTGTGTGCATATTGTTGTTTTGTTTTGGTCCCATGTGAAGTGTAGGGATTGATATTTGTTGATTTTACCTGGAACAGAATGGATCATCAAGGTCATGGCCAAAACCCTGCTATGGGAGTTGTTGGTAGTGGACAAATGGCTCCATATGGTTCTAATCCATATCAGCCCAACCATATAGCTGGGTCACCTGGGATGGTTGTTCCCTCTGTTGGGAATATTCAGCCTGGTGTTCAACCCGACGGAACTCAGATGGGACAACATCAGCTTGCTTATCAGCATATTCATCAGCAACAACAGCAGCAGCAACAGCAACAACTCCAGACCTTTTGGGGAACTCAATATCAAGAAATCGAGAAGGTGACTGATTTCAAAAACCACAGCCTTCCCTTGGCAAGGATCAAGAAGATTATGAAGGCTGATGAAGATGTGAAGATGATATCAGCTGAGGCCCCGGTTGTATTTGCAAGGGCATGCGAAATGTTCATTCTAGAGTTAACCTTGCGTTCTTGGACTCACACTGAAGAGAACAAAAGGCGAACACTTCAAAAAAATGATATTGCCGCAGCCATCACTGGAACTGATATCTTTGATTTCTTGGTTGATATTGTCCCTCGGGAGGACTTGAAAGATGAAGTGCTTGCATCAATACCAAGAGGGCCAATGCCTGTTGGAGGGCCTGCTGATGGAATTCCTTATGGCTATATGCCACCTCATCACGCACAGCAAGCTGGAAATCCTGGTCTCATGATGCATAATCCGAACATGTATGCTCCACAGTCTCATCCATACATGGCACCTCAAATGTGGCCTCAACCACCTGAGCAACCACCGTCGCCTTCAGATCATTAGCTACTTATTATGGAAGTGTCATGCTTATTAAGGTGAACCTTGGTGCAATAAAATAGTTCTGTAAGGGTTGAAAGTTGAAGTTTTTTTAGTACTGACCATTTCAATACATCATAGTAAAATTTAATTCTGCATCTTTAAAATTTCAGTCATTTTTCGTAATGGAATTGAATGTTATTGTATTGGAAATATACAGATGAATAACCAATTATGGTTTATGATTCATCAGTTATTAGAACATGATGTACTGAATACAGATGTCGGTCTTATCATCTATTTTGATTTTGCAGTAGTGATCTTGCATTATTAGAAGATATATAATAATATTGTATGTTGTGTGGAAGCATGTGCTGTTACTAGGTGTGTCTATTATGGTTAAGAAAAGAGAAAACGCACTGAACATGAGGAAGTTGATGTCATAATTGAGTGTTTAAATATTTCATTTCCTCTTTTGTGTCCTCTTGTGTGGCGATGTGGATTGAATATGGAACTGCTTTGTTTCCACATTGAGATGGGTTATGACAACAAAGCAGTGAAGTAGATAGACCAATTAGTATATATTTATATCTTTTCCTAGATCTATTGTGTTTTCCACTTAAGTACTTAAAATATGTACCAAAGTTCACCACTTTCTATTCAGATTATTACCAGTTAGTCAGTACTACTCTACGATATTTCTTATTTGACCACCTAAAATGTTTTTTGGCCTTTTCTTCTACTGATATCTATCATCAGTTAGGTACTTAAGAGTGTCAAGTTGAACGGTTGGGATTCGTCTTGTTGAAAGTCAATATATTATGTTCTCTTGTTTTTAATGAACAATTACATAAACGAATTTCCGTAGTATTAGATTTTAAGATTTTTTAACATAACTTTGGTTGCTAAGTGGAGATGACATCTATTGGTATAGAAGGAGATTTGTATGCAAAATAGGATTAACATATTGTTCAGTTTTTCATTTGAAACATTTTAGTGGCCAATCTCCTCCATTTTTGTGGTTGAAGAACATGAAAAGAGTCTATCTTAGGTGAACTGCAAGACCTATTATTTCAGTCTCTATCTTATGTAGAAAATCAATGGTGTTGGTCGGGCGATTCCCTGTCTAAATCTTTTCTTGCTCCTTAGAGCATGAATATCGGTGGTATCTTAACAATATAAAGCCACCCAATGTCAGAAAATAATAATATTTAAATGCAATGGTTCAGTTATCAATAAACCACCGTTGCCTTTTGTGGCACCGTGGCTTTGGCAGGATTTGGGAAACTTTTTTTCTTTTAACCAATCACAAATTGAAGTGAAGTAAATTGTAGTGTTAGTGGGACCCAATTTAAAATTTTAAATAAGTGGTATGGATATTTGAGAGATGTATTTTAATCAATTAAATAACTAAAAACTATAAAATAATATAATATATTAAGTGGGGTCCATTTATGCTACCAAATTGAGTGGTATGGATGTGGATGCTCTTAGGATGTATATCATGGGCCAATAGAATGCTCCTTCTAAGGTCATATCATTTTCTTGACAGCTGCTACTATGCAAGAAAGAATGTAATTATTGATAGTATTTGGTACCACATGTGCTCTCTGCTCCGAAATTGAAGATACTCCCTCCGTCTCATAATAAATGTCCTATTTGAGCAATGCGCGGTTTTTAAGAAAATGATTGGATGTGTTGGTTTTAGTAAAAAAGTTAATGTCATTTACTAGAATACCCCTATTAATAGTAGTTGAATAACGTGAAAGTTACTAAATAGGGGTATAATAGTGGAAAAATAATAATGATTGATGCATTGGAATTGTAAATGGACAACTAATTTGAGACAAAGAAAAAATGCAAATGGGACACTTATTATGAGACGGAGGGAGTAGTGATTTATACTTTGTTATCAAATTATGAAAATTTAGTTAAGGATCGACCAATAGTTCTCAACAACAATTATCTCTTTTTGAATGTGTTGAAGATGAAACTTTGTTTAATTACCTATGGATTCCATAGCTATTTTAACAAAGTGTTAAGTAGGGACTTCGAAAATTGAATTGCCCGTCTAAAAAAAAAATGCACAAATTAATGCAAAGAAGATATAGTATAAAAAATAGTTTGATGATTAATTAGATGTTTTAAATAGTTAATAAGTTATGGTATTTATAGAGAAAACTATTCTATAAATGTAGAATACTAGTAGTTATTTGTACAAAATATTGTTTGATTAAACTATTTAAGCGAATAATGTGAATATTCTCTATATTTTGGGATATATGTAGAATACTAGTAGTTATTTGTACAAAATATTGTTTGATTAAACTATTTAAGCGAATAATGTGAATATTCTCTATATTTTGGGATATGTGACGTCCTACTTGAAATTTTGGCCTACCAATGATAAGATGTCATATAAAGTGTTAGAATACTTGAAATTTTGGCCTACCGATGATAAGATGTCAGATAAAGTGTTAGAATAATGTGTAGGACAATACAATTTTGTAACAAAGAAAATAAATGCGTAAAATAAATAACACAAGTAATTGTTAACCTAGTTCGGTGCAAAATCACCAACGTCTGGGGGTATCTTTCGAATGAAAAGAAGTTTACTATTGTAAATAGTACACGAAAGTCTCATTTGAACTCTTTCAATTCAGTGTCTTTTTTTTAATATTACCATGAACTTCGATCCAAGCTCCCCGAAATCTGAAACCCCACTCACTTTCACCAAAACACTCTCCCAACCATTTGTACAATAACAAAAGTGTATAAAGTGATAAAACACAATTACAACACAAATACTTTATTTTCCTAACTTAACAAAGATAACCCAGGAATAAATTGTTACTCCAAAACATAAAAACTCAATAACATCAAAATATGTCAAGCTTCACAAGGCAAGTTATGAGTCTTCACATATGTAAAATGTCTCCTTAAATTGAAACAATTGTTCAAGATAAAGCCCATTAAGATTTTTCGCGTGAGCTTAGTTGGATTCCAGAATGCGCACAAAATATCAATCTTCATAATGGTGATTGTGAATCTTGATTGAAACAAATCTAACTAAATGTGAATCTTATATGAATAAGAATTTCAATCTTGCTAAAAAAGAATTCAGAATAAAATCTTAACCAAAAGAGAATATGCTTTGAAACAGATCTTTTTGTACATAAAAGGAAACTAATCCTAAAAGCACGAAACATATCAAGACACATAACATGTATGGTTGTATACATCAGATCACAGTGAAGCAAGAAAGGAACATGCAGACATGCTAATTACTGATTACAAAAGATATGAAAACAACTTACATAACAACAAAAGGATACAAATGGAACATGCTTACACCCTGTATTTTCCTTAAAGGGATAAAAAGATGAGACTGTCAGACCCTTAAGGGCATACAAAACGTGGAACTAAATACTCGACCCATCAATGGACAATAAGCATCACCAAAAAACATGAAATCCAACCTACACAAGGGTAACATAACAAAACATATTATCTCGCCTTGCATATGGTATACATCAACAAATCATCAAGAGAACAAAACAAACATTCTTTAGAAACAAACAAGAAATCATTGGGAGGAGTCAACAATGTCACCACTAGGGCCAGTCTCGTATTCAAAATCCTCTTCACCATCACTACTTGCTAGGAATTCACCCACACCTAATGTTCCAACATCTTTCTCAACATCTTGCACTACAGCTAAAGAAGAAGAAGAAGAAGAAGAAGCACCACCAGCTTTTGATTCAATATTTGAATAACTCCTTCAACCACACCCTTCCTGGTAGTGGTAGAAGCAATTATTTCTTGTAAGACACTAGATTCCTGCATAAGAACTTTAAGAAGAATGCTTCTAACTGGACAAGACATGGGTGAGATAATAATAACATTTTACCAGCATCCAGATCAAACTCATACAAATATGAAATATTAGAAAGCACATGTATATAACACGATTCCTGACAAACAATTTTTAACTAAAATTCAACAGACTATGAGGAACACCAAATTCATATTCAGTACATAACATTAAATTTTTTTATTAATAAAAATACCAAAGATCAATGAAGGAAAATCAATTGGAATTTTAATAGTATAGGATTCAACATGCTTTAATATTTGCTCAAACACACAATCCCCAAAATCAAATGCATCCTTAGTTCCTATTTAGTATAGAAAACTAGCAAGGCTATGATTAATACCTAATCCATGATTTGAGGGTGCCTAGTTGGCAACCCCGATCTTGTCCATGATAGAATATTTGACACTTAAATTTAAGGCAGTAAGTAA
Source organism: Vicia villosa (assembly GCF_029867415.1). Lineage (NCBI taxonomy): Eukaryota > Viridiplantae > Streptophyta > Magnoliopsida > Fabales > Fabaceae > Vicia > Vicia villosa. The sequence continues at coordinate 124,548,089 of NC_081180.1, read as the reverse complement.
ACCTTTGGATGGTCACTCATCATGGATGTTTCTAGTTATCTTTTGAGAAATGATATTCAATGAAGGAACACGTTCAACAATAATTATTTTTCCTCTTCCTAGGTATTCATTAGTGATGGTAGGAGAAAAATCAAAGTAATTTCCATGAATTTGGATTTTTCTGTATGCATTAGTTTCAACATTATTGAAATTTTTGGGAAGGTTTACAATGAGCTCTTTTACCAGTCTTGGATAAAAAGGACCAACAATGACCATAGTCTTTAGGACCTGTGCATCATTGAGCAACTCCATTATTTCATAACACCTTTTGACTTCTTAAAATAACTTTCTCTCCCAGGCTATGCATCTTTGGAAGACATATTTCAATTTTACAACACTCTCCTCATAATGGAACGAGACATTGTAAAATGGAACATCGGGAACATTTTACAACAACTTCTTTCCACCTACCAATCCCTTACTTTTCTTAGAAGCAGGTACCAAAATGTCATATGAAATCTCTATAACATCCTCTTCGACAACATCATTGATATTCGTCTCATCCATTATATTACCACCCACATTCTTGTCCCAAAAAAACACAACTTTGGGCAAATATCCATAACCAATATTGTTGTGGTATGGTGAATTGCCAACAAAGTAGATACAAATTAGACCAGTGGCGCGATCCACCATATGTTGGATAGCGAAAGAAATAATATTTAGTTACCCATTTGTGGGGTGATAAGGAAAAATCTATGAACATGTCGGATTCAACCTTGAGGATAAAGGGCTAGACCAATATTATACTGGGATATAAAGTAACACAATAGGTATAATTAGAATATTCATCAACTATGGAGTGTTTTCCCACAAGACTTCTAAGGATAAGCTCCTCAAAAGGAATTAGCTCCACCTCAGCATGGAGAGCCATTCATTCTAGAAGAATTAGATTATGATATTTTAGTGAATACTCCAATTAAAGCTCTTCTTAACACCACCATCAAGAAGCGGAAGAAGACTGACAGGAAGATCAATTGTCTCGTAAGCTTTAATAGAGTGGATCCTAAATGCCTCATAAAGTATTCAGATTTTGGAATTTCGAGTAGTTGTTTCTTTGTTGCTTTTGTTATGTTTTTTCTTTTTAATTATTTTATTTTAATTTCATTTTTCAATTACTACCTCCGTTTCTTTATATAAGAGACAATTCACTTTATAGGTTTATTAAATAATCAATGTATCTGGTATGTATATTGACTGGATACATTAATTATTCAATGAATCTAGAAAAGTGAATTGTCTCTTATGTAAAGGAATGAAGGTAGTAATAAAGTATTTTTGAGTTTTAAATGATTGTGTTTGTTCTAATTGGTGATTTATGTGCTTGAATATTTGTCATATGTGGTTATCATTTTTTTGTCATTTGATAATATCACAGAGGAGAGAAGTATACTCTCAAAGGAAGTAGAGTATACTCTTTATATTTGTCAAGGGAAGTTTAAATACTCCAATCTATCACATTGGTTTTCTTATTTTGTCCACATCCCTGATAGATGCATTATTATCATCAAAAGGGGATGAGAATATGGATCTATGTGTTTGCAAGTACATTAATTGCAATAATCTGTTTAAGGTTTGAGCTTAAAATATGTCGTCCATCATAAGACAAGTTATTCACCTGCATAACATTTCCATAATGAGATACTTATGGTGTGCAAATATGCCATGCCTTTGATGGCCTCATTGCCATGTGTATCTATCCAACTTTAAGATTAGCATGATTATATGTATCTTTTGCCACTAGGTGTCCCCTAGGGTTAATTGTTGGTAAAAATACTTGGCTGAGAATTCCAAGTAAAAGAACGTACATGTTGTATAAGAATCAACTAAACATAGAATACCCTAATGTTGTGTTGATTGATGGGTTTTAAGTAGAAGTGCCTACACGACCTTGGTTCTTTTAAATTCCTTGATTAGTTAACGTTACATAATTGTCACGTGAATTGGCTTGATGGACTGAAACTCTTTTTCTTGTTTGACTTCATTATGAGTATATGTCATACAATGTTAGCAAGTTGTTAAGAGACATGATACACTATGTTATGTATCCCTAAGTCTAACTATTTTCTAATGATATACTTTGTTAGTAATGTTAGCTCCTAAGGTAGAGCAACCAACATAAATCTAGAAGTTGTGGGAAAAGGCATGTTTGTTGACATTTCGATAATTTATGAAGATTCGTCTATCTTTGTTAGTTTGACCTCTTTGTAGATGGTGATAATTACTTCATACTACTTAGGCTCTTTCCAGAATGAAAGTACATTTGCTAAGTAATGCCATGACCTAATGATTGAAATTTTTCAGTGGTATTAGTCATAGTGTTCCATTGAGTGTGCCAAATTTATTGCCGAACTCTGAAATTTTAGTTAAAAATTGACTTATAGCTCCCAACGATGATTCTTTTTTCTTTAAACAATTGTGTTGATGAAAGACCCCTCCCCGTAACAATGGATTTCTTAACTACTCCAAATACCATTAAATATGAATGTGGAAAGTTGAACTACTAGCCTAAAAAATGCATAAATATAAAATAAAGTAAAGAATTTAAAACGCATAAAATAATTTGATTGATTATTTGAATGTTTTAAATAATTTACAAGTTATGGTATTTATAAAGAAAACTATTTCACTGGCCATAGAAGTGTGTGACCTATAGAAAATATTGGCTCATTTGGCTATTTACATTATAGTGTGTTAGTGTTCTTTTTATTTTAGCGTCAACACAATAGTGCGTTAGTGTTCTTTCTATTTTTATTGTCTCGTGTTTCTCGTCGTGTTGCATTAACAAGGTTCTTGTATGCACATTTATATCAATTTTTGGTTCTATTAACCCGTAATGTACTATAGTCCTTGTATGCACATTTATATCAAGTCTTGGTTCTATTAACAAGTAATACATTATGGTCCTTGTATGCACATTTATATTAGCTTTTGGTTCTATTAACATGTAATGCATTATAAAGTTCAATTATCTAGTCTTATTGTATTTTGACTAAGTTCAAAATCTTAACAATCATGATAAATTTCAATAGACTTGATAAAAATCCAATTGACTCTTGTTTTATTGTGCTTATACTCGATTGACCTTGCCTCCACTAAAAATCTTCAGTCAATCTTAAAATCGTCTATGCTAGTTTTAGTTAGTATGATGTTTGTAGATTTGTATATGGCTTGAGAAGGAGAATATCCTCACGTTGCTTTTAGTTTTTCTTTCTTATTGGGGATTTCGGATAACATTGATGGAATTAATTCTAATTTGGCTATCTATCATCTAGGCAATTTGGACTATTATGGCGTCTTAAAAATGGCTTTTGGTGAAGACTAAGAGTGAGAGGAGGCATTGGTTTTGAGTTTATGTTTCCGTTTACTCTATTTTATATAGAATCTTTCTTTGAGACTTAAATTTTATATAGAATCTTTCTTTGAGACTTAAAAATATAATGAATCTTGAAAACACTACTGAACCAACTATCGATTAATCACAATTCCTCTAATTTAACTTAAATGATAAGGTATCTTGGAAACAAAATTAATCCTTGTATGCACATTTATATCATCTCTCGGTTTTATTATCGCGTAATGCGTTATAAAGCTCAATTATCTAATTTTATTGTATTTTGACTAAGTCCAAAATCTTAACAATCATGATAAATTTCAATAGACTTGATAAATATCCAATTGACTCTTGTTTTATTGTGCTTATACTCGATTGACCTTGCCTCTACTAAAAATCTTCAATCAACCTTAAAATCATCTATGCTAGTTTTAGTTAATGTGATGTTTGTAGATATGTAGATGGCTTGAGAGGGTGAATATCCTCACATTGCTTTTAGTTTTTCTTTCTTATCGGGGATTTTAGATAACATCGATGAAATTAATTCTAATTTGGCTATCTATCATATAGACAATTTGGACTATTATGGCGTCTTAAAAATGGTTTTTGGTGAAGACTAAGAGTGAGAGGAGGCATTGGTTTTGAGTTTATGTTTCCGTTTACTATTTTTTATATAGAATCTTTCTTTGAGACTTAAATTTTATATAGAATCTTTCTTTGAGACTTAAAAATATAATGAATCTTGGAAACACTACTGAACCAACTATCGATTAATCACAATTCCTCTAATTTAACTTAAATGATAAGGTATCTTGGAAACAAAATTAATCCTTGTATGCACATTTATATCATCTCTTGGTTCTATTATCACGTAATGCGTTATAAAGCTCAATTATCTAATTTTATTGTATTTTGACTAAGTCCAAAATCTTAACAATCATGATAAATTTCAATAGACTTGATAAATATCCAATTGACTCTTGTTTTATTGTGCTTATACTCGATTGACCTTGCCTCTACTAAAAATCTTCAATCAACCTTAAAATCATCTATGCTAGTTTTAGTTAATGTGATGTTTGTAGATATGTAGATGGCTTGAGAGGGAGAATATCCTCACATTGCTTTTAGTATCCTCACATTGCTTTTAGTTTTTCTTTCTTATTGGGGATTTTAGATAACATCGATGGAATTAATTCTAATTTGGCTATCTATCATCTAAGGCAATTTTGACTATTATGATGTCTTAAAAATGATTTTTGGTGAAGACTAAGAGTGCGAGGAGGCATTGGTTTTGAGTTTAAGTTCCTGTTTACTCTATTTTATATAGATTCTTTCTTTGAGACCAAAATTTTATATAGAATCTTTCTTTGAGACTTAAAAACATAATGAATCTTGGAAACACTACTGAACCAACTATCATTTAATCACAATTCCTCTAATTTAACTTAAATGATAAGGTATCTTGGAAACAAAATTAATTCTTGTGAGTTTGAGTTACCAAGAATAATTAATCTTCGCAATTGTGTGCGGAGATATCGTGATAAAATTTACAAGTTCCCCTGGATTATGCTAATCCAAATAAGAGAATATAGAACCACAAAATAATTTTTAACTTAATGCTAAATACACACTCTTTAATCTCAAGATCCATTGCAGTAACCACAATTTCTTTAGCTAGAGGTCAGAATCAAAAGACTCAGCATTTGGATGAATCCAACAGCTAGGAACACCAAGAAAACCCCACCCTTAAGGAAGACTGGGTTATAACTTTGACCTAAGCTTGATAGAGATTAAAATAAAATGTGAAATTATATTGTCATAGTACATCTCAAACAAACTTTTAAACACTTCAGTATGTATGAAACGTTCTCTCAAAATAACTAACTATATTCAAACATTCTTACATGTCCACAAAATTGATTAGCTAGTCATGTCATGACTATTTCTTGTCTTCTACATGAAGAGAATGTCAAGAGATCATCTAAGGATGTAACAGAATCTCAAAAAAATAAATACCATTAAGATACCAACTATACATGATACTGTTACTCAAAATCACATTTTTCTTGACATTCTGCGTCAGAATAGTTCCAGGCGGAATTAAAATTAAAAGAAGAATCCTAATCGGACAGAACTTAGTCATCACCTAATTTGCCTTTCATAACCACTCCTTCAAGAATCCCGTCCGTGCCAAAATTACCTGAAAATTGATGCGGATCAACAAGGCCCGGTAGCTGAAATGAGACGGAGAAATGGCCTGGTGGGCAATGGTTTTGAGTTTGCATTTCAAACACCTGAGAGTGCATTGTCACCGTCTTCTCTCCTGTTATGGTCACTCCATGTATCAATACTTTGCCATTGGTGTCAACCTCGCAGCTGAATTCCTCTGCAGTCATTAATGGAAATCTCATAGACGAACACAAAAATGAAAGAGACATTCCTAAAATTCAAGTCCTGGTAGCATAGAAGATTAAATGAATAGCAATTAAGTGAATGAAGATTTAAAAAAGAAACTTACTTTCATCCCTCTTCACGCCAGGGAGAGACATGCGAAATAGGTACGCATCATCACACTCTCCAATGTCTACAAGTCCTATGATGGGTCCAACCCGCCCCGTAGCTGCACTTCCAGTCAACGCAAAACCATTCTTAGTAGCAGCCACAATGTCAGCCCATTCCTTCTTAGTAGGACGAGAAGGAAGAAACAACACCGCCGGAACATCAACTTTCTCTGAATCATCATCACCTTCATCTCCAAGAGCCATACCATCATTAAACGGAATACTCCTAATAGGCTTCACGACATGGGCATCTGGCATCCGATACTTGAGCTCGGAAAAATCATCACTTTCATCTACTTTTCGACAACTACTAGTTCTCTTAACCTTACTACGCAAACCATTCCCATCAAAATGGTTATACAACCTAGCAGCATCTATGTCCACAAGAAAATCTTCAACCCCACTCAATCTCTTAAACCTTTCAACCTCCTCAGAATTAAGATAAACCACTTCCGGATTATCGATAAACACAATACTGTCAATGACTTTAAACTGACACTTGTACTTAAATTGCGGGTGTAATTCAAGCGGAAACAAATCAGTAAACAAAGGATAATCGCAATTGAAGGAGGAAGATTCTAACCCTTTAACGAAACGGCGTAAAAAACTTAACTTTACTGTTAAAGACTTATCAACATTCCTAAGTATGTAATAGTAAATACGCTCCAATTCAGATACCTTGATGAAAGAAGATGTTAACTGATCACGTGTGTAAGAAGGAAGACCTTCAGCAACTCTTTGCAAGATTGATTTTTTCTCACCATTGATGTGAGGACCAAAGTATGTGCCCATGATGAAGTAAAGGAGGAAACATTGATCATCGTTAGGTTTATCGGTTTTTAGGTTATTGGGTTCTAGTAATGCTAATGTGGTTGGATATTTGTTAGGTTGATGATGTTGATCCATTGTGTTGGATGTTGTCAAGGTGAAAGCATGATTCTGCAAGAGAAATGTTAGGGTTTGTGAAAAATGAATGAAATTTTGGATGTAATAGAAAAATTACATGAAATTGAAGGTTTTTTTTGGTGGGTTTTGAGGGATTATGAAATTGAGCAAAAGTAACAATGTTGGAAAGTGTAAAGAGAGACTGATACTCACAGATGAAATTTGAAGAGGGTTGAGACGCATGCATGCAGAATGAGAAATGGGAGAAGCTTTGACACCGAACAGGGGAAGGACGGTGACGATGGAGTAGGATTGAGACAGCTTAATGCAGTGGTGTTTGTTTGGGCTTAGGAACTATTGGGCCATTAATAATGCTATTTATTGATTTACTAATTAAAACAACATCAATGAAGTTCTTTTTGGGAAGAAATTTAAATAGAAACATCATTATCAAATTATTTAATACTAATAAAATTAGGTAATTTCTTTTTTCACCCTTCTACTTTCTCGCACATTTTTTTAAAATTCAAAAATATATCCGAAAATTTTCAGAGATGTATCTCCGGACGCATCTTAAATCACTTCACCCGTTATTTTGGAGACACTCCCGATATTTATCTTATACAGAACTTGTGTTAGTGGAAATAGAACATTTCATCGGTTGTGCTGGGTGTATGAGATCCAAGCATCAAAGGTTTTGCATTATGCAAATTATTTATACAAATTGATGGAACACGGTTGTATGGGAAATATAAATGAATGTTACTCAAGGCAGTGGCGCAATATGGAAACAATAATATTTTTCCAATTGCCTTCGCTCTAGTTGAAGGTGAGACTGCTGGTGGGTGGAGTTTCTTTTTCAAGCATCTCTGATTACAAGTTGCTCCATGACCCAACCTATGTTTGATTTCAGACAGACACCCATCTATTGAGAGTGCATACAATAACCCTAATAACGGTTAGCAAGATCCCCATTTTACGCATGTCTATTGTATTAGACATATTGCACAGAACTTCACGCGGGAGATCAAAGACAAGACACTTCAAAAAAAGTTGTGAATGCAAGATATGCCTTAACAGAACCATCGTTCCAACACTACCGCAAAGAAATTTGGTTGACAAATGCGGATGCATTAAGGTGGATCAATAATATTCTAGTAGAAAAGTGGACTAGCGCATTTGACAATGGTCAACAATAGGGCTACATGAAAATAAATCTTGTGGAATCAATGAACCGTGTCTTCAAAGGCATCAGAAACTATCGATAACTGCATTGGCGAAAGCAACATATTTTAGGTTGGGGTCATTGTTCGAGAACAGAGGTTTAAAATGGAGGTTAGTGTTACGATCGGGGCATTTGTTTAGTGAAAGCTCTATGAAATTTATTCAGGAGGAAAATGCCAAAGCTAACACATATGCTGCTACCATGTTTGACCGTATTAAAGATTGGTTCAGTGTACAACAAACAATGGGCAATAATGAGGGGAGACCAAAGGGGATACTATCAAGTCGAACTAGATAAAGGTTGATGCGATTGCAGAAAGTTTCATGTCTTTCTTATTCCTTGATCCCATTTCATAGTGACATGTTCACATGCTCGCCAGGACCCTTCCAAACATCTATCCTCCGTTTACAATGTCATAAATGTATTCAATGTGTATATCAATAACTTCTCATTGGTAGAAAAGGAGGTTTATTGGCCTATTTATCAAGGGGATATTGTTTGGTACAATGAGCATATGCAAAGGAAGAAAAAGGGATGCCCTAATAGCACACATTTTCGAACCAAAATGGATACGACAAACAAAATGGTAAGATTACGCAGTACATGTCGTCAATCCGAACACAATCGAAAAAATTGTTTTCTTGTTGGGTCGAGCTCCGCAACATAATTATTGTAGGCAACTCTTGATAAGTAATTTATTTGTTGTAAGCATGCAATTTCATATTAAATTCAATTTTCATATTCAAGACTACATTCGAGTACAACAAAATAAAGACAATCACACATAAAACAACAACACGTTAAACACATAAAAAGACTAAACAGATCAACATATCTAGTAGATTACAACCATCAAGACAATGTCAACTGATCCATTCATCATCATAAGGACATCCTTTTCAGTTTTAACAAGATCTTAGAAACGAGTTTCTACATTTTGGTTGAACACCGTAACAAACATATCAATTCTTATAATCATTTCACCGTCACAAATGTCTCCATCTAACCAATGAATCAAGCTCATCAGAAAATTCTTTAAAGTCTCTATGTTCCAATGTCGGATCTTTACGAAGGTTTTGTCGGCGAAAAAAAGTTGAGCATTTCTTTTGATAATGTAAGACATTTTTTGAATAAATGTTTAAGAGTGAAATTAGGAGATGGGTGGTAAATGATGGAAAAGAATTACCTATTTATAAAACAAAACAAAGCAACACAAGAGCCAACTTGTGTGACGCATGCTCCTAATGCTATAGTGCGAGCGTCATGCTCATTGGCATGACATAGGTGCATGTGCCATCTTTTGTGGCACCTCAGTGTAAGTTATGAAGGATAGAAAAACACTTAGAAAGGGGGGGTTTGAATAAGTGTAGTCTAAAAAACTTGAACAATAAAAACAATTTGCACAGTTATTTTTATCGTGGTTCGTTGTTAACTAAACTACTTCAGTCCACCCCCACGGAGTGATTTACCTCACCTGAGGATTTAATCCACTAATCGCAACAGATTACAATGGTTTTCCACTTAGTCCGCGACTAAGTCTTCTAGAGTATCCTGATCACAACCTGATCACTCCAGGAACAAATGCTTAGACACAAGCTAAGACTTTCTTAGAGTATCCTGACCACCACGTGATCACTCTAATTACAACTGCTTAGACACAAGCTAAGACTTCCTAGAGTATCCTGATCAACACTTGATCACTCTAGTTACTTACAAATTAATGTAATCAAATAAGAGTTTTACAATGCTTCTGAAAAGCTATAATCACAACAGTGATATTTCTCTTAACGTTTAAGCTTAATCTCACTAATATATTACAACAGCAATGTAGTGAGCTTTGATGAAGATGAAGATTCTGAGCTTTGAGTTTGAACAGCGTTTCAGCAAGTTTTTCAGAATAATTTCGTTCAGGATTGGTAACCTTGCTTCTCATCAGAACTTCATATTTATAGGCACTTTGAGAAGATGACCGTTGGGCGCATTTAATGCTTTGCGTATTCCGTACAGCATCGCATTTAATGTTTCACGCTTTTGTCAACTACCTCGAGCCTTGTTCACGCTGTGTCTACTGACGTTGCCTTTAATAGCTTCCAACGTTCCTTTTGTCAGTCAGCGTAGCCTGCCACCTGTACTTTCTCCTGATCTGATGTTTGTGAATATAATATTTGAATATCATCAGAGTCAAACAGCTTGGTGCATAGCATCTTCTTGTCTTCTGACCTTGAAGTGCTTCTGAGCGTGATACCATGAGAACTTCAGTGCTTCTGCTTCTGATCTCAAGTTCTTCTGATGCTTCCATAGACCCATGTTCTGATTCTGCCTTGACCATCTTCTGATGTCTTGCTAGACCATGTTCTGATGTTGCATGCTGAACCTTCTGAGACAAAGCTTCTGAGCGTTGATTTGTGCATACTCTTTATATATTTCCTGAAAGGGAAATTGCAATGTATTAGAGTACCACATTATCTCACACAAAATTCATATCCTTGTTATCATCAAAACTAAGAATATTGATCAGAACAAATCTTGTTCTAACAATCTCCCCCTTTTTGATGATGACAAAAACATATATAAATGATATGAATTTGCGATCAGAAAGAGCAGACGGCTAAAGACAATTTACACAGCTATAGCATAAGCATGTGAATATGTCTCCCCCTGAGATGAATAATCTCCCCCTGAAATTAATACTAGAAGAATTTTATAAATAAAAGACTTCCCTGATTATTTCGGTAGAGACGTTCACAGTGCTTGATCTTTAGAACATTCATGACTTCTGATTTCTGCTTCCATAGGACAGCTTCAGAACATTGAATTTCTTTAGATCCTCAGAACATTCACAGCTTCTGGTTCCTGCTTCCATCGGACAGCTTCAGAACTTGAATTTCTTTGATCTTCAGAACATTCACAGCTTCTGACTTCTGCTTCCATCGGACAGCTTCAGAACTTGAATTTCTTTGATCTTTAGAACATTCACAGCTTCTGATTCTTGCTTCCATTTGGACAGCTTCAGAGCTTGAATTTCTTCTTACATCACTTCATGCTAGATTGTATTAGAACATTGTTGAATGTACCAGAGCATCATCAGAGCATCTCTACATCCTGAAATGTTACAGAACAAAACTAAACGACAAAAGTCAGCATGAATGAATCAGAACATAAAATATGTTTCAGAACACATAATATGTATCAGAGCCATATGAGCCATATAGAATGTATCAGAACAAATAGACATTCAGAATCAGATCATATTCTATCATCAGAATATCTGAACATTCTTCCTTCTTGCTTCTGATTCTGAAGCTTCATAGCACTCAGCTTGCTTCAAGAATCCAAGAACTTGATTCATCTTGTTGCTTCTAATGTTGATCTTGAATCTTCGATTCCTGCAACAACACAACTTAAAAACATAGAACTTTGCAAGTTCTGTTAGTAAAGCAACTGATTAAATCAAATCATTTATAACATATTTTCTCCCCCTTTTTTTAATAACATCAAAAAGAATATAAAAGATTCAGATATAGAAAACGACAAAGGATAGAAACAGAATAAAACTTTTCATTGATTTAAATAAGCAGGATTACAAAAGATGTATGCAGAAAACAGATGCAACAAGGAAAGAAAACTACAAAGACTTAAGGACTACAACCCTAGCTTAGACATATTCTTAGCTAACATAATCCTAGCTTAGACTTAAGATTTGCTCTTGCTTGGTCATCAAATCTTGAAACTCTGCATGCCTGAGCAGCTCCCAGAGATAGAAGTAAATGAATACAAAAGAGGAACTGAGAACAGTTCACCAGGAGAGAGCGTATTCTCAGATGGGCTTTCCCTTAACATAGAAGTTAAGTCTTTAAGGAACCTAACTTCATCCAATATCTCAAGAAATTCTTCTTCAAAGGTTGATAACAGCATCAAGGAAGAGATCTGACTTGAGAAAAACTTGGAATGCCATCCCGAGATATGTTTCTCATCCTGTAACCGATTAACCCTTCCATCCGTTCTATTCAAATAGATCATCCACTTTTGAGACTTAGTTTCTTCAACTGGTTTAAAGTTTTGATGAAGAGAACTAGGCGAAGAATTCATGATGAACGCTAGAACGATGAAGAATGAACTGGGGTTTTCACAAAAGATATTCATAGAAAGGTGAGAGAAAAAGAGAGAGAGAGAGCGCAAAGATTGATTGAAGAATGCAAAGAGAGAGAGGGCGAAAAAGAAACTGAATGCAAGAGAGAGAAATATAAGAGGGAAAAGAAACGTTTGAAGAGTATTAAAAGAAAACGAAATAAAAGGAAATGATGAATAGCATTTAATGTTACATGACGTGAGGAGAGATAATAATGACAAAAGAAGTGATTAGCACAGTTACCTAAGTAGGCGTCCCCTCAACTGCACGCACGCTTGTCCAGAGATAGTGAACACGTGTTTATCATCTGGATAGCCAGTTACAGCTGTTTTACTTTTAAAGAGATTCTGAGTCAATCTTAGACAATGAAACGTTAGTAATAACAGATTCACTACTTCTAATTGATTATAATCAGAACTTCTTATAAAAGACTAATCCAATCTCATTTCAGAAGATACTCATACATAAGATCTTCTCATCTTCTCATTCTGGGCATAAATCCATACTGATATTCTTCAGAATGAACTTAAACCTATCTTCAGCAAGGGGTTTTGTAAAGATGTCAGCCCACTGATGGTCTGTATCCACAAAGTTTAAAGATATAACACCCTTCTGAACATAGTCCCTTATGAAATGATGTTTAATCTCAATATGTTTAGCTTTTGAATGTAAGATAGGATTCTTAGATAAACATATAGCAGAAGTATTATCACAGAAGATAGGAATGTTACTTTCATATATCTGATAATCTTCTAGTTGACTTCTCATCCAGAGCATTTGTGTGCTACAATCAGCAGCAGCAACATATTCTGCTTCTGTTGTTGAGAGGGCAATAGTAGCTTGCTTCTTGCTGTACCATGAGATCAGGTGACTTCCAAGAAATTGACAACTTCCAGAAGTAGTCTTTCTTTCAATTCTATCTCCAGCATAGTCAGCATCACAGAATCCTACTAAGTTGTATTCTTTGGATCTTCTGTAAACTAAGCCAACATTAGTAGTACCTTTCAGATACCTCAGAATTCTCTTAACCGCAGTTAAATGAGATTCTCTCGGATCTGATTGGAATCTAGCACACAAACAAACACTAAAGAGAATGTCAGGTCTAGAAGCAGTTAGGTATAGAAGAGATCCAATCATACCTCTGTACAACTTCTGATCTACCTTCTTACTTACCTCATCCTTACCTAGGACACATGTTGGATGCATAGGAGTTTTGGCTTCTTTGCTTTCAGAAAGATTAAACTTCTTCAGAAGTTCTTTCACATACTTCGTTTGATGAACATAAGTTCCATCAGAAGTTTGGTTGATTTGAATCCCAAGGAAATACTTGAGTTCTCCCATCATGCTCATTTCAAATTCAGCCTGCATAGACTCAGCAAACTCCTTTCCAAGTGTAGCATTAGATGTTCCAAAGATAATATCATCAACATATATTTGACAAATTAAAATATCCTTTTTAAATGTTTTACAGAAGAGAGTAGTGTCCACTTTTCCTCTAGTGAAACCATTTTCCAGAAGGAAAGAACTTAAGCGTTCATACCAAGCTCTAGGAGCTTGTTTCAATACGTATAATGATTTCTTTAATTTAAAAACATGATTTGGAGACATGGATTCTTCAAAACCAGGAGGTTGATGGACATAAACTTCTTCATCTATGTAACCATTTAAGAAGGCACTCTTAACATCCATCTGATAAAGAGTGATGTTGTGTTGAGTGGCAAAAGAAATTAATAGACGAATAAATTCTAACCTGGCCACTGGTGCAAAGGTTTCTGTATAATCAATTCCTTCTTGCTGACTATAACCCTGAGCCACCAGTCTGGCTTTGTTTCTTACCACTTCACCTTTCTCGCTTAGCTTGTTTCTGAATACCCACTTAGTGTCGATGATGTTAAATCCTTTTGGTCTAGGAACCAAGTCCCATACATCATTCCTTGTAAACTGATTTAGTTCTTCTTGCATGGCAATTATCCAGTCTGGATCTTCTAGAGCTTGATCAACAGAAGTTGGCTCGATCAAAGAAACAAGACCTAATTGACATTCTGCATTGTTCTTAAGGAATGCCCTTGTTCTGATGGGATCATCTTTCTTCCCAAGGATCACATCTTCTGAATGAGCTGAGGCAAGTCTAGGTGATCTTCTGACTGTTGGTTCTTCAGAAATCCTGAGATTCTCTAAAGATGCAGCAACTTGATCTTCTGATCCATTGCTTCTGAGACTGCCAGCTTCTGCACCTTTGCTTCTTGGTTCTACTGCTTCTGATATATCAATATCAAAATCTGCAAAATTCTCAAACTGCTTTGGTTTTTCAAGACCAAGCTTATCATCAAACCTGATATTGATTGATTCTTCTACAATCAATGTCTCAGTATTGTATACTCTGTAGCCTTTAGAGCGTTCAGAATATCCAAGAAGGAAACACTTTTGTGCTTTAGAATCAAACTTACCAAGATGATCTTTAGTATTCAGAATAAAGCATACACATCCAAAAGGATGGAAATATGAAATGTTGGGCTTTCTGTTCTTCCACAATTCATAAGGAGTCTTATTTAGAATAGGTCTGATAGAGATTCTATTCTGAATATAACACGCAGTGTTTATTGCTTCTGCCCAGAAATGCTTAGCCATATTGGTTTCATTGATCATGGTTCTGGCCATTTCTTGTAGAGTCCTATTCTTTCGCTCTACAACTCCATTTTGTTGTGGAGTTTTAGGACAAGAGAAATCATGGGCAATACCAATTTCTTTGAAGAACTCCTCAAAGAATTTGTTCTCAAATTCACCACCATGATCACTTCTGACCTTTATGATTTTGCACTCTTTCTCGAATTGGATCTGAGTGCAGAATTCAAAGAACACTGAATGAGACTCATCCTTGTGTTTCAAGAACTTTACCCATGTCCAGCGGCTATAATCATCAACGATGACTAATCCATATTTCTTCCCTCTGACATATGCTGTTTTGACTGGGCCAAACAGATCAATGTGCAAGAGTTCTAACGGCCTTGAGGTAGAAACAACATTCTTAGACTTGAATGCAGGTCTGGAGAATTTGCCCTTCTGACATGCTTCACAAAGAGCATCTGATTTGAATTTCAGATTTGGGAGTCCTCTGACCAGATTTAGTTTGTTAATCTGAGAAATCTTTCTCAAACTAGCATGTCCTAATCTTCTGTGCCAGACCCATTGCTCTTCAGAAACAGACATAAGACAAGTCACCTTCTGCTTCTCAAGATCAGAAAGATCAATCTTATAAATGTTGTTCTTCCTCTTGCCTATAAATAGGATTGAGCCATCCTTCTGACTTACAACCTTGCAAGACTTTTGATTAAAGATTATATCATAACCATTGTCACTTAATTGACTTATGGACAATAAGTTATGCGTTAATCCTTCTACAAGAAGTACATTAGATATGGAAGGAGAGTTACCAAGACTTATGGTTCCAGAGCCAATGATTTTGCCCTTCTGATCTCCTCCAAACTTGACTTCTCCACCTGGTTTAAGCACCAGGTCTTGGAATGTAGACCTTCTTCCCGTCATGTGTCGCGAGCACCCAGAGTCCAGGTACCATGACATTTTGCTTTTTGTCCTCTTTGCCGCCAAGGATATCTGCAACAGAAATTATCTTCTCCTTAGGTACCCACAATTTCTTGGGTCCTTTCTTGTTAGTTCTCCTCAAGTTCTGATTGAACTTGGGTTTAGCAAAATATTTAACAGGAGGAACAGCATGATATTCTTTACGTTTGTCAGCATGATATTTCTTAGGATGTGTCACAAGCTTCTTGGTGTGAACAGTGTTAAACTTCTGTGCATGTGAAGTGAGCCTAATATCATGTGCATGGCCATATTTGAACTGATCATACAATGGCTTGTATGTGATCTTCAGATCATCAATAGGTTCAAATTTATGTGAGGTATCACCCTCATAGCCAAAACCAAACCTTCTGTTTCCAGAAACACCATATATCATAGAAGCAAGATGACTTCTGCCAATACTTCTAGATAAGAACTTTCTGAAGCTCGAGTCATATTCTTTCAGAATATGATTCATGCTAGGAATGGATTTTTCTTTTTCAGAAGGAGATCCACTATCTTTGGATAGATTTAAAACTTTTTCCTTCAGTTCAGAATTTTCCAATTCCAGCTTAGTTTCAAATTCAAACTGCTTTTTCAGCTTTTTGTATTTGATACTAAGATGAGCCTTGAGTTCCAGAAGTTCTGTTAAACTGGAAACTAACTCTTCTCTAGATAGTTCAGAAAATACCTCTTCAGAATCTGATTCTGATGTAGATTCTGATCCATCATCTTCTGTAGCCATCAGCGCAAAGTTGGCTTGCTCTCCTTCAGAGTCTGATTCTGATTCTGATTCAGAATCATCCCATGTTGCCATAAGACCTTTCTTCTTATGAAACTTCTTCTTGGGATTCTCCTTCTGAAGTTTAGGACACTCGTTCTTGTAATGTCCAGGCTCATTGCACTCATAGCAGACAGCCTTCTTCTTGTCAGATCTTCTGTCACCAGAAGATTCTCCTCGTTCAAATCTCTTTGAACTTCTGAAGCCTCTGAACTTCCTTTGCTTGCTCTTCCAGAGTTGGTTTACCCTTTTGGAGATCATGGACAGTTCATCTTCTTCTTCAGATTCTGATTCTTCAGGATCTTCTTCTCTAGCCTGAAAAGCGTTAGTACATTTTTTAACATTTGATTTTAACGCAATAGACTTACCTTTCTTCTGAGGCTCGTTTGCATCCAGCTCTATTTCATGGCTTCTCAAGGCACTGATAAGCTCTTCCAAAGAAACTTCATTCAGATTCTTGGCAATCTTGAATGCAGTCACCATTGGACCCCATCTTTTGGGTAAGCTTCTGATAATCTTCTTTACATGATCAGCCTTGGTGTAGCCTTGATCCAGAACTCTCAATCCAGCAGTTAGAGTTTGAAATCTTGAGAACATCTTCTCAATATCTTCATCATCCTCCATCTTGAAGGCTTCATATTTCTGGATTAGAGCAAGAGCTTTAGTCTCCTTGACTTGAGCATTTCCCTCATGGGTCATTTTCAATGACTCATATATATCATGGGCAGTTTCCCTGTTAGATATCTTCTCATACTCAGCATGAGAGATAGCATTCAGCAAAACAGTCCTGCATTTGTGATGATTTTTGAATTCTTTCTTTTAATCATCAGTCATTTCACTTCTTGTGAGCCTTACACCAGTAGCTTTAACAGGATGTTTGTAACCATCCAACAGAAGATCCCATAGATCAGCATCCAGACCAAGAAAGTAACTTTCTAGTTTATCTTTCCAATATTCAAAGTTTTCACCATCGAATACTGGTGGTCTAGTATAACCATTGTTACCGTTGTATTGCTCAGTAGAGCCAGATGTAGATGCAGTTGGATTTGTTTGAACTTCACCAGCCATCTTTTACTGAAGCGTTTTTCTCTTCCTGAATCTTTTCTAAACACGGTTAAGTGCTTGCACCTTAGAACCGGCGCTCTGATGCCAATTGAAGGATAGAAAAACACTTAGAAAGGGGGGGTTTGAATAAGTGTAGTCTAAAAAACTTGAACAATAAAAACAATTTGCACAGTTATTTTTATCCTGGTTCGTTGTTAACTAAACTACTCCAGTCCACCCCCACGGAGTGATTTACCTCACCTGAGGATTTAATCCACTAATCGCAACAGATTACAATGGTTTTCCACTTAGTCCGCGACTAAGTCTTCTAGAGTATCCTGATCACAACCTGATCACTCCAGGAACAAATGCTTAGACACAAGCTAAGACTTTCTTAGAGTATCTTGACCACCACGTGATCACTCTAATTACAACTGCTTAGACACAAGCTAAGACTTCCTAGAGTATCCTGATCAACACTTGATCACTCTAGTTACTTACAAATTAATGTAATCAAATAAGAGTTTTACAATGCTTCTGAAAAGCTATAATCACAACAGTGATATTTCTCTTAACGTTTAAGCTTAATCTCACTAATATATTACAACAGCAATGTAGTGAGCTTTGATGAAGATGAAGATTCTGAGCTTTGAGTTTGAACAGCGTTTCAGCAAGTTTTTCAGAATAATTTCGTTCAGGATTGGTAACCTTGCTTCTCATCAGAACTTCATATTTATAGGCACTTTGAGAAGATGACCGTTGGGCGCATTTAATGCTTTGCGTATTCCGTACAGCATCGCATTTAATGTTTCACGCTTTTGTCAACTACCTCGAGCCTTGTTCACGCTGTGTCTACTGACGTTGCCTTTAATAGCTTCCAACGTTCCTTTTGTTAGTCAGCGTAGCCTGCCACCTGTACTTTCTTCTGATCTGATGTTTGTGAATATAATATTTGAATATCATCAGAGTCAAACAGCTTGGTGCATAGCATCTTCTTGTCTTCTGACCTTGAAGTGCTTCTGAGCGTGATACCATGAGAACTTCAGTGCTTCTGCTTCTGATCTCAAGTTCTTCTGATGCTTCCATAGACCCATGTTCTGATTCTGCCTTGACCATCTTCTGATGTCTTGCCAGACCATGTTCTGATGTTGCATGCTGAACCTTCTGAGACAAAGCTTCTGAGCGCTGATTTGTGCATACTCTTTATATATTTCCTGAAAGGGAAATTGCAATGTATTAGAGTACCACATTATCTCACACAAAATTCATATCCTTGTTATCATCAAAACTAAGATTATTGATCAGAACAAATCTTGTTCTAACAAGTTAGAGTGCATGAGCCATGCATAGTAGCGCCTCCTCTACATGTTCATTTTTTTATTTGAAAAGTGGTTAGTTTGATAGTATATTTGAAAAGATGGTTATTTGGAAAAAATATTTAAAAAGTGGTTTTGTTTTATAAAAAATTCACATATATTACTTATAAGATAAAAATTTAGAAATTGTGAGGTGTTTTATATTATTAGAAAAAAAATATTTATATGCAATTTGTGCTTATAAATCTTTCTTTTCATATTCAAATGTCTTATATAAATTTTTTTTAACACTTTTTTGCATATTTAAATGTCTTATAAATCTTTTAGTAGTTTTTTCATGTTTTTGAAGAACTCTTGTTAGGTCAGCATGAACGATTACTGGTTTGTCTTGAACGCTAGGATAGTTCATCAATAGAAGCGACAATGTCAAGAGTTGTAAGAAGGGTCTTCCTAGGATATAATTGTTGACACTCTCGCAATAGACCGTGAAAAATACATGTCTATCATTTGCGCATCTCTTGCTTCTCCAAAAGATACCACCAACTTTATACTGCATCAATGGTGAGTCACATAGTCATTGAGCGTTTGGAGATTAGTGCATTTATAATATGATAATTTTCTCCTTTCCAACCCTAATTCTTCGAAGAGATTGGCATACATGATTTCGCACAAACTTCTCGCCGATCAGGGTTCTTGACACTTCATAATTGGCTACCTTGATCGTTACCACCTGATAACACGAAAATGTATCGTTTATTTGGCTCGATTTATATCAATTATTTCCTTATTTTATTATAATTATGTTATTTTATTGTGATATTATGCGAGTATTTGCTTTGTTTCAGGTTTTATGCTCATATTGAGACTATTTGTGAAAAGGAGAAGAAATAGAGCTAAAATGACTACAAATTGTGCCTAAAAGATGAAAAATGGGTGCTGAAGTGAAAACGAGGTGCAAAGAAGACCCAATTGTGCAAAGATGCAAGCCCAAACCACAAAGAATGAAGAAATGAAAATATATATATATATATATATATATATATATATATATATATATATATATATATATATAATATATATATTATATATATAAGAACGTGGGCCCCACGCCACATTAATATATATATTAAATATATATATATATATAATGTGATATATATAGTGACGTGAGGTCACTTATATATATAGTGGTTAAACATGGAGACGTCCGTCTCCTATATATTAGGGGGCCACGTCTCCTCAGGAGACGCCCGTCGTCTCAAGTCTGTTTTGAAAGTGGAGAATTACACGCCGCAGCGTACTTCTGCAGAGTCAATTAATGTGCTACATTTTAGGAGAAAAAAGGGGACCAGCTAGAACAAGCAGTTACCACAATAACACTATAAAAAGAGCTGAATATTCACGTAAAAGTGTTGGACCATGCTTTGTCCCAGCCACAGTTTTTCTTCTGTATTTTTATTCCAGCATTTTATTTCTAGCAATTGTTTTCTATTCTGTTTATCTTTTCTCACAACAATTTCTACACCGGAAATTGTTGTGAACTTTTAACTAGATCTAACCTTACGTTAGATCATAGTATTTTATTTCCTTGTTTTTATTTGATCGAAGAATTTATCGAAGAACAATCCAACCGACTTGTGGTGGAAGTTCAAGTACTCCAAGATTCAAGTTTTATTTCAGATTTATATTATTCAGGTTTATTATTTACCGCCTTTATTTATATTTATTGCATGATATATTATATGCCAATTAATATGCCTAATATTATGAACCGAATTTATTTATGCATGTTTAACCATATTAATATGTCTAGCTAATTTATTTAGATATCGGTATGTAAAGTAAGTTAACCGTGGGATCCGAAATAAATTGGCTTAATTATGTTTTATTAAATGTCACTTGTTTTTGGTTTGTATGTCTAATTTAATTAGTAAGTCTTAAAACCAATAGAGCGAAAGTTTGAGGGCTTAAGACGGTCAAAGGTTAAAATCAATAGAGCGAAAGTTTGAGATCTTTAACTGGATAGTAGACATAGGACATTAGTTTTAAGGATGGCGAAAGCGTATTAAAACTAATTAGAACTTATTTATTTTCAAAAAGTGTTTTTACACCCGTGCGGGATGGCGAAAGCGTACGTTAGGGATATTAGCATGTTCCGAGTCAACAGAGCGAGAGTTTGAGATTAGGAGATTTAAGTAGATAACGACTTCATAAAACAAGCATTTTATTAACTATGTTGTTTTCAAAAAGCGTTTCTAAATCTGGTGGGATGGCGAAAGCGTACATTAAGAGTTAGGATCGTAGTCTGAATCAATAGAGCGAGAGTTTGAGAGGAGGATTTTTAATCAATTGAATTAGTAAAGATTTTTAATTAAATTATGCAAAAGCCAATGGACCTTCAGATCACCTAAGTTAGATGAAATACATACTGATATCCGTTTGTTATTATATTTTACCTAGATTTAAGATTTTAGTTTCCCCATTTATAAAAAAACCAAATATCATTTGCCTTAGCTTTACATAGTAACTTTAGATAACGGTAGGTCGATTTATAGTCCCTGTGGATTCGATATCTTTTAAAACTACACGACACGACTGTGCACTTGCAGTTATCCCGACTAATAGACACGCAAAGTCGCGATCAAGTTTTTGGCGCCGTTGCCGGGGACTATTCAAGTCGATATCGTAACTCGCTGTTACACCGTAGAGACTAAGGCATTTTTTTCTTTCTTTTCATTTACTACTATGTATCACCCATACTTTTTCTATAACCCCCACTCCCAGTATTTCAAGGAATCACCTGGATCCTATAAATCCGATCTCGAAATACTATTGGAGAATTTCAATGCTGCGCCACCAATTCATTCTCACCCAAATTACCTCTGCAACTCCCAATCTCAACATTTCGAGGAACCACAAGAAACCTACAATCCAAACCTCGAAACATTAATTGGGGATTACAATTCGACACTAGCTTATACTCAACCGAATTCCCTCTATAATCACCAATCCCAACATTTTGAGGAACCACAAGAATTTTATTCCAACCAAACCTATCCTCAACCGAATTTCCTCTACGATCACCACAATCAATATTTCGAGGAGTCGCCAGAATCCCATAAATCCGACCTCGAAATAATAATGGAAAATTTTAATGAAACATCTATGATGACAAGGCACTTTGTGGAAACACAAAATGCGACGCCAACCTACTTCGAGGAACCACAAGAATCCTATAACTCTAACCTTGAAGCATTAATAGAGGATTTCAATGCAACACAAACTCATCATCAACCAAATTTCCTCTACGATCACCACGCCCAACATTTTGAGGAGTCGCAAGATTATCATAAATCCAACCTCGAAATATTAATGGAGGAATTCATTGAAGCACAAACTCTCTCTAGGCTAGAATCTATGACGACGAAGCACCTTGAGGAAACACAAAATGCAATGCTAACTCCATTTGAAGAACCTCAAGAATCCCATAATTTTAACTTCGAAACATCAATGGTGGATCCCGACGAGACGCTAACTCACTCTAGATTAGAAGCCATGATGGAGCAATTTGTAGAGACACAAACCGTCCAAAACCAAGAGTTTATCAACCAAAGTCTTCAAAACAATGAAACCCTTAGGCAACTGACCACTATGGTTGAGTCCCTCGCGACTCACAACATGGCATTAGAAACTCAAATTTCCCAACTTGAACAAAAGTCGCTAGGACACTTACTTGAGGAGTATATGGAAACAACCGTTAGTGAAAAACAAATTGAAATTCCTGAGGAGAGTGATAATGAGATTGAGGAGAGTGATTATGAGATTGAGGAAAGTGATGATGTGGTTGAGAAGAGTTCTAGTGAGAAAAGAGTGGAGATTGAGAAAAATCCACCAACACAAACTGAAAGGGAGGTTTTAGAAGAGGTAGAGAGGGAAGCACCTATTATTATTCCTTTTCCATATACCCCACCGATTTCTTTCCTGCAAAGTTTTGTGGAAGCTAAGGTAGACTCCAAATCCATAATGTATGTGAAGATATTGGAAAATATCCACACTAATGCACCCTTATTTGAAGTCTTGCATAAAAACAGAAATTTAGACGACCATGAAACTAAGGATATCGTTAGTGATAAGAGGGTAAAGTTAATCTTTGAGGTGGTGGATAATATCACTAAGCCCGAACTTGAAAAGCTGATACTTAGGATCGATCCAGAACTGCCACCACGATTTCAAAAGAATGAACCACCACACAGAAGAAAGAAAATAAAAGGTGAGGGATATGTGAGATGGCTTGATAAGTGGCCATGGAAAACGAGGTTTGCTAAAATTTCAACCGAGGAGTCATTCTCGAGAGAACCACCTTGAGTGCTTGCACTCTTAAGACGTCGAGCTATCGACGTTAAACAAAGCGCTGCGTGGGAGGAAACCCATGAGTTTTCAGTTTAATGTTTTTCTTTTATTGTTTGAATTTGCAGAAAATAAAAGTATGGATCGCTTGTCACGTCTCAACCATATCTAGGCGAAAAATCTATAGACGATCGTCTCAAAGATGAGCAGGTATCCACGCGCATTCCTACGAGTGTTGCTGCTGGTGGTGACACAATTGATGAGTATGATAGGAGAAGGTATTCCTCCGGACGCGGAGTGGATTTGGTCGTGATGGAACGCCGGTAGCATCCATATAGGTTCTGTCTTTTCTTCTCCACCTTAGATCGAAACATTGAGGACAATGTTTGGTTTAAGTGTGGGGGAGAAGCTTTACCGCTTTCATTTATTACTTTATTTATCGTCTTCTAGTTGTGTTGTCGAGTCTTTATATATGATTTTCTGTTGTTATCGAATTTCCCCAAAATTTGAAAATTTTAACCTCCAACCAAAAATTTGAATTTTGACGCATGGCATACACACTCTGAAAGTATAGAGGTTGTCACAGTTTAGGCATTGTTAGAAAGACTTTGAGATGTTTCAACAACATCGATACCGTCCTGACACCCTAAACCCCCTCATTATGTGATATCAATTTGGATGCCCATTATGTCGAGACCTTAGGCTCAAGTTTTCAAAGTAGCTCTTAAGTAGTTTATATTAGCAGTCGGCACCATCTTAAGCACAAACTACGTAGGGAGTCGATGAATATAAGTGAATGATCCTGTTTTTAATAAATAAATGATTTGATTGAAAAATAACCCTCTAAGTTAGGTGACCCTCACCCGGTCATTTAGCCCAACGGTTGTTACGCATATAAAGATTTAATAATTAGCACCCACTGTTGGTTGGCCTAGAGGTCACTGGTACTGGGCTTGGTAGGGTGGATTACGGTCCGATCCCCCGCAACCGCAGTTGGGAAAGATGGGGCTTCGCCATTTAAAAAACCAGAACCCCGTGCTAAAGAAAAGAAAAGGATCATAGTCGCTAACTGATTTCCCTACTGTGTGCGTGTACGGATAACGGGCTTAATGTGATTGCGCTAGAATGAAAAGAGTGAAAGGAAAAATGAGAGATATAGGTTGAGTTATAATGGCATAATTCGAATTGGTTTGTATAAGGAGGGAGTTTTTGAACATTGTGTCGTTACGGTATCCTTGATGTTGATATCTATTACCTATCGATGTAACATTTGCCTAACAAAAATATTATTAGGAGTCGTGTCATGCCCTTGTTTCGAATCGAGCTTAACTATTTCTTTTACCGTGTGGTTGATTGCTTGAGGACAAGCAATGGTTTAAGTGTGGGGGTATTTGATAACACGAAAATGTATCGTTTATTTGGCTCGATTTATATCAATTATTTCCTTATTTTATTATAATTATGTTATTTTATTGTGATATTATGCGAGTATTTGCTTTGTTTCAGGTTTTATGCTCATATTGAGACTATTTGTGAAAAGGAGAAGAAATAGAGCTAAAATGACTACAAATTGTGCCTAAAAGATGAAAAATGGGTGCTGAAGTGAAAACGAGGTGCAAAGAAGACCCAATTGTGCAGAGATGCAAGCCCAAACCACAAAGAATGAAGAAATGAAAATATATATATATATATATATATATATATATATATATATATATATAATATATATATATATATATATAAATATATAATATATATATTATATATATAAGAACGTGGGCCCCACGCCACATTAATATATATATTAAATATATATATATATATATATATATATATATATATATATATATATATATATATATATATATATATATATATATATATATATATATATATATATATATATATATATATATATATATATATATATGTGATATATATAGTGACGTGAGGTCACTTATATATATAGTGGTTAAACATGGAGACGTCCGTCTCCTATATATTAGGGGGCCACGTCTCCTCAGGAGACGCCCGTCTTCCCCCACTAGGTCCACTTGAGACGCACGTCTCAAGTCTGTTTTGAAAGTGGAGAATTACACGCCGCAACGTACTTCTGCAGAGTCAATTAATGTGCTACATTTTAGGAGAAAAAAGGGGACCAGCTAGAACAAGCAGTTACCACAATAACACTATAAAAAGAGCTGAATATTCACGTAAAAGTGTTGGACCATGCTTTGTCCCAGCCACAGTTTTTCTTCTGTATTTTTATTCCAGCATTTTATTTCTAGCAATTGTTTTCTATTCTGTTTATCTTTTCTCACAACAATTTCTACACCGGAAATTGTTGTGAACTTTTAACTAGATCTAACCTTACGTTAGATCATAGTATTTTATTTCCTTGTTTTTATTTGATCGAAGAATTTATCGAAGAACAATCCAACCGACTTGTGGTGGAAGTTCAAGTACTCCAAGATTCAAGTTTTATTTCAGATTTATATTATTCAGGTTTATTATTTACCGCCTTTATTTATATTTATTGCATGATATATTATATGCCAATTAATATGCCTAATATTATGAACCGAATTTATTTATGCATGTTTAACCATATTAATATGTCTAGCTAATTTATTTAGATATCGGTATGTAAACCTTTTCAATGTCTTGAAACCCTAGATTGGGTCTCTCATCTCCTGATTTCCCTTCTTCACGTTTCTCCTCGGATTATGAAATCTTGTCTCCTAGGGTTTGATTGCTTTGATATAACAAAACTAAACAAAGAAGAATGGGACATAACAGAATGTAATGGAGCGAAGCATAATGAAATATAGATCACACTCCATTGTTTGGGTATTTGATTAATAATATTTCATTTCATTGCATATACACCTTAAATTTGGTGGAATAAAAATGGAGGATTTTATAGAATGGGATGAAATAAATTACATCATGTTTCATTTCACTCCATCCATTATTCGCAAGTCCAAACAATGAAATCATATTATTTACTACTCCACTCCACTTCATTTCATCATATACCACCAATTGAAACAATCCCTTACTGGCTTACCTTAAAGATTATTTCAAGCAAGATAACCCTCCAGTTATTAAGGAGGCAGAAGGAGGTGGTGAAGTGAAATACGTTGATATTGGTGTGGTGGTGCTCTAACGAATAGTTGATTGAATCGCTTTAGATGTTGCCATTGCCTAAAGTTATGCAATGCGAAGTGATCAGATAAGTTAACAAAAAAGGTTGTGGCAGTGCAACAAAAAATATCCCATTTATTCGACGTGGAATTTTGTGAGAATTAGAAAAACGATTCTCATAGACAACACCATTATTTCAGTGTGGAACAGAAAATTGATGTTGTTGTTTACGGTGATTTCCGGTAAACAACCGCTAGTCTTCCAAACTATAATAAATATGATTTGGTTACTCGCAGGATCGACTAGATTGATCCTAAGACACATAGTCAAGAAGATTGTCATCAACGTTCATTCGAACCATATTCATTATTTGTCTTCTTCAATAAGCGTTGTTCGATTAAAGAACAAATAGTCTTGACAATCACTTTGTTATATATAAATGTGACTTCAGCAAAAAGATAAGTAACATAACATAGAAAATTAAAAGGACTATTGAAACGTAAAGAATCTTAAACTGCAGAAATGTAAAAGACTTTGAAAGTAAATAACATGAAAGTAATTCGAAAGTAAATGACATTAAAGTAAAGATACAGAAATGTAAATGGCAAGAAGTAAACGAAATGCAGTAATTCTGGAAGATATTTAAAAACAAAGGGTAATACACATGTATTAAAATGGTGGTGTCATATGTACATTTTCTCAGCGAACTCTTTCTCTTAACGCTTGATACTTGAGTAAATATGTGAGTGATTTGTACAAAATGAACACACAGAATCCTAACATTAAGACTCCTATTTATACTAGTTTCGACCTTAACGGTCCTATACTAATCTGCTGCCACGTTTCTCATAAAAACTTCTAGCGATGCCATCTGTTACTTGGACAGTTACGAAACCGTCTTCGAATTTCAAATCTTCCCGCCTGAGTCTGTCTTCGACGCGTGGCAGTGTATTAAACAAACACTACGAAAAAACACGCTAAGTAGTAATACTTGAATATATTTATAAATTTGTCTAAGTCCCCGAAGACACATACTTTTCACTAGCTTTCAGTATTCATTATCTTCATAGTGAACTTAGAAATCTTTACTCTCGAAGCATGACCATCAGTAGCCATTCTTTTATTTTTAAGGGATGGCCATCAGTAACCATCTTTCCTTCGATTTTCTACTTCTTCGAAGGATAAATACTACAAAACGAAATCTTCAGCTAACAAATTGCCCCCAATAAATGCCTGTTTCGAGAGTCAACAGAAATAGGCGTTTCTTGTCATTATAAGATTTCGTTCTTTATTGATCTTTGAGAGTTCCAAGACTGCTGACTAACGTCATAATCATTGATGACCCTGTTTCCGAAACGTCTTGTCATTTTCAAAGATGTCTTCTCATAACTTACATTCCCACGTTTTAACCTTACTTCTTGATCATTACTCCTACATACTAGGAGTGAAGCTAACTCTATTCGACCGCCGTTGGATTAAATCACCAGCCGCCACGTGTTCCTTGGATTTTACCCAAAAGATTTAAAAAAAAAGGTTTCCGTTAAACCTTTAAATACTTGGTCTTGCACTTCTACACAACCTTTCATTCCTATTTCTTCATCTTCTTCAAAAAACCAAACATCTTCAATCTCTTCAAAATCTCGCTCTCTTAATCAGAAATTTCTCTATGGCTTCATCTTCAAATGTTCTTCAACCTGCTCTGAAGCTCCAATCAACAACACGGTCTGGGGAACAAGAGCACGTTCAAAACCCTAACACCGAAGAAATACGCGCTATTTACGCTTCCCAGGTAATCATTCCCTTTGAACTTTCTGGAAAATCTCTCGCTTTTATGGGTCCATTACCAGGTGAAAATATCCCATCTCTGAATAAATTCTTTCCTGCTTATTACAAGACTAGACCATTAGTTAGCAAAATTAGGATAGATGAAGATGGCTGTTCTCCCTCAGGAAAATCTGCTAACATGGAAGAAACTCCAACTATAACCCCTTTAGCTTTAGCGAAAATTAGGTTAAACTATATGACCAATTCTGTAAAAGTGTTTAGGTCAATTCCTTTGGCCAAAGATCCTGATTTGTACTATGCCTGGTTAGAAAAAGTAGAGAAATAGAAAGAATCCTTCTGGAAATCGTTAGGAATATACGATTTGATTCAACTGTCAAAGACAGGTTTAGAATACAACCAACCCATGTTAGTAGCAGCGGTTCACTTTTGGGATGCTTCTCACAACACTTTCCATCTCCCCTGTGGAATGGTTACCCCTACTCTTTTTGATGTGGCTGCGATTACAGGACTTCGACCAATTGGCGAAACCTTCGATCCTAACGAAATGGATAATGATACTATTGGTTTTAATGACTCACAAGTCACTTATACTGCATTCATCCAGAAGCATCATATTACCACCGAAACGGTAGTATCTGATGAAGAACATATTGCTTTTCTAGCGCTATGGCTTTCACGATGTGCCTTCTGCTCAAGATCTATTCAAGTTGCAAAGAGATACCTTTGCATGGCTAATCAGTTGCATGCTGGAAAAAAGCTCAACCTCAGCCAACTGCTTTTAGGGTCTCTTTATGAAAACCTCAGCGAAGCTGCAACCCTCACCAAGAATTTCAAATCTGGTAGTTTACTTTATGCTGGCCCTTTCTGGCTATTACAACTGTGGCTTAATGCTACATTCGAAACTCATCTTCCCTTTCGAGGAAACGTCAATGAGGAGGATAGCAAAATCAAGAATCGAACTATAGAAGGGACCAGGTTAGCTTACCTAACTCCAAAAGAAGAAATTGGAAAGCTTCGTGAACACTTCTTGGCGTATTCAATGATGTTTGCCCGGCGTAACCAGTTCGATCCTTCTATGGCCCCCTTTGTACACAGAACAATAGGTCCTGAATGGTTTACTCGAAAATTTCCATCAACATCTCAGGATCAACAAACTGAGTCTATGGAAATTTGGGAAGCCTTTCTGACTCCAAGGTTATTTTCCCATCGCCTTCGACCATCAAAAGGTCAATGTATTCTCATGTGCTACCAACCAAATTTGGTCTCGAGACAGTTTGGGCTGGTTCAAATAAAACCCAAGTGTTTATATGAGAAAAGAAACCATATGTGTTTCCATACCTTGTACTTGACTGAAGAAGAATGTAAAACAAAAATCAACAAATACGTTGGCACCACC
Organism: Vicia villosa; assembly: GCF_029867415.1. Classification (NCBI taxonomy): domain Eukaryota; kingdom Viridiplantae; phylum Streptophyta; class Magnoliopsida; order Fabales; family Fabaceae; genus Vicia; species Vicia villosa. Next base: position 124,518,524 of record NC_081180.1, on the reverse strand, counting down.
AATCTTCCTCCTGTCTCTTTCGAACCTGCCTTTTATTCTACACCAGACTTTCATCAATGGTGGATGGATTATTATAGCTCCCAAATCTTTGACGCTGATAGCCTTGCTCAAGAACTAACTGCAGCTTTTACTGATGTGCAGGAGAATTTTCAAAAAGGTACTTCAACTCATATTAAAGAAATCCAAGCTTTTCAAAAATTCTTTGAAACTATCTACAGGCCTGATGATCTTAGTCGGACCGTTCGTGAGGCTGCAGTCATTTTGCGCGAAAAGTTTTCCGCCAAACTGGATAAGTTGAAGTTGCCCTCGTATGTTCGACCAGAACTACGTTATGAAGTGGCTTTCAAACTTAATCCTCCAAAATTCCCTCCACTACCAAGTGCTGATTTTGGTGTGGCTCTAAGTCCTCCTTTCCCAGACTGGTTCGTGTGTGGGAATGCTCTCAAAATTCTTCGAGAGAGTACCAAAAAACGCGCTGAACGAGTGGTTCCGACTAAGCATACCTTGGATACTTTCAAAGGACATCTTCATATAGATCTTAAACATGTTCGTGTTCTGACCCCAATACCTGAAGGTTTGGATTAAGACAATCTTTTCGACTGACTTTTCTTTTCTTTGCTGATATACTGATTTCAGTTTCAACTACAGCTGTTGCACGAAGGAGGAAGATCAAGGAAGCTTCTGCCCAAAAAGATTCTGGGACATCTAAGAGCAACAAACCAAGTGAAAGTGATTCCATCGTTACTGGCAAGAAGCCCACGGTACATACTCATCTCATATTCTTGATTCTGTACAATCTGTGAGTAGTATCTGTCTCACTTATCGTCTATTTGCCAGAGCTCGAAACCCCCAACAGGTTCGAAGCGGAAAGCTTCCTCGACAGCTGCCTCAGATGGCGAAGACAAATCCCCTCCCCAAACTAGACAAGGACACAAGAAGAGACAAAAAGCTGTTACCCCTTCAAGAAAAGGGAAAAGGATAAGCCCCTCTAAAACTGTTTCTCCTGGTGATAAGGCGTCCTCTGAAGAGTCTCCTTTGAAAACTGCTAGTAATGCTTTCGTTGTGGAAAGTCATAATTCAAGTCCAGACAATATCCCAACCAAGGTATTTGGGTTCCACCCCACATATTATCTTGTGATCTTAACCAAATAATTAAACTGACATTTACCTTGTTATTGCAAGAAGACGCTGGCACTGCCACTTCAGGTTTCAAGGACCATGGCTTTACCATTAATGTTGACAAACTTTACGGTAATTGTCAAACTTTAACTTTCGTCAACTAAACCCCTTAAAGGCTTATCTTTATGACTAACTTTGCTCTGTTAATCATAGGTACCTCTCAAAATCAAACTCATATTCTCTCGCCAGTCTTTGAAGACGTTAGGCCAATTGCTACCATATTGCCTAATGAACCAGTCGAAGAAAGTCACTCCACTGACGAATCCCCACCTACTCATCAAGACAAAAATTTGGAAGAAGATCACCCATTCTCAGGCAGCGACAATGTGAACCCCCAAACACATGACAGTGAAGATACTGCGTCGGAGCAAGATGCTATGGAAGAAGTTTCTCAACCAGAAAAACAAGATCCTCAAGGGACTTCGACTCTTGAAACGAAAACCATTCCTGAGACAACTTCGACGCTTGCCCCCGTGAAGCCTACTCCTTTGGAGCTGGAACAACTTAAGCAAACTGATCCTCTTAGTTTCTTAAAGGCTATCATGGATGCGAATACTTCTTCGCCTTCGGAACTTAATGTCTCTCCAGCTGCAACTGTAGAATCTAGTGATAAAGAAGATATGCCTAGCCTCCTCCGACAAATAAAAGAGAGATTCTTTGGGGTCAATCTTGTAGACGTCCTCAACCGGGAACCTATTAAGAGTCACAACTTAAATCAACTTCTAAAGAAGGTAGATTTGTTTCAAGTTTCCACAGAAGTTTCAGAGGTAATTGTTCTGTTAGGCTCTCTACTCGAGCAACTCCAGGCCAACATTCTTCGAAAGCAAAATGTCGAAAAAGAGCTATCTGAGACAATGGCCTCTCATGACTCTTCATGGAACTCTGCTATGGACGCAACGAAACAAGGTGAGGCCCTCAAGCTTAAACATTCAGAAAATCAGAAGGCCTTTGATGATTATGAGAAGAACATCAACTCCTGGAAACAAGAGATAAAGGTACTCGAGGACAAGATAAAAGAAGCTGAACGTTGTCAGGCAGCCATACAAAAATCTAACCAACAAGATTTGCTCGAAGTGGTGCAGTCGGGAATTAGACATTTCGAGACTGCACAGAAATTAGTGCCAGAAATCGAAAGATTGAAGAAACAACGGGCACTAATTGAGCTTCGTATGTCTTCGTGGGAGACTCAATACTTGAAGATCAAAACGGATCTCCCTAAGGATTTTAACTAGATGTTTTCAGTCCTATTACTTGTTGCACCTTTGTTTTGTAATCGAAACTACTGTAGACTCATAATATTTGTATGCTTGACTCCCATTTATATCTATAATGTTTGCCAGCATTACTTTTAGCAAATCTAAACATTTCTGCCAAAATATATCTTTAGATTCTCTACAGTGCTTTTTATTTAATGCAACGTGTGGAACCTGAACATCTTTCGCAGCATCCTTGCCTCTAGACTTGACGTTTCCCCTTCTCTAGCCATAATCATTATTAAACAGTGACGTCACATTCTCCAAAACGTCGGTTTAAGACGTGCGTGCATCCGTTTCATGATTACTTCTCAACTTCCAAGGGCGGGAAACGGCGGAAGCCATAACTTCTTTCTTTGGAAAACCAACCGCAGTCCAATCACTCATTAACAATTAAAAACCACCCTTCAGTATTCCCAGTCTATATAAAGGGTCAAATATTGTCTTCATTTCTTCATTCATGCGCTTTCTCTCCAAACCAAACACAGAAAAAGAAAACACACAACTTCTCTCTCAGAACACCTTTCTTATCTTGCAATGACTGAACCTCTCTTCTTTAAAGACATCAAAGCCCTCATCAGAGGCGAGTTCAGAGTCTCTGAGGATGAACTTGTCCGTCATTTTATCAACATCGAAAACCTCTTTGTCAACCAAGAACTGGACTTCTATTTTGAAGAAGTCTTGGAGGGTGCTATTTATCCCAATATGGTGGCAGAATTCTGGATGAATGCGTCTTTACGCATAGATCCTGAAGGTAGGACCACCATTGATTCTGAAATTCGACATGCTCGTCTCAGCATCACTCCCACCACTATTGCCAACCTAATAAGATGCAATAACTCTGGTGAAACTTTTGATGACAACAGTTTCAGCATGACTACTCATCTCATGTTGATAACTCTTATGGACAATGATCGTTTCAGTGCCAAAGTCATCAGGATCTGGCACCAGATGCTCGTGGGGAACTTCCAACCTCGGCGGGTTGATGAAAACAACATCATGGTTGAAGACTTGGAGTTCATCCTCTGTGGTCTTCGAGGGAGGAAAATTAACATTCCTTTAATGATCTTTAAAGGACTTGTTAAAGCTGTCTCTATCGGTGTTGACCGTCGAGGGAGTGTGACTTGTTGTAATACGGTGAACTGACTTTTTATCGATCGAAATGTCGCGGTTAAGCATGAGTCGCCACCGACTTTTATTTTATCCAAACTAAATCGGAAAGGCTAAAAGAAACAGAAAAAAACCTTTTAAAGAAATCTGAGTTCGGGGGGTAATTTATGCAAAGGGAAGGTGTAAGGCACCCTTTGCATCCATGGTTTTCCATGGGCTCTTAATTGCTTTGCTTGCTCGTTTGTTTAGAAAATGTAGATGAAAGAGGAAAAATGGACTTTAGCTCGTAAATGAGCGTAGCCAGTTTTTGAAGAATTTTGAGAAAGAATGTAGAAAATAGAGCATGGCAAGGCAATTAGGGGCAATTACCTTAAACTCAGATGATAGGTCTCTTTTTAGCCTTTCAGAATGAAAGGGTCTATCCTTGCCATAAGTGGGCAGGGAGCCTTTCGTTTGGAGGTTGAAGGGTCGTCGAAGCATCCTTTGCCATAAAACTGTCCCATGCCATAGAAGGGCAGGTAGTCTAAGGCAAGGATCAAAATAAGCCATTTTTCGTTAGGCAACCAGAAGATACCTCAGCCTTTTTCCGTAGGCAACTTCCGAGGGTCGAGGTCATTTGTGTATCGAAGGCGGCATCATTTAGGGTCGTGACCTTTTTATCGAGGCAACATGGCTGAGGTATCCTCGTATTCGAGGGACTTGGCTTATTCTGCAAAAACACAAAGGCAACAGGTAGCAGGCAACAGGCAACAAGCAACAAGGCAACAGGCAACAAGGCAACAGAGAGGTTACCCCAAAAGCGTGTGTCATACCCCAAAATTTGCCCGATGAAAATCTACGTCTATTAATTCATCAGTGGTATTAAAATAAGGGTCATGGGGTTTAACATCTCTATTGTTAAACTCATTCTCTTATAAACCGTTTTGAGTTAAAACAGGGGTGTAATCAACAGGTATTTGGGCCCAACCAGTTGGCCCAATTTATCCATAGAAGGTTTGTTTTCTTTTATAATAATTAATCAATATTTATTTTATTGTTATAATTTTACTAAAACCATTATTATTTATTAATATTAGGATTTAGTATTATTATTAAACAGTTGAAATAATATTATGATTATTATTATTCGGATTAAAGTTATTATTATTATTAGGATTAGAATAATTAGTATTTTATTTTAGGTTAATATTATAAGTATATCAATTTTGGGTTATTAGGTTGATTGGATACTAGGCCCACTAGCGATAAAAAAAAACCTAACCTAATTTGTAGATGATAAAAGGACTTTTTTTTTTTTCTAATCCTAAGGGGGTTGGCCGAAAATCTGCAAAAAGAGGACTCTGCCTCCAAAACCGTAAAACACGTTCAAAGAAAAAAAATCAAGAAAGAGTCAAAATTGATTCTGCGATTGGAGCTTGATCCAAGGCGTGTTCTGAATTGGAACACATATCTGCGTCCTCGCTGAGGTTACCCGAACCATCAAAGACGATTAAAGCTCGCGAACTTACCTCCATACACTCACGGTTTTTTTTCGTTTTTTTTTCAAAATCGATTCGTGTAATTTATGCATCTTAAACATAATTTGATGTTATATTCGTATTCATATGGATGTATGGAATGTTTCTGACACATTTAATTCAAGGTTTGGTACAAATAGAGTAATCCGCCATTGTTAGGTCGCGGAGGTCTCAATTTGGGGGTTTATGGTAGAGGCAAAATTAGGATCAATAGAGATCACCATTTGACTTAGCGGCAAATTTCTGGTTGATTCATGTTCTTATATGAAATTTATTTGATCCGTATAAAGAAATTGAGAATTGCAGGGGCTTTAGCAACAAAAGGGAACTGTGGCTGTAGACCTGTATTTTTCCCAGAAAAAAACTCACGGTTGAAGAAGGAGCTGGGCGCGGGGGAAGGTTCTTTTTTTTTTTTTAATTTTTGATCCGATCACGTCTCTATATAAATTCGCGCGCGCGCATCGTTAACACCAAGTGAGACATGGCGTAATGGCAGAAGAGAGGCGCTTAAGGACTTCGAGCATGAGGGGAGAGGTTCGAATCTCACCTCCTGCACTTATTTTCTTCACTTTTTCTTTGAGTCTCCTTGTTTCCAGATTTAGTGCACTGCAGCCACTCAAGCTTGCCATAGACCTCATCGTATAGCCATTAGATCTCACAACGAACTGATCTAACGCCCCACAACTGAAGCCTCCATGGCATACCATCATCAAGCTGCCACACAGGATTACTGCCAGGTTTTCCTATATTTTATTTATTTAATCATTTAGATTATTTAGATTAATATGAGTTAATCATGCTTAATTTGCTTAATTTATTTAAATAGGGCTATTAATATAATTAGGGTTAGGGGATAGGATTGTCCCGATAATGCTCCCGATTATTTTTCGATTATTCGACTATTTGCCCGATTAATTAATCTAATTAATTTTAAGTATAATAAAAAACCCTTATAAATACATTAAGATATTAGGGTTTGCTCCATCCCATTTGCCCAAAGTATCAAGGATATTAGGATTTAATTTATTATTCGTTCCGACTAAATCTATTGGTCGTGATGGTTAATAATCGATTAATTTAATTAATCAAATCCTATAAATTAAAATACAACTATTTTGCTAAATGGTTTTAACCATCTTATTGGTTATGATGATTAGCATACCTTATCAATTTGTTATTATTTGTAATCGAAACTATCGGTTATGAGGGGTAACGATAGATTAATAAATTAATAATTAAAATACATCAATTTGCTAAAAGTGATAATCGAATCAATCGATTAGAATTGCCAGCAATCCTTTACTAATCTGTTAACTATGGCGATCGAATCTATTGATCGTTGCGGTTAATAGTGCCATATTAAATCAGGGTTGTACGCCCAAAACACTTAAAATACATCAAATCACAAACCACGGATTTTCATCTCTTCAATTCTGCGATGTTCAAACTACGATAAGGTAATTCAAAATACCTTCGAACTTCGCATTTCAAAAACAATTTCAAATCAACTTCAAACCATTCAAATCAAATTCTAAGGCGTACTATCCTGTGCCCGAACTACGTTGACTCTGATTCTCCCTAAGGAGATACGTAGGCACTTGGCAACAAGGCGAGTCCCCTTCCCTAAAATCTCAATTTTCCCCTTATTCACTTCCTTACCTATAAACCTCAACATTTTAGCCATAAACTTTTACCTTAGATTCAAAGCCAATAGGAAAGGGTTGAGGGTGCCTAACACCTTCCCTCGACCTGAATATAGTATCTTACCCTGATCTTTATACTGCGTAGGGTTTCCTATTCGCCCTTCAGAATAGGTGGCGACTCTAAAAGCTAAATTTTTAGGCAGGTTGCTATAGCTGGCGACTCTGCTGGGGACACACTTAATGGTGAATTACTATGCTCCTAAGGCTTGAGAGGGTTTAGGTTTAGGTTTGTGGCAAACGGTTTAGGTTTTTTGTCGAAATTTTTAGGGTTTGGCAAATACGCCAAAAATTAGGGTTTATTTATTTTGTAAATATCTATTTTTTATTTTTTGTTATTCATTTATTTGTGAATATATATTTTTAAATATTTGCTGCTTTAATACATTGTCTAAATTATAAGCGGCTGGATTTCGAGGTTAGTTTTAAATATTTAAATTTAAATTTATTTATTTATTTACTTATTCTAAGGTTCATTTATTTATAGAAATTTAATTAAAATATTTATTTAAATGAATACTTTTATTTCTATTGCATCTGTTGGGTATATTATATTGTTGTTAAAACCTAAGTGTGGGAGTTAACTTTGAGACCAAAAGGGGACATGAATCGCCTTACGAGTCTCACTGATAACTCCACTCGGAGTGGGTTAGGTATTTGGAAAGGTCCGAAACGAAGCTTGACTTTGTGGAGGGCTGGACTGGATACTTAGCTGATCTCTCCGGGAACCTACCCCAAAAATTCGAACCTCATGGATAAAATGAGTTGTTCTAAAATCCGAAGAGACAAAAAGTCTCGGAGGCTACGAACGACCCCATGAGACCTTCTAGAACACTCCCAAAAAAAAGGGTAGGCTCCCTAGAGCCGCTACGTCGAACCTATGAACCTAGGACTTTTGTGCTGTTGTGCTCATTCTATGTTTGCAATTCATATACTTCGAATATCTATGCGTTTCGATTTTGCAGGTATCCCCACGTGGTCCCTAGCCTGTAGGGACTCTAATTTCTCAAGACCATGTCTTTCCCACGAAGGACATCACCATCTATGCATCCCCTAGCCTGTGGGGATTTTATTTTTATATCCTTGTATTCTTACAACTACGTGTCTTTCCCACGAAGGACATTTCTATTAACGCACATCGATTGGCCTCTCGATGGCCATGCGATCTAGTGACTGTCTTGAACGGTCACCTCGTGCCTACATCTACGCAGTCCCTAGCCTGTAGGGACTCTATTTCAAAAAAAAAATCACATCCTTCATACGAAGGACAACTTCATTAGCATGCGTTCGATTAGCCTCTCGATGGCTATGAGATCTAGTGACTGTCTTGAACGGTCACTCCATGTTTGTCTCCGCACACCCTCTAACTTGTAGGGTTCGGATTTCCATTTATGCGTCTTCATCCCTAGCTTGTAGGGATTTCTCTTCGCCCGATATCGTCCTTATATAGGTTGTGTTCCGCATAAAGAACCTTCCCACGAGGGACAAATTCATTGGTACACATTGATTGGCCTCTCGATGGCCATGAGATTTAGTGATTGTCTTGAACGGTCATTAGCCGCTATCCTCTGCATACTCTCGAATTCGAGGGATTTCCCTTAGCGTGTCATAACATTTATCCTTGTAAAGATTCCAAGAGGGTCTAATGTCGCCTCTAAGGCTATCCCTAGGATCATATGTTACACGTCTGCATTGCATACACGGAGTTACAATATAAGGAGTCTCTCGCTTACGCGTGCATTTGCATTTTCATGCATTCATACATTCACATTTGCATTTCTATCTTCGCCCGCATCCATACCAACCATGCTAGCCGGTTTCCCGAAACTCCCAAAAAATCAAAGGATCGTAGACTACGGAGCAAGGAGAATAAAAGATCTTAGTCTTACCAAAGAAAAAAAGATGCCTTTCGCCATGCCAGCCGCATGTCCATGCCACGTCATAACAGGATTATGAATACAATGAAGGTTGTCATCGAGCAAGGATTAGTTCAACAAAGAGTTCCCTCATAGATACACTCAAGATGTATCTAGTTATAAAGGGGTTCATCTTAGAACATATCAAACTTTCAAGGACGCTCTACGATAACCTGGGGGCAGGGATTAGTCCAACTGGGGCAAAATCCTAAACAAAGATGCATAAATACGATGGAGAGAAGACGACGTGTGTTAACTCCACACCAAGGGGCAAAAGGGTCATAGGTTCTCTCTATCCATCTACAAACTCTGGAGGTTACAAACGATGTGACGCTATCCTTAAGAAAAGCAAAAGAGGTTCAGTCAAAGGAAACTCATGAAGTTCCGATACGACGAAAACCCACCGCTAACGATTTATTCCCGCCAGGTTTGACATGTCCAAAGAAAATTCGAGGTTGCCCTCACTTCTACGAGTTTAAGAATCTAAGGAGTGAAACAAGGTCAGTGGATCTACAAAGGAGATTATCCCTAGGATCAATAGGTGTTTACCGTGCTCACAATTTCAACCCTTACGACCACTAAGTGTTACTCAAGATAAAAGTTGTACCTTCGGATTAGTATTTCTAATGGGACAACCATGCAGGTTTTGGAGTCAATTCATTCACTCACTACCATGACTTTCCAGTCACACATTTCTATTTTTAGGGTTATTAACAAACTTGAGGGAGAATGACGAATACAAAAACTAAGTCCAGCTAAATATATGCTTTCAAGGTAAGACCGAGCCGAGGATGTACAGGCATTGTTTCCATTCCCAAACAGTGGAGATATAAGGATGTTAATCCCTCGTCACCCCCTCGAGCCAGGAGTTGGAGTTTGTTTCTACTTTTTCAAAGGAACCTTGATTTTAACCAGGGGCAGGGTAGATGTCAACTAATTCAATGATGTATTTTGGTTGCCAAGAGAATCAGTCAATCCAAGCATAAGGTTCAAGCATATCTTCTTCCTCGCATTCATCCAAGATTGAGGAAGCAATGGAGGTAACATTTACAACACCTTCTTCCTCATTACATCATTCAAGATCGAGGAAGTATCAAAGGCGAAGCTTACAAATCAAAATCAACATAGCAGTCACAACATGCAATATCCAAGAATCAATCTCAAAAGGAGCTTTCAAAAATAAAAAACGCCCGCTAAGTCAAAATGAAAATTCCATAAAAGGAAACAAAAAGATTTAGGCAAAATTGGGGCATCCCGATGGGTCAAATTCAAAAGAATTAGCTCATGCAAAAATAAGGGATAAAAACAAAGGCGAAATACAAAGGATAATCTTGTGACTGCTAAACCATCAAAGCTTCACATCAATGCTTGGATCTTTACAACATATGTCATCAAAGTTTGGATCTCTACTAAGGCTTCTGCTCAACATCGAAACTGAAACAATTCTCTTGCAAACAAAGCACATCCATTGGATTAGGCGAATTTTTAGGATCTGGAGAACATCAAGGAGAAAGGGGTGGGATCAATAAAATTTTGAGCCTTATATCCATTGTTTCTTAAAACATGAACCAGGCCAAGTTACAACATTTAAAAGTCCTAATTGAGGCAAGGTTAACTACGAAAGCATATTAAGCAGGAATTTGTTATACTGACTCCTATGTTTGTTAAAACTACTTCTAATCACTATGCTTCTTCAAGCATTCTTTTCAAAACCATCCAGTCCTAATTCGTAACGGACTTCGATTTCACAACTTGCATACGCATTCCATTGGAGCTACTTCTCAAAAAGTACAACACCATCTACGAGTATACACTTAGTATCGAGGAAATCTCGAAATGGGTTAATCAAAGGTGATCATTACTAATAAAGACCCTGGAGTCGGGGGAACCACATCTAGGGGGTTCTCCTAAACAGGGGCAAAAATTTCAAGGAGCACAGGGGCATACAATCGAACATCCTATTAACTAGGGGCAGTCTTCCTAAGGTTCAATCGACTTGGGGCACATCTCAAAGCAATCTCAAACAGGGGCATGTCAGACTTGGGAAGAATTCAAATTCAAAGGATAGAACACTATGGATAACCTTCCAGGACCTGGAGATCAGGGGCACACCCTTCAATCTAAACATCGAAGCATATGACAAGGCTATTCCCTGGGACACTTTCTTCATAAGCATCTTTCTCCATGAAAATATTGGGGCAATGGATATCAAATCCATAAGACACACAGCATAAAAAAAGGCGTTCGCGCACTTTACAACATCGAACAAATCTTTCTCCTAACTACGATCTTCCGAGCTCAAACAAAACAGGTATTGGGAAATCGCGCTAGCATCACACCCCATCTTAACAAACAGACCTGCAACTCCAGCGAACTATATACGCTTTGGTTACTAATAACCTACCATTGGAGCATCATACAAATACATACAAATCATGCATTACATACATTGGTCAATACATTACTCCATACCTTTTTAGGTAGTCTTCTCTAAGACAGTCATCGTCATTTCCAAAAAAACCTTTTTAGGTAGTCCTCTTCAGGACATTCTGTTTCTAAGTACCTTTTCAGGTAGTCTTCTTCAAGACATCCTTTTTCTAAGTACCTTTTCAGGTAGTCTTTTTTAGACATTCCTTTTCTAAGTACCTTTTGAGGTAGTCTTCTTCAAGACATTCTTTTTCTAAATACCTTTTCAGGTAGTCTTCTTCAAGACGTTACTTTTCTAAGTTCCTTTTCAGGTAGTCTTTTTCAAGACGTTCCCTTCTTTCTAAGTTCCTTTTCAGGTAGTCTTCTTTAAGACATTACTTTTCTAAGCACCTTTTCAGGTAGCCTTCTTCGAGACATTCTTGTCCTAAGCACCTTTTCAGGTAGTCCCTTTCAAAAAAAACAATTCGTCATCCCTCTCAAGAACCTCTTCAGGTAGTCTTCTTTAAGACATCTTTCAACCTTTTCAGGTAGTCATCTTTAAAGACATTATTCACCCCTTGCTAAGAACTTTTTCAAGTGATCTTCTTTAAGACAAATTTCTATCTACGCTAAGAGCCTTTACAGGTGGTATTCTCTAAGACAAATTGCTACCATGTCGAAAAATCATTTCAGATAGTCTTCTTTAAGACAAACATTCACATCCATTCAAAAGACCTTGTCAGGTAGTCTTATAGAAGACATCACTTCGTTTCATTCGTTACATCAGTCCACATATACATGAGCATAAGCATTATCCACCCACTTTCCGGTAACCTTACCGATGCCAGTAACCTTACTGAGGTATTATTTCCAATCACCTGATTGATGCTTCCGGTAACCTTACCGATGTCAGTAACCTTACTGAGGTATTATTTCCAATCACCTGATTGATGCTTCCGGTAACCTTACCGATGCCAGTAACCTTACTGAGGTATTATTTCCAATCACCTGATTGATGCTTCCGGTAACCTTACCGATGCCAGTAACCTTACTGAGATATTATTTCCAATCACCTGATTGATGCTCCCGGTAACCTTACCGATGATAGCAACCTTGTTGTTCATTCACCCATAAACATGCATACATACGCATGAGCATTAGCATATCACAAAAAACCCAATTTTTATTGGCCATCCAAATCATTTTCAAAGTCAGTTCCCGTCTGACTGTTACATGAAAATCCAGTTCCCGTCTGGTAGTCAGTTCCCGTCTGGCTGTGACAACAGCCCAGTCTCCGACCCTCGAGTCGTGAGTCTAAAAACAGGTGAATCTTTTTCATGCAGGTGAACTTGCTAGAACTATAGCAAGCAATCCTATTGGGGTCCAAACTGCGATGTAACTTGCCAGAACTATGGTAAGTGAGAAGTTCACAAACTGCGATGTAACTTGCCAGAACTATGGTAAGTGAGAGGTACAAACTACGACGTAGCTTGCCAGAACTATGGTAAGTGAGAGGTTCACAAACTGCGAATAGCTTACCAGCACTATGGTAAGTGAGGGGTTCAAACCGCGATAGCTTACTAGAACTATAGTAAGTGAGGGGTTCACAAACTGCGATAGCTTACTGGAACTACAGTAAGTAGAGGTTCACAAACTGCGGAGGCTTGCTGACCATAGCAAGCCAATTACACAACCAACAGAAGGTCCTCGCTATTCCTTTTCAGGAGCCTTTTTCAGGCAGTCTTCTTTAAAGCGTATTCCATCCTTTCTAAGAGCTTTTTCAGGCACACAAGATTTTTAAACCGTTCTTCAATTGGGTTTATCACGTTAGTCCCTCGGCAGTGATATCTTCCAAAACATCATCAACAAACAATCAAAGGTGCTATCTTTCTTTTCAGAATTACTAACATACTTCGATTAACGTAACTAACAATCATGCATCATTTCAACTAACTAACCTCATTCATACATTACGCATATACATACATGGCTCTCATTTATTTTGAGAAGCGCACTATTTCATACATCGCATGCATCATAACATCGCATAAAATTCAGGTTGCCTCTTTAGGCTGTGCTACAACCAGAGCATCTGGTTCCTTCCAGAAAGCATTTGCTTCATATTCCGAAAAAATGGTATTTACCTTGGGTGGCATCTGTAAGTCCATCTCCTACAGAATTTTTTTTTCTCCATGCAAATTTCAGGGCATTTCAGTGTCCAATCATCTTCTACCTTTAGATCATGATAGGCAGACGTGCCTATCTAATTCTTCAGGTTTAAGAAGATTGAACAGGGGCAGCTGTCATACCCCAAAATTTGCCCGATGAAAATCTACGTCTATTAATTCATCAGTGGTATTAAAATAAGGGTCATGGGGTTTAACATCTCTATTGTTAAACTCATTCTCTTATAAACCGTTTTGAGTTAAAACAGGGGTGTAATCAACAGGTATTTGGGCCCAACCAGTTGGCCCAATTTATCCGTAGAAGGTTTGTTTTCTTTTATAATAATTAATCAATATTTATTTTATTGTTATAATTTTACTAAAACCATTATTATTTATTAATATTAGGATTTAGTATTATTATTAAACAGTTGAAATAATATTATGATTATTATTATTCGGATTAAAGTTATTATTATTATTAGGATTAGAATAATTAGTATTTTATTTTAGGTTAATATTATAAGTATATCAATTTTGGGTTATTAGGTTGATTGGATACTAGGCCCACTAGCGATAAAAAAAAACCTAACCTAATTTGTAGATGATAAAAGGACTTTTTTTTTTTTCTAATCCTAAGGGGGTTGGCCGAAAATCTGCAAAAAGAGGACTCTGCCTCCAAAACCGTAAAACACGTTCAAAGAAAAAAAATCAAGAAAGAGTCAAAATTGATTCTGCGATTGGAGCTTGATCCAAGGCGTGTTCTGAATTGGAACACATATCTGCGTCCTCGCTGAGGTTACCCGAACCATCAAAGACGATTAAAGCTCGCGAACTTACCTCCATACACTCACGGTTTTTTTTCGTTTTTTTTTCAAAATCGATTCGTGTAATTTATGCATCTTAAACATAATTTGATGTTATATTCGTATTCATATGGATGTATGGAATGTTTCTGACACATTTAATTCAAGGTTTGGTACAAATAGAGTAATCCGCCATTGTTAGGTCGCGGAGGTCTCAATTTGGGGGTTTATGGTAGAGGCAAAATTAGGATCAATAGAGATCACCATTTGACTTAGCGGCAAATTTCTGGTTGATTCATGTTCTTATATGAAATTTATTTGATCCGTATAAAGAAATTGAGAATTGCAGGGGCTTTAGCAACAAAAGGGAACTGTGGCTGTAGACCTGTATTTTTCCCAGAAAAAAACTCACGGTTGAAGAAGGAGCTGGGCGCGGGGGAAGGTTCTTTTTTTTTTTTTAATTTTTGATCCGATCACGTCTCTATATAAATTCGCGCGCGCGCATCGTTAACACCAAGTGAGACATGGCGTAATGGCAGAAGAGAGGCGCTTAAGGACTTCGAGCATGAGGGGAGAGGTTCGAATCTCACCTCCTGCACTTATTTTCTTCACTTTTTCTTTGAGTCTCCTTGTTTCCAGATTTAGTGCACTGCAGCCACTCAAGCTTGCCATAGACCTCATCGTATAGCCATTAGATCTCACAACGAACTGATCTAACGCCCCACAACTGAAGCCTCCATGGCATACCATCATCAAGCTGCCACACAGGATTACTGCCAGGTTTTCCTATATTTTATTTATTTAATCATTTAGATTATTTAGATTAATATGAGTTAATCATGCTTAATTTGCTTAATTTATTTAAATAGGGCTATTAATATAATTAGGGTTAGGGGATAGGATTGTCCCGATAATGCTCCCGATTATTTTTCGATTATTCGACTATTTGCCCGATTAATTAATCTAATTAATTTTAAGTATAATAAAAAACCCTTATAAAT
Organism: Vicia villosa; assembly: GCF_029867415.1. NCBI lineage: Eukaryota > Viridiplantae > Streptophyta > Magnoliopsida > Fabales > Fabaceae > Vicia > Vicia villosa. The sequence continues at coordinate 124,503,471 of NC_081180.1, read as the reverse complement.
ACATTAAGATATTAGGGTTTGCTCCATCCCATTTGCCCAAAGTATCAAGGATATTAGGATTTAATTTATTATTCGTTCCGACTAAATCTATTGGTCGTGATGGTTAATAATCGATTAATTTAATTAATCAAATCCTATAAATTAAAATACAACTATTTTGCTAAATGGTTTTAACCATCTTATTGGTTATGATGATTAGCATACCTTATCAATTTGTTATTATTTGTAATCGAAACTATCGGTTATGAGGGGTAACGATAGATTAATAAATTAATAATTAAAATACATCAATTTGCTAAAAGTGATAATCGAATCAATCGATTAGAATTGCCAGCAATCCTTTACTAATCTGTTAACTATGGCGATCGAATCTATTGATCGTTGCGGTTAATAGTGCCATATTAAATCAGGGTTGTACGCCCAAAACACTTAAAATACATCAAATCACAAACCACGGATTTTCATCTCTTCAATTCTGCGATGTTCAAACTACGATAAGGTAATTCAAAATACCTTCGAACTTCGCATTTCAAAAACAATTTCAAATCAACTTCAAACCATTCAAATCAAATTCTAAGGCGTACTATCCTGTGCCCGAACTACGTTGACTCTGATTCTCCCTAAGGAGATACGTAGGCACTTGGCAACAAGGCGAGTCCCCTTCCCTAAAATCTCAATTTTCCCCTTATTCACTTCCTTACCTATAAACCTCAACATTTTAGCCATAAACTTTTACCTTAGATTCAAAGCCAATAGGAAAGGGTTGAGGGTGCCTAACACCTTCCCTCGACCTGAATATAGTATCTTACCCTGATCTTTATACTGCGTAGGGTTTCCTATTCGCCCTTCAGAATAGGTGGCGACTCTAAAAGCTAAATTTTTAGGCAGGTTGCTATAGCGTGCGTGTGTGCAACAATCACGTGATTAATTCGAATATTTATCTTGTAAAAATTAAATGATTCTAATTCAGTTCAAAGTTGCACTCCCTAAATTACTAACCACGCAGTTTAACACAAAGCAGTAACAATAGCAATATGGGGAAGGGAAATTGTAACCAGCGGATCCCCAATAGGGTTTGGCATAAGTAATAATAAAAGACAGAAAATATCAGGGTTAGGGTTTAGGGTTACCGATACTCGTAGCTTTGGCAATCGACAAACCCTGAAGAAAAGTGAAAAAATGGAAAACAAAATAGGGTGAGTGCATTATCGGTTCGGAGGCAAACAAAGCTAACCTTAAACAATAAAAGGATAAAGAAATTAAAATAAATAAAATAAATAAACAGACACTTATCTTTGAGAAGAGAATCGCAATGAAGAAATTCAATGTTTGATTACAAAACCGCATTATCTGAATCCTTAGATTTGGAATTAGCGAGACTAGTGGAGGAGATTGAGGATGAATTTGCAAATATCCATGAGAATATATGAACGGCTCGAATGTACCTCGCAAAAACAAAAAAACGGGAGCACGGATATGCATAAAATAATGCATTATTAAAATGATAAAATTAAATAAGTATTGATCAAATAATAAAGAAATCTGAAATATAAACTAAATTTTAAATATGTAGGCATAAAAATAACACCATATATTTTTTAGTCTTTTTCAATAATAAAAAACAACTTTAATAAAGAATTAGAAAAAAGAAGAAAACTTGGTCGTACTACCTCTCCTTTAATTTCTCTCCATTAATTATTTTACTTTTCCTTTTAAATAAATGAATTAAAGCTTATAGTAGGAAGTAACAACAACGTCAACCAATAGCTTCTTCTCTCATTGAAACAGTCTGTCTCTCTTCCTCCGTGCATAGCAAACGTATCCGTCATAACCAAATCGATGCAAGCTCACAATTTAACCAAATGAGAGAATAAACCTACTATATGACTCGACTTGATATTCTATACAATGGGCTATTAACGAAAATCACAGAAAACAACAACAGCAACAATTAATTTCATATTTCCGGTTTAAACCCTAAAGCTTCAATTTCAAATTAAACAATCATGGAGCACGGTTTCATGTAATTAGCAAGGGGTTTCAATTTAGAAGAACAAATAGAGTATGAGGGTAACAAGAAATTGAGATAAAAAAACTCACCAGGGAGCTAGTCCAATGGTTCTCCGATACGGCGTCGGCGAAGAGGTTCAGGTAGGTTTGATTTCCGTCCTCCTTTCCTCTGCTACTCTTCTTCTTCAACCTTTCTTATCCTGAATTTCGCAAGTGATGTGCTGCTGATGTTGCTTCGGTGTGAATCAGAGCTTCATTGTCATTTGAAGTTCGTGATATTTGCAGATGGATACGTCGTGAAGTCGAAGCTTCGAATCTTGTATGCTAAAGGCCGTTGGCTATTGCAGTTTGGTATCGAGGATGTTGTTGGTGCGTTTATGTGCTTCTTGTTATTCTATTCTCTGCGATGATTTTTGTGTTATCAAAAACAAATTCATAAGTGTTGCGATTGGCATGAGCAGGTGGTGATTGGAGATTGATGAGTATGATTGGATCGTGGTCAGGGATGTTTGATGGTGTTGTTCGTGTTGGCGGTGTGCGTCGTGAGAAGATTACTGCAGCGTGACAAGGATTCCTACTGAGTTTTGTTTATCTTCTTCTGACCCACTTGTTTTTTTTGCTTCTGCAAAACAACACACAAAAAAATCGCACAAGAACAGTACAATCAATCATCATGCTAAAATTTATAAACAAGAGACTACACATAAAAAGCTAATGAAATTGAAAGAGTTTTTATGCATGAGTGTTAATCGATAGGAATCGTAGTCTCTCCTCTTTTCCTTCCTGCAAAAACAAAAAAAACTGAGAAAAGGTTGTGTAAGGGTTTTCTGTTAGTTTTTTTCTGAGTACTGCACGAGAGAAAAGAAATAAGGGTCATAACTTGGTCCCCCTAGGTTAGGGTTAGCAGTCTATTATTTATAATAAAACAAAATTAGGTTAAAACACAATGGACTATAGTTAATTGATAATCAAAAGCCCAAACATAAAATTATATATATAAAAACTAACCTAATATGCAAAAAAAAACGAATAAAATTATAAAGTAAAAAAGGGTTTAATTAAACTAAAAAATTCCATTTGATAAATAAAAGAAAGCTTTTTTTTTTTATAATTTTTTTTGAATAAAAATGAAATCAATACTAAAGTTAGACGCAAAAAAAAAGAGCAATATGTTAGAATTGGGATTCGAACTCAGGACCCCGCGCTAATGTAGCTTTCACGCTCAAATTCTTACCAACTATGCCAATTCATTTATTCAAGATAAAATGACCCTTGTAAATATGTGAGGGCAAATTTTGGGGTATGACAGCTGCCCCTGTTCAATCTTCTTACACTTGAGGATGTAGATTGGCTTGTGTGCCTGTAGGAATCTGAAGGTGGAAGAGGATTGAACACTAGAATACCCAAAAATTTGCCCTTGCTGAAGTAGGGACCTTTGTCGGAGATGGGCTTGAAGATGCCATCCAGCAAATCATGCATTAGATTCGGTTTGGAGTGTTTGAGAAGTATTTGTTAGAGATTGATCGTGTTAGCGTTGTTCGTGATGAGAGAAACAGGTCATACATTTAGACCATATCTGTAGAGGAATGTCAGAATGAGTCATACATTGGACCATATCTAAAGAGGAATATCAAAACGAGCTATGCATTAGACCATGTCTGAAGAGAAATAGCAGAACGAGTCGTACATTAGACCATATCTGAGGAGGGATATCAGAACGAGTTATTCATTAAACCATATCTGAAGGTGAATACCAGAACGAGTCATACATTAAACCATATCTGATGGATAATGCCAGAACGAGTCATACATTTAGACCATATCTGACTAAAAATACCGGAACGGGTCGTATATTAGACCATATCTGATGGATAATGCCAGAACGAGTCATACATTTAGACTATATCTGACTAAAAATACCGGAACGGGTCGTATATTAGACCATATCTGATTAAGAATACCGGAACGGGTCGTATATTAGACCATATCTGATTAAGAATAAATACCGGAACGGGTCGTATATTAGACCATATCTGATAGAGAATGTTTGTTTGTTAGGGTTGATGAGTTATTTGACGAAGTTTTGGAATGTAAAAAGGCTTGTCAGAATGAATCTCCAGCTCGATTATATCTGAGAGGAATGATTGTCGAGGCAGGACCTGAAAACAAAGTATGCAATGTCATGATGCATGTAATGAATGAGATGGGATTCTCAAAATAAATGAGAAACTTGCATGAAGTGATGTATGCAATGTATGAATATGTTTATGACATATGATATGCGGATATGATTTATGTTGTCCTGATTGAGAAAATAAATCTCTATATTCTTGTGATTTTATTGTCGGATCTTGTCTTGAAGATGCTCAGCTGGTGATTTATGGTTTCTGCTTGGGGATGATTAGTAGTTTGATGTACCCTGATTTTAGAGATAAACCATGTTGGAGAAGAGCAACATATTGGATGACCGGTAATGCGGAAGATGTAAACTCTGTTGGGGAGTCATGTCTTTGTTGAGACGAATATGTTTGAAGATGTCTTCTTAATGATTACTCTGCGGGGAGGTGGTTTTGTGAACCTGGCTCTGTGGGGAGACATGGGTGTCTTGAAAGTTGCCCCCAGTATCATAGTAACTTACTACTTGATTCAGGACACACCACTGAGTATTGATCAAGATGTTGAATTTGGACTTGCATAGATTTGCCCCAGTTAGCAGGAACTTTGGAAAGATTCGCCTCGCGAGGACTTTATGAGATGTTTACTATGGGCGATATGCCCCCAGTAATCATAGGCTCATGACAATGTCTCACGTTGATTGGGGAGTAGCTTTAGATATGCCTGGATGCATGCCCCTGATTGTTCGAGCATCCATGAGAGATTCTTAGAATCTTGACTTGATTGCCCCAGATTGATTGGACGAAACATGTCCTGCCCCTTGTATATGTAGGAGACGTTGCCTATCGGGATAACTTTCTAGTCATTAGTTGTACCCTGTGCAAGTTCTTTCTGATGCTAACATTTGAAATTATGTAGCAGAATATGTTTAATAATGAATTCATGAGATGCAATGCATACGTTTGTCTTGAGTTTTTTTGAAAAACATTAAAACCAAAGATGTAAACGTGTGATGTTTGTAAAAAAAACATGATATTTGTAAAAACATGATATTTGTGACAACGTGATGTTTGTAGAAATGTGATATCAACTCGGCATTTTGGTAAACCTTAAGGAGTCGGGATACCTTTTGGTGACAGTATGCTTTCGAACTAACCATGCTTCAATTAGGACTTTCAAGGGTTGTAACGTGGCTTGGTTCACGGTTTAAGAAACAAAGGATAAAGGCTCAAAATTTTATTGTACCCACCCCTCTTCGTGATGTTCTTCAGCCCTAAGCTTAGTTAATTCAACTTACGCATTCAGATTCCAAGAGACTTTGGATTTGCACCTTTGATAATGATGATGGTTCATCAGCAGAGAGAACTTTTTGAGATGGCAGTCACTTCTTCCTTTTGGGTAGTCACAACATTGTGTTGTTCAGGAATTTATTGACTTCTCTTTTTTCATCTTTTTGATATCCCTAACTTTTGCCTGAACTGCCTCTTTTGAGCTTACAGTCAGCGGGATGCCTTGATTCTTGCCTAAGTCATCTTTTTAATTTTTGACTTAGCAGGCTTTTCTTTGTATATATGTTTTTTCTTTTTCTTCTTTTTTTTTTTTTGAAAGATATTGACCGCCTTGCTTAATGATTGATGAACCATTATTGGCTTTTGGTTGTCATTTCCGACACTTCTTTGATGTGTGCGGGTGAACGCTTGTGATTGAAACCTTTGCTGAAAGGTGTACTGACTGATTCTCTTAAAATAGAATGCACAGCCAAATTAACTGAGAACTACCCTGCCCCAGGTTATGATCAAGGGTTTTAATTATTACAAGAAAGAAACTTCTACTTCTTAGGCTCAAAGGGGTTGACGAGGGATTAACATCCTTATATCTCCATTGTTTAGGAATTGAACAAATGCCTGTACATCGTCAGCATAGTCCGTTCAAAAGCATATTGTATGAGGTCGCGGCATCGTTTTCGTCATCCTCCCTTAAAAGGCTTACAGCTTTAGCAGGAGTTGAATATCACAAAACACATGCAAAGTAAAAACATAATTTAAAATGAGTGATAACGAAATAATTTATTCAAGACAAACGTATGCAATGCACTGATAATGATTATTAAAACAGATAATGTCTATCATAATTTCAATGTTTAAACAAACAGGAAAAGAAATCGCAAATGAAAGTAAATCTAATGATCTAAAAAGTTCATCCTTCTAGCCATCCACAGTATTAGCACTCTTGTTGTGATTAGGCATGGGAGCAGTGATCACGTTAGGAGTTGCAGGAGGATCGAACTTGATTTCCCCGGCATCGATCATGTCTTGGATCTTATTCTTCAATGTCCAGCAGTTGTCAGTGTCATGTCCAGGACTATTGGAGTGATATGCACACCTCGCGTTGGGATTATAGCGAGGGGAGGAAGTGTTGGGATTTGGATGAGGAGCTATCTGTATAAGTAATTCTGCTTTCAACAAGTGTTGCAGCGCTTGAGTCAAAGACATGTTGATCTTTGTGAATTGTCTTTTGGATGCGCTTTGTTTACGTTGGTTGTTTTGTTGTTGTATCGATGCTTGATTAGAGACCAAAATTGCCCCAACAGTGTCAGATTCATTCCTCCCATTGTATGACTTTTTTATAGTACCGGAAGAAGTAGCCACCTGAATTTTTCCGCTTCGGATACCATTTTCAACACGTTCTCCAGTCAGTATAAGCTCAGTGAATCCAGATGATGAACTTCCCAGCAAATGACTATAGAAAGGGCCAGTCAGTGTATTCATGAACATATCTACCATCTCTCTGTCGGCCAAGGAAGGTTTGACTCTTCCAGCTAGATCTCTCCATTTCTGGGCATACTCCTTGAAACTTTCCTTGGGTCCCATAGACATGCTTTGTAGTTGCATGCGAGTTGGTGCGAGATCGGAATTATACTGGTATTGCTTATAGAAGGCAACAACTAAATCTTCCCAAGTATGGATGTTGGTACTTTCCAGTTGATAGTACCATTCGAGTTGAGTTCCAGATAAACTCTCTTGGAAGAAATGGATCCAGAGCCTCTTATCAGCAGTGTGGGGCTGAATCTTTCTTACATAAGACCTCAAGTGCATCTTTGGACAAGAGACTCCATCATACTTAGCAAAGGCGGGAGTTTTGAATTTTGGAGGAATAACTACCCCAGGAACGAGTCCTAGTTCTTCAAAATCCAGCCCAGGTACCTTCTGAATTTCCACGCTTCTCAGGCGCTCTTCTAGTAGTCTATACTTCTCATCAGCATAATCCTCATCTTGAGGATACTCATCTTCCTCTTCTTCTTCTTCCTGGCCATCAGAACCTACATGGCTTCCCTGATTGTTCTTGACACTAAGATCATCTTCTTCCTCTTCCTCTTCCTCATCTTTAGGAACTGTTTCTGCAGCCTTCTTGGGACGACCCTTGAATCTTCTTCCTAGGTTGATCACTCCTTTGGGCTTCTTGGTCTTTTTCTCCTTCTTAGTCAGAAGGGTTTTCAGCTCGTCTTGCCCCTTGGATAAGTTCAGGATCAGATCTTGAAATTGGGCATTCTGAGCTTGAAGGTCTTTAATTGATTGCTCGAGATTCATGATGCTGAAATAAACAGCGGGGAAGTGAGAAACCTGTGGCGGGAACCTGTGATGCAATGTTATGAATGCAGATGCAATATTTTCAAGGATCTCTAGAAATTTAGTTATCGACGTCAAAAATGATTTGGTCGCTTCTTCGTTTGAAGAACTCTGATTTCTGGATGTTCTTTTAGGGGAATCAAGCTCACCATATCCAGTGGGTCATAGCCTCTGATTCGGGAACTTCCGATTTTGAAGGTACATGGCTAGAGGAAAATAAATCCTCTTGCCCCTTGATAGGTACAGTGTCTCTGAACTGGAAGGTATGTGGCCAGAGGAAAATAAATCCTCTTGTGTAACACCCCATAAAATTCTTTATTTAATTTAATTAATTTTTTTTATTAAATATTAGAATTAAGTGGAATTATTTGGGAATAGGGATGAAATAAGGCTAATGGGCCAGTGTTGCAAGTAGCAGTTGGGGGGTGTATCAGTTGCAAAGCCCTTTTCTAAAATAAAGTTATATTTTCATAAAAATAGAAAAGAGGAGTATTTTTGTGGAAAAAGAACCAAAAGGGAGCAGAGGAGATTGAACGTGAAATTGGGAGAAGAGCAAGTGCGAAGAGGAAGAGAATTCAAGAATTCGACATCGAGGTAAGGGGGGATTCTTCTCATTAACCTCTATTATGGGATGTATGAATGATTCGATGGAATTTGTATGTTAGGATTTCGAATTGGGTTATATGTCGGATTGGGGTTTTGGGGTTTATAGAACTTTGATTCAATTTAGGTTGTGAATGATGATTGGTGATGAACAATGATGTTAAACCTGATTGGAAGTATGTGTAAACGTGCATTTTATGTCGTATGTGTGATTTATTCTGCTGAAATTCGTACTGGTATGATTTGAGAGTACTTGGGAGGCATAGAATGCTGTTTTCTGCAGGTTGGGATTTCTGAAATCACCGGTTCGCGCCGCGTGCACAGGGTGGCGCCGCGAACAGGTGGACTGAATGGTAAGATGTTTTGATACGCACAGGTCGCGCCGCGTACCTGTGTTGGCGCCGCGAAGGCGTAACTTTTCCTCGCGTCGCGCCGCGTGCAGGGGTTGGCGCCGCGAAGGCGTAGTTTTTCCCCGTTTCGCGCCGCGTGTGGATGTTGGCGCCGCGTGCTGTGCTGTTTGGATTTTTTGTTAAAGTTTAACGGTGTATAACTTTTTAACTGTAGTCTGTTTGATGTGCCGTTTCGAACATAGTGAGACTAATTCAGTGATATATGCAATAAAATGGTGTTTGAGTTGTGACTCGAATTTAATTTAAACACTTGATTTAATTGGTTGTGGTGGTTTATATTGTTATTGCATTGGTTGATGATTATGATTGTTCAGTTGTTTGGTGTTGATGATTAGCATGCGGTATGTGATGCGTGCATTTCATAATCATGTTGTGGGCTGTATCCCTTATGGTGGTGGGACAGCGGTAGCTAATTCCCATTGTGTGGAATTGGTGAGAGAAGTAACCGAATCTTTATGGTGGTGGATCGGTGAGATGGGTTATCCCATGTTTGGTACCACATGCATTTAGTTGCATTGCATTAGGTTGTTGTGTATAATTGTAACATGAATGGAAGTTGTCCAATGTTATGATTTGTGTGTATTCTGGTATGTGTGTTGTTATATTATCTGAATATAATTGATTTGGGTGAATAATGTATGGATGAAGTTGCATTGTTTATATACCTATAACATTTGTTAATGCGAATGAAACTCACCCTTACTGTTGTTATTTTTCAGATTGAGGAGTAGCTTGTGTACTTGGTGAGGATTAGCTCGTCAAGTAGTTCGTTAGAGTCGGTTGGGTCAGTGTCATGCTCTGGTCGTGTAACACCGGGAACGTTATTTTAGGATTGGCTGATAAACTTCTGTTTTGTTTATGGTTTATGGTTGAATTATGAGTCTTTGACTCCAGATGTTTGATTATTCAGTTGTTAAGAATATTCCGCTGTGTTAACATGCTACCTGAATAATTTTTGGTTTATCGTTCCTTTATGGCATGACATGAATATTGTTTATTTTGTTGGCGTTGTAATACTCTTCTTCATGTTTTACTCTGATTTTAATGTTAATTTCCGCGGGGTTTAGAAGGGTGTTACAATAGTGGTATCAGAGCATAGTCGGTCGTTTGAGTCAGAGTCTTAGTGTCAGTTAATCCTTCGTATACGATTAGTGTAAAATTGACACTGTCGATACTTCTTGTTCTAATAAATATTGTCTGATATTTAGCAGAACAATGGCCGGAAGAGGGGGAAGAAATGACGACGCGATCGCTGAGGCTCTGGGCATGATTGCTGGTGTGTTGGGAGGGAATGCCAATGGAGCTGGTATTGGAGCTGACAGGCAGCTGAATAGCTTTCAGAGGAACAATCCTCCTTTGTTCAAAGGCACGCACGATCCCGAAGGTGCTCAGAAGTGGCTGAAGGAAATCGAAAGGATCTTCAGAGTGATCGATTGTGCTGAAAATCTGAAGGTGAGGTATGGGACTCACATGCTGTCTGAAGAAGCCGATGATTGGTGGATGGCTAGTAGAGATGAACTTGAATCTGCAGGCGTAGCGATCACTTGGGCTGTGTTCAAGAGAGAATTCTTGCGGAGGTACTTTCCTGAGGATGTTAGAGGCAGGAAAGAGATTGAATTTCTGGAGCTGACACAAGGTAATATGACAGTACCGGAGTATGCTTCAAAATTTGTTGAGCTGGCCAAATATTATGTTCACTACAACAATGATGAAGCGAGCGAATTTTCGAAGTGTGTTAAGTTCGAGAATGGTCTCCGTGATGAAATTAAGCAGGGAATCAGGTACCAAAGGATTCGTCGGTTTGCCGATTTGGTAGATTGTAGTAGAATCTACGAAGAGGACAACCTGAAGCTGAAGTCATCTCACTCCCGTGAGTTAGTTGACAAGAAAGGGAAGAAGCCTATGGACCGTGGTAAACCATATGGTAGAGGTAATTATAAAGCTGGAAGTTGGAAGAAGCCTAGTGGGGGAGACTCTAGTGCTCCTGTTAAGTGCTTTAAGTGTGGGGAACCTGGACATCGTGTTCACGAGTGCAAAAGTGAAGAGAAGAAGTGCTATCGGTGTGGTAAAGCAGGCCACATTGCTGCTGACTGCAAGGGAAGGACTGTGACTTGTTATAACTGTGGTGAAGGAGGCCATATCAGTCCACAGTGTCCTAAGCCAAAGAAGAATCAAACTGGGGGTAAAGTTTTCGCTTTATCAGGTTCAGAGACTACTCCGGAAGATCGATTGATTAAAGGTACGTGTTTTATCCATGGCACTCCTTTAATTGCAATAATAGATACTGGAGCAACTCACTCGTTTATTTCATTGGATTGTGCTAAACGTCTGAACTTGGAAATATCTGATATTCATGGAAGTATGATCATTGACACTCCTGCGTCGGGTTCAGTGACTACTTCGTTTGCCTGTTTGAACTGTCCAATTGATATTTTTGGTAGAGAGTTCGGAATGGACTTAGTATGCCTTCCGTTGGAACAACTTGATGTCATCCTGGGTATGAATTGGTTGCAATTTAATCGGGTTCATATCAACTGTTTCACGAAGACAGTTATTTTTCCTGAAGATGTCAGAGTCGAGGATTTAGCAATGACTGCTAGACAAGTGGATGAAGCCATGAAGGACGGGGCCGCCGTGTTTATGTTGATTGCATCCATGGAAGTGAAGGAGAAAGCGGTAAGTAGTGATTTACCAGTAGTATGTGAATTTCCAGAAGTTTTTCCAGAAGATGTAAGAGAGTTACCGCCAGAGAGGGAGGTAGAATTTGCTATTGAGTTAGTCCCTGGGACTAGTCCTGTGTCGATGGCGCCGTATCGTATGTCGGCATCTGAATTAGCAGAATTGAAGAGTCAACTGGAAGAGTTACTGGAAAAAGAATTTATTCGTCCTAGTGTGTCGCCGTGGGGTGCGCCGGTGTTGTTGGTAAAGAAGAAAGAAGGCTCTATGAGACTGTGTGTGGATTATAGACAGCTGAATAAAGTTACTATCAAGAATCGGTATCCATTACCGAGGATTGATGATTTAATGGATCAACTGGTCGGTGCGAGTGTGTTTAGCAAAATTGACTTGAGATCGGGATATCATCAGATTCGGGTGAAGACGGACGATATTCAGAAAACAGCATTTAGAACGAGGTATGGTCATTACGAGTATACAGTGATGCCATTTGGAGTAACTAATGCGCCGGGGGTTTTCATGGAATATATGAATAGGATCTTCCATCCCTATTTGGATCAGTTTGTGGTGGTATTTATCGATGACATTCTAATATATTCTAAGAGTGAAGAAGAACATGCAGAGCATCTGAGAGTGGTATTAGAACTACTGAAGGAAAAGAAACTTTATGCGAAATTGTCCAAGTGTGAGTTCTGGCTAAGTGAAGTAAGCTTTCTTGGGCATGTAATTTCTAAAGATGGTATTGCCGTTGACCCAACGAAAGTAGAAGCGGTGTCTCAATGGGAAGCTCCGAAGTCAGTTTCCGAAATCCGTAGTTTCCTTGGTCTTGCGGGCTACTATAGAAAGTTCATTGAAGGTTTCTCGAAGTTAGCGTTACCGCTAACTAAGTTGACTAGGAAGGGTCAAGCATTCATCTGGGATTCGAAATGTGAAGAAGGATTTCAAGAGTTGAAAAGGAGATTGACTAGTGCACCAATCTTGATTTTGCCGAACCCGGCGGAATCTTTTGTTGTTTATTGTGATGCTTCGTTGTCAGGATTAGGAGGTGTACTGATGCAGAATCAACAGGTAGTCGCTTATGCGTCGAGACAACTCAAGGTGCATGAGAGAAACTATCCGACTCATGACTTAGAGTTGGCAGCAGTGGTATTTGTGTTGAAGTTATGGAGGCATTACCTATATGGTTCAAGATTTGAAGTGTTTAGTGACCACAAGAGCCTGAAGTATCTATTTGATCAAAAAGAGTTGAATATGAGACAAAGGAGATGGTTAGAATTTCTCAAGGATTATGATTTTGAACTGAATTACCATCCGGGTAAAGCAAATGTTGTTGCCGATGCTTTGAGTAGGAAGTCCTTGCACATGTCTATGCTTATGGCGAGAGAATTGGATTTAATTGAACAATTCCGAGATTTGAGTTTAGTATGCGAAGACACTCCTGTCAGTGTTAAGTTGGGCATGCTGAAGTTGACTAGTGGCATTCTGGAAGAGATTCGAGAGGGTCAGAAAGTTGATGTAGAGTTAGTGGATAAATTGACTCTAATTAACCAAGGCAAGGGAGGTGAATTCAGAATCGACGAGAATGGTATTATAAGGTTTGGTAATCGTGTCTGTGTTCCTAATGTTTCCGAATTGAGGAAGAGTATTCTCGAAGAAGGACATCGTAGTGGATTGAGTATACATCCTGGTGCGACCAAGATGTATCATGATTTGAAGAAGCTGTTTTGGTGGCCTGGAATGAAGAAAGAAATAGCTGAATTCGTCTATGCTTGTTTAACTTGTCAGAAGTCGAAGGTTGAGCATCAGAAACCATATGGAGCTATGCAACCGTTATTTATTCCGGAATGGAAGTGGGATAGTATATCTATGGATTTTGTTTCTGGATTGCCGAGAACGGTGAAGAACTATGAAGCCATTTGGGTCATAGTGGATAGGTTGACTAAGTCTGCTCACTTTATACCAATGAGAATGGATTACTCAATGGAGAAGCTGGCTCAATTGTACATTGAGAAGATAGTGAGTTTACATGGTATTCCTTCGAGTATCGTGTCAGATAGAGATCCAAGGTTTACATCCAAATTCTGGGAAGGTTTGCAGAAGGCTTTGGGTACTAAGCTGAGATTGAGTTCTGCTTATCATCCGCAGACGGACGGACAGACAGAAAGAACTATTCAATCGCTAGAGGATTTATTGCGTGCTTGTGTGTTGGAAAGGAGTGGTACTTGGGATAGTTATCTACCCTTGATCGAATTTACCTACAATAATAGTTTTCACTCGAGCATTGGTATGGCTCCGTTTGAAGCTTTGTATGGTCGGAGATGTAGAACGCCTTTATGTTGGTATGAATCTGGCGAAAGTGCGGTGATTGGACCAGAGATTGTTCAAGAAACGACAGAAAAGATTAAGATGATTCAGGAGAAGATGAAGGCTTCTCAGAGTCGTCAGAAGAGTTATCATGACAAGAGACGGAGAACTCTTGAGTTTCAAGAAGGAGATCACGTGTTTATGAGAGTTACACCTATGACTGGTATCGGACGAGCTCTAAAGTCAAGGAAATTAACTCCGCGTTTCATTGGTCCGTTTCAGATTTCAGAAAGAGTGGGAGAGGTGGCGTATCGCATTGCGTTACCACCGACACTTGCGAATCTGCATGATGTATTCCATGTGTCGCAGTTGAGGAAATACATTGCTGATCCGTCACATGTTATCCAAGTGGATGATGTACAGGTAAAGGATAATCTGACAGTTGAAGCTTTGCCTACGAGGATTGAAGATCGGAAGGTGAAACAATTGCGTGGCAAGGAGATAGCGTTGGTCAGGGTAGCTTGGGGAGGACCAGCCGGTGGAAATGTTACATGGGAATTAGAGAGTCAGATGAAGGACTCCTACCCAGAACTCTTTGCCTAAGGTATGTTTTCGAGGACGAAAACTTTTCTAGTGGGGGAGAGTTGTAACACCCCATAAAATTCTTTATTTAATTTAATTAATTTTTTTTATTAAATATTAGAATTAAGTGGAATTATTTGGGAATAGGGATGAAATAAGGCTAATGGGCCAGTGTTGCAAGTAGCAGTTGGGGGGTGTATCAGTTGCAAAGCCCTTTTCTAAAATAAAGTTATATTTTCATAAAAATAGAAAAGAGGAGTATTTTTGTGGAAAAAGAACCAAAAGGGAGCAGAGGAGATTGAACGTGAAATTGGGAGAAGAGCAAGTGCGAAGAGGAAGAGAATTCAAGAATTCGACATCGAGGTAAGGGGGGATTCTTCTCATTAACCTCTATTATGGGATGTATGAATGATTCGATGGAATTTGTATGTTAGGATTTCGAATTGGGTTATATGTCGGATTGGGGTTTTGGGGTTTATAGAACTTTGATTCAATTTAGGTTGTGAATGATGATTGGTGATGAACAATGATGTTAAACCTGATTGGAAGTATGTGTAAACGTGCATTTTATGTCGTATGTGTGATTTATTCTGCTGAAATTCGTACTGGTATGATTTGAGAGTACTTGGGAGGCATAGAATGCTGTTTTCTGCAGGTTGGGATTTCTGAAATCACCGGTTCGCGCCGCGTGCACAGGGTGGCGCCGCGAACAGGTGGACTGAATGGTAAGATGTTTTGATACGCACAGGTCGCGCCGCGTACCTGTGTTGGCGCCGCGAAGGCGTAACTTTTCCTCGCGTCGCGCCGCGTGCAGGGGTTGGCGCCGCGAAGGCGTAGTTTTTCCCCGTTTCGCGCCGCGTGTGGATGTTGGCGCCGCGTGCTGTGCTGTTTGGATTTTTTGTTAAAGTTTAACGGTGTATAACTTTTTAACTGTAGTCTGTTTGATGTGCCGTTTCGAACATAGTGAGACTAATTCAGTGATATATGCAATAAAATGGTGTTTGAGTTGTGACTCGAATTTAATTTAAACACTTGATTTAATTGGTTGTGGTGGTTTATATTGTTATTGCATTGGTTGATGATTATGATTGTTCAGTTGTTTGGTGTTGATGATTAGCATGCGGTATGTGATGCGTGCATTTCATAATCATGTTGTGGGCTGTATCCCTTATGGTGGTGGGACAGCGGTAGCTAATTCCCATTGTGTGGAATTGGTGAGAGAAGTAACCGAATCTTTATGGTGGTGGATCGGTGAGATGGGTTATCCCATGTTTGGTACCACATGCATTTAGTTGCATTGCATTAGGTTGTTGTGTATAATTGTAACATGAATGGAAGTTGTCCAATGTTATGATTTGTGTGTATTCTGGTATGTGTGTTGTTATATTATCTGAATATAATTGATTTGGGTGAATAATGTATGGATGAAGTTGCATTGTTTATATACCTATAACATTTGTTAATGCGAATGAAACTCACCCTTACTGTTGTTATTTTTCAGATTGAGGAGTAGCTTGTGTACTTGGTGAGGATTAGCTCGTCAAGTAGTTCGTTAGAGTCGGTTGGGTCAGTGTCATGCTCTGGTCGTGTAACACCGGGAACGTTATTTTAGGATTGGCTGATAAACTTCTGTTTTGTTTATGGTTTATGGTTGAATTATGAGTCTTTGACTCCAGATGTTTGATTATTCAGTTGTTAAGAATATTCCGCTGTGTTAACATGCTACCTGAATAATTTTTGGTTTATCGTTCCTTTATGGCATGACATGAATATTGTTTATTTTGTTGGCGTTGTAATACTCTTCTTCATGTTTTACTCTGATTTTAATGTTAATTTCCGCGGGGTTTAGAAGGGTGTTACATCTTGCCCCTTGATAGGACTTTAGTCCTTGATAAGAGTACCTGGAATTGTGCGCCCTAAATCCCTAAGATCCTTGAAAGGGTTAGTTAAATCATGTTATGCTTATGATGTCATGATGTCATGATGTTATGCGAATGCAGTTCATTAGACTTGGTGCGAGATGGTAAGGACAAACAAATCCTTTCAACAAAACCTGCGAGGAAATGAAGGTTAGTAGTAAACACAAACAAGTCACACAAGTCACACAATTTTTGGCTTAAGGCTTGCATGGAGTCTGATCAGGTGTCCTTCCCAAGGGTATTTCTATGGATAAGGAGATTTCAGCAACGGGTTCTACCAAGTGACCCAGAATTGTCAGCCCCCTCTAAAGCACCCTCGAACATGGTACATGCATACCACGCAATGATACTTTAGGAAGAAACCTATCTGAGCTGTAGTATCGGGTAGCGACCATAACTTGGCATGCACCAAGAATAGCCCCCCCACTACGTTCCTAAAAGTTAGGATGGGTTAAGGGTTACTAAAGGTCCTTGAGTTCCGACGCACCCAAAGATACATGCATAAACCTCTCTCATGCAAAAGAGGTACACAATAACCAGTGGAGGCCTAACTCAAGTGTGAACTTCATTTTGACCAACCCCAAGCATGCACAAGGGGGGTCTCCATGACTATGCCACTCCTAATCTTAGGTGTTCTTGAATCCGGGAATAGGATTCGTCCTTCAGTTTTCCCAAAACGCCCCTGAAAAATAAAACAAACAAAGCAAACAATAGAAAACATTTTAAAATGAATCCTAAACCTTTAAGGTAACCCCTCTTAATCGAAAAATCCCCAGCAGAGTCGCCAGTTCTGTAATACGGTGAACTGACTTTTTATCGATCGAAATGTCGCGGTTAAGCATGAGTCGCCACCGACTTTTATTTTATCCAAACTAAATCGGAAAGGCTAAAAGAAACAGAAAAAAACCTTTTAAAGAAATCTGAGTTCGGGGGGTAATTTATGCAAAGGGAAGGTGTAAGGCACCCTTTGCATCCATGGTTTTCCATGGGCTCTTAATTGCTTTGCTTGCTCGTTTGTTTAGAAAATGTAGATGAAAGAGGAAAAATGGACTTTAGCTCGTAAATGAGCGTAGCCAGTTTTTGAAGAATTTTGAGAAAGAATGTAGAAAATAGAGCATGGCAAGGCAATTAGGGGCAATTACATTAAACTCAGATGATAGGTCTCTTTTTAGCCTTTCAGAATGAAAGGGTCTATCCTTGCCATAAGTGGGCAGGGAGCCTTTCGTTTGGAGGTTGAAGGGTCGTCGAAGCATCCTTTGCCATAAAACTGTCCCATGCCATAGAAGGGCAGGTAGTCTAAGGCAAGGATCAAAATAAGCCATTTTTCGTTAGGCAACCAGAAGATACCTCAGCCTTTTTCCGTAGGCAACTTCCGAGGGTCGAGGTCATTTGTGTATCGAAGGCGGCATCATTTAGGGTCGTGACCTTTTTATCGAGGCAACATGGCTGAGGTATCCTTGTATTCGAGGGACTTGGCTTATTCTGCAAAAACACAAAGGCAACAGGTAGCAGGCAACAGGCAACAAGCAACAAGGCAACAGGCAACAAGGCAACAGAGAGGTTACCCCAAAAGCGTGCGTGTGTGCAACAATCACGTGATTAATTCGAATATTTATCTTGTAAAAATTAAATGATTCTAATTCAGTTCAAAGTTGCACTCCCTAAATTACTAACCACGCAGTTTAACACAAAGCAGTAACAATAGCAATATGGGGAAGGGAAATTGTAACCAGCGGATCCCCAATAGGGTTTGGCATAAGTAATAATAAAAGACAGAAAATATCAGGGTTAGGGTTTAGGGTTACCGATACTCGTAGCTTTGGCAATCGACAAACCCTGAAGAAAAGTGAAAAAATGGAAAACAAAATAGGGTGAGTGCATTATCGGTTCGGAGGCAAACAAAGCTAACCTTAAACAATAAAAGGATAAAGAAATTAAAATAAATAAAATAAATAAACAGACACTTATCTTTGAGAAGAGAATCGCAATGAAGAAATTCAATGTTTGATTACAAAACCGCATTATCTGAATCCTTAGATTTGGAATTAGCGAGACTAGTGGAGGAGATTGAGGATGAATTTGCAAATATCCATGAGAATATATGAACGGCTCGAATGTACCTCGCAAAAACAAAAAAACGGGAGCACGGATATGCATAAAATAATGCATTATTAAAATGATAAAATTAAACAAGTATTGATCAAATAATAAAGAAATCTGAAATATAAACTAAATTTTAAATATGTAGGCATAAAAATAACACCATATATTTTTTAGTCTTTTTCAATAATAAAAAACAACTTTAATAAAGAATTAGAAAAAAGAAGAAAACTTGGTCGTACTACCTCTCCTTTAATTTCTCTCCATTAATTATTTTACTTTTCCTTTTAAATAAATGAATTAAAGCTTATAGTAGGAAGTAACAACAACGTCAACCAATAGCTTCTTCTCTCATTGAAACAGTCTGTCTCTCTTCCTCCGTGCATAGCAAACGTATCCGTCATAACCAAATCGATGCAAGCTCACAATTTAACCAAATGAGAGAATAAACCTACTATATGACTCGACTTGATATTCTATACAATGGGCTATTAACGAAAATCACAGAAAACAACAACAGCAACAATTAATTTCATATTTCCGGTTTAAACCCTAAAGCTTCAATTTCAAATTAAACAATCATGGAGCACGGTTTCATGTAATTAGCAAGGGGTTTCAATTTAGAAGAACAAATAGAGTATGAGGGTAACAAGAAATTGAGATAAAAAAACTCACCAGGGAGCTAGTCCAATGGTTCTCCGATACGGCGTCGGCGAAGAGGTTCAGGTAGGTTTGATTTCCGTCCTCCTTTCCTCTGCTACTCTTCTTCTTCAACCTTTCTTATCCTGAATTTCGCAAGTGATGTGCTGCTGATGTTGCTTCGGTGTGAATCAGAGCTTCATTGTCATTTGAAGTTCGTGATATTTGCAGATGGATACGTCGTGAAGTCGAAGCTTCGAATCTTGTATGCTAAAGGCCGTTGGCTATTGCAGTTTGGTATCGAGGATGTTGTTGGTGCGTTTATGTGCTTCTTGTTATTCTATTCTCTGCGATGATTTTTGTGTTATCAAAAACAAATTCATAAGTGTTGCGATTGGCATGAGCAGGTGGTGATTGGAGATTGATGAGTATGATTGGATCGTGGTCAGGGATGTTTGATGGTGTTGTTCGTGTTGGCGGTGTGCGTCGTGAGAAGATTACTGCAGCGTGACAAGGATTCCTACTGAGTTTTGTTTATCTTCTTCTGACCCACTTGTTTTTTTTGCTTCTGCAAAACAACACACAAAAAAATCGCACAAGAACAGTACAATCAATCATCATGCTAAAATTTATAAACAAGAGACTACACATAAAAAGCTAATGAAATTGAAAGAGTTTTTATGCATGAGTGTTAATCGATAGGAATCGTAGTCTCTCCTCTTTTCCTTCCTGCAAAAACAAAAAAAACTGAGAAAAGGTTGTGTAAGGGTTTTCTGTTAGTTTTTTTCTGAGTACTGCACGAGAGAAAAGAAATAAGGGTCATAACTTGGTCCCCCTAGGTTAGGGTTAGCAGTCTATTATTTATAATAAAACAAAATTAGGTTAAAACACAATGGACTATAGTTAATTGATAATCAAAAGCCCAAACATAAAATTATATATATAAAAACTAACCTAATATGCAAAAAAAAACGAATAAAATTATAAAGTAAAAAAGAATAAAAATGAAATCAATACTAAAGTTAGACGCAAAAAAAAAGAGCAATATGTTAGAATTGGGATTCGAACTCAGGACCCCGCGCTAATGTAGCTTTCACGCTCAAATTCTTACCAACTATGCCAATTCATTTATTCAAGATAAAATGACCCTTGTAAATATGTGAGGGCAAATTTTGGGGTATGACACTTGTCTTCCCTACGGGAGACTCCTCAGTTACATTTTCCTGAAGAAAGGTGTAGTGAGGCGGATGCGTGGCTCTGGAGCCACAGATATGTTCGAAGCTGAACCTTCGCCTGTGCTGTCCTTGGAAGGCTTGGACCAAAGGATCAACTAGCTAGTTTTTTCTTTAGGGTTTTTTTCTTTATTTATATGCCTTTTTTTTCTTCTTTTTTTTTTTTGTAATCTTGGATCCTGTTCTTTGGATCCCTTGTAATGCATGTACTTCCATGCTTTTAAATGAAAAACACTTTTGGTGTCTCCTTAGACTCTTTTCCTTCCATTAAAATTTATTCTGATCGCAAAGCCATTTTGATCAACGTAGCGTATATGTTTTGACACATGCCTGACCATTTTGGCTTTTCGTAGTACCCTGAGTATCTACGTTTTTGCAATCCTTACTTCGTACATACTTGGTTTATATCTCTTCAAATATTTCCCGTTTACTCTTAAGATCCTACGATCTTCTGCTAATTCTTCAATTTCGTAAGCATTGTTCGAGAATACTTTCAAGATTCGAAAGGGTCCTTCCCAATGTGGGGACCATTTACCAAGTGCCTGATTCTTTCGATCTATAGGTAAAATAACTTTCCAAACTAAGTCATTATTAACAAAAGTTTTACCTTTCACCTTTTTATTATATGCTCTGGACACTCTTTCCTTTTGCCTTTTTATCATTTCCAGTGCCCGAAGTCTGTCTTCGTCCAAATCTACTAACTCATTCATCATTAACTCCCAGTATACGTTGGGAGGAATGTCTGCTTGTCTTTGTATTCTTACCGATTGCAAACATATCTCAATTGGGAGTACTGCATCATGTCCAAACGTCAACTGGAAAGGAGTTGTATTTGTGGCTTCTTTTGGAGATGTCCGACAAGCCCAGAGCGCTTGATCTAAAGTCTTATGCCAATTCTTAGGTTTCTTTCCCACATGTTTCTTAATAAGGCCAATTATTATTTTGTTTGCTGCTTCAACCTGTCCATTTGCTTGGGCGTAATAAGGTGTAGAAGTAAATAACTTGAAACCTATTTCTCTGGCAAAGTCTTGCATTTTTCGTCCAGTAAAGACTGATCCCTGATCAGTTGTTATACTTTCTGGGATTCCAAACCTATATATAATGTGTTTCTGAATAAACTCAATCACAGCCTCTTGATCCACATTTGCCAGTGGTATTGCTTCGACCCATTTTGTGAAATAGTCTATTCCTACCAAAATGTACCTTTGACCTTTAGATGACTTGGGGTGAATTTCTCCAATCAAATCTAATGCCCATCCCCTGAAAGGCCATGGTTTTACTATCGTACTTAATTCGTTTGCTGGAGCGTGTTGGATACCTGCATGTTCTTGGCACTCTTGGCACCCTTTCGCAAACTCTATGCAATCCTTTAACATCGAAGGCCAATACATCCCATAACGAAACAAGAGCCATTTCATTTTGTGCCCTGCTTGATGTGCACCACATGCCCCACTATGTACGTTCGACAGAGCCAAATATGCTTCTGCTTCACCCAAGCATTTCAACAATACCCCTTCAGGAGTTTTCTTGAATAATTCATTTCCCATCAAAAAATATGACAATGCTCTATACTTGATTCTCCTGTCTGTATCCGTCGAAGGGTTTTTTAGGTAGCTAATAATTGGACTCCTCCAATCTGTGTCTGCCAACGAGTCTATATTTAGTACTTCGAATTGTTCTTTGTTGGCATAACCCAATTGTGAGTTCTCTAGATCACTTGGCGAAAGTTTAGTAAACATTGCTCTTCCTCTTACTTCAATCAATTCCTCCAACTTTTCTTTTGATACTTTATATCCTGAAGCTAATTGTGCCAAGTCGTTTGCTTCCTGGTTATTCACCCTTGATACGTGTTTTAATTCCACATATTCGAATTTCTTGAGTAGCCTATTTGCGATGACAAAATACATGATCAAATTCTCTTTGATACACTTGTACTCCTTTGTCAATTGTTTGATGACCAATTCGGAGTCTCCTTTAATTTCGACTCTGGTTGCCCCCAATTCTAACAAAGCCTCAAGTCCAGCAATTAATGCTTCGTATTCAGCTTCATTGTTGGAGCATAATGGACCTTCGATTTTAAACTTGAGCTTTGTTGGAATTCCATCAGGAGAAATTATCAATATTCCAACCCCAGTACCCTCTCTATGCGTTGAACCATCGAAGTATAACTTCCAAGGTTTTAAGTCCACATAATGCTGATGATTCTCAACCACCGCATGGTCGACAATGAAGTCTGACACAATCTGACCTTTCATTGCCTTGAGAGGCTGAAATATTAATGAATATTCAGTAAGGGCCAAAGCCCATTTGCCAATTCGACTATGTAGTATTGGCTTAGATAACATATGTTTAATAACATCACAATGAGATGAAACGTAAACATCAACTGGCTTTATATAATACTTAAGTTTGATACAGGAGAAATACAAACAAAGGCAGAGTTTTTCTATATCAGTATATCTAGTCTCTGCATCATTGAGTACTCTACTTAAGTAATAAATGGCTCTCTCGATGCCATTCTCATCCTCCTGGGCAAGCATGCTGCCTATTGTTTTATCTGATGCTGAAATGTATAGGCGCATGTGCTTCTTCCCATTTGGGGGAGACAGAATTGGTGGACAAGTCAAGTATTGCTTTATCTGATCGAAAGCTTCTTGATGTTCA
This sequence comes from Vicia villosa, assembly GCF_029867415.1. Classification (NCBI taxonomy): domain Eukaryota; kingdom Viridiplantae; phylum Streptophyta; class Magnoliopsida; order Fabales; family Fabaceae; genus Vicia; species Vicia villosa. The sequence goes on along the minus strand of NC_081180.1, from coordinate 124,480,591 downwards.
GCACGCCATTCGAATTTTCCTTGCTTAAGCCGAAGTAGAGGTGAGAAAGCTTGCGTGCGTCCACTCAAGTTAGAGATAAATCTCCTTAAGAAATTTATCTTGCCCAATAATGATTGTAGTTCTTTCTTCGTGGATGGGGACTTGGTTTCCCTAATGGCTTTCGTCTTGTTCTGGTTAATTTCTATGCCCTTTTTGTGGACTACGAACCCCAAGAAATCACCTGCCTGCACAAAGAAAGCACATTTAAGGGGGTTCATCTTCAAGCCATATTTCCTCATTCTTTCGAATGATTGGCTCAGATGATCGAGATGACTCATACCCGAGGTAGATTTTACCACAATGTCATCTATATACACTTGCATGAATGTTTCTATAAAGTCATGAAATATAGAATTCATTGCTCTTTGATAAGTTGCCCCAGCGTTTTTCAAACCAAAAGGCATCACAACCCATTCGTAAGTGCCTATTGCCCCTGGGCAACGAAATGCTGTCTTGGATACATCATCTTCTGCTATAAAAATTTGATTGTATCCCGAATATCCATCCAACATGCTCAAATACTCAAAACCTGCGGCTGAGTCTACTAGCATTTCTGCTATAGGCATGGGATACTCGTCTTTAGGAGTAGCTGCATTAAGGTCACGAAAGTCTATGCATACTCTTAATGAGCCATTCTTTTTAATTACAGGTACTATATTAGCAATCCACTCAACATACCTTGTAGTTTGGATAAATTTGCACCGTAAGAGTCTTTCGACCTCTGCTTTAATCTTCGAGTGAATCTCTGGCGCGAATCTTCTGGGAGTTTGCTTTATGGGCTTCTTCCCTTCTTTTATTGGTAATTTTAGTTCGACTAAATCCCTTCCTAGACCAGGCATCTCATCATAGTCCCAAGCAAAACAATCTCTGTTTTCTTTCAGCATTTTGATGACCGTTGCTTTCAATTCTGGTTCTAGTTTCGCGCTGATATATGTTATCCTTTTTTGATCATTGTCTCCAAGATTTACTTCTTCAAGTGGATCTTGGGCCAACATCTTTATATTCGGCGCCATTGGGTCTTTTTCGAACCCCAAAGGTTCCTCGTCGTATATTGCATCCAACCTTTGGTTTGGTTCTTCTCTTATGATCTCTTCGTCTGGAGCCGTGTGTTCAGGGAGTTCGAAACTCGCACGTATCTCCAATTCTGTTATTCCTTCTTTGGTTAAAACTGCATCTATCTTTGTATCTGATAGTTCGGCTTCGAGAGCCGCCTTCCTTTTGTTCTCGGCCACATAGGCCGAAATCTTTTCGAAGAACGAAGACTCAGACATGATTAATGTCATCGTCCCAGCCTGTTGGCCGTACTGTCGGATAATTCTCCAATGGTGCTGTATCTGGTGGACCATCCATGATCTCTCTATCCCATTGGAATCCATTTGGGTGTAAAGTTAAATAGTACAATGCATTTTTATTTGGGGTATACATCTCTTCTGCAGCATGACAAGGGCCTATGTTTGCCAGGTTCCTGTCGAAGTTGGTTTTGTTCACCTGGTTGACCTCAGCCATGTAGTAACTCTGATCACCTTCGATATTCTCCACTATACCATCTTCTCTCCAAATTGTCACCCTCTGATGCATTGTTGAGGGCACAGCTGCTACCCCATGAATCCATTCCCTACCAAGCAAAAGGTTGTAGTTTGCCTTTGCTGGTATAACCATGAACATGGTTGGCCTGGTAACTGAGCCTACTGTCAAATTGACTTGAACAACTCCCAGTGTTTGTCCTATTTTGCCTTCGTAGTTAGATAAAACCATGTTATGTGGCCTTATATCCGTATCGAACATACCAATTCTTTTTAGCATGTATTGAGGCATTAGGTTCACTGCTGCTCCCCCATCAACTAGGACTTTATTAATGCCAACGTTCTCAATCTTAGCCCTGATATAGAGTGGCTTCAAATGATTTCGCATACCCTCATCAGGCCTTTCGAAGAAAGCATTCTGTTCTTCTACTGCACCATTATTCAGCACATAGTAACACACAGGTTTGTGTTTTGTCATTTCTTCGATATCAGCCTCTTCACAGTCTTCTACTTCAGTTTCCTGATTAAACTCGTGAGGGAGTACGGAAACAACATTGCAATTCAAGTTTATAGATGACACTCCATCAGAATCAAAATCATTTGTCATTCTATCCTCTTCTTTCCAAGAATTTGAACGCATCTTTTCTTCTTCATCCAAGAGTTTTTCAGCTTCGAATAATCTGCGTTCCACCGGAGGTTTGTTTGACTTTGCCCCCTGGTATGGGACTTGGTTGCTACTAGATTCTCCAGCTTCTCTTGGCCTGTATTCCTTCTGAGCCTTTTTTATTCTCTGATGCCTTCTCCACTGGGACCGAGACATAGGATTTTTTCCTTTATAATTCTCCAATCGATACGCCTCTCGATTTGGTCTTTGAAATTGTTTCCTATATGCCATTGCAGTTCTACCACCTTGGTCCCAACTTCGCCATTTGTTGGTTCTTGCATCAGCTTGCACCCACCTATCCCTTGGCGCATCTGCAGGGATTCTGAAAGTTACCCTTCGAGTTCTGGGGTGTGGGCTATCAGGCCTCTTTGTTGGAGTCCATATGTCGAAACCGTACAGGTTAGGACGCAACCCCTGAGTTTCTTGACTCATGTAGCAATACACACGTTCGAATGATCGTGCTAGCATTTCGTCATAGACTGCCCCACATCTTGGGCAGAGAGCAACTTCAGTGTTTTCTTTGTGGCATCTGACCAAAAATCCTACCAAGCTTTCCTCCATCTTTGGGTACAGTTGTAGTAGGGGATTTGGCTCTCTTCCTGGGTGTTCCCACCTTTCGCGTCGAACCCTTTCGAAGTTGGCTTCGACCCTTCGATTCAGCATGATCGAACACCTTGGACACATCCATTGCTTACCACCATTTCTCTCGTGGCAATTCCAGAGATATTCTTTGAGGCTTTCGGTTCTTGGAGGAACTTCGATGCCCCCATTTTGCCTCGTCAGCCATGTCTCTAGTTCGCCAAATTCAGACACTGGTCGTCTGGCGCTGACCATGTTAACCGCTGCTGGAGGAACTTCAGAGATCTGGATTTTCTGGAGTTTCATCCTGAGGTCTTCAGTGGCCTCACTGTTTTCTTCCTTCGATGCTTCAGTTATTTCTGTCTTGGAAGATTCTTCAACAACAGTGTTGAAGACTATTTCACCTTTTAGGCTTTCAGTAGCCTGCTTTCCATTGAACATTGCTTTAGTCTCCACAACTTCAACTTCAGAGGCCTCCACCATGTTGATATCTTCTACCTCGCAGAGGCTAGCGTCAGCAATGTTTAGGGGATTGGTATCGACCCTCATATGACTCTTGGTCTTGTCAGCAAACTTCAACCTTCCATCATTGAGAGCATTTTGAATTAGATCCCTGAAAAGAAAACATTGAGAAGTTTTATGGCCTAAAAACCCATGATATTTACAAAAACCTCTTTTCTTCCGTTGTTCCAACGGAGGAATTTTTGAATTTGGAGGTAGTATCATTTGGCCATCTTTTACCAATAAATCAAATATTTCATCACACTTGGTAATGTCGAATGTATAAGTTTTCTTAGGGAACCTATCATTCTTATCGTTTTCTACTGGGTTTTTTCCATTGGCAGGATTTAGCAATTTGCAGGCGTAAGGTGGCGCTTCTTTCAATTCAGCTAAGTCTATTTCGACTTCTTCAGGGCTATACGAGTCATTGAAAGACTCATCATCAGCGTCCTCGGCTTCGACGTACGCTACTCTCTCTTTCTTATAACTTTTATTCGCCCTAACTTTTTCTGCCTTCAGTCGTTCGACTTGTCGAACCCTGTCTGCTAATTGGGCCATGTCCCTAAGGTATTGGGTATCTAGTTTCTTTCTTATTGAATAATCTAGACCACCTGCAGCCATTTCAACAAGTTCATGCTCTGGGACTGTTGTAAAACACCTTGATTTCAACAAACGGAACCTATTTAAATAATCATCAATTGTTTCTGTGAATTTTCTTTTAACACTGGCCAATTCTTTCAAACTTATCTTAGTTTGACCCATGTAGAATTGCTCATGGAAAAGCCTTTCCAAGTATGCCCATGCATCTATCGAATTTGGTGGCAAAGTAGTAAACCAAATGAAGGCATTTTTTGTCAGCGAACTAGGGAAATATTTGATCCTTAAATCCTCGTTTCCCGCTAAGTCTCCTGCTTCTGTCAAATATCTAGCAATATGTTCCACCGTTGACTCATTAGTTTCGCCTGAAAATTTTGTAAATTTGGGTACCTTAGTGCCCCTAGGCAATTCTGTCTGCATGATATAATCTGATATAGGGGATGTATAGTTTGGACGTCTAAGTCCAGTACTAAGGCCATTATTGGCCATAACCCTTTCTATCATGGCAGTTAAGTTATTTTCTGTAGCCAGATTTTCTCTTCTGACTCTTTGAACAACCTCATCTGGGTGTTCGTTCCTACCCACAATCCTTAATCTGGGTCGCTCCTCCTCCGTTTCTTGTCGAACGGGGACGGCTCTTTGATTTGAAGCTTCTAAGTTAATTATTGGAGTTCCTTCGAACATCTCTGTTCTTCGTGAGGGGCCTACATCCCTAGTGGCTGTCCTAGATGACGGAACTATGTCTTGTACACGTTCTAAAATGGGCCTCTCTTCTTGATTCGAAGGCTGTTTGTCTTTCCTTTTAGGTGGTGTTATTCCCATGAATTCTGCCATTCGATTCATTTGAGATGATATCTTTTGGAAAGTCTCCATGTTTTCTCTATTTGTAGTAGTAACATTTGCCATTAGTGGGCTTAAAACTGAAGTCAATTCTCTGGCCAAAACCCCTACCATATCATGGTTGCTTGCATCCATTTCTTGTCGAAATGCTGCTTGGTTATTTGTGGTAAAGTGAGGCACCTGGGTAGAAAAACCAGTGTTATGTGCACTTCGACCCACTGAACTAACATTCGGTGAAAATGTCGCATTGTTAGTTGGGGCATATATAGATCCTGCCCCTCGTACGCCTGTTCCATATGGGTATGGCATTCCATATGAACTATTTGGTCTCCATTCGAAAGCAGAATTCGTGCCTTGACCAGGCAAATTATTTGCAGCATTTGTCGAGGCAAACAATACGTCCTCTGCGCTTGTGGATGAGGGTGCGGTTGTCGACACTGAAACTGGAATAGTCCCTGAAAGCCCTGTATTATTTTCAGGCAAAGCCTGGGAATTATCTGCAGGTCTCGATCCATTTGGACCCGTTGCATCTCGTGTTCCTTGAGTAGAAGTCGAATTTGCCGCTCCTGATCCTGAACCTTGTGGGGGATCTTGATCACCCCCTGCACTGGCCGTAACGACCATTTTCCTGTTGTACCTTCGTTTGGGAATCGGTTGTGCACTGTTCTTTAATTTACCGTTCCTAAGGTTCATACAAGATCTTGATATTGTCTAGACAAAAATAAAGCAATTGATTAAAACAATCTGCTTGACACTGTCCCACTGGGCGTGCCAATTTGTTTACGGTGATTTCCGGTAAACAACCGCTAGTCTTCCAAACTATAATAAATATGATTTGGTTACTCGCAGGATCGACTAGATTGATCCTAGGACACATAGTCAAGAAGATTGTCATCAACGTTCATTCGAACCATATTCATTATTTGTCTTCTTCAATAAGCGTTGTTCGATTAAAGAACAAATAGTCTTGACAATCACTTTGTTATATATAAATGTGACTTCAGCGAAAAGATAAGTAACATAACATAGAAAATTAAAAGGACTATTGAAACGTAAAGAATCTTAAACTGCAGAAATGTAAAAGACTTTGAAAGTAAATAACATGAAAGTAATTCGAAAGTAAATGACATTAAAGTAAAGATACAGAAATGTAAATGGCAAGAAGTAAACGAAATGCAGTAATTCTGGAAGATATTTAAAAACAAAGGATAATACACATGTATTAAAATGGTGGTGTCATACGTACATTTTCTCAGCGAACTCTTTCTCTTAACGCTTGATACTTGAGTAAATATGTGAGTGATTTGTACAAAATGAACACACAGAATCCTAACATTAAGACTCCTATTTATACTAGTTTCGACCTTAACGGTCCTATACTAATCTGCTGCCACGTTTCTCATAAAAACTTCTAGCGATGCCATCTGTTACTTGGACAGTTACGAAACCGTCTTCGAATTTCAAATCTTCCCGCCTGAGTCTGTCTTCGACGCGTGGCAGTGTATTAAACAAACACTACGAAAAAACACGCTAAGTAGTAATACTTGAATATATTTATAAATTTGTCTAAGTCCCCGAAGACACATACTTTTCACTAGCTTTCAATATTCATTATCTTCATAGTGAACTTAGAAATCTTTACTCTCGAAGCATAACCATCAGTAGCCATTCTTTTATTTTTAAGGGATGGCCATCAGTAACCATCTTTCCTTCGATTTTCTACTTCTTCAAAGGATAAATACTACAAAACGAAATCTTCAGCTGTAGAATTTATCTGGTACATTGGTATGTATCTCCATTAGGAAAAGAAGAGAATGTATCTGCAAGTTTATCATTCTAAAGCTTGAGTCTGTGAGGTGAGAGAAGTGAAACTTAAAAGATCGGATGAATGATACTTGTTTATGGTGTGTAACTACACTTATATATGGATGACGATTGAAACCACTACCAACGATGCATGACTTGAAACACGAGGAGTCATTAGATTGGATATGACAACTCTGGTGAGATTGTTACTCGACTATGTTGTGTGGTTTTGTAGCAAGTATCTACCAATTTATCAGTCCCGAGTATTCTAGATTGGACTCTTTGAACTAGACCAATCCTATTAGATCGGTTTGTCCGGCCAAAACAATCTTCAAATAATGAACTCTTAACCAGGTCAAGTCCAGGTATACATTAGGATAGGTTGACATAATGCAGGTAATGAAAATGACTAACTCAGATTAATTCTGTTAAATTAAATGGTATAATTTCCAATTTTAAAAGTTGAGTCTATCAAATAAGTTAAGGAACCATAAAAATATATAAGTTTTAAGTTAACGGCTCAGACTACAGTGAAAGACTTTAGTAGGTCTCTTACCTACGAGAGCAAGCTTTTCCGCTTTTAACCATTTAGTGGGGTTATTGACCACCGGAAAAAATAACCCCGCAAATATTAATAACAATAAAAAAAACTTTGGAGAGTCATAAAAAAAACTTTGAAATAAGGGGTTTTTTTACTCCACAAAATAACCTAACGGGCAAATAACCCGAGGTCTCACCTATTAAGGTCTCCTAAGTCCCGACACCTAAGTTAACTAGGTGGCCAAGTTTTTTGCTTTGCAAACAAGCATACAGTATCAAACATTGTTCTCATTAAGCAACTAAAGCAAGCATGTTATCGACCTATGAAAACAAGTTATATTGGGTGACCCTTGTCCTCATTTCATGAAAATGCAAGAATTAACAAGGATGATATAACTCTGAATTTACAAGAAAGTCAATAACCTCAAGGAGGATTTTACTCAATAATATGAGACCGTGACCACTCAAAAGCCTAGCATTGTAGTTAAGTTCAATTTTTGGGAGCAGTAGTAACAGAGAGAGAATTATCATTGCTTCAACAATTTTCAAGTATCATTTGGCAGTACAAGAATCAGCAACCATACAAACAATCCTTTGGTGGCTGAATTGAATCAACTAACAATGTGAAGAAAGAAAGAAAGAAAAAGCTCTCATTTCGATAATCTCCATTTTCTATTTCTATTCCTCATTGCAATTTGTGCAACAGGAGAACAAGTTCTTAGCTTCTGAACCCAAAATTTTATATCTTCTTTTCCCAATCTGAAACTCATCATCAAAACAACCCCAAAAGAAAACCCTAAAAACCACTCCTTTATTGCTTTATTTTTGAACAATGTAATTGAAGAAACCCCAATAATACAAAAGAACAATGCCCTCAGAAACATGTCCAATTCTGAAACCCTAAATGCCCAAAAACCTGCAACACATAACAACACACAAATGGGGAACAAAAGCCTCTTCCCATTCCTCTTCTTCCTCGATTTCCCTCTCCAGCCACCGATTAGACTGTTCAGAATCCGATGCTCATTCGAATTGCTTCGTGCAATTTCACCGACGATTGAATTCAATGGCTCCGGTAGGATCTTGAGATTGAATGCGAGCGTGGAAGCAAGTTGAAGGATCTTTCGATTTGATGATTGGGACCAACCTCGCCTCCCAGCGCAGACGATTTGTTGGTGTTGTGGAGGTGGATGGGATTGCAAAATGGGGAACGATTTGGGATTGCGGAGACGAGATTCGATGGTGGTTTTGGGGAGTGGAAATTGAAATGTGTGATTTGAAATTGAAGGAAGGGATTGGGTTCTGGAAATGTAGGGTTTGAGTTTCACCATAGTGCTTGTGATGTTGTGACCGTTAGTGAGTGCAGAAGAAAACCAAGAAAGTGGTGTTTCCTGTGCTTCTGCTCTTTCAAATTGAATAATATCACTTCAAAATAGTCATAGGTTAAATGCAGTTTTTCTCTTTATTTTCATTTTTCAAAATTTTGATCCTTTATTTTAAAATTTTATTCATTAATTTTTCCATTTCATTTTTGTTTTTGTTTTTGTTTTCATGCTTTTAATTTGAATTCAAATTTTAATAACATGAGATTTACAATAATTAATTTTAGGTAATTTGTAATTATTTTTTTATGACTTGCAATATAATTAATTGGTCGAAACTAAATCTAAGGAAAGAGATTTGTTATTGTTAATTTTATTCCATTTCCACTAAATCTCTGAATATTCGATCGCTTTAGCTGCACAACGTTACGATAAAAATCAATATTCAAACTCATCTTCCTGTGGGTTCGATCTTACTATATTACTTCACATTGTCGAACACTTGCGGCCTTGCAACACATCACGGGGTAATACTGGTCTTTGAAGTTCTTCACACTCTCTAAATAAACCTCAAACATCTTGGTACTATGTCTAAGAGAGACCAGACATTGACCCCAAGATGAATTGGTAGAACTCTGTTGGACTTTAAAGAGGTGGAAGAAGAGGGTCAAGGACGACACTCCTTTCTTGTATTCAGACAAGTACTAGAAGACTTTTATATAACCCTGATTCACCTAGTGCAATTGTGAAGGAGAAATTTCCAGATGATTTAGAACGACCACGTCAAAGTCGTTAAAGGGAAGATAGAAACATATCAAAGAAAACAAGCATTCATGGAGAGAAATGACACACCCATCGCATGTGTTGCATATCTCTTATCCTTTTTTGTGGGGAAGCATTTCCTATTGTGAGAAGGGGCCTACTTTAGTAAAGGTGTAATCCACACCGCCCTCGCTAACAAAGGCAAATACGATATCCAACGTCTCCTGATCCACTCACGCCTTTCAGTCTCTGAATTGAGAATTTCCCATTCTAAAGAGGATGCCAACACATAAAAGATATGACAGTATGTAGAAACACATGGTTGATATAAAGACAAACTTTGCACTCCCACTTAAGTTTTCCTATGACGAGGAAATTCACCAAAATACAAAACAAAGAATACTAAAATGTTGGTGTAAGCCCTAGAGGCCAATACTTTTGGTACTTGTATCGAATTATTTATTAATAATAAAAGGCATTTCTTTATTATGTTTGTTTTTCCAAAATAATAAAGTCCCTAGAATAGTTAAGTTTGTTTAATGAAATGTTAAGTGCGACTTAATCTTGAGATCCCATTAAACATAAGGACATTATTCTTAAAGTATCCATATTTGAGCTTTATTGTGAAGCGGGATAACATTAAAGCATCAAGACTGTTATAAAGATAGACTGATGATCACATCTCATGGATCATGGATAATGAGTTATCAAGTTTTGACATAGGTATAAATATTAAGAGTAATTTATACTGAATTGACCCGCTATGAGAATACTACATAGAATGTTATGCAAAGTGTCATAAGTTATTCTCATGGTGATAAGTGATGTATATCACCCTTCGACCTGAAACTACTATGGATCCTAGATGTAGAGTCAAGTGCTTTATTGCTGATCAAACGTTGTCCGTAACTAGATGACCATAAAGACAGTTGATGGGTACTTCACAAAACATGCTGAGGGACATGAATGACCTAGATGGAATTTGCCCATCCTGCATAATAGGATAAATGTCTAAGGACTCAATATTAAACTGGACAAGGATGACACGGTCTATGCCTTGTGTTCAATATAGACATAAGGGCAAAAGAGTGATTGTACACATAAGCATTATCACAAAAAGGTTTTTGTCAGATCACATGACATTTTCATGACTTGGGTAGCAGTGATGTGTTGCTAGATATTGCTCACTATTTATTATGTTAAATGTGTGATTTAATATAATTTCCAACGTCGCGAAAACCTACAGGGTCACACACATAAGGACGGGTTGATGAGAGACGAAGTAAATAAGGAACATCGTAAGGTACGGTGTACTCAAGTGAATTCGGAATGTGGTAAGGTACCACATGTTTAAGTGATATACGACTTAATTGGGCTTTAAGCTTGCAGTCTTAATTGGGATTTTAACTTGTAGCCCACACAAGTGGTTCTTTAAATAGAACCCTTGTGCTGAAGCATTTCGTTTGATGAAAATTCGGTCTGAGAAATCCTAGGCATATTTTCTTCTCTCTCACTCAAAGCCTTTATTCGTATCATCTAGCACTGAGACTGAAGGGATCTGTTTGTGTGGACTGAGTAGAGGCGTTGTTCTTCATCAACACTCATGATCACTCCTTCGATTCGGCATCAAAGGTTTCAATCGCCATAAAAGGTAACCGTTTCTATCACTGATCATGCCCATTCGTAAGGATCACTAAAGGAAAATTTTAATTTCTACTGCATTTTAGATTGCAATTTTCCTTCATAAAAGCCATGGATTCTTCTTTGAGAGAATATTATCACTTAACGTTCCACAATTAATATCAATTTTTCCCCATAAAACCCGAATCTCATTTCCAGAAACCCAAACAAAGCAAAGAAAATAGGAAAGAAAGAAGGATTTAAGTGTTACCTCGAAGAGATGAATTTGATGACCCACGAGTTGTAGGCTCCACTAAAAAGAAGTGGCATAACTATGTCAAAGATAAAGAGTGATGTAGAAAGATTGGCAGAAATAGAAGAAGTTGCAGACACAAAAGAAGAAGAGCATGAAGGAGTGAAAAACACTTAGAAAGCGGGGGATTGAATAAAGGTTGTTTCTTTTTGGCAGATAAAAATAATGAACACAATTATTTTTATCCTGATTCGTTTGAACTCAAACTACCTCCAGTCCACCCTCACAGGTGATTTACCTCCACTGAGGTTTTAATCCACTAATAAAAAATGATTACAATGGTTCTCCACTTAGATTAACCTCTAAGTCTTCTTGAGTCTACAGATCACAACTTGATCACTCAAGGAATTTTTCTTTACAAAGATATAATCAATTACAAGAGATTAAAGCTGCTTCTAATAAAGCTGTAATCACCAAGTGATTTTTCTCTTAAGCTTAAGTTCTAAATCTCACTAAGTATACAAAAGTATGTGAGCTTGAAGATGAAGATTGCTTCTTTGTTCTTGAGCTTTTAGCGTGAGAAAGGTTCAGAGTCAGATGACGAGTATATGAAAAATGAATGTATGCTTTCTAACATTTTTCCTTGCTGACATCTTCCTTTTATAGGCATGAGAATATGACCGTTGAACAGTTCTGCATTTAATGCTTTGCGTGTACAGTACAACGTTGCATTTAATGTTTCACACTTTTGTCAACTACCTCGAGCCTTGCAATAACTGCTACTTCTGATTTTTCTTTTTGTAGCCATACTTCCAACGTTCCTTTTGTCAGACAGACAGACTGGTCTATTTAGTCTTTTCATCATTTGCTTTCTTCTAGACTCAGACTTTGCAAGTCTCTTTGAATATTAGAGTTTCCAGCGTTTGGTGCAGTATTAGAACTTCAACGCTTCAGTCTTTGGAAGTTCTTTAGAGCGTGATACCTTTAGAGCTTCAGAACTTGCTTCTGCTTGTCATGATCTGAAAACTTCAAGACCATCTTCTGGTGTCTTCAAGATCATGTTCTGATGATGCCATCCAGAACATCTGAGTCAGAGCATCTGAAGGATGAAATGTTGCATACTCTTTTATACTTTTTCTGAAATGGAAAACGTAGTTTATTAGAGTACCACATTGTCTTATACAAAATTCATTCCTAATGTTATCATCAAAACTAGAAAATATGATCAGAACATTTCATGTTCTAACAGAGCATCCAAAGTTCAAAAATGGCGAAAAAGAGGAGATAATAGTTTCATATTTCCTTATGTGTGTCTCAACATAAATGAATCGTGTAATCTATTACGTTGAGAGTTATGAACCACACCACCACCAATCGAGATCTCATTATGAATTATTCAAGAACGCTTAAGTATCTTAGTGCTAAGAGGCATCATTACTGTTAGATGTAGGGACACATGTCAAGACTTCCCTACGAAACATTGCTAATCACGAAAAAGAAATTTAATACGTCTGTTTCCAATGTTAGTGACGCCTCGTCAAAATTATTCACTTACTACTGGAAGCCGGTTTGGAGGCACACACGACGAAGCCCTCATTCTACGAAGTAGGAACAAGGGCTTAGGGGGAAAGTGTTTTAGACCACTCACAAGTCCCGTGATAAAAGGCCCAAGAACGAGCGCCAATTAGAAAGGCGCATGGAATTGGTGGACCTTCACTCCAATCAAGGGCATACGATTCTATCCTTGAACACATCTCTCACCGTCAGATCTAATCAGGCGACAACGCGTGTAACTCGACGTGTTATACACAGACGATTTTAAATTCTCATGCTATTTAAGGGCTAATGCACATCATTTAAGGTATTTAAATTCATTCTCACTCTCACACTATTCTTCATTCCCTCACTGACTTGGGCGTTGCAATGATAACCTTGCAGGCCCACCCGTCTCCGCCTTATCGAAAATTTGAAGCAAAACCAACCACATACAATAGGAGGATTTAACTTTCCATCCCCCAAATTGTACCTGGCACCCCCGTATTTTGATAATGCCAAAGGTGCCCATGGTCATAATGGAATCAATTGTTCGAACAAAATTTCCAGTACCCACGAAATTTTCGATTTATTTGAAATTTTTGGTGAGTAACAATTTATTCCAGATTTTTCAAAATTTGACATTTTATACCAGAAATTTAGTGCTAAGTTGAAATTTTTGGTAGTTTTGTAACTCAAAATTTTCAACGATCAGGATTTTTTCGATAATTTTATATGGCTGCGATTACACCGACAATTTTCTATGGTCTAAAATGAATCCAAAATTGTATAAATATGGGTCATTTGTTGTTGAGAGAAAAACATCTCAAATGCCTCTTCCTTACTTTTTTATTAAGGCAGAAGTGTACTTCAACGGAGATAAACATCCTATTGAGTTCCGTCTTGCGGATGACACTACATCTCTCGCCAACTTGACATTTAAGTTGAATGAATTGTTGCTTGATACCGATAACAGAAAGGTGAGAAAGATCGAGTTTCGTGAAGATTTGATTGATACTGATGGAAGGACGAAATACAACCTTATTGAGTTGAAGACCAATGAGGATTTAACTGTCATGTGGAGATTATTTCGTCGGAGGCTAGGAAGACTCTGCCACATGATTCCTTGCCCGGGCTTCCGCTCTATAAGTGATCCTGTCGGCAATGGTCTTGTCATTCCGCTTAATCCCTACTGCAAAATGATAAAATGACAAAAATCAGTGAATTACAATCGATTTCCAAGTTTCTAAGTTAGTACTACCACAAATTCTTTAATTTACGGAAAATTTCAATTGTTTTTGAACTACCGAAAATTATGAAAATTCCGGTAAAATGGTTTCCAAAAATTTCGGAAATTTCATAATTTCCAATAATTTTTTTGAAATTCCATAATTCCTAGTAAAAACTTCAGGAAATTCTATAATTTCAGGTAAAAATTCTCGACAATTCCTTAATTTCTGGTAAATAACTCACTTTTCCAACAATTTACGGTAGATTTCGTAAATTTTCAGTATCGCTAGAGAAATTTTGAAATTTGAGCAAAATTCGAGTGAATTTTGAAAATGGTGAAAATTTTTATAAAAATATTATAATTTTTTCATTGAGTTTGAGGAGTGTCGGGTACATAATGTTAAATATTAAGCTTTTTTAAAGTAAGACAAATTTGAGGTGATAGATGATAAAATTCTATCAATAATATGAAGAGGAGTGCTAGCAACACTCTCTTTTCAACACTCTCTCCAACACTCACTTTCTTATTGGTTAGAACATGTGTGGGTCCCTCACTTTAAAAATGGATCCCACATAAAGTGGTAGGGCCCACACATGTTCTAACCAATAAGAAGGTGAGTGTTGGAGAGAGTGTTGAAAAGAGAGTGTTGCTAGCATTTCTCATAATACGAATGTCCTTCATAATTGTTTCAACCCAAAATTTAAAAAGAACTCAAAGCAAACAATAAAAAAGAATGATTAGTCTCAACAATATAATAGAATTTTATTTCATCAGCAATGAGGAGTATCAGTATAAAATAAGATAATTTTTTCAAACGAAAGTTAAAAAGTGATTAAGATCAAATCTTGTGTTTCGATAATTAACATGCTTTTATACCATTTGCTTTTGACAATTTTGATTTTCTAACACGAGAAACAATTGATCTTTTACATATAGTCCAAAGACTTATGAATAACAATATTGTATCTCCTAAGTCTATAAATATAATTTTTAAGAGGATTCATTTATATAAACTTTATCTATATCCGGTCAATATAAAATTAAAATAAAAATTAAAATTATTTTTGTTAGAAAACATATTAAAGTCTCACATTACTTTAATTTCTATGCCCAGTCAACATAAAATTTAAAAGCTTTAGCAATAGCAAGTTTCCTGACCACAAAATCATAAGGCTAGAATCAATTTTGATACAGCTTGAGATGGGTTATTGCTTTGATACAGCTTGGGTAACACCTTCTTAATTGATGAATGCGATGCTGATGATAAAGGGTTGTACTACTATGTGGATGAGGAGAATGCAACATTCACTATCTGCATCATTAATTCCAATAGTTACACAAAAATGACACAAGATAGAAAAAGGTAACAAACCCTCTTCAATGCCTCAAACACAATAATTCATGAAGGATTTGACACATCTAAAAGTTGGACACTTTTTCTGTCTATATATATTCATTTCCACAATTCAATTTATGTATCTAACCATTCTTCGCCACTAGCTAAGTTTCCTGGTCTTCATAAAGCAACCATGAAAACTCTTGATTCTAAAAGTGTCTTGAGTGAAGGGAAGCTTAACCGATGTGTTGTTCTACCAGTTAATGTTCCTATAGTGGCTGATTCCTTAAAACGGAAAAACCAAAACTGGTAAACATTTTTCACCTCCTAATCATCATGCCAAAATTGAAACATAGTATACTAGTTATTTCATAGGCTTGCGATTTCTTCATTAGTTTCTTGCGTAACAAGTTTCATTTGTTTGATGCAGGTTTGCTAGGGCTAGTTCTGTCAATGATTTAATCATACAAGTTGGTGATTCCACCTTTCACTTGCATAAGGTGACTATTATTTTTCCACCTTCACATCTTCATAAGATAGCTTCATTATATATATGTATCTTATCTTAATTTAGTTATGTATCATCTTTGCTTTTAGCGATTTTTTATAAAGTTTTGATCAATTTCTTGATTTTTCAGCTTGCCATGGTCTCAAGAAGTGAATATTTGAACAGACTTGTCTTTCAGAGAAGAAGCAACAACGAAGAACATAGTAGGATTGATACTATTCAAATAGACAATCTTCCAGGTGGTAGAAAAACATTTGAGTTAGTTGTTAAATTCTGTTATGGTTGGAAATTCGACGTGACACCCTCAAACATATCTTCACTATATTGTGCTGCAAATTTCTTAGAAATGAGTGAAGATATTGAAACCGAAAATCTCATTTCAAAAACAGAATCATTTTTCAGTTTTCTAATTTTAACTTCATGGAAAGACACATTTCGTATACTCAAAAGCTGTGAATCACTTTCTCCTTGGGCCAAAGAGTTACAATTAGTGAAACGTTGTTCAGAGGCAATAGCTTGGAAAGCATGCGCTGTTCCGAAACTTGAAACTAGAACTGATGCTTGGTGGTTTGAAGATGTATCGCTTCTACGTATAGATCATTTTATTGATGTGATACAATCGATCAAAAAACGTGGAATGAGATCAGAGATTATAGGCTCTTGTATAGAATTTTGGACTTTAAAATGGTTCTCTAAAGTCACACTTAGACTTGATCCTAATGCTAAACATGAACACGTGACGATTCAGTTAATTCAGTTACATAAAGTTACAACCGAGTGTTTGATTAAAATGCTTCCTACCGAAGAAAATTCCGTCTCTTGCAATTTTTTGCTTTACGTGTTAAAGGCAGGGATGGTGTTGAAAATCAATCATGAGTTGATGTGTGTGTTAGAAAGAAGAGTGATTTTGATGTTGGAGCAGTGTTGTGTTCAAGATCTCTTGGTTAAAAATTATGGAGATAAAGATTCCTTGTATGATGTTGATGTTGTTGTAAAAGTGTTACAATCTTATGTTTGTGGGATGTCAAGTAATTCTGCAGCAAAAGTTCGCACTGTTGGAAAGTTGGTGGATGGTTATCTATCACAAGTTGCGAGGGATCGGAAGCTAAAAGTGGAAAGTTTCAAATTGCTTGTTGAAGCATTGCCACAAAATGCTAGAGAATGTGATGACAATCTCTATAGTGCCATTGACATGTACCTTAAGGTAATAATCATATGGTCGCAATTATGTTTGCAGTCGATTCACAATATTTGATATTGCGTATACTCACAATCAAATGTTGCACATACTCACAATATTTGATATTGCATATAGTGGACCATCCGTTACTGGTTCATTCGGGTCACGCTCCAGATGACAGTCCTGAACGTAAGGGTGTGTGTAAAGAGATATTCACCTTATAAGCAGGTTTTGCATGAGTTGACGCCCGACCCGGATTATAAAATGATAGATAGTCCATATTGTTTTGCATTTGTCTAAATGGTTATATGGTTGCTGAAAACTTAGACTTGACCAAATTTTGCAGGCACATCCATATTTGACAGAAGAAGATAGAGAAAATGTGTGTAGTGTATTGGAATACCATAGATTGTCACAAGAAGCGCGTAAACATGTGATGAAGAATGATAGGCTTCCCATGAAACTATCAACACAATTTGTCCTTCTAGAGCAAGTGAACATGTCGTGGACAATGGCGAGTAATGGATTTCATTACCAAAGGAAAACTCAGACAAACATCAGGATAAGCAAAGATATTGAAAAAAGACAGATGAGTCAAGAGATAAAAGTGATGAGAAAAGATGTTGAAATGATGAAGTCGCAACTCGTGAATCTAAATACTTGCAAAATGAAGCTCCAAAAGCAAATGAAGATATGCACTAGTTGAAGAAGAGATAGATTATCATGTACAAGTACTTTAGCTCAACATGATGATTTTTCTTTATTCTCTGATAGCTTATATTATTTTGCCTCATAAGAAATTGACCACTATATTTATATGCTTCATGTTAAAACCGGTTAGTTCAAAAAGAAAACCAGTATAGCTTGTCCGTATTCTATGAATGTTAGAAGAGAAATGACAACAATATACTCTTTTGGTCCTGCTAGCATTTCTCTAATGTCAGATTACAACAATATACACTATTGTATTCTAGTTCATTAAGAAAAACATATAGAGTTTTACAGATAACAACTGCAATAACAAAATGCATAGTAAGGAATAATCTAGATAGTATTGTTGCAAGATTTGATAGAGCTAATGATGAACTGCCAACTCAACCTTTTCTAACTGCATTTGTTACTTCTCTATGACGCAGTCTTCTAAATATTTTAGCATTGTGATCTGGGTTTTCCTTGGCCTCATTTTAGGCCACTTCAGCTATTTTCTATTCAGCCCATGTACTATCATTCTCCATGCCATATGAAAGCACCTTGTCCTCAAGGTGATAACACAACTTTGAGAGTGTCTTAATTTTCCCATGAAGTATCATCAGCATGCACACCACGCCATTGTAACACTTTGAGGCGTGGTTTAGAAGTCAACATCCATCGAGAATTGAGTATGACTAGTGGTGTGATGATATAGGATGATTGCCCAAGGCCGTATGAGGCAGTGTAGCCACGGCGATTGGAGCAGAGTCATTGTTATGGAAGGGTTTCATCATTGAGCAGTGTAAAATCAGATGAATTTTGGATGCCAGTAGTAAGAGCAGTTTGTACATAATTGTTCCAATCCTCTCTAGAATTTAAAAACGCCATAAAAACAAACGTTTGTTCAGTTTGGAGTACAGTGAGGTAGTCCCCGAGGTTTAATGGTGGGTTCGTTGTTTGATTAACACCCTCTCACCTATGTTGTAATGCACCTCATGCCTATTGTTCATCATTAAATTTCTTCATAGTTACCTGCAGCTTGGCCAATTTTCTTGTTAAAGTTGTAAATTGTAATCATGGTTTCACGTTGGACTAACAAAACATAAGCAACATCAACAGTGGAGGTACCTGCTAAGTATTAAGCAATGGTACGAGGGAGCTTTTCAAAAGTAATTTCAAATTGTGTCTTTCCAGGGACACGGGGTTGTGAAGTGTTGTATGACCACTCACCCCACATCAACTATTTACCCTATGTCTCGGGTTTGGAGTGCACAAATGCGCGTAAATAATGTTAAATTACCTTGTTAAAAACCTCAGTCTGGATGTGGATGTATGCATGCTGAGTCACGGAGTTCTCTTCTCGTCAGAGTCACGGCTAGTGGACGAGTCCTCGATGGTTAAAATTTGACTTGCGTACCTTCTGCGGATGGAGTTAGTCTCCCCGTCTCCAATGAATCCTCCTGTGGGCAGAGTTAGTCTCCCCACCTCCAGCAAAACCTCCTGCTATAATGTTTGCTATAATGTTAAGGGTGTGGCGAACAACTCTCTCTTCACCACCTTTGCTTGGTTCCTTGCTTTTCTTGGGTCTAGGACTCCCAGAGGTGTCTCACCCTATAGAGTTGGATTCACCTTGGATCTGGGTGGAACCGCTTTTGACATATTTTTTCAAGCGGCCCTCTTGGATGGGGAGCTCTATCTCATTAAAGCAAGCGAGATATTCCTTCAAAGATTGAGCAGTGCCTTGGCGAATGTCGAACAAGCTAGTAGCAAACGTGTTTCTATGTCTGCTGACCGCAAACTGATGGGCTAATTTATTTACTAAGTCATAGTTGGCGGTGATCGAGAGTCGTTGTAGGCTCATGTACCACCTTAATGTTGCGTCTCTGAAGGTGCTAAAGAGAACCTTGCATTTCAGGAAACCGGAGGTTCCAGTAATTGTCATCACTGTGTTGTTGGAGACGACATGCTCTTGGGGGTTGCCGCGTCCGTCAAACTTGACTGGTGATGGCAACTTGAAGCTCTCTGGCATTAGTTCCCCCATGTTTCACTAGAGAGAGGTTCAAGAGTCCAGAACTTCAGTCTCCTCATGACGGCCGACTTCCTTCTGCTCTGCTGGATGTGGAGGAGTTGTCCTCCAAAGTCAGAATTTGGCGACATAAGTCATTCATGGCGGCACACATTTCTGGTATGGCGTCCTCATTGTATTGTTGTCGGTCGGAGTTACTATTTTCTTGTTCACCATCTTGGATATGGTGTTCCATGTCAGTTTTATCGGAGTCCAATAGTGAGTACCAATTGTATTTGCTAAAAACAAAATGAATGACAATCTCTAGTTGTGTAGAGTTATTTGAGGGTTTTAGGGTTGTTATGGTATTAGGGCAAACTCAAGTAGTGAAAAACTTTGCATCGGTGAGATTGTTGAGTAAATTGAATGTCTTCTATCAACCTTATGGTTGAGGTTGAGGTATTTATAAGAGCCTCTTAAGATGGGGTCTTGTGACCTAAGAAAACGGTTACAATATTCTTTCTTATCAAGATCAGAGGAAGTGAGCAATTGGGGTCTTGTGACCTAAGAAAACGGTTACAATATTCTTTCTTATCAAGATGAGAGGAAGTGAGCAATTATTTCCCTTATTATCATAGAGAACGTGAATTTCTTCTTTAACATCCCTTCTCGTAAAGTTACTAGATAGGGACACGTCATTCCCTATATTTTCAGAAGTGGGCGAGTTATTCAATCAAAATGCGAACACTATAATTAATATATGCACATTGTGATAAATAGGCTGCTAAGAATCTCACTTTGGTCGATATGCAATATCCTTTCCTTTGGTGTCGCCTCCTATAGCTCTTTTACAAAGATACCTATAAATCATTTAAATTTTTTGTTTGACACAATTATTAAGAAAGGAAAGGAAGTTAGGACAACAAAATTACTCCAAAAACCAACATTGTTTGCATTGAAGTGGCAATTACTATCTCACACTGAATTCATCTTTACAATTTCGATATTGAGTATAATAAACATGTAAATTAAAATAGTTTTAGGTTTTGTTTGAATTGATGGAACTAGATGGAGCGGAGCGGAATGAGATAGAATAAAATGATATTTTATTGTTTGGATAATTTAAAAACGGATTGAGCGGAGCAGAATAGAGTGGTATGGATTTCATTCCATTCCATCAGTTACCACTATTTTTCTTCCCCTCCGATTTGGGCAGAATGAACAACTTATCTTATTTCGTCTTAAAATTTCCAAATAATGGAATGGTATCTTCGTTCTGTCGTCTTAAAATTTCCAAACAATGAAATGGTATCTTCGTCCCGTTCTGCTCCATTCCGCTCCATTCCACTCAACTCCACTCCATTCCGCTCCGTTGATTTTATGATATCCAAACATAACCTCAAGGTTTCTTTAGATTGATGGAACCAGATTAAGCTCAACATAATAAAATAAAATAAAATGATATTTCTATTGTTTGGAAAATTAAAAAAAAAAAATCCATCGTTCTTATTATGTGCAAAACTCCTACTTTCTCATTGACATTTGCCGGTTGAAACTCAAATATCGAACTCTCTATTCAAAACCCCTCTTGTAAAATCCCTCCTATTCTCTGCTCCAAACAACAACTTAATTGTAATCGTAAATCTGTAGCAGAAGAAGCAAGGATCGAGCTGCACGAAAAGATGGAAGATGAATCGGCAACCAATTCACACGATTCCATTTGCCCAATCTGTCTCGGATCCTTAACTCAAGACTCCTATCTCGACCATTGTTTGCACAAATTTTGCTTCAATTGCATTCTCCGCTGGACCAATATCGTTTCTTCCAAGCACCAAACCCCACCTTCTTCCGTAAAATGCCCCCTTTGTAAGGTTCGCTTATTCAGCGCACTCTTCAACTCTCACGATTAATTATTACACTCTTATTTACCATGCTGATTTTGTTATGCAGACAGATAATTTTTCTATCATTTATGGAGTTGATGGAACTTCCTTTCAACGCCATTATATAAATGCCAATGTTCAAGATTGGTTTGTTGTCTACTCTCACTGAGTCACTATGCCTCTGTTAATTAGTTTTCTTTATATAAGTTTCATAATTTAGTAGAATTCTCATTTTGTAATTTGTATTGCAGTTTTGTGTTATCAAAAGCACACAGATATAGGTTACAATGCTATTATACTCAACAAGGTTTTTTATAATCTATTCTATCACATTTTATTCATCATTAAATGTGTTTGTATCTGTATGTTATTTGATTTGTGTGGAATGTTTGTTATACTTATAATTGTAGGTTTCTTAGAAGACATATTCAATATATCACTCTATTGGAAATCTTGTAAGTATTATCAGCCAAATAACTGGCTTCAAACTTGGTTAACAAGGGAAGTTCAAGCCCTTACCCAGGTTAGTTTGTTTTCCTGATAAGTGTACTGTTTGTGCATTCTCTCTCATGTCACCATGCATGGATAAACCATCAATTTAGTCCACAAACTATCACCCTCTCTCCGATTTAGTATCTAAACTAGTTATCATATTTTTATAGCTTAGGGCGGAAAATAGACTTTGGTGGTTTGGGCATGTAGAGAGAAGATCTGTAAATTCTATTGTAAGGAGAGTAGATCAGGTAGAGAGGAGGTAGAGAGGAGTCAAAGAGTTAGAGGTAGAGGAAGACCTAGAAAAACTACAGGAGAAGTTATTAAGAAAGATCTAGAGATTAATAATTTGGAGAGAAGCATGGTCCTAAATAGAACATTATGGAAGAAGTTGATCTATGTGGCCGACCCCACTTAGTGGGATAAGCCTTGGATGTTGTTGTTGTTGTAGGGGTTAAATTGGAGAGGATGGTAGTTTAGGGATTAAATTGATGGTTTATTCCACGGTAATGGTGTGTTTGGTGGAGGGAAGAAAGTGTGAAGAGAGAAATAGGTGAGAGAGAGTGTGAGAAGAGAGAAGTAGGTGAGAAATAGAATAGATTTTGTATATTGTTTGGTATAGTTAAAATTGAAGAGAAATAGAAGAGAAAGAAGTGTGTTTATTTTGAGAATGACGAAAATACCCTTTATCTAAAAAATAACTTATTTTATTTAGCTTATATATTTATATGAATAAAAACTTATTTAAATTTTAACTTTATCATTATTAAACTAAATATAATTAATCAATTAAATTTTGTTTAGTTTATTATATAAAAACAGAAAACTAAAAAACTTAATCAGTTAACAATAAGTTTTTAATTATATAATATAGTTAAGTAGTATTAATATATTCATGTCAATATAGTAAAAATTAATATAATTATTTAATTTATTTTATGTTATTCCTTTTTCAACTATTTGTTTTTATTTAAAATTATTAATTAATGTTGTAGAAAAAAAAATGTTAAGTAGACAATTAAAAAAAGGGATAAACTTTGTACAATAAACTTCTTCTATGTAATCACAGTATTGTTTTCATTTAAAATACATGCTAAAGAAAATCAAAATAAACACAAACGTTACGTGAGTCTTTTTGCATAATAGAAATAGTTGAAATTTTGTAGAATGTTGCTGTAAATTCTCAGTGCATTGATATGCAATGCAATTATAATAATTATGAACAATAATAAGGGTAAAATTGGAATTGAGAAAATATAAAGTGTTGTTTTCTTATTTCTCTTCAGTTTTGGGAAGAAATAGAAAATCAGTGGGGTCCACACAAAATTAATCTCTCTCTCCAATTTCTTTTCAAACCAAGCAAGAGAAATTTGATATCTCTCTTCAACTTCTCTCTCTCCTACTTCTCTCTTACCAATTTCACCTCAAACAAACATAGCCTAAATGATTCTCATCCTTACCAATGCGTTTCATTTACTAACTACATTATGTTGCATTTTCCTTGGCACGCTGTATGCAATGTGCCTAACTGTGTAAATAAATTTTCTTATAGTTTTCTTTCATAACTTGTACGCTTAGGCCCTATTTGGATAAACAACTTGATTAAGCTCTTATTATATGCATGTTTATGTATTAGCTATTTCTATTTGTCTATGATAAAAGATACAATAAAGTTAGATTTTTTTTTCTAATATAAATCACAAGTTGTTTTTATAAGCTATCATGGAAAGCTTATGAAAATAAGTTGAAAACAACTTATGAGCATGTCATAAGCTATTTCTATAAGCTGTCCTAAACTCAAATAATGCAATCTGAAATGTCTCTTATTCTTGACTCATGCCTCCTTTTGCTTAATCTTTAGGATGAGGATGTTGACATCATTGTGCACCATATCTCTGGTGTGGTAAAACCATTATGGACAAGGTAAGTTTCTTCATGCAATTTAAGTTAATCTAACTTTAACTCATATGAGAATGACAAAGAGTGATGATCTGTTTACTGTTAATTCTCTAATCTACAGTAAAGAACAGAAGCCACATACAACAGAACCTGAAAAGAAACAGGAAGAGTTCAAGATGTCGGTCTCTGAAGCAGCCAGGCCTTTTCTGGGAGCAAGAACAGACAGATTTGTGTATGAGATTCAACTATTTCTTGCTTCAGGATTGAATATTGAAGCTTATGATGCAGTTTACATACAACGCTTAGGTTGGAGCTCACCTGGGGTAAACACTGAAGTTTCTCAAAATGAATTGATTGATCGCACTACTGTGATTCCATACCTCTACATATTTGATGACGACTCTGATGGAAATGAGTAGATTCCTTTTTTTTTCTTTTCATTTCTATCTTTCTCATTTGTTTGTTGTAATTCTTGGATAATTGGATTGCTCCTAAATAGTGTGGGAGTAAATTTTACATATACGAAAGAGTGCTATTGCGGGTTTGGATCCTCTCTAACTACATTGCAATTCTTCATTCAGATAGTTAAGCCATATCTCTACGTGATGTGAAGCTTTTAACTTTTCTCCAATTTCAATCATTGGTGTGATAAATGAGTAAACTTTTATGTAAAAATAGAAAATAAAATAAACGCATTGGTTAAACAGAGATAGAGAAAACTAAGTGTTGAGAAAAAAAATAAAATATTGAAAATGAGTAAAAACAAAATAAATAAAGTATAGAATGATATGAAAAAAAACCAACATATTTGTAAGATAGAAAGCTAAAGACAAAAAAATGGAAGGTGGCTGTGTCACTACCTTTTGGATTGGCCAATCAAAATTTGTTGATTGGCTATCTTCAAAATAATCATAGCAACAGTGAAGCTTCTATTGACAAGAGAAGCTCCTTAATCAATCCTTGTAAGTTTTTTTTCTGACCCACAAAACCAGTGAAGAGGTGCTGCTGTTACATATCATCTCTGGGGGGTTGTAAACGTAATACAGTAGCTTTGCAACAGACATGGAAACAGCCTCAGACTATGCAGCATTCATGGAGAGATTCATCTTGCCACCAACTTCTTCTTCCATTGATCTTCCTTTGAATTCACTCACCTTTGCAGTTAAAGACATGTAAGTAAACCATGTCACTTTCGTAAAATTCACAGTATCAAAATTTTCCTGCTTTCAAAGTGAACTTATACTTAATTAACTCATGTATTTGAATCCATACATCTTGAAATTGATGGAAGATATTGATTGCTTTTGTCGAACAGATTTGATGTGAAAGGGTATGTAGCTGGATTTGGGAATCCTGATTGGGCAAAGACTCATGAGGTTGCTACTTCTACTGCTCCAACAGTTTTGGCTCTCCTTAGTGCTGGTGCCACTTGTGTTGGTAAAACTGTCATGGATGAAATGGCTTACAGGTTTTGTTTTTTGTCAGTCAATTTTTTCACCCATTCTAAAGAATTATCGATTTTTTTAGTAAGTTTGAATCTAATCACAAGGGTGCATACATGCATATTTGCTTATTTAACTTACAAGATTGTCTATAAGAGTTTGATTATTAGGTAAAATATGATTCTATGAGTATTTTGTATTTTTTATCGTCGGGCTTGTGCATATGTTGAACATGTTACTTATGTTAGTTGTATAACGCGGTACTCTGTTTTGACAGTATAAATGGAGAAAATATACACTATGGAACACCGAGAAATCCTTGTGCAGAAGACCGAGTTCCTGGAGGATCTTCTAGTGGTTCTGCTGTTGCAGTTGGTGCAAAGCTTGTTGATTTCTCTTTAGGTCAGTCATTCTTCAATTTCATGAGCTATTTTGAGTACCACTTAGTTGATAATTTAAAGTGCTGTTATGTTTTTTCCTTTAAAGGTAGGATACTCTTCCATTCCATGAGATTAATAATCTGAATTTTTTGTTAAAACTATAGGAACTGATACAGGAGGAAGTGTAAGAGTGCCTGCATCGTATTGTGGGATTTTCGGTTTTCGTCCATCTCATGGCGCTATCTCAAAATTAGGAGTTGTTCCTATGGCACAAAGTTTTGATACTGTAGGTAATAATCTGCAATCTTCGTAGTTACATGGAGTATATCTAGTGAACTTGAAAATATGGACTCCGGAATTGTTGAGCTCTTTTTCTCGAGATTGATTTTCTTATTCTCTTATTCACATCTAGGATGGTTTGCTAGGGATCCAAAGATTTTAAGCAGAGTTGGACATGTACTTTTACAATCTCCACAGGTCACACCTGTTAGACCTACTCAGGTTATCATCGCAGAGGATTGTTTTCAGCTTTCAAGCGTTCCTTACGATGTAGTTCCACAGACTGTCATCAAAGCAGTACAGAAGTTGTATGGAGGTAAATGTTTGATATTAATTCAGCATAATAATTACATGTTGTTTCGGCCAATTTTATTTAAACTGATGATTTTTGTTGATGTATCTATCTATCTATCCATCCGCGGCTGCAGATGATGTATTAAGGCGTGAAATACTCGGTGAATATGTGAAGGCCAAAGTTCCGGGTTTGAAACATTTCATGACTGATGAAAACACAAATCAAGTATACAACATTGCGTCACTTGCTGCACTTTCAAGTGCGATGCGATTGCTTCAGAGGTATAGCTCACTACTCCATCCATCCCTAATCTTTTAGATATTGCGGAGATTTCCTTTAGTTAAGATTTGAATGCTTTCTTATTTTACTATTTGTGACATAGGTATGAATTTAAGAATAACCACAGTGAATGGATCAATGCAGTCAAACCTGATTTAGGTCCCGGAATTTCAGAACGTGTATCAGATGCCCTAAGCACAACAGGGGAGGGTATCGATATTTGTCATTCTATAAAAGGGGAGTTGCATGCTGCTCTTACTTCTCTTCTTGGGGTATTCTTTTTCTCTCACACACACCACCCCCTTGGCCTGCATTGTTTGTCTATAAGTCAGTTTTACAGTTTGTGTGAAAATTTCAGGATTTAGGTGTTCTCGTGATCCCAACGGTTCCGGGGCCTCCACCTAAACTACAAACAAATTCATCTGAATTAGATATTTTTCGCGCAAGAGCTTTTAGTCTTCTGTCCATTGTTGGAGTTTCTGGATTTTGCCAGGTTATTATTTGTGTGTTTATGAAACACTCAAGACTCTTTGTTTCTTCGTTATTTAAATATGATTTTTTTCTGAACAATTTACAGGTAAGCATACCGCTAGGATTGTATAATGACCTTCCTGTATCAGTTTCTCTGGTGGCCAGGAATGGTGCAGATGGATTCTTGCTTCACCTTGTTGAGAGTATTTATGATAACATTGAAAAGTAGGAACTGGCATAGCTGACAGCATAATTAAGTTACTTTTTTGTAACTGCAATGAAAGTCTGTGTAAGCAAATTTTTGTCATGATCTAGATGAACATCTATATCAATGTGTTTGTTTTTTTCGTAAAAGACTATGTTTGAGACTATATGAATGACATTGGTGTTGTCGCAGAAAATGGTGATAGGTTGTAGATGTTGTATTGAAAAATCCTTTAGTAGATATAGTAACCATTGAGATTCACATTAAGTGTTTGTGAAAGCTCTACTATACTCAACTTCTGAGGAGGATCTTGAGACCAATTGTTGTTTTTTTTGCTTTTCTAGCTAATGAGACTTGTGCTAAGGTAAATATTGAAGCATGTTGTTGATCTTCTAGTCGTTGGGGGGCACCCCAATCTGAGTCAGTGAAGCCTATCAAGGTAAAACTTGAATCAATGTTGAAGAAGAGACCCATAAATGGTATATTCTTGTTGTTGCTTGCATGTGTGTAGTGAATGGTTTTGACAATAATGAGCTCAAATGGTAATCTTGAAGAAATGTGGGAGGTTTGAAAATTCTTTCTTATTTTCTTAGGATAAGAAGGATGGGTGAGTGATGGGTTGTTTCGGAAGTTGTGGTTGTGTTGGTAGAACAAGGGAGTTATTGGTAGGGGTAGTAGATTGAGAAGAAGGAAGAGTATATGAAGGGATAATATATGGAGTGGTGGGTAAGTCATTAGGAGGGTGTCGAGTTTTGTGATATGTGAAGGGAAAAATGGTTTAAAGGAAAACAATGTCCTTAAATATAAGAGAATTATACATGCCACCTTTTAAATTATACATGACACCCTCATAAAATATGTTTTTATCATTATACTCTTGTTTAAAGTCATTATTTTTCAAAAATATATGCGTTTTTATCAAAAATTTAGGGGGTGTATCAGAAATTTCGAAAAAAATACTAGATTTTTAGCGGTATATTCTTCCCGCCAAAATCCGCTACCCGCTAAAGTCCGCCTCACCTATTTGTTAAGCTCGTCTGAGTCGTCTCGATCCGCTCTTTTTTAGTTAATTATAGTAATTCAAATTCTTGATGGTTTTATTTTGTACATTTATTTGTAAATATATGCAATATTTTTTTAGGTAAAATTTATTTAAAAGATACTTTATTTGTGAAAAATTTAATTGAAAGGTAAAAATGACTATTAATCTATTAAGAAAATAAAAATAAAATAAAAAAAAAAAACGGGGTAGACATGATTTTTATGTCCATTTTACATGGTGGACTTGTCCGTCCCGTTTGCTTTTTAGCAAGATTTAGGCGGGGCGGACAACCCGTTTTACCACCTCTATTGCTGATGTATTCGAATATTATGCGAATTACGAGAGAGGGCATAATATATGGGCTGTATGAGAGAGGTGACAATGATGTGGTTTCCCTACCACGTTCCACTCTTACTGAGACACGTAATGTCTTAGGTTACCGGTGGCAGAGGAGGAGTCAGGGGGTTAGGGTAAGGCATACACAGTAAATTATGTTTTTTTTTTTTTTGTATTTTCGGATGTTTTACTAATATTTTTCATACTTTGAAAATTATGTTCGTAATATTTTGAGATGTTTTTCTTTAATTAATGCATTACCTTATTTTGAGATGTTAATGTTTGACTCAAATTATGGATTATGGCACTATTAATCTGATTAAAGTGACTTCAAATTAAAAAAAAAATACAAACTTAGACAATATTTTTGCCCAAGATGTATGTAGGGAAGTTTTCGGAGATGCATATCCGATATAAGAGTTTTCGAAGATCGGACTCCTAATTCATCCCAACAATATTCGCAGATGAATCTCCTGACCAAATTTTGACAAAAATAACTCATGGTGCGTTCGAAAATATATCTTAAAAAATTTCTAAGAATAATTTAAAATTTTCCGAGGTATAAGTCACTCCATAAAAATGGGCAAAGATACTGTCAATTGAAATTGATATAATTATCTTAAGAATGAATAGAAATTGAATGGAGATGGTGAATGCTTCATTATCCACCGATTCCGCAATTTCTTGGGCCATATCATTGGGCATTAACAAAGAAAAGCGACAAATTTGTCTTCATCAAAATGAGTGATTGTTTTTGGCTCTTTTTGTATTAGGCATTAGCAAAGAAAAAATCTTATTGGTGTGGGAGTGGATACATTAGCATAATCAGAGATAGAGCATGAGCGTATTGTTCACTTCATTCAATCCTTTTAGAAATTGAATGACATAATCAGTCTTCCGATAATCCTGGATGGTGAGTATGAGTTGACAACTCAAACTTTAATAAAGCTATCAAATCGATATGATCCAGTGTTTTAAAAACCGGACCGGACATCAAACCGGTGAGGGTACTGGATCACTGGTTTATTGGTCGAACCACTGGGTCACTGGTCGAAACACATGACTAAACCAGATTAAACCGGATAACTCAGTTGAATAGACCGGTCGTTATAACAAAATTATATAGTTATAAAATTTGTCGAACCGGATGATTCAGTTCCTACAAAATATAACTAGTACTTATATTTTTTGAAAATATCATATTATAAAAAAATTCACAAGTTCATAATTTAAATTCAAATTTTATACATAGGTATCACACACAATCAAATAGTACATAACTATAAAATATAAACAAAAGTTTAATCGCAACATCATTTTATTGAATAATTTATAACAAAATAATTATATTGTCTACTAAATTTAATTTTAATAAAAGAAAAATTGTTTCAATGTTGGGATCTCCTTCTTCAATATCAAAATCATCTGTAACAAAATCAACCGCATCTACAATCATTTTTTTTTTATTTTTTTTATTTTTTTTATTTTTAATTTTAGTTTTAATTTTTATTTTTAATTAAAATAGTCAAAATGACATTGTTTTAATTTTTTAAAATTAAAAAATTAAAAAAATTAAAAAATGCATTTAAACCACCGGTTCACAAAAACCGCCGGTTTTCCCGGTTTTAGCGGTTTACACCGGTTTTGACCGGTTCACACCGGTTCAATGACATTCCCGATCCAGCTATTGAACCAGACCGGTTATCTGGCCGGTTCCCGGTTCGACCGGTCTGACCGGCCGGTTCGGTCCGGTTTTTAAAACACTGATATGATCCTCTAACCCATCACATTCTTCAACGATGACCACTTGTTTGCTCAAATATTTTTTGAATCAGGTTAGAGTTAATTAACTTCTCTGAGCATATATAAATGATAATATTTCTAGTAAACTTAGAAATCAATGATCATCCTTTAATAAAAAATAATAATAATATTTCCAGTAAGTTCACATACAGGATGAGATCAACCTATGACTCTAGAAGCAGTTGTCATCACTTGCTCTTGCAGACCAATTCTACACACACAAAACAAAATTGAAAAATAAAGACAGTCATTAGGTTGACAATAATTTCACTCTCAATAAAATTTTCCTTTGGAGATGACACTTCTCTACCATGTCCACCATCATCAAGAATTGCCACAAATCGTACAAAGAAACACCAGCTTTGATAGTAGACTCATCTGGGACTTTTCCAGCAGCATGAATCCAAACACGGCCTTAACAAACTAAATAATTTTAAATCTTAGAGTTGAGTTGGATCTATGGGAATGTTTAGATCATATCCAAACAATAAGGTAGTGTCCAAAAAGTTAATTGCTACTGAACTCATTATTATTATTTGTGGACTATGATACATAGGTACGGGTCTAGTACCCGGTGCGGATATTGGTACTGTACGAGATATGATATTTTCTTTAAAATCAATGTACGTGTACGTTTAAAAAAAATATAATTTTTTTTTTATGAAATATATGAAAAAAATAAGAGTTTTCTATAAAATGTATGAGTAGATAATTAAATTGTTAGGTTCATAATAAAATATCACTACAAAAATTTTAAAAAAACCAAAATAATGTTAAAATATAATAACAACGAATATATTTGAAAAAATCATAAATTTCATTCAAAATTGAATAATAATAAAAGTTAAATACCACGAGTATGGTACGTGTGCATACAGGTACGTATCCGGTATTAATAGTTCACTATTTTTGAAGTTTCCATGTTTCAGAGCTTGTGGGTTATATTGTGAGTTATAAGTGGTGATGTAGAAGGTTTAGACAGTGACATGCGGAAACAAAAACTATTCAATTTGATAAACTCTATGAGTTGAAAGAATGATAACGGTTACTAATATTTGTCAACTGAAATTTAGAAAAATAATGTTGATGAAGTGGATGGTTTACAAGAGGATACATGAAAATAAAAGTTGTCAATTTGTGTATCAACATACATTTTATTCTAATACTGAATTTATAACAACACAAGTTATTTAGAAAAATAATTATTTAACTTTTCCCTGTTTTTTTATAGGTTCAGTTCACATATGATAATTATATTTATGTCATATCGAGTAATAAAATAGAGTTAAATATGTTTTTAGTTTTTATAAAATTATTAGTTTTAGGTCTTATAAAATTATTTTTGTACGTAATTTTAGTATCTATACATAAATTAAAACTGCATACAAAAATAATTTTATAAGATCTAAAACTCGATTTTTTTTATAGAAATTAAAAATTAAAATTGATATATTTATAGAACAAAAACATATTTAGTCTAATAAAATATGATAATTATCTTTCATTTAGAATTCAAACATAAATGCTTTAAATTGTGAAAGTGAGCATTTTAGTGGATTTAATTTTAAATACTCTCTCCATCTCATATTATTTGTTGCAATTGAACATTTCACACTGATTAAGAAACAATAATAAATGAAAGAGAGACTAGTGACTTTATCAAATTATTATGAATAAATATTTGTGTAATTCAAATTAACATTAATGTTAAGTGAGAAAACAATAAATTAAAAGTATTTATTAGAAGGTACAATTGGAAGATTAAATATAAAAGTGCATTGGTAATCTAGAGTGACAGGTATTTTGGGACAATTTTTTTTTTTAAATATAACAATTATTTTGGGACAGAAGTTGTATGGAGAGAAATTTAGAAGACTACACATGGGAGAAACTTGTATCTCTAGTTAGAGTTATTCATGATACACTTTGGAAGAAAAATTGAATAGAATAAATTATAATAAAAGTTTACTTGAATTAAATCAAAGTGCTTCAATTTATTAAGAATTAAACCAAACTAAAATTATTGGTTTGGTATATGGTTTTGGATTTCCGAACCATACCAAACTGTTAGAAGACAATTTTTTTTCCAAACTAAACCATTTATAAATAACCGACCGTTAAGCTATTTTTCAAAAAATAAAAAATAAAAAAAATAAACTTGTTTTAAGTATTTTTCATTTTCAGTTTTTCTTTGGTTTGGTATCAGTTTTGATTTAGTTCTAAAATTGTTTATGCATTATGGTTTGATTCACTAACCAAACATAATGGTTCAATTATTTTACCTTCAGTTTGGTTCAGTTTGACAGTTCGGTTCAGTTCTTGGAGTTTTTTAACAACTCTATCTCTACTTTAATTTATTTTCTTAAATATGAATTTAGTTAGAAAATAGGAAAAAGCAAACAAGTTGCATCAGAC
Organism: Vicia villosa; assembly: GCF_029867415.1. Taxonomy (NCBI): domain Eukaryota; kingdom Viridiplantae; phylum Streptophyta; class Magnoliopsida; order Fabales; family Fabaceae; genus Vicia; species Vicia villosa. The sequence continues at coordinate 124,447,841 of NC_081180.1, read as the reverse complement.
ACTTTTATTGGGTCAAAAAAGACAGCCAATGACAAAAGCAAACAAATTGCAACAACGTTGGGCGAGCGTCCGAAGTGGGCCTGGTCGCCCGATTGTGTTTCGGTCACCCACCTGAATTGGGATCCATGTCCCATTTCAAGGATCAATGATATGGATGTGTCAATTAATGAGAAAAAACCTTCTATCCTATGACTTGGGGAAGAACTAGTCTTTCCCTACTCCCATGTTTCTGATAATGAAGTTGGGGGAATCGTTTCTCCTAGGATTTGACCCAGAGATCCTATATAAATACACCAATCTTAGAATTGGACAAGATCAATCATTAATTCCACAAAGTAAAACATACAGTCCCTCGTAATTCCTACGTGAGCATATTCTCTCTCTCTCTCTCTCTCTCTCTCTCTCTCTCTCTCTCTCATTAATGTACTTTCCGCTAGTACATTTGGTGTCTACTGTGAGGCTCTAGTAAAACTAACTTAGATCACGCCTACATTAACATCATAGATCTCCTCAATTGTTGTCCTCAAGATGGTGACAACAAGAATCATCATCTTAGCTGGCAACAGTTTTGGAAACGACCCCCAGGCCATAATAGAGATCAAAGCTGCTGTGGAAGAACTGCCAAATAAAACCTTGGAATAAAACTTCGTCAACCTTCCGCAACAACATGAAGAGGTCAAGACCCCCCACCGAAGTAATCAAAATCCTAGATTCCTAGCCTCTTTGTGACAAAATTAGGTGGGCATCCGTGCTAGAAAATTTCAAATCCACCTCATTGACAAAGTTTAGCAGAAAGAGTGACCCTCAAGAGCACGCCACCTCCATCAAAACCCAGATGGCAATCATCGGCACCAGTGACTTCTTAAAGTGCAAGTTACTTTCTAACACCTTCAAGGGCGTCACATTAAGGTGATACATTAACTTACCACGCTTGTTAATGACTAGTTACCATGATCTACTGAAGAAATTATTCCACTAATTCCTAGAGAGCAGGCATAGGAAGGTATTAACCATAAGTCTTTTCAATGTTTTCCAAGGACCCTCTAAATCACTCAGGGAGTATATCTTCCGTTTTAACGAGGCATCTATAAAAGTCACACACCCAAGCTAAGATTTGTTTGTAGGGGCATTTCAAAATGGTTTGAGGGCTAGGAACTTCAACTAGTCCCTTGCCCACAAGCTATCTACTTCCATGGACGGAATCATGGCATGACCAAATTATATATCAAAGGCAAAGAGAGTAATATAGAGAAAAAAATCTAGAGACACCTTGGAACAAACATCCTGCACTCCCGACACACCGCCATAACAATGCAAGAGTCAATATACCTTGCCTATAAAAGATTGAGCAACTGTCAAGCACAATGGAAGAAACATTGAGAACTTCACGCCACTAAACACCCGCTAATAACAAATATAGCGAGAAGTCTTCCACACTCATGATATTTCTCCTCCACCAATCCCCAAGTCTAATATTATGGGGCCTAATTTCAATAGATGGTGCAGGTATCATAAGGTGAAGGATCATCACACTAAGAATTACTACCTGCAAAGAAAGAGATCAGGAGAATCATTCATGAGGCTCATTTAAAGAAGTACGTTCGATGTGGTCCCCACCAATCATGATGCAAATCCAAACCTCAAGGGCGAGATCCACATGGGAGCCCAAGATCCAGACAATGAAAAGATCCAGAGGGGAGAGATGGGGACCAACTAGTCTATCAAACCTCAATACCAAATTTATGGGTTTACTGGGTCGGGGAATCTAGCTACTCCTGCAGAAGATGCACCCCCACAAGTTATGGCACTAGAAGATTAAAATACTAACTCCAAATCAATTTCAGGAAACGTTTCATCACCCGAAATCACTTTCTGTGATAATGACACCACATGATTCCATCCATCCTCATACAATATAATCATAGGACAACATACTTTCAATCGTTTTTGAGGCTGCTCTATCAACCTTGTATCTATGCATGAAGTACTCGTTACCCAACGGGAACGTTGGGGTATTTTAGGGTGATAAATAGACCACCCATAGATGTTATCAAGATATCTTGAGAATAATAAAGAAGGTGACGACCGTAGTTAATGCTCCACAACTAAATGTATTAGGAGTAAACTTCATGGGTATGGACCATAAAGTAGAATCTAGGAAGGAAAGACAGACGTGCAGTGAAGATCCAAAAGAGGTCCAGGTTAATCTTAAGGAGCTCCATGCCATCAAGAAATACCCTCATAACAAGAACTAAAGAAGAGGAGTTGGTTTCCCTGCTCAAGAAGAACATGGATTTGTCAATTAATAACAACGAACAACATTTCGAGATATTGGAGGTCAATAGTTCGGGACATTACTTTAGATATTTGTTTTGATATTTTTGTTGAATAAGACGAGGTCATTAAGCCCTCCATTTGTATGAATTTTTTCAAGGACGTGATTCTAGTTAAATAATGTGGTATCACTCTTTTCCCTTGTAAGGTCATGGCTTTTTAATGAGGCACTCTATCTTTTTAATTGCTTTGATCTTTATAGGTCATGTATGAGATGAACATTTTTTTACCTTCACTGAAGGATCTCTGTTGCCTTATTAGGTAATGTGTTTGCTAATTCGGCATTGAAGGATCCTTGCCACCTTATTTAGGCAATATTTATTGAATTGAAGTATCCTTTCCACCTTATTTGAAAAAAAATTTGGTTGACCTTCATCGAAGGATTCTTGATTACTTACTAGGAAATATTTTGTTGGACCTTCTTTGAAAAATCTTGTCATCTTATAAAAAATGTATGGGTTGGATTTTTACTAAAGAAACCTTGCCGCCCCAATAGGCTACATAAAGTACACATCCTAAAAACAAAAACAAAAAAACTACGAATCTATATAAAGAAAGCATGAAACATTGCATTAATAATAAAACCCTTTAGGGTACGATTAAAAAAGCCCCGAAGGCGTGATTAAAAAAACCCATAAACAGCATAGCTACATAACAAAAGACATGCATCTTTCTTATCCATTATCTCTTTTTATCTTTATTATTGACTTATTTCCGCTGGGCCTTCATCTCATCTTCTGTTTGATTTTTGTCTATTTATTTATTTTGTTGCTTACTCTTTATTTAAATTACAAAATTGTTTTAATCATTGTTTTTACCAAAGATTTTTTAATTGGACATTATTTTTCAAAGTAATGCAATTCACTTCCCTCGTGTTTGGGGTCACTTATTCAACAATAATCTCCATAAAGCTATAATACTCCTTGTTTTCCTACAAATTCGATTTTTTTTATATATTTTTTAAAGCCTTTGAAGAATTACAGTGATAATGTCATTATGTGCTGACCGTAATTCTCGTTGTTTTGGCTCCTGATTATTACGGCCGTAATAACCATTACAGGTTGGCCATAATTCATACTATTTTGTGCCAAACTTGTTTTATTATTCCTTAGATTCATCGGAACGGTCAAACATCTCTCATGCTTAGTTTTTACATCTCTTGAATAAGAGCTTTGATCCCTTCCTTCCTTTTCATACTTCCGAAACATAGAAATAACAAAACGAGAGCAATTCTTGCATGGACACGGTCATAAATCTATATTCTTAGGCACAACCAATAAAAAGCTAGTAATTTTTAATTTATTTTTATTTTAATTTTGTTTTTAATTGGATTCATGGGGTGGTTGAGATTATGAAGGAGAGAGAAAAACTTTAATTTATTTTTTAATTAATTAAAATTATGTGATTGGTTGTGTGTAAAACAAATTCTTAGGTCCGTGTCCACCTAAGAATTTTCCACAAAACGAAAGTAAAATGATAATACAACAAAACGAAATAAATAATAAATCATTAGAATCATATAACTAAAATACTTATGAACTAATAAATTAATAGGGTAGTAAAATAAAATTATATTTTGAAATTTAATATAATATTTAAAGAGAATAACTTTATAAGACAATTTATTCGATTATACTTTATAATACTATATTTAAATAGTGAATGTGGTTAAATTAATGAACATATTTTCCGTAGAAAAAATATATAAAGATGTATAGCACAGTACAAAGTTAATAATAAAAATAATTATAAAAATAAAATATTTATATTTTTTAAGTAGATTGATCTAATAGATTCTAAAGACTATCTTTTTAGTTTGAAATTTGACATTTTATGTTAAATATGTTTTTTTATTAAAAATTTAAAGTCTAATCTAATTATAACTCAAAGTAAATTCGGTTATAAATTTGGTTTATTTCTATTCCTATTGGATGGTGACAATTATAATGAATTAAAAAATATATGAAATTGATAATAATATCAATCGTATAAATAAAAACAAAAACTTACTTACCTTCAATCATATTATTGTTATCAATATTGTTAAATAAAATTTTCAATTGAAAGTCTTAAGTGAGCCGCATTAGTGGAATAAAAATGGATACAAGTATATGATTGGAGAATTGAAAAATGATAGTAAAGAAAGTCGTATTAAACAATGATAATGGTGGATAAATCTATTTTAATATATAAAAATGAATTACTACCAAATTGCCTTAATTACCCTAATGACAAACAATAAAACATGGTTTTGCATACCCCTGAGCGTAATTTTACATTTAATCATCATTACATTCCAACACTTTACTTAATGCAAAAGTTAATTATTGGAATATGTAAAAACGTGCACAACTAATAATCATTACATTCCAACAACTAATTTAATGCAAATCTTTTTTATTGGAATATGGAAAATATGCACTACGTTCTATGCCACCCATCTAATTAATTTAATTTTTTTATTCGAATATTGCAGCAGCCAAATTAATTATTTCATTGGAATATCAAATAAACTAAATTTTTGGGTATCATTATTCTCCCTCTATATATTCCAAACAATATCAAATAAGCTATTGAGATTCACACGACAATAACAATATTTTCCTTCTCTCTTCCATTTTATCTCCATCCTCTCTCCTTGGCCGTCAAACCCTAAAATAAACGGCTTCCACCTTTAGATTCGCTTCACTCCCTCTTGGAAACCCATTTTTTCCCATCAACTTTTTAAACGTAGAAAAATTGAAACCCTTGCACTTCTTTCGTCCTCCTTGCTTTTTCCTTCATCATTGAAAGACAAATCTTTCATCTTCACTTCATCTTCCACTCTTCTTTTTTTTTTTGTTTGAAAAAATTATCTCAATACGGTATGCTTCTTCCTTCATCTTACACTTTTTTGTTTTTCATCAATCATGGTATTTGATATCCTTTTCCAAAACTCACCAACCACATAAAAATCCTCAATAAGCAACAACACAACATAACTATAAGAAGAGTTTTCCAGCAGTAGAAGAGAGAATCAATGAACAAAAGTAAATAAGGAATCAAAATATAGTATCCGTCAAGCTTCGATTTTGTTACCAGAGAAATTATCATCTTCGTAGGTAACCTTTTTTTGCTCCATTTTCAATGATGTTGATGTTGTAAAACGTTTTTTCCTTTTAATTGTTGTTTCTTGATGTTTATTCCGAGCGATTTTAGGATCTTAGGGTTTGTTTTCTTGAATCGATTTGTGCGTATGGTTTGTTGTCCATAAATTCTGGGATGAGATTCAGATTGGGGTTTGAGTTTGAGGGAATTTGTTTTTGGTATGTTTCAATTGTGTTTGGATGGAAACTGTTAGTTTGTTTTCATGGAGTTTGGTCATAAAAAGGGCATGAGTTTTTCTTTTCCATGGTTAAACAATTTGAGAGGTGATTGAAATGATGGAAAAAAATTCACGTGTTGGTTTAGTTTCTTTCATTTATTTTTTTTAATTTTAATTAATGGTAATGCCAAATGTTCATATGCTATTGGTTGGTCAAAAAATCTTCATAAATTTTACTCAAGTTTTGTGAACTGAGTTTGGATCCAGTAATATATAATTTTGAATAATACAGTCACACTAATATGCTCATAAATGGCAAAAAAAAATAAAATGGCACAACTGTTAGTTTTATGTTACAGATGTTTTATGTCGTTTCTGATAAAAGTATTGAATCATTGTGATTGCTACAGTGCATGCCAATCTGCTTTGCAAGGAAAGCGTGATCGTGATCGTGAATGTTCTTATTACAAGTTATCCATCATTATTCCAGCCTATAGGAATTAATACAGATATATGATTCTATGTATAGCCAACACAGATTCACATTATTATGCCGATTTTCAATGGTCTGTTAATAGTGGTGGAGCCTATACGAATTAATGCAGATGACTTTTTAAATCTTTTGCAAGTTGAAGGCAATTTTTGATTTCTATGATGTGATTATGAATATGATTATTAATATTTCATTACTACAAGTTAAACACCAACATCTTTTAATAAAAAATCCAATTACTCTAATAAAATAATTATTAAATCAATTAAATGATATTTAATATTTTAACTAACCTCATATAAATGAGATGGAATATATAATTGAAAATAAATAATGAGGTTTAAATATGTTTAATTGTATTGCAATATGTTGTTTATATATAGATTATGAGACTTATAAATAAGTAAATAATTGATACTATACCCTAAGGAATTTTTTCATTACCCTTAATCGTAATTACAATTTCTAAACGTAGATTTTATGAAAGGATTGTAGTAATATTTTTCTAACCTTAATATTAAAGACTCATTATTATAATAAAAATATATAATGGGTGGATATGAGATAATGGGAAATTATAATAAAAATATATAATGGGTGGATATGGAATAATGGGAAATGAGTCCCTGTAAAATAATTATTCTTTTAATTGGATGTAGTAATATTTTTTTAACCATCTATCAATTTGATTTATTTGTGATATTCTTTTAAAAAAATAATATATTAACTTCCATTACAAACACTATTAAAATATAATTAATATTATCTATTAAAATATAATTAATATTATTAAAATTGTATTTTACCAAAATATTTTAATATTATATTTTGCGGTTTATATTATACACGTATGATTTTAATAAAGTGAGATAAGAGTCAAAATACATTGAATTTTAAATTTATCCTAATATATTAGTTAAGCTGAATCCGTTAGATAAGTTAACATATATAGATTGTTGTATAAATATTCATGGTGAAAAACTAAAGGACCCAATAGAGGTAGGTTTTAGTTGTAGGTAGTAATAATTAAACATCATTTTTATTTAGAGAGTTTAAAGAAAATGTCATTGAGAATATGTAGTTTTAGGTGAGTAATAATTAGTTGTCTTTTTTAACATTACAAAAAAGATTTTGTATAGAATTAAAAATTAAAAATTAAATACATATAAAATCTTTCAATACGCATTATTGTATCTTCCACCTTGAAAATAGTTGAGATTAATTCTAATTTATATTCATTCCTTTAATATCCATAAAAAATTGATTAAATTAATTCTAATTTATATTCATTCCATTAAATATATCAAATACAAAAAAAGAGTTGGTATTGACCATTTTTCTATGAAACACAAAATTGTTATTCTTTGTATATTTTATAGTAGATTTATTAACTATTTTTAATTGTATGTTCATGTATGAGAATGTGAATATCGTCTGTCCATCATTCAATTAATATTATTATTATTATTATTATTATTAATGAAATATATTTTAAAAAAATCAAAATCAAAGGGAAGAATTCAATTAATATTATTATTATTATTATTAATGAAATATATTTTAAAAAAATCAAAATCATAGGGAAGAAATTTAAAATGGAGATTCTATAGTGAGTGGATCATCTAAAATTTAAATTTAAATTTAATATATAATAATAATTCCTAATTAATAGGTTCCAAAATACAATCATTACCAATACAATAAATATTCGCCTATTTAGTATCTATTTTATTGTAAATTAGTCTCAATATATATTTCAACCTTTAAAAATGGAAAGTGTTGGTCTAAAAATAATAATTTATGTTCTAATAATACAAGATTATGAAGAAAATTATAACTTATTTTTTATTTGATAAATATTCTATTTTTGCTATTGGATTTGCAATTTGAATTAAATATTTTTGTTGTTTTTATTCCATTACATTATAATTTTATAGGCAACAATAATTTTCTTCTATAAAAAATTGTTTCAATCAATTAAGTATGATTTCTTTTATAAATTTTTTAAATAAAAATATCATATACCTGATAAAAAATGATATATATTATTATTACATGATACAAATAAAAATAAAATTGACATGAAAAAATGTTAGCATTTATTTATGATAAGATGTTAATATTTATTCTAAAAGTTGACACATATATTTGTTTTTATTAAAAAACATGAGAAAATTATGATTGATGAATAAACAATTTTTTTTATGAAAGACACAAATTTATTTCTTTTTTATATTTAAAACAAAAGGCCAAGATATCAACTATTATATATTTATTTACTATTTATAAAAATATTATATATAAGTAGTGTACATCCTCATATTTAATTCTTTAAAAAAACTTTTAATATATTTAATTGGAAAAAAATTGGTACATGAATTTCACGGGAGAGTTTAAAATTGGGATTGCAATTTTTTCACGTAAAATTTCAAAAGGAATGATAAGATTTCACGGGAGAGTTTCACTACGATTCTCTCCTATAAAAATTAAATATATGATTCACTGAAGTTCAATGGAGAGTTAAAAAAGGATTAGGATTTGATTTAATTCATAAATTAAATATGATTTTTCAATTTATTTATTTCAATCTAAATAAAAAATTAACTACACACAAATAATTATAAAATGCATTAAATATACTTTCTTTGTTTTTCATGAAAAACACAATTTTAGTGCTAATAAGAATTCATCTTTAATTTTTCTTAACCATCATTAATTACAGTTCCAAATGATAACGAATAAAATATGTAGTATAAATTAGACAAGCATACTGTATATATAAATTTCCAATTAAATTATTACCATTTTTATTATGTATGTTTCAAATAATTCAAGCATGCTTCATTTCTTTTTCCAATTTAATTATTTTGATTCTCAATGTTAATTGTAGCTAACAAGTCTTAAATGCATTATTTTTTAACAGAAAGGTCGCACGTGAAAAAAAGAGAGTCACAAACACCGCTTTTGAACCACAGTCATTTCTAATTTCTTCCGCACAATGTTATTTATTACTTTAAATATTAATCCTATTTAATTATATTTGACCTAAAGTCTTTTCCCAAACCCTATTATACTTCCAACAATTTTTCTCGGTTAAAGAAATTAACATATTGGAAACAGAAAATTAACCTTTTGAATTTCCACTCTATTCATTCATCAAATTTTTGTTTCGATTTATAGTAGATTTATGATTCACACCAACCCCTACGTTTGGCTAAAAAAAATCACACGATTAACTTTTTTTTTGTTTTCCAATCCTAATTTATTTAATAAAATATTAAATAGTTTTATTTTATTTTATCGCAATCCTTTGTCATTGATTAAACTGAACCTGTTAGACAAAAAAAAAAGATTGATCTGATATACCAATAGATGTAGATTTTAGTTGTAGTAGGTTTTAGTTGTAGGTGGTAATAATTAATAGTGTTTTTTAATTAGAAGTTTGAAGAAAATGTCATTGGGAATATGTAGTTTTAGGTGATAATAATTAGTCTTCTTTTTTAACATTTGCAATTATTAATATTTTTTAAGAAATAATTGATCTACTATTATAATAACTACTATCATAATAAGAAAATCGATGTCTACCAAAATTAATTTCATGTCCAAGTTTAAACAAATATTTTAATCCGATTTGCATGCCTTCAATTGTCGTTTTTCATCATCAACTCATCAACTCATATTAGCATGCCTTATGTCTTTAATATTTGACAATATCTAAAAACAATCATTATTTCTTTTGCATGCTACAAGTTTTCAAATCAATTCCAATATCTAAAATTCATATAACTCTCTACCTTCCATACAATATCAACAAATTTATAGTACCTTCACATAATTCAAATTCAAATAGAGGAATCAGTATAAAATAATTGTAAATAAACATACAAAAAAGATTTTGTATAGAATTAGAAATTAAAAATTAAACGCATATAACACCTTTCAATGCGCATTATTGTATCTTTCCCATTGAAAATAGTTGACATTAATTCTAATTTATATTCATTTCTTTAATATCTATAAAAAAAAATATTTGACATTAATTCTAATTTATATTCATTTCATAAAATATATCAAATATAAAGAAAAAGTTGGTATATAAATCTTTTTCTGTCAAGATTATAAATAAAATTATAAGTTATTTTTTATTTAATAACTTATTTATTTTTGTTATTGGATATGCAATTTGAATTAAATATTTTTGCTGTTTTTATTCCATTACATTAGTATTTTTGATTCGGTATGAGTAGCTAACACAAATATGAGAAATTAACGACATATTTGTGATAAGTAACATTAATATTAATAATATACATCTTTTGTACAAATTTTTATTTGGTAAATCAAATTAAATATATATTTAAAGTTAAATCTCATAATGTGTTGCATTGAATTATAATATGTCATTTCATTATTTTTTGTTTCTTGACTTATATAGATGTTATAATTTTTTTTGCAATTTTTTATTTTGATAATTTAAATTTGCAATTTGAATCATGCTCATAAAAAGGCGGGTAGACATACTAGGGGTGAGAGCCCATAAAAATCGTTGATAATGTGCGTCTGCGAAAAAAAAAGGCGGGTAGACATACTAGGGGTGAGAGCCCATAAAAATTGTTGATAATGATAGTACATAATAACTACATTATCTCAATATTTATTTATTTTTTTACTTTTATCAAGAACTATATTTTTTCAGACTTTAAATTGTGATCAACAATAATAATTAATTATCTCTACAAATTGATAATGTAAACAACTACAAATTGATAAATTAAATTAATATTGATATGATAATCATCATTGAAGAAATTATTTCGCTTAATTAATATATATTTTAATATAATTTTTTAACCATAACCATATTATATTTATTTAATATTTATACCGACTTTACGTGACCCGTGCGGGCGCACGGGTCCTTTACTAGTTGATATTTGAAAGAAAGAGGGACACAGAAAAAAAAGAGGAAAGAACGTGTAAGTTATCAAAGTTGGATTTTTAAATAGCTTATATATTATAGGGACGGACCTAGGTGTCAGAGACAGTAGGCATACGCCCCACTATAATTTTGAAACATTTTTATTAATGCAATAAAGACCTAGGTATCTACTCATGTGTTGGTTAATTAGTATTCTATCAGTTTGTATTTTAATGTCTAATACATAATAAAGACATGTGACATGTTTGGAAGATGTTTATCTCATCTTTAGGAAATTATGATAGTGCATTTTTCAATTAAAAAAGGATTAGTAACCTATAAAGTAATAATTAAAATTATTATATTAGAAACTTTAAGAATCATTATTATATTTATTTATTTATAAATGATGAATTTTAAGGTAGTATAAATTAATATTATACGTACAACCAATCAAAATTATTATATTTGTCATGTTATACTGTTAAAATAAAATTATATTTTAATTGAATATATGTCTCTTATTGATTGAAGTGTAAAAATATTTTATATTATCGGTGCATACTTCTTTTTCTAAAAAAAAATAATAAATTTATATATAAAATTTGTCCCCACGGTCTAAAACTTCTGGGTCTGTTCCTATATATATATATATATATATATATATATATATATATATATGATATTTATCAGCAGAACAGGTGGCCAACAACTAAGAGGCTTGAACTTCGGGACGGTTGAGAGAAAAAAGGGGGTTGTACCTGCAAGGCATTCCGATGTCAAAGTAAGTGTTCGGACAACAAGGTACAACAGAAAAGTGAGAGATTTTGGGAGGTGATTACCTTGCCCTCTAAGGCTAGAGGGCTATTTATAGGACATTTCTGTAACGGTCGACTCCATCTTTTGAGGGCCTATGCGTGATTTGCGGCCAAGAAACGCAGAGAGCTAGCCGTTGCCGAGCATGAATCTTCAGCGTGCTCGGTCCTAACTTGCTATTGCTCGAAACGCGTCGGGGAAGACTGTCGCGTGTTTGGGCCAGAACGCGTTGGGTCAAAGAATGGATTGGGCCAATTTGGATAATTGGGCTAGTCCGGAACAATATATATATATATATATATATATATATATATATATATATATATATATATATATATATATATATAATCAACCGTTGGATTGAAACATAATATCATATAGATCATACCTATAAAATTTGAGTTTAATTATTTACCATACCATCAAGATATTCAAAGATTAACGTCAAAATTAACTTTCATATAACGTTAGTTTTGATGTAATTCAATCACATAGTAAATTATTATAGATTAACTTCATAGGTATGATCTATATTATAGTATGTTTCAATCCAACCGTTAATTTTAAAAAATATTTATTCGAACCGAAGGTATTGAGTGAATGTAACTCGTGGTGTAACTCTTCGGATATAATTTGATCTCTCCTTATATATATATATATATATATATATATATATATATATATATATATATATATATATATTATATAAAACTAACTAAAACAATAAAGATAAAAGAGAGGTAGAGAAGAGAAAAACAATATTATAGTAACTTCTTTCAAGTGTCATTTACATTGCAATGTGAGTCTCTATTTATGGGACCCAAGGGAGATGAAAAATCACACATATTAAGTATGAAATAGGAAGATGAAAAACTAGGAGAAGAGTGGACATCTACTAATATAAATATTCATAACACTCTCCCTTGGATGCCCATTGAGGATATGCCTCGTTAAAACCTTACTAGAGAAAACCTAGTGGAAAAAATTCTAGTGAAGAAAAAAGAGTACAATATCCTTTGAATGTGAATTGCCTCGTTAAAAACCTTACCAGGAAAATCTAGTGGGACAAAACCATGGTGAAGGGAAATAGAATGCAAAACATATGTATTTCTCTTCCTCATGCATAAATTTATATGTGAGACGATATTCTTTGTAGTCGTTGCTTAAAATGTCTTCTTCAAAGTGAATTCATGTAGTGGTAATAGTTATGCAGGATTTTATGAAGTTGTTGAAATGATTTGTTTCATAGATCTCCATGAAATGGTTGTACCATCACATGTAAACAAATAACCTCTTTATGATCTACCATTGTAAGAATCTAACAAGTAACCTGCATCTCTAAGATAACAAAGTATATGTTTGACTTCTTTCCAATGTGTTCGTGTAGGTGAATAATTTTATCTTACTTATATATGTTGACCGCAAATGATATATCAAGATGTGTATAATTAGCAAGGTACATTAGTATTCCATTTACACTGAGATATGGTACTTCAACACCAACCAATTTTTCATCCCTTTCTCGAGACCTGGACGGATCTTTCTCTATATCTAATGATCTAACAACCATTAGAGTAGACAATGGATGACATTTTTCCATATAGAAGCATTTCAACACTTTTCTATATATCCTTCATAATGTACAAATATTCCATTGTCCAAATTTTCAATTTGTAAGACTAGACATAATTTTGTTTTTCCTAGGTCCTTCATCTCAAACTCTTTCTTTAAGGAATTTATAGTTTTTGGAAGCTCTTCAGGAGTTTCAATAATATGTATGTCATTCACATAGATAACTATTATTGAAAATTTTTTGCCACATCATTTTATGAAAATACAAGTACAAATTGAGTTATTTGTATATTCATCATTTAGAAAATATCCACTGAGGCGATTATACCACATGCATCCAGATTCTTTCAGCCCATAGAGAGACTTGTTTAATTTGATGTAGTAATTTTCTCGAGATCCACAATTACGTGCCTCTGGTATGTTGAACCCTTCAGGGAGTTTCATGTAAATGTCACTATTAAGTGAACCATATAAATAAGATGTCATTACATCCATCATGTTCAAATTAAGCCCTTCATGTGTTACAAGGCTAATTAATTATCAAAAATCGATTGAATCCACTAGAGGTGAATATGTTTTTATCAAAATCAATCTTAGGTCTTTGTGAAAATCATTGAGCAATAAATCAAGCTTTATATCATTCTTATTTTTCTTTTTCACAAAAACTCATTTATATCCAATTAGTTTCACACCTTGAGGTGTTCGGACTACAGATCCAAAAGTGAGTCACTTGTAAAGTGAGTTTAATTCTTCTTCAATTGAATATATTTATTGTGGTCAATTCTCACTTAGTCTACAATCTTTAATAGACTTTGACTCATGATCCTCGTTATCATTGATCACTTTTAGTGCTATATTGTTTACAAGATATTGTCAATATTAACTTTATTTGGTTATCTCAATTTCGGTTCCATTCCATTTCATCCATGACATAATTTATTGAGATCTCTTTATTTCATATTTCAAGTACTTGATTTGTTCTTCTGGAACTGAAAATTAAATTATGTCAAAGTGCTCTTAGCATTTTCATATCCTCACTTGGGTCATCTTTAGTTTCTTTTCTTAGTAGAGGACTTTTAACATTGGAACTGACTTTCATACCATGCTTCAGGCGCAACAATAACTCATTTGCAATATTATATTATCCAATAGGAGAATCCACTTTGAGTGGAGTATTATCAGCTGATAATTTATTTCATAAAATTTGCAAATGAATAACATTTTGAACTTTTGGTTCATATTGATTTGTACAAGGATCAAGACAACAATTTATTTTAAATTGTTCATTTGAACTGCTTGTTCAAAATTTCAGCTGTTCATTTTGAACTTCTTGTTCATGATTTCAGCTGCTTATTCCCTCCCCCTAATATTGGGAAAATTAATTTATCAAGTGATAATCAACCAATTGGGCTGCAATCAAGTATTTGATTATTTTCTCAAATTATATCCTCAAAATTGAGATTCATATTAATTATATTTTTTCAATATTCTTTCATGACTCATCTTAATGTACTATATAGGAGCAATTGGAATATACACAACACATCCAAATGTTCACTTAGATGAGAAGTATTAGAATAAATTAGGGAGGACTAAGATATAGTATTTTGTTGGCTTAATGCGAATAAATATCTTAATATCATACTTTTAGTGTTTCAAATATATAATTTAGAATTGATGATCTCATAAGTATCAACCATATAATTAACTTTAGACGTCTAAAGAATGGATCTTCGGGTCCATACTTTTTTTATGAACATATATTACATGATATTCAATCAATTTTAATATATATGTGATACTTATACAGGAATTTCTAAAAAATCCACAAAATAAGATCTTAGTTTAATTAGTTGAGAAAATAATTTCACAAACTTCTGGTTGTGAGTAGAGACATATGCATGATATTTTAGTCGATACAACAATTAATGTCATAAAAACGCAATTTCTCAAATTTTTGTTTTCCTTTAGAAACACACAAAAATTGACTGGATTGAAGAAACAACTTTTGGTTCTTCAATACAAATTATTCCCATCATATTATACCCGAGATGACCCAGCCGGTTTTACCAACAACACATTTAAGTGTAATTTGTAAACTACTGGTTTACAATGATATGTGCTTCAATTGTACTAATATAAGTGTAGTACAAGCCCGGGGGGAAATTCGGTAGCTTTTCTATTATACATTTTATGTCCAAATTCATTTGTGTAATACAAAGATATTCAATATTTCCAATATAATTCATGTGAATTATCTATGACGAAAATATTTGGCAAGACATAAAGAGAACACATAAAAAGAAAATATAAAGGATTAAAGTTCATTCGAATCTCGACTCTATCAAAATATGAGCTTACTTTCGTGTGCCTTTAAGATGAACTAACAAATGTCATCCATACATTATACTTGTAAAAATAAAAGAATAGTATAATTAAGATTTATATGAGAAATCTAAGCACTATTATAACATCTTTAAAATATGTAGCAACTTTAGACTATTGATATATTCTTTAATAGATTGCAATGTTTTAATTCTCTTGTTAAAATATCAATATTTAGAAATAATGTGAATAAAGAAATTGTATCCGCATGAAACAACCCGGTGGTTTTCAAGTTAAAGGAAAAGAAGATCATGTGTGTAGATTGAGAAAGAGTTTATATGGGTTGAAGCAAGCTCCAAGGCAGTGGTACAAGAAGTTTGAGTCTGTTATGTGTGATCAAGGATATCATAAGACTACTTCAGATCATTGCGTCTTTGTTTGAAAATTTTCTAACGATGACTTCATTATCCTGTTGTTATATGTTTATGATATGCTTACTATAGGGAAAAATATTTCTAACATTGACAGGTTAAATAAGCAATTGGGCGAGTAATTTTCCATGAAAGACATGGGAGCAGCTAAATAGATTCTTGGCATTAGAATCTTGCGTGACAGAAAAGAGAAGAAACTTTGGATGTTACAAGAACATTATATCGAAATAGTGCTGCAAAGATTCAAAGTGGAAAATTCTAAGGAGGTAAGCACTCCTCTTGCTACTCATTTCAAGTTGAGTTCTAATCAAAGTCCTTCAAGTGAAGATGAAGCATTTGATATGAAATGTGTTCCTTATACGTCTGTTGTGGGCAGTTTGATGAATGCAATGGTGTGTACAAGACTAGATATTGCACATGTTGTTGGTACTGTCAGTAGATTTTTGTCAAATCCAGGTAGAGAGCATTGGAATGCTGTAAAATGGATTTTAAGGTATCTTCGCGGTACTACTTATACGAGGCTTTGTTTTGGAGGAGATAAGCCCACTCTAGTGGGGTACTCTGACTCTGATATGGCTGGAGATATTGATTCCAGAAAGTCCACTTCGGGCTACATGATTAAATTTGCAAGGGGAATTTTGGCTTGGCAATCTAGATTGCAAAAGTGTGTAGCATTGTCTACTTCAGAGGCTGGATTCATTGCCATTATCGAAGCATGCAAAGAGCTATTATGATTGAAGAAATTTTTGCAAGAGCTCGGTTTTGTTCAAGACAAATATGTGGTATTCGTTGATAGCCAAAGCGTTATTCATCTTGGTAAGAATCCAACTTTTTATAACAGATCCAAACACATTGATGTGAGATATCATTGGATAGGCGACGAATTGGATGCTAAGTTGTTGGAGTTAGCTAAAGTTCATACAAATGATAATGGTTCTGATATGATGACTAAAGCATTACCAAAAGGAAAATTTGAAGCTTGTTGTGATATCGCCGGTTTGGCGATTTTCTCCACATAGCTGTGAGGGGGGATTTGTTGGGTTTGGCTTCCTTTCCTATGTGGAGAATAACCCAAATATCAATAGCCTATTTGTCTCACTTATTTAAGTGGAGAGTGTCAATTTAGTGTTAAGAGAGATAGATAAAAAATAAGGATTCAAAAGAGAGAAAAGAGGAGAGAAACTCATTCCCATTTTTTTCTACACCAGTCCCACTAAATCGACGATCTCCGATTTGTTAACCGTTGGACCGAGCTAAAATTTTATGAGCATGTTCGCAACTCATATATCTAACTTTTGACCGTTCAGAATTTGAAAACAAGGTCTGAGATGAGAGATATGGGCATCGTATTGGAGCTGCATATTTGGGTTATTTTTTAGCTTTTTTATTCTTATTTGCAAGTTAATTGTGCTTTGTGATTTGCGGTTGTTATTACTTGTTTGTGAATCACTTTAAGACTCTCTTGTACCCTCAATTGATTATAGTGGAGCTATTTCTTTGGTCTGGACGACTCGTGGTTTTTACTCTCAAATTGAGGGGTTTTCCACCTTAAAAATATCGGTGTTCTTTTGTGCATTTATTTTTCCGTCTTATATTTATTGTTGATCCTCATGGTTCCTATAAGTGTGGAGAATTTTATATCTGCGGCGTGTTGTTCAATTTTTGTGTCTTAATTTCCCATCAACTTTGAGCATACAAAATTTGTGTAAAATTGCGGACCTCTAAACCTACAAACTATACTAGTTCTAATACAGCTGCCACCAACGGTCGACTTAACAAAGCTTGACATGTCTCCATTTCCATGCAGTCTTTCGCCTTTGACAAGTTTACACGTGTTCTTCAATAACTGTTTAATCTTATCCATTTACATCTTGCTTCGACAAAAAAATTTTATTTGCAAAGTAGTATTCAAAATTGAAAATTCTCCAATTTCTACCAAGTCTCAAAACTTGAGCATATCTTGTCTTAGACTCAACTTCTGTTGATATTCATATTTCAACAAAAATTCCAAGCATACTCTGACTAAATGTGGCACAATTTATAACCAACTTCAACCTTATGGTTGAAAATGACCATTTCGACTGCAATATAATCCAAGTCAATTCTTCATATGGCTACAGGATTGTCTTTAATCTCTACCATTATCTTGTGTCGAAAATATGAAGTAACATGTAAATGGACATCATGTCGTTGTAGTTATGCTGGGAGATTAACCTATTCATGTAGGATACTTACTCATTGCTAGGGATGTAAATGGATATCCATGGGGACGGATAGTATGATACCCGTGTACGCCCCATTGGATAAATATGATATCCATATCCGCCCCATATCCGTCGGATATCCGCTAAACGGGTAATCCGCGGGTTTTAAGATATCCGTGGATATTTACAGATATCCATGGATAACACTATTTTTCTAAAATTATGTTTTGAAGAAATATTTTCAACTTATTTTTAAGACAAAAGGCGTTATTATGACATAACATTCATACAAATCTCTCTTATTTTAACAACAAAATTCCATCACATTAATTTCCTTCATTTTCACCAAAGCAGAATATCCATAAATTTTATTTTTAACAAAAAAAAAAAACAATGATATTGTGATTGTGAGTTATAGTGGAAGAACGGACGACGGAGAAGTAGAAAGGACGACACTGGTTGGACGGGAAAAGAGTGGTACTGATTGGTTGGACAATGAAATTGTTGAAGTGAGGTATGGAGTATCGAAGAAACTTAAATATGATATGGCCAATAAAATTTTATCTGCAGATATCTTTTAAACTATCTGCCCCATATCCGTGACGGATTTTATCCACAAATATCCGCGGGTATGGATATTTTTGCCATCCCTACTCATTGTTGATGAAACATATTCTAATTAGTTTTTAAAGTAATGTTATTGGGCCGAATGAGTTTCCTCTATTGCTTGACGTGTTTTTGGTTTGCACAAAACTTTCATTAGGCAATGCTAGTGGCATACCAATTTATCTTGTGTCTCAAATGACCTCCTTTCCGTATGAGGATGTAGAAATTGAAGATTAGCCTAATTATGTGTATCCTTTTCCATTAAGTTCTCCCTAACGTAGCAAAAGAACTAGGTTGAGAATAACAAGATGTACAATGTATTTGCTATATAAGACAGAGAAGATTCTACTGCTCTTTAGGTCTTCTAGCTTTGATTAACAATACATGTATGACACTGGCTTCCTTGAGTTCTTTATGTAGTCTTCGTAACTGAAGTGTTATTTAAATTGGTTTGTTTGATCCTCAACTCTCTAAGTTATTAGACCTTGATAAAAACTATATGTCGCACAATATATGAATTGACCATAGTAGAATTTGTCCAAACTAATCATGATTAATTTTTTTTTTTTTATACTTTTGAGTTTTACTTGAATACTTATTCTTAGTACATCAAAAATAATATGATATTAAGCTATTAAACAAAGAATACATACTGACTCAAATTTTAAAATGGCAAAGCGTGTCTTCCAAGCCATAGGCCATATTAGCCACCCACTTGCCTCTTCAATTAGTTGCCCCCTCAAACACATGACAAATATGAACACGTTAATCCTCTTCAAAGATTCTCTTAATCCTCCTAACATGGTTGCAAACCATATATTCGCCATCCTCAATGTTATCATGCATACAAACTTTTTTTTTTCCCGCACCGATTCCGACCTACATAGTAGATCGACTAATCCGACTCGTGCTACGGAGGCACGTGCACTGGCCAAGCGTTATTTCTGTCAGGAATTGAACTCGGTATTTCCCAAATATCGTCCTTTTGCAGAGACTCGTTTGCCACTCGAGCCCAAGCGTTTGATTTTGCATACAAACTATTTAGAGAGTTCAATTCTCTCTTTCCCTTTTTCCAATTTTTCTATTTCATAAATAATTACACTTTTTTTTTGAATGGATGATGCTTGTTTATTACAATATTTATTTAAATTATTTTAAAAGTTAAAATTTTTAATGTAACTTTATAAATATATTAACGGAAAAACAGTACATTTAAAGAACAAAATAATTAACAAAACCATTTAATCATTAAAATAAAAAGACATTCGAGAATTAATGTGTTTGCAATTTTAATATCCAAATCAACTGTAATGAGAACATCTCATACATTGAGTCAAAATGACTATTTGCACCAACCAAACCTCAATTATCATTTCAAAGTCAAAGATCTGATCGCAACACAAATTAGTATTAAAATCAAACGTAAGCGGTCATTTTAAAAGCCAAATTCGAGTCAAAATACAATTCTATACTATTTCAGGTTTGACAAAGAAAAAACTGTCGTTGATCAATATTGATAGTCGAAATGAGAAGACTCAAAGTTCTTTTGATTCAAGACTTAATGTTCTTTAAATATATGAAATATAAAGATAATTTTAAATGAAAAAGTGTTAGGTAATTCCTTATTCTTTCCATCAATATATGTTTAAGAGATTCCGGGGTGGCCCTGAGCATGAGCTCGCGGGGCGGGAGCCCAGGGCTCCATAACTTTAAGGACATAAAAAAAGAAAACTTTTTTACCCCTATATATATTAAAAGAAAATTTTCTATTATAAAAAAACTTGTTCGAATGTTTTAAAAAAAATTGACTAACAAAATTATAGGACCACTACAGAGTCAAAATTAATAAAAGAACGCAATTTCCCATAAATAAAATATAGAGTAGAATAAAATCAATTAACTCTCCTAAAATAAAATTAATTAATATATCTATAATTTTAGCAACTAAACAATTTTATTGAGGCACTAAAATTAAAATAATGATATAGATAATATTTTATATTATTGATAATGTTATTTGATAGGTTAGAAATCTTCTAACCGTGTCAAATTTGGATTAGGCTGTTGATCTTGATGGTAAAATTTTGTTTAAATAATTGAAAATTATTAAAGAAGTTTTAAGAGTTAAGTCAAAATCAAGCTATATGATATTGAGTTCTTTAAAGTCTCTTAATTGTTCTCCTAATGCATGCATAGCTTATAGAATAATATTGACTATTCCTATCAGAGTTGCATATGCTGAAAGAAGTTTTTCTAAATTAAAATTATTAAAATTTTATTTAGATCTACTATGTTACAAGATAATTAAACAGTCTTGCGTTGATTTCAATTGGAAAATAATTTATTGAAGAACCTTGATTATGACCAAATTATTAATGATTTTGCAACAAAAAATGCTAAGAGGATGATACTTAAATGATTTTAAAGGTTTGATCAAATTTTTTATAGAAAAAAATCGAATCAAGAAGAAGAAGAACTCTCTTTATAGTGGTTTATGTTTTGATGTAGTATAACATTTATTCAAATATCCATACTTGTATTCTTTTTGCACAATCTCAAATAAAAATGTATTTTTTATCCAATTATTTCTTTTATCCTTATGTATTTATTGTTAAAAAAAATTTTATGGGCACCACTCTTTTGATTTGTCCAAGACACTCAAATTCAATTATTCAAAGGACCGACCCTGAAGGGATATACATCTGTCCCTAAAAAGGGTCTTATTTAACCAAAGTTATTAAAAGATCTTGTTCGAGGGTAGAGCGGGTGAAACTTGTAAATCCATAAATAAATCAATAAAACTAAAATATAAGTAATTTAATGAGAATTTATCATTTCTTATAGATTCAATTAACATTTAAGATTTATTAATTTCATAAAAAGCGCATTTATTGAAGTTATGAGATAATCTTACCATAAATATTTTTTTTACTTGTTATACTAATGTTTAAGTATATATTAAAGGTTAATATTTATTTATTTATTTTATTTTATTTTATTTGAAAAATTAAATAAAAGTTAAGATTTAAATTTTTAGTTTGTCAATATTAAATAGGCACCATAATTTTTATAATATTGTCACAATGGTCGAATTTATTTGAAATGATCATAATTGTATAAATTCACATTCCCTAATATTTTTAATCAAATTAAAATATAGATAATAAATGAATAATGTATTTTTATTTAAAATGGTCACACTAGTAGCTTGCAAAATTATTAGCGTAAGTATGATCAACTAACTCAGTTAATTATGTTTTAAGTGAGAGCATTTTATAATGAGAGATGAGAGGAATAAATATCAACAGTTAAATTCATCAAGAGAGAGTATGTTAATCCATTAATGTGGCAATTAATTTTTATCTCTTAATGAATCTAATGGTTGATATTTATTCCTCTCATTTCTCATTATAAAATGCTCTCACTTGATATGCTCTATATATGGGAGCATATCAAGTGAGAGCATTTTTAAATGAGAGATGAGAGGAAGAAATATCAACCATTGAATTCATCAATTCGCCACTATGCATTCAGGATGTATATCCTGGATAACTCATCAAGGCGGTAAGTTTGAATTTTATTCCAAGTCGCCAACTAACTTAAGTATTTTGCCCTTACTAGGCCTCGCACTTGAGGGACTATGTATATTCGAGATATAAATCCCGGGTAACTCACCAAGACGCTCATATCCAGGTGGATCCGACACATCAAGATCGACCTGGGATACACAAAACCCAAACCCATCTAAGACGTCCAAATTAAGTAGACCGTTAATACTGGAAACATGAGCATCCATAACATTCAATGTCTTTTATGGCCTCAAGGCACAAGGGAACCATTACCATGATGACTATGGAGGCGATTCAATCACTCCATTAATATCATATACTATAAATAAGCATCTAAAAAATGACTAAAGGCAAGCAATCTTTAGACACAAAAGCTATCATTTCACCGCAACTTCTCCCGGCCAGCTTCAGGGAAAGTTATCAATAATGTTCTTCAGGAATAGTTGGCGCCCACCGTGAGACCTGGTAAAACTCTCCCAGACCGCACAAAATTGCAAATAGATGGACTATGAGCATGACTAATAGTAATGGTAAGGGATCTCATACCATGGAAGAACTAGTCGCTGCTGTAGAGCTCTTACGTCAGCAGAATGAACAGTTACAGAACACAGTTCACGAACTTCAACAGCAACACCCTTAACCTCCATCAGGAGATGTGGATCCCGACAACCCCATTGATACATTAGAAGATGAGGGTCTCGACAACCCTATTGATACACAACCATTATCAGAGGAAATCTAGAATGACGAGGTCCTCGAAAATTTCAAACCTCCCTAGCTCTTATCGTTTAACGAAAAGCACGATCCGTAGGAGTATACCCTAACCGCCAACACCCAAATAACTATCAACGGAGCTAGTTAATCACTAAAGTGCAAGTTGATGGTCGGTACTTAAAAAATCTAAGGAATAATGATATGGTAGGAACAAACTGCCCTGTTCGGGGAGGCTCGATAGAAGACCTTTGGAATATTGAACTCCTCTGAATGCGAACAGAGAGAAGATTCAGCAAGAAACCTACACAGCTCGAGTATCCTAGAAGCATACCCCCTATGAGAGATACGTGGGGCACAATTCTGGTAGTTGGTGCAAGTATCACAAAATTGGAGGATATCACACCAAGGACTGTTACCATCTAAAACCAGAAATGAAGAAACTTATACAAAGGGGGCACCTCAAGAAGTATGTGCAAAACGAAGGACGGTCCTCCTCGGATCGTGCCAACGAATGGACGTCACCCCAATGAAACCCAAGAGGGAGGAGTGAGGGCGAAGTGTCCCATGCATGCCACACACTTAACACCAAGGTAATTAAAACCTGGTCGAATATTAAACCGATGTAAGATGAGATTTAAGGTTTTAAAATCAGACAGTGGTTAGGCCGGAGTTCAACCGTTTTATTTAAAATATTACTTCTTTTAATTTATTACATAATAAAATAATAATAATATATTAAAATATACTCATTATATTATTTCATAATCTAATTTTTAAAATGTATGTGCAAAATTTTTACATTATTATTCTGAATACTTATATTAAAAATATGAAATATTCTCCAAACAAAAAAGTAGTACAATTTTTAAAATGTAATATTATTTTTATCAAATCGAAATATACTTATTAATTATACTAATAAATTTTTAGAAAAAAATACTAGAATGAAGTGTTTCTTCTATGCATGTATCATATATTAACTAAACCTTCTCTTTCCTTTTATCACAATTCTTTTTTAAGGTTATTACTCCTTTTTAATTTTATTTACAATTTTTTAAACAATTGAAGAGCAAAAAAAAGAGGCTATGTCTCCTTCTTAACTCTTTCTATCAATTTGATATGTACTATACTCTTTCTTCTTATTTCTTTGGTCGTGGAAAACTCTCAATTCTTAAAATAGAAAAACCATTGACAATCTATGTCAAAGTGTTTGATATTATCGTTTTGTATTTTTTGGAAAATAATAACAGTAAAGCAGTTCAACTTGAGAAACCAGTCCAATAATTAGTTCTTCTCGATTTCACTGGTTTTATGTTGATTTTCTAGGTTTTCATCCGGTCTGATAGTAGGGCGGTTTTTATGGATAGTTAAATCGAGCTAGAGCCCCGATTCCCAGTTGAACCAGCAAGTTCGATCCATTTTTAATACTATGTTTAACACTATCTCTAGGGGTTTTGCCTGGGGTGGTGAATCCAACCGGGAACGAAAAAATTATGCAAGGCAGGTGATGCACATTTCCTACAACCCTCGAATAGAACATCATCCTTCTGAACCCCAAATAAGTTTTTCTAGGTGGGATGCAGGGGTGGGGGGGGGGGGGGGGGCGTAGTGGCACACAAAGATGATCTAATGGTGATTAGCATCCAAATCGAAAAGTGGGATGTGAAGCGATTTTTGATCGACCCGGGTAGCTCGACAGTTGTTATGTACTGTGAAACCTTTCAGGGTTTAAGGCTTAACATGGATTTGTTACTGAAGGTAAAAGGAAACACAAGAAATAAATGGTTTTAATTGGGTTTCAAGATTTAAAACATTTGCCTAACCAAGAAAAACAAAGAGGAGCAAAGGATAAAAATAAAGAACAAGATATTTTTATCCTAGGTCACTGTTAACAAAGTTACTCTAGTCCACGCGCCAACATGATTTTGCCTTATTAACAAGAACTTAATCCACTATAATCAATGATAACGCGAAAATGTATCGTTTATTTGGCTTGATTTACATATATTATTTCCCTATTTTATCTTAATTATGTTGCTTTATGTTGGTATTATGCTAGTATTTTCATTGTTTTAGGTTTTATGTTCGTTTTGGAGACTATTTGTGAAAAGGAGAAGAAATGGTAATAAAATGACTGCAAATTGTGCCTAAAAGATGAAAAATGGGTGCTGAAGTGAAAAGGAGGTGCAAAGAAGACCCAATTGTGCAAAGATGCAAGCCCAAACCACAAAGAATGAAGAAATGAATATATATATATATATATATATATATATATATATATATATATATATATATAAATATATAATATATATAAATATATAATATATATATATATTATATATATAAGAACGTGGGCCCCACGCCATATTTATATATATATTAAATATATATATATAATGAGAAGTATATATAGTATATATATATATATAGTGACGTGAGTCACTTATATATTTTGGTGAAAGTGGAGACGTCCGTCTCCTCCTATTTAGGGGGGGCCACGTCTGCCACGTCTCCTTAGGAGACGCCCGTCTCCTCCCACTAGGTCCACTTGAGACGCACGTCTCAAGTCTGTTTTGAAATTGGAGAATTTCACGCCACAACGTACTTCTGCAGAGTCATTAGTGTGCTACATTTTAGGAGAAAAAAGAGGATCAGCTAGAACGGAAGTTACAAAGCAGCACTATATAAAGGACAAGATGTTCACGTGAAAAAGGGTTGGACCATGCTTAGTCCCAGCCACCATTTTTAGTTCAGTATTATTTCCCTTTCATTCCAGCATTTTTAATTCCAACTTTTATTTCTACTTTCGTTCATATTTTCTCACAACAATTTCTACACCGGAAATTGTTGTGAATCTTTAACGGATCTAACCTTAAGTTAGATTTGGTTTTTAATTTCCTTGTTTAATTTACGCCGAATAATTTCTGAAGAACAATCCAACCAACCTGTGGTGGAAGTTCAAGTACTCCAAGATTCAAGTTTTATTTCAGATTTATATTATTCAGGTTTATTATTTACCGCTTTTATTTATATTTAATGCATGATATATTATATGCCAATTAATATGCCTAATATTATGAACCGAATTTATTTATGCATGTTTAACCATATTAATATGTCTGGCTAATTTATTTAGATGTCGGTATGTAAAGTAATTTAACCGTAGGGGTCCGAAATAAATTGGCTTAATTATGTTTTATTAAATGTCACTTGTTTTTGGTTTGTATGTCTAATTTAATTAGTAAGTCTTAAAACCAATAGAGCGAAAGTTTGAGGGGTTAAGACGGTCAAAGGTTAAAATCAATAGAGCGAAAGTTTGAGATCTTTAACTGGATAGTAGACATAGGACATTAGTTTTAAGGATGGCGAAAGCGTATTAAAACTAATTAGAACTTATTTATTTCCAAAAAGTGTTTTTACACCCGAGCGGGATGGCGAAAGCATACGTTAGGGATATTAGCATGTTCCGAGTCAACAGAGCGAGAGTTTGAGATTAGGAGATTTAAGTAGATAACGACTTCATAAAATAAGCATTTTATTAATTACGTTGTTTCCAAAAAGCGTTTCTAAATCTGGTGGGATGGCGAAAGCGTACATTAAGAGTTAGGATCGTAGTCTGAATCAATAGAGCGAAAGTTTGAGAGGAGGACTTTTAAATAACATAGTTAGTAAAGATCTTTGATTTAATTAGAATCTGGCCAATGGACCTTCGGATCACCTAAGTTAGATGAAATACATACTGATATCTGTTTGTTATTATATTTTATTTAGATTTAGGACTTTAGTTTCCCCATTTATAAAAAAACCCAAATATCATTAGCCTTAGCTTTACATAGTAACTTTAGATAACGGTAGGTCGATTTATAGTCCCTGTGGATTCGATATCTTTTAAAACTACACGACACGACTGTGCACTTGCAGTTATCCCGACTAATAGACACGCAAAGTCGCGATCAAGTTTTTGGCGCCGTTGCCGGGGACTATTCAAGTCGATATCGTAACTCTTCTAGTTACGCAGTAGAGACTAAGGAATTTTTTTTTATTTTATTAGTTACAATGTATCACCCAAACTTTTTCTACAACTCCCAACAACAGTATTTCGAGGGATACCAAGAATCCCATAAATTCGACCTCGAAATACTGTTGGAAAATTTCAATGCATCACAAACTCATTCTCACCCAAACTACCTCCCCAACTATCAATCCCAACATTTTGAGGAGTCGCAAGAATTTTATAATCCCAACCGAACCTATCCTCAACCGGATTTCCTCTACAATCACCACAATCAATATTTTGAGGAGTCGCCAGAATCCCATAAGTCCGACCTCGAAATAATAATGGAAAATTTTAATGAAACATCTATGATGACAAGGCACTTTGTGGAAACACAAAATGCGAAGCTAGCCTACTTCGAGGAACCACAAGAATCTTATAATTCTAACCTCGAAGCATTAATAGAGGATTTCAATGCAACGCCAACTTATCATCAACCAAATTTCCTCTACGATCACCACGCCCAACATTTTGAGGAGCCACAAGAGTATCATAAATCCAACCTCGAAATCTTAATGGAGGATTTCATTGAAGAACAAAGTCTCTCTAGGGTAGAATCTATGATGACAAAGCACTTTGAGGAAACGCAAAACGCAACGCTAACTCCCTTTGAAGAACCTCAAGAATCCCATTATTTTAACTTCGAAACATCAATGGAGGATTCTGACGAGACGCTAACTCACTCTAGATTAGAAGCCATGATGGAGCACTTTGTAGATACACAAACCGTCCAAAACCAAGAGTTTATCAAACAAAGTCTTCAAAACAATGAAACCCTTAGGCAACTGTCCACTATGGTTGAGTCCCTCGCGACCCACAACATGGCATTAGAGGCTCAAATCTCCCAACTTGAACAAAAGTCGCTAAGACACTTACTTGAGGAGTATATGGAAACAACCATTAGTGAAGAACAAATTGAAATTCCTGAGGAGAGTGATAATGAGATTGAGGAAAGTGATTATGAGATTGAGAAGAGTGATAATATGGTTGAAGAGATTTCTAGTGAGAGAAGAGTGGAGATTGAGAAAAATCCACCAACACTATCTGAAAGGGAGGTTGTAGAAGAGATAGAGAAGGAAGCACCTATTGTTATTCCTCTTCTCTATTCCCAACTGATTCCTTTCCCGCAAAGTTTTATGGAAGCTAAGGTAGACTCCAAATCCATAATGTATGTGAAGATATTGGAAAATATCCACACTAATGCACCTTTATTTGAAGTCTTGCATAAAAAGAGAAATTTAGACGACCATGAAACTAAGAATATTGCTAGTGATAAGAGGGTAAGGTTAATCTTTGAGGTGGTGGATAATATCACTAAGCCCGAACTTGAAAAGCTGATACTTAGGATCGATCCAGAACCGCCACCACGATTTCAAAAGAATGAACCACCCCATAGAAGAAAGAAAAGAAAAGGTGAGGGATATGTGAGATGGCTTGATAAGTGGCCATGGAAAACGAGGTTTGCTAAAAGTTCAACCGAGGAGTCATTCTCGAGAGAACCACCTTGAGTGCTTGCACTCTTAAACCGTCGAGCTATCGACGTTAAACAAAGCGCTGCGTGGGAGGCAACCCACGAGTTTTCAATTTAATGTTTTCCTTTTATTGTTTGAACTTGCAGATAATAAAGATATGGATCGCCTGTCACGTCTCGATCATATCTAGGCGAAAAACCTATAGATGATCATCTCAAAGATGAGAGGGTCTCCACGCACATTCCTACGAGTGTTGCTGCTGGTGGTGACATAAATTGATGAGTATGATAAGAGAAGGTATTTCCTCCGGGCGCGGAGTGGATTTGGTCGTGATAGCCCGCCGGTAGCATCCATACAGGTTCTGTTTTTCCTTCTCCACTTTGGATCGAAACATTGAGGACAATGTTTGGTTTAAGTGTGGGGGAGAAGCTTTACCGCTTTCACTTGTTGCTTTATTGTTTTCTAGTTATGTTGTCAAGTCTTTATATATGATTTTCTGTTGTTATCAAATTTCCCCAAAAATTTGAAAATTTTAACCTCCAACAAAAATTTGAATTTTGACGCATTGCATACACACTCTGAAAGTATAGATGTTGTCACACTTTAGGCATTGTTAGAAAGACTTGGAGATGTTTCAACAACATCGATACCGTCCTGACACCCTAAATCCCCTCTTTATGTGATATCAATTTGGATGCCCATTATGTCGAGACCTTAGGCTCAAGTTTTCAAAGTAGCTCTTAAGTAGTTTATATTAGCAGTCGGCACCATCTTAAGCACAAACTACGTAGGGAGTCGATGAATATAAGTGAATGATCCTGTTTATAAATGTTTTGATTGAAAAATAACCCTCTAAGTTAGGTGACCCTCACCCGGTCATTTAGCCCAACGGTTGTTACGCATATAGAGATTTAATAATTAGCACCCACTGTTGGTTGGCCTAGAGGTCACTGGTACTGGGCTTGGTAGGGTGGACTACGGTCCGATCCCCCGCAACCGCAGTTGGGAAAGATGGGGCTTCGCCATTTTAAAAAACCAGAACCCTGTGCTAAAGAAAAGAAAAGGATCATAGTCGCTAACCGATTTCCCTACTATGTGCGTGTACGGATAACGGGCTTAATGTGATTGCGCTTGAATGAAAAGAGTGAAAAGAAAACGAGAGATACAGGTTGAGTTATAATGACATAATTCGAATTGGTTTGTATAAAGAGGAAGTTCTTGAACATTGTGTCGTTACGGTATCCTTGGAGTTGATATCTATTTCCTATCGATGTAACATTTGCCTAACATAAATATAATTAGGAGTCGTGTCATGCCCTTGTTTCGAATCTTGCTTAATCATTTTCTTTTACCGTGTGGTTGATTGCTTGAGGACAAGCAATGGTTTAAGTGTGGGGGTATTTGATAACGCGAAAATGTATCGTTTATTTGGCTTGATTTACATATATTATTTCCCTATTTTATCTTAATTATGTTGCTTTATGTTGGTATTATGCTAGTATTTTCATTGTTTTAGGTTTTATGTTCGTTTTGGAGACTATTTGTGAAAAGGAGAAGAAATGGTAATAAAATGACTGCAAATTGTGCCTAAAAGATGAAAAATGGGTGCTGAAGTGAAAAGGAGGTGCAAAGAAGACCCAATTGTGCAAAGATGCAAGCCCAAACCACAAAGAATGAAGAAATGAATATATATATATATATATATATATATATATATATATATATATATATATATATATATATATATATATATATATATATAAATATATAATATATATAAATATATAATATATATATATTATATATATAAGAACGTGGGCCCCACGCCATATTTATATATATATTAAATATATATATATAATGAGAAGTATATATAGTATATATATATATAGTGACGTGAGTCACTTATATATTTTGGTGAAAGTGGAGACGTCCGTCTCCTCCTATTTAGGGGGGGCCACGTCTGCCACGTCTCCTTAGGAGACGTCCGTCTCCTCCCACTAGGTCCACTTGAGACGCACGTCTCAAGTCTGTTTTGAAATTGGAGAATTTCACGCCACAACGTACTTCTGCAGAGTCATTAGTGTGCTACATTTTAGGAGAAAAAAGGGGATCAGCTAGAACGGAAGTTACAAAGCAGCACTATATAAAGGACAAGATGTTCACGTGAAAAAGGGTTGGACCATGCTTAGTCCCAGCCACCATTTTTAGTTCAGTATTATTTCCCTTTCATTCCAGCATTTTTAATTCCAGCTTTTATTTCTACTTTCGTTCATATTTTCTCACAACAATTTCTACACCGGAAATTGTTGTGAATCTTTAACGGATCTAACCTTAAGTTAGATTTGGTTTTTAATTTCCTTGTTTAATTTACGCCGAATAATTTCTGAAGAACAATCCAACCAACCTGTGGTGGAAGTTCAAGTACTCCAAGATTCAAGTTTTATTTCAGATTTATATTATTCAGGTTTATTATTTACCGCTTTTATTTATATTTAATGCATGATATATTATATGCCAATTAATATGCCTAATATTATGAACCGAATTTATTTATGCATGTTTAACCATATTAATATGTCTGGCTAATTTATTTAGATGTCGGTATGTAAAGTAATTTAACCGTAGGGGTCCGAAATAAATTGGCTTAATTATGTTTTATTAAATGTCACTTGTTTTTGGTTTGTATGTCTAATTTAATTAGTAAGTCTTAAAACCAATAGAGCGAAAGTTTGAGGGGTTAAGACGGTCAAAGGTTAAAATCAATAGAGCGAAAGTTTGAGATCTTTAACTGGATAGTAGACATAGGACATTAGTTTTAAGGATGGCGAAAGCGTATTAAAACTAATTAGAACTTATTTATTTCCAAAAAGTGTTTTTACACCCGAGCGGGATGGCGAAAGCATACGTTAGGGATATTAGCATGTTCCGAGTCAACAGAGCGAGAGTTTGAGATTAGGAGATTTAAGTAGATAACGACTTCATAAAATAAGCATTTTATTAATTACGTTGTTTCCAAAAAGCGTTTCTAAATCTGGTGGGATGGCGAAAGCGTACATTAAGAGTTAGGATCGTAGTCTGAATCAATAGAGCGAAAGTTTGAGAGGAGGACTTTTAAATAACATAGTTAGTAAAGATCTTTGATTTAATTAGAATCTGGCCAATGGACCTTCGGATCACCTAAGTTAGATGAAATACATACTGATATCTGTTTGTTATTATATTTTATTTAGATTTAGGACTTTAGTTTCCCCATTTATAAAAAAACCCAAATATCATTAGCCTTAGCTTTACATAGTAACTTTAGATAACGGTAGGTCGATTTATAGTCCCTGTGGATTCGATATCTTTTAAAACTACACGACACGACTGTGCACTTGCAGTTATCCCGACTAATAGACACGCAAAGTCGCGATCAATCAACCTGATTATAGACACCAACAAACACTGCCCATCAATGTCTTCTTGAGAAATATTGACTAAACCCTAGTCTTTCAAGGATACAATCAACTTACAAGTTGAAATACAAAGAGTGTATGGCTACAAGATGCTTCTCAAAAGCATATTACACAATTGAAATACAAGATAACACAACAGTGTTGAGAAAGTTAACGAACGAAAGTTCCTTTCTATTTACAGCTTTTCAAATGAACAGAGTCTCAGCGTATTAAAAAAATCTTTCAGTTATTCAGTAATTCGTCGTTCGTCTAGTGTTGCAATCTTCCAAATCTTCATTATATAGGCATCAAAAGATCGGTTGGAGGGTGAGGTTGGAATTGTGCATTCTTCATCGAGATTGAACATATGGGCAATTCGACTTTCAGTAATGCAGATCTTTATTCCTAAAACATTTGCAGAAACATGCTTTGCGGTTGATTTCGCTAAAATCCAAAACGGCCTCACAAGTTATGGGTAAACTGGTCCTTAAAGACGGATAAAGAAAGTTTCCCAGTTTTGAAAAGCTACTTTGTTTGTCAAATCAAAGCCATTTTCCTTGAGATTTTAAAAATCCACCTGAAGTTCACTTAAAACTTCCAAATGAGAGACATGAGTTGATAGGTAAGTCTCAGAAATTACTTCTCTCACTTGCTCTGGATTATGTCATTGATGTTGTTGCCGAGGTGAAGTCGCTTGATGGGTTGAATCGATTTGAGGTGAATTTTCAGTACCCATTTGTTGTTGTTGAGAAGATGAAGATTGTTGAGTATCCATGTTGACGATGATGAGAATAGGGTTTGGTTATAGAGAGTGCAAAGGGGTTTCTTAGAGAGAAAGTGATGGGGTTGGAGGTGAAAGTGTGTGAGATGTGAGTGAATTGATTTTAAATGAAAGAACTTATAATGTAATGATGAGAAAAACTTGAACAGTGCAAAGATTTCTGACAAGGAGGTGTGAAATAAAGTTTAACCTAATCCTAATAAAATTCACTGTACGCAAGATGTCACTCAAGTGTTTTGGTGTTCTTAATGGAGTTCCCAGCTAGAAATATGTCATCTACATAGACTAGTAGTGTCTTGAAACTATTCTTGTTTGATTTTATGAATAGGGAGAGA